>NW_026622863.1:11181622-11781622 GCF_023065955.2 Ursus arctos
CAGAAAAGTTGCAGAAAACTATAGAAGTTTCCATGTATCTCTCACTTTGCCTCCTTTAATGTAAAATCTTACATGACTAATTGTAGTATCATTATCAGTCTAGGAAATTAACATTAGTACAGTGCCATTAACTAAACTGAATATCTAGTCAGATCTTACCAGTTTGTCCACTGACGCCCTTTGTTGTTCCAGGATCCCACCTTCTATTTGGTTGGTCTTTCCCCTTAGCTTCCTATAGTCTGTAAGAGACCCTCAGTTTTTCTCGTCTTTCATGACCCTCATGCCTTAAAAAAATATTGATCAGTTATTTTGCCACAAATCCTTCAATTTGGATTTGTCTTATGTTTTCATGTCGTTGCGTTGAGGGTGTGCATTTTTGTCAGGAGTACCACAGAAATGGTGTGTCCTTCTCGGAAAGTACCACGGGTTCAGAATGGCGGTATGTCCAACGCTGATGGGGTTGTCCTTGACTGCTTGGTTACAGTGGTTTATGCTGTTTCCCCAGTGTAAAATAGCTATCTTTTCCCCTGCAGTTAAAAGAAATCTTGAGATACTTTGAGACCACACAAATCCTCTCCTCAAACTTTCACGCATTGACTTAAGTATCCACGAGTAGGTCCTTGTGTGTAACAGTTTTTACTGTGGAATTCTGCTGCGAGCAAGGGTTGGTGTTTCGCTTTCATCTGCTCATCAATTATTTATTCATATCAGAATGGACTCAGATATTTGTTTTATCCTATAGGTTATAACCCAATACTCTCATTATTTTGATGCTCAAATTGTACGAGCTCCTTTAAGTGACCCCTGAATTATTTCAACAAATCCTTATCTTTTTTGAATACTTCTAAACTGCCAGTATCTCTGCCCACAAAGATACAGCCCCATCAAAAGGAAGATCACAAGATCTAATGTTGAAGCTGAACCAGCTCCAGCCATTACTTCACATAGCATTTGACAATGTTCCCGCATTTCCCTCCAATTTTAAGAAAGCCTTTGGTGTTCCTGTGAGTTCACTGTAATGCAGAGTTACCTTGGTGCAGCTAGGGAAATGGGACTTCTGTTTGTTTATGGGGTATGATTTAACAGTTTTAATTTGTATTTATAAATGAGTTCAAGTAAGTGTTTTTCTATTTGAGTAAGGCACAGATTAGTAAAGACAGGTCATAGGGAACTTTTTAAATTCTTACATTCATATACTTGTAAAAAAAGTGTTATGTTCTACTTACTTTCAGAAGATCCAGTGTTATCTATTATATGTATGGATTTTGGTACTTCTTTTTAAAACTTCTATTTTTTTCTCACTTAAAAATAATAAAAAGAAATTCTGGAAACTACACAATGATACCGAGTAGAGGTACATTTTAGAAGTTGCGTTATTTGTTTTAAATCGGTAACAAAGTGTTTTTGAGGTTAATGTTTTTGTTCTCGTTTTAACGTAGAATTGGTGGATCCAAATATTTTTATCCAGCCAATCACAGAAGAACGTGCTTCTAGGACTTTGTACCGTATTGAACTTCTAAGGAAAGTACGGGAACAGGCCCTCCGGCATCCACAATTGTTTGAACGCTTGAAGCTTTGCCATCCAAATCCAGACTTACCAGTCTGGTGGGAATGTGGCCCTCATGATAGGGACTTGCTCATTGGAGCTGCTAAACATGGGGTGAGCCGAACAGACTATCACATTCTTCGTGATCCTGAACTCTCCTTTATGGCAGCTCAAAGGAACTACAGTCAAAGTAAGATGGCTCATTCAAGGACTTCTACCCCACTTTTACAGCAATATCAAGTAGCACTTTCTGCTTCTCCTCTTACCTCTCTACCTAGGCTCCTAGATGCTAAAGGTATTATTCTAGAGGATATGAAAGTTAAAAGTGAAAATCTTAAAGAGGAGCCTCAGTCTTCTGAAGAAGAATCTATGTCTTCTGAGGAAACCAGGACACTAATAAAGTCTGAGCCTGTAAGTCCAAAGAACGGGGTTTTACCGCAGGCCACCGGAGACCAGAAATCTGGTGGAAAAGGTGAAACAGACAGACGCATGGTTGCAGCCAGAACAGAACCCCTAACTCCAAACCCAGCTTCTAAGAAACAGCGAGTCCACAAAAGAGGATCCGAATCTAGTTCTGAGTCTGACTCTGATTCTGAGAGATCATCCTGTTCTTCCAGATCATCTTCTTCCTCGTCTTCCTCCTCCTCTTGTTCCCACTCTCGATCAGGCTCTAGTTCTTCTTCATCCTCCTCTTGTTCTTCAGCATCGTCTTCATCCTCATCCTCATCCTCTTCCTCATCATCCTCCTCTTCATCTTCATCAGAAGAAAGTGACAGTGAAGAAGAAGAAGTCCAAAAGCGAGGTATATGCATAAAGTGCTTTTGCTATTTTAAGACATTTCAAGTGAAAATGAAAAGCATTTGGTTCAGATAACTTAAGCATGTTTAAAATTGTTGACTGAGATTTTACCTGTACAGATTTGCTTAGAGAAGCACTAGTGAGAAGGAAACGAGACTTACTGGTACACACTCCCGATTCAGTATTCCAGGCATTGCAAAATGGGTTCATCAAACAGAAATTAGGCATTTTACACAATATTTTAGTTCTTTGTGATCACCTTCAATTTAATGTTACATTGTTTTCTGAACAAGTTGACCAGGGAACAAATCAGGATGATATTCTATAACCACCACCAGGATTTTTAGATTTAGCAGTCAGACCAACAAGAGTAGCATAGGCCTTACTTGGCAGCTATCTACTCAGAGCAGTACAGGACAGGAACGGCAGCTGTCCGGCAGAGTAATGTCAGGTGGCCCTCTCCTGAGATGTGCTTGCCACAGCCCACCGTTCAGGTGCACGGAAATGAGTTGACGTTGAGTGGGCGCAGGAGCTAGTCTGGCCTAAGGAACCTCATAGTCCACAGGAACCAGAGTCTCTTGTAACAACTGGGACATAAGTTTCAGGGTGGCCATAAGGATATGCCCCATTATAGGAGTCCCCTCCTTAGAGAATGTTAGTATACCCATTAGGTATTTATGATCCTCCCAGGCTAAATGCAGTTGATCAGTCAGGAGTTTATCTGTTTGCAGGGAAGCGGACCTATAGAGTTAACTGAGGGTCACATTTTCATGCAGAAAGGGTTGTTTTGTTAACCCTTTCCCCTCAAACTCCTTAATGCCACTTATTTTGCTTTTGTGCTAATTTTTTATTTTTTATTTTTTTATTTTTTAAATTTTTTTTTAATGGTTTTATTTATTTACTTATTTGATGAAGATAGAGATAGGCAGTGAGAGAGGGAACACAAGCAGGGGGAGTGGGAGAGAAAGAAGCAGGCTCCAAGTGGAGGAGCCTGATGTGGGGCTCGCTCCCAGAATGCCAGGATCACGCCCTGAGCCGAAGGCAGACACTTAACGACTGAGCCACCCAGGCGCCCCTGTGCTAATTTTTTAAACAATGAGTATTATATTCTAGGTGAATTTTTTTCCCTTTTTTTTTCCCATTTGTTTTTACTTCTTTTTCCTTTTTAAATATACCTGAATAATTATATAAGATTTGAAAAGTATATATAAACTTGCTTTATGCCGTCTTCTTGAAACAGTTATAATTGTTCTTAGCAGAAGGTACCCCTCACGTGAAAGCCTATGATGAAGAAAGTGTTGCGTCACTGAGCACTACCCAGGACGAGACCCAGGATAGTTTCCAGATGAACAATGGGACACCAGAGTCAGCTTACATCTTACAAGGGGGATACATGCTAGCAGCTTCATATTGGCCAAAGGTAAATGGATAATGTCCTCCTGGAACAGATCATTTTTTGAGTGTTTTTCTTATTGCTTTAATGGTAGATACTCTTCTCATATGGAAAAATAGGTCACTATAAAACAGAGCATGGCATTTTGGTGTTAGCATCAAATGTATCAACTGCTATTATCAAGTAAATAGGTGTACTTGAATGTGTCTATTTCTCAACATAACCTTAGAATGTTTAGAATAAGAGATAATGAATACTTACATTCACATACAAGTCAATATTCAGGTGTTTATTTATGAAATAGGTGCTTTGAGCTGAGTCTGCTTGGAGAAATTTACCGTAGTCATCAGTGACTTAGAAAAAAAGTTCACTTAGGTGCATATACTCTCAGTGGTAGAAGTTCAGATTGGATTAATGCAATTCTTTTGGTATGTGGCTAGACTAGGTCAAGAGTACTTAGCTTTAGGAGAACTCTACTCTGACCTAGTTCTGAGTTGTTTGAATTTTTACAAGGAACTTGTATTACTTATGTAATTATAAAAATAACAGAAGACTGTCTCTATCGTAACTATTTTTGAACTCCAGTGGAAATTTGTACTTGAATTCTTACAGAATTATGATTGGGTGTGTGAATATGTGTACATACCAAATGCACGTATGTTGTACGGGGGTTAAATCCATCAAGGCCCTGAGCCATTTCATCTCCAAAGATCTGGCCTGATTGTTAAAATCACACTTGGCTGTGGCATGCTCTTCCAGGACCGCGTGATGATCAACCGGCTGGACAGTATTTGTCAAACAGTGCTGAAAGGGAAGTGGCCTTCAGCTAGAAGAAGTTACGATGCCAACACAGTGGCTTCTTTCTATACCACAAAACTGCTGGACAGTCCTGGCGCAGCTACAGAATATAGCGAACCCAGTGTACCCACTCCCCCAGGTGCCGGCGTTAAAGAAGAGCACGATCAGTCAACACAGATGTCAAAGGTGAAGAAGCATGTACGAGAAAAGGAGTTTACAGTGAAAATCAAAGACGTATGTTTATTTTTATTGCCCTAGGACCCGATTGCGATTACGTGTGCAGCATGCTTTTTCTGCAAGTGGCTGCCTGCTCTCACTCTTACTTCCTTCACATACTTGTTTTCTGGTATTTGGTTTGTTTTCTTTTTGATATCCAGGTTATTAAACTTGAATATTCTACTAGAAGGATCATCATTTAATATGTTTCTCTACCTGTACTTCTGAAAATAGTCCTTCTGCCAATCAAGAATGCTTTTCTTAAACAGTCTGACAAATTCTAATTGTTTTGGTTCTTTTATATAATATTTAAATGGTATGTCAGTGCACTTCCTCTTTTAAACATTTAGCATGCCATGTTATCAGTAACATTTCATTTTTCAGTATGATTTTTGAAGCTAAATGGATTACTCCGTGTGTAATACATGGGTAACGTCCTCTGAAATGTCATTTGAATAATGTACTTAAAGATGTATGTCTGAAGCTGATAGTGTTACGCTGTATTAGTCACATGAAAAACTTTGTTTTGCTCAGAAAAGTGTAGATAGTACCTAGATTTTGTTTTCTTTTAAGATAGAAAACTCAATATTCATCATAGAAATGGGTTGATTTTTTTTTCTTTATTTCTGAATAAGGAGAGAGAATTTGATTAATGTTTCAGAGTTTTTACTCCACTTTTTCTAAGTAAAAAAAAAATTCTCTTAATAACTGAAATGAGTTTTTGTAATTTTTTCTTTCTTGATAATGGTGTTTGTTAACAGGAAGGTGGTTTGAAGTTGACATTTCAGAAGCAAGGGCTTGCTCAGAAAAGACCATTGGATAGTGAAGACGGTGCCCCGGGGCAGCAGCAGTACCTCGCTCGGCTTCGGGAGCTGCAGAGTGCGTCAGAGACCGGCCTCGCCAATTTCCCCAAATCCGTGCCAGTATCAGGTGACTAGGATGATGATGACTGCCTTGGCATGCAGTACTCCTACTGTCATTTCCAAATTCTCTTTTATTTATTCCTATTTATATATATAATATAATTCTAGATCTTTAGATCTTAGTTAATACCCATTGGGGCTTTTAAATATGACATTTTAAAGCAGGGTGCAATTTTGTTTAGGGGTCCTAAATATTTGGGTGGAAATATTCTGTCAAGTAGTTCTATACAGATAGAAGTTCAAACAGCATTTCAACATGAAAGCAGGTTGTGAATGTAAAGGCAAACACCTAAATCACAAATTAGTGGTGATTAGTAGAGGAGGTTAAAATGAGAAGTTCTAGAAAGACTTTTGAGATAGTGTAGTTCAGTCATCTACAGGATAGAGGAATTGTTATAACTATTCCCTGAAAGGTAATCCTCCATTCTCATGGAATATTTGCAGGAAAAGATTGTTCCGACCTGAAACAGCCCTTTTTATTACTGGGCAGCCCTGATTATCGCAAAATTCCTTCTTATTTAGAAGCAAATTTTGCCCACAATTGGTTTTTCTTAGATTGAAATTGTCTTTAAAGGCATCACAGAATCAACTCATTCCCGTGTCTACATGATAATCTTAACATTTTGAAAGTGACAAGCGTATCTCCTTCTCTTGGGACTGTATCTCTTCTAACTTTTTGACACTTGTGAATCAACAGTATTTATTATGTGTCAGATTGGAGCCACAACTTGTGTGCTCTGTAGGCATTGAGGAATCCATAAGAAACTTGTTTTGTTGTTGTGTGTCCCTTTTATAAAGTGTATCAAAAGTTGAGAATTTTACTCATGATCAGCTGAATCTTTAAAAAGTGCAATGATTAAAGCAGATTAACGACTTGAATTCCCATTATACCTTCCATTCACATAAGGCTAAGGACTGTTTCAGTATTCTACTAAATCTGGTTGCCATGCAGTACTTGGAAGCATTTCAAAACTCCTGTTGTGCATGTGTACGGTGTGTGGAATTCCTAGGATTGGGAAACATAATGCTTTATTATACATGTTAAATTGATTGCTATTCCCAATTGCTGCTACCGTGACTTTTTAATTATAAATTACAGTTGAATTATAAATTAGTATCATCAGCATTACTTTGGTCTCTTACAGATTCACTAACCATTCATGGTAATTCTCCAGTTCCCGGACTTTCAGACATGTGTAGCTTGCAGTTCAAATATGAATCAACCAGGCTTCTGTCATTGAAGTATAACTTCCCCAAACTGTGCTTTTCATTGACAGTACTGTATTTAGGGAGCTCTGGTTTGTTTTTTTTAATAAGAAAATGGCAGGGGCAGGGCGGGGGGTGCCTGGGTGACTCAGTCAGTTAAGTGTCTGCCTTCAGCTCATGTCATGATCTCAGGGTCCTGGGATCGAGCCCCATGTCGGGCTCCCTGTTCAGTGTGGAGTCTGCTTCTCCCTCTCCCTCTGCCTCTCTCCCTGCTCGTATGCTTGAGCGTGCTTTCTCACTTTCTCTCTGTCAAATAAATAAAATCTTAAAAAAGGGGAGAGTGTAGGAAGATGGGATAAATGGGTGATGGGCATTAAGGAGGGCACGAGATGGAATGAGCACTGGGTGTTATATGCAACTGATGAATCACTGACTCTGCCTCTGAAACTAATACACTATATGTTAATTAATTGAATGTAAATAAAATTTAAAAAAAATAAGAAATACCACTGCTTGTACTCTGATAACTCTACTATAAAATGGGATTGACATTTCTATCATCTGAATATTGCTATTGCAGCTGAAGGTTGTACAGCCTTCACCTTTATGTAACTCTTGGGTAAATAATATTTTCTTTAATAGTATAAGCAGTAATTATAATGCAATCTGCAGTAATACAAAATATTTAAAAGCCTTATACATTTAAACTAGATAGAGTTATTATCTAAGCATTATAGCTCATCCATCTTAATAATTGCAAATGTGAAATCTAGATTTGCCTTCCAACACGACTCTTAGGAAATCTGTTAACAATTTTTTGCCTTTTCTTGTTTGTGAAATGAAGGGTTGGGGCTGGAGAGAGGTAGCATTGTTGGGTGGGTTAAATAATATATGTAGAGTGGCTATTATGGAGCCTGGCACTTAATTAGATGCTAAACCAATGTTAAAATTTAACCGATGTTAAAATCTAAGCCTAACAATAGGTTTTAGAATTAGATACTAAATGAATGCTTTATTATAGTTATTAATATCCCAAAGCCTAAGCCCTTTTTACATTTATGTAGGTACCCTCTGAATTTTATCTGAAGGTTTCAAGTAAAGATAAAAGTTGTAATATAATTTATGAAGGAAATAGTAAAATATCAAAAATGACAGTAGAACAAAACTAAAGAGCCCATTCCAGAAACTACCTAGAATAGTAACCAGAGGATGATGATGGAGCCGCGGAACAACCTGGGGTTGAATTCTGTCTGTCTGGCTGTGACATTGGGCCAGTAACTTAATGTTTCTGATCTCATTTATAAAATAGGCTTAATAATACCTCTGTGTTTTTGTTGTTTTGTTTTTGATGATTTAAGAAAACATTTGTTAAACCTAGCTCAGTGTATGGCACTTAGTAGGCATTCAGCAAAAAGAAGCTATTTTTAATGTTGTTATAATTACAGCTAAGATAAGTGCAATACAAGCTTTATAGAGTAGATTAGGTTAAATTTTCCATTTTGGATTCTAGCTTAACAGTAATATTCCTAGAAGTTGCTCTTAGAAGTAAGTGTAGGTAGCTGTTTTGTTGTTGTTGTTGTTGTTTTTAAGAATTTATTTATTTGAGAGAAAGAGATAGCGAGAAAGAGCATGAGCAGGTGAGGAGAGGGAGAACCAGGCTCCCCGCTAGATCCCAGGACCTTGGGATCATGACCTGAGCCGAAGGCAGACGCTTAACCAACTGAGACACCCAGGTGTCCCAGTAGCTGGGTTTGTGTTTTTTTTTAAGAAGGAAAAGAAAAGACATCACGAGAATACATAATTGGCCAAATAGAATATGTTTATGAATGGCCAAATAGGGTACGTTTATAAATGTGCACTTTGGTGTGTATACAATTGTTTTTCCAAAGATAATTAAGTACGTTTTTATATAACTCTGGAATAGCAGTAGAGGGAAAGTAAAAAGTAATGTAAGACACTGTCTGCCTTTCAGTTGCTTGGTAGACTAAGACCTACATGTTAAAATATTAGACAAACATCAAAAAAAACAAACAAACCACAAGATAATATGTTTTGCTATACAGCACATTATAGTTAAAAAATACTGGAGAAGAGGGAAGTCACTACTGTCTAGAAACTTAGGCAAAATCCTCTGGAAGAGGTAGAATTGAACAGGATCTATAAGAGGAAGACCAGATAATGGTCTTTCTGGAAAGTGACATTCGTGGGCGAGGGAGAAAAGGGGCAGGGAACAGCATGGACCGGAGACTTAATAGTATGATTTTGTGATAAGACTGACCCAGCTAGTGTGTAAATTCCTACTGGAGAGAGATTTGTATGAAAGCAGAGCCTGCTTAGAAAAGGTGAATCCAGATTATAAACAACATGAAAGCTGCGCTGGGACAGGGATTAGGGGTTGGGGGTCATGCAGGAGAAGGCGCTGATGTAAGGCATTTCATTCATATTAGAATAAGAAGCCATGAGAACGTCTTATAGAACAGAATGGTACTTTTAAAGATGATACTTTGAGAAAGTTGGTTTATTATTATAGCTAAAATGTACTATAGTGAAAGTATTTTCAAACCATATTTACAATATTTTGTTAATCTGGTTATAATGAAATTCACTTTGTAGATAATGAAAGTTTTTTTTTAAATAAAGTTATGTCACATTCCTATTGTCCTTTTATATGGAAGCATGGTTTTTAATCATTGTAACTAGCTATTCCTTACCATATGAATTAAGGTACCATTTTGAAACTGAGATGTGGTGAATGTAAGTGGCCTCCATAAGGTTACATGACCAGCCAAAGGGCAACTCCCTATTCAACGATACACTGTACTTGCTCTAAAAATTCTCCTGAATGATTGAAAATGCATTTCGCACTATAAGCTATGAACTACTTAAAAAAAATTTCATCCTTAATAATGTTTTCTTTTTTCTTAAGATTTATTTATTTTAGGGGCGCCTGGGTGGCACAGCAGTTAAGCATCTGCCTTCAGCTCAGGGCATGATCCTGGCATTATGGGATCGAGCCCCACATCAGGCTCCTCCACTATGAGCCTGCTTCTTCCTCTCCCACTCCCCCTGCTTGTGTTCCCTCTCTCGCTGGCTGTCTCTATCTCTGTCGAATAAATAAATAAAATCTTAAAAAAATATATTTAAAAAAAAGATTTATTTGTTTTAGAGAGAGAGAGAGGGAAACAGAGAGCAGTGGAGAGAGGCAGAGGGAGAGGGAGAGATTGTCTTAAGCAGACTCCATGCTGAGCACAGATTCTGATGCGGGGCCCAATCTCACGACCCTGAGAACATGACCTGAGCCAAAACCAAGAGTCAGAACATAACCGGCTATGCCACCCAGGTGCCCCAATATTTTCATTTAATAAGAGAGTTGTAGATTATGTACTTTTTGAGGACAGGAACTGCATTTAACTCATCTTTGAACCATCATAGTACCTCATACCTACATATAAGTTATTTGATAAATATGTATTTATTGGGGGGAAAATGGCTGAATGCATGGAACTGTTTCATTCATACCTCTTAACACACATTTTTATTGAGGGTCTGCTGAACTGAGGAATGATAAAGGTCAGTTTAACTTGACAACTAAAAGGTTAATGGTGATCTTAAAATACCTTAAGAAGGCTGTCATGGTAACGGGCTATGGGACATTGAGGAATGTGTTGGCCGTGAAGAAGAGGAGCACAGCAAAGACCAACCTTTCAGAAGTTTGAAAGTTATGAAAAGGCTGAAAGAAGTTCATTTTTTGTTTGAGTTAGGCCGTGTTTTTAAGTTGAGAAGAAGACTCTAATTAGAATAAGATATTTTGGCACAAGAAAGTAAAGATAGTTGGAGTTAATGGATTCAAAGGAAAAGGAAGGGTTTGTCTTGCATATGAGGAAGACCTGCTTCTTCCTCTAAAAGGGAAGGATAAGATGTGTGAATGTCAGGGTCAAAAATTTGAAGAGACAGATCGAAGTTTCTTAGAGTTCTCCAAGTTTTTAGGTGAGGAATAGGGGTGTTTTTAGCCCCAAAATTCCTTGATTTAGAATATGTAAAATAAGAACTAACACTTTCATATATTTAGAAAATGACTACCTTTAATTTGCGTAAGATCTAGATTTTGACCACTATTTTGCATTTTTTTTCATTAGGTACTTCCATTCAGTCAACCCTTGGTGCCAATGGAGTTAGATTAGACAACCAGCCTATAGTCAAAAAAAGGCGGGGAAGAAGGAAGAATGTAGAAGGTGTTGACATCCTCTTTTTTAACAGAAATAAACCACCTAACCATGTAAGTAAAAACTACTGATCCTTGAGTCCAAAATTCAATCCTAGTAAATATACATATTGCTGTTTTGTGAATGTCTTATAGCATAAAAATACAATTAGGAAATTAGACTGTACTTCTGGATTATATCTCAGAGGAATCCAGCACTGACCAAGATTCATGAAAATTTTCAATTTGAAAAATTTAGCAGAATTTTAAACAACTTCCTTCTTTCCTCTTCAAAATGATTTGCCTTATTAGATCAAAACTCGAATGATAAAGCATAGAAATGAAATTTTCCCTTGGTTGTTTTTCTGCAGGTTACTTTAGGCTTAACCACCTCACAGGTTTCTACAGGGATAAATCCAGCACTGTCCTATACTCAACCTCAAGGAATTCCTGATACGGAAAGTCCAGTTCCAGTTATTAACCTCAAAGATGGGACAAGACTTGCAGGCGATGATGCGCCAAAGAGAAAGGATTTGGAAAAATGGCTTAAGGAGCACCCAGGTTATGTGGAAGATTTAGGAGCTTTTATTCCTGTAGGTGATGCCTTACAAATCTTGATATATTTGATTTCTGTGGTTTATCAAATCCATAATGATGAAGTGTACATTTTTACCCACTTGTGTAAATATGTGTTCTGCCCAAGAGTAAGGAAAATGAACAGAAAAAAAGAATGACCATTTTTCCTATGATACAACACAGTACCATTTCCATTTTTCCATTCTGCGTTTAATAATAAAAATCACCTCCAATATACAGAGTATATTAGACCCAATGAAGCTTGTAAAGAATGAAGCTTGTAAAGTTTCCAGTCCTTTTCCTCGGGGAGTTTACTTTAAAATACTAATGATCATATTAAACATTTATTGAGACTTAGCTGTGTGCCTGGTGGCACTTAACATATATTATCTTATTTAACACTGCTAACACCTTTATCAGAATGGCATCATTGTAACAATTTTCTAGATAAATTAAAACACTGAAATTTGAAGTAAATAGTCCAGGCCACACAATCTTAAATCCAGTGTCCAAACTACTACTCGTAAGCTCTCCTTCAAGCTGTCACGGTACAGCTGTTGTGTCTCTGCAGACGCACATTGAGTTTACACAATCAAAGGGAGAACTGTTACAGTTCATTTGCGGTTTTTGTCCCCATCCTTTGTGCTCGCTATCTTATAGGCATATGGCTTTCTTAATCCCAGAAATCTATTATTTCATTTTGCAATACTTGACCGTCAGGTGCTGATGTACGAAATTTGCATCAGATCCTCCATACAGTGCCCGCGGCAGGCCTAGTGTATCTGCCTTCGGTGGAGTGGAGAACCCAGCGAAGCGGTCTAGTACTCTGGGAGCTTCTGAAGGACTATGTCCTGTTCAGCTTTGTATCCCAGGACCTAGTATATAACTCCTGCTCCATAGTATAGTATCTAGCTCCCTGTAAATATTTACTGAGCCAATGATTAAAAACTGAAAGTCTTTTGAAGACTAAATACTATATAAAGGTAAAATTGTTATTTTATTTATTAGCAGAAAAAAATCACCTTGTTACTTTTTTACAACACGGAACCACAAAAGCTCCACAGTCCAGTCCCTGCAGTGGTCTTTGTATCTGTACTGTGTACTTCATCTAGAATTTTACAACGCTATTATTAACACCAGGAAATCACCTGGTAGTCTAAAATAGAGTGCCTTGGACTCGGCTTTCAGATGCCTTTCAGATCCCTAGTTTTCCCTCAGGATGCCTCTAATTCTCAAATAAACTTTAATTACTTTTTTATTTTTAAAAAACCAAATAAAGCTCTTCTAATTGTGAGGGGAGGGGTTTTCACTAAATATGATGGGTAAGCATAGAACAAATACTGCAATTCTAACAATAATGAGAATCATTAGTTTAACCCTATAACAACATGTTAGAAAATAACATGTGTTCAGTCAGTAGATTCTTACTGAGTAACTGCTGTGTGCTAGTTCCTCTTTTAAGGGATGGAGGATAAAACCATGAGCAGTATAAAGTTCTTGCCCTTGCGGCACTTCCACTGGAGTCTGTAAGGGGCTCTCCTATCTTTCTCTCATTACTGCAGAGGAATCTTTATTAATTTTTTAAACTTACAGCCATTCATCATTTTAATTGCAAATTTTATCATAGTGTTTGAGGTAACATATAATATTAAGATTTTAAAACAGCGTTTATTGTGATAAAGAACACAAGATAATGATTAGTTTGATTTCTGAAGGATACTTTTTTTTAAAACAGCATTTGTTGTGACAATACAAGATAATAGTTTTGGTTTCCGAAGGATATCTCACATTAATGATTTCTTAGCTTTCACGCTCTATTGGGATATCTCTATAGCTAAATAGTTATAACATGATAGATGTAGTTATATAATAACGGATATGTATAGAGTACCATGGAAACAGATAAAAGAATAATGATCGACTCTGCCTAGGCAAAGTATCCAGGGAAATATGGAAAGAAAATAGAGCTGACGTATATGACTGGTGGATGATAAAGAATAAGTAGGCATTTGACCAGGTTAACACCAGAGGAGAATATTCTAGGCATTGTAAAATAAGTATGAAGTGTTTAAAAAAGGATAGGACTCGGGGCGCCTGGGTGGCACAGTGGTTGAGCGTCTGCCTTCGGCTCAGGGCGTGATCCCGGCGTTATGGGATCGAGCCCCACATCAGGCTCCTCCGCTATGGGCCTGCTTCTTCCTCTCCCACTCCCCCTGCTTGTGTTCCCTCTCTCACTGGCTGTCTCTATCTCTGTTGAATAAATAAATAAAATCTTTAAAAAAAAAAAAAAAAGGATAGGACTCTAAGGCCTATTCATAAAACAGTGGCCGGTCTGATATTGCAGGGTATGTGAGGGAATGAGTGGGGTAATAGTAGCTGGATAGAAAAGGTGAGTTTAGGTCCAGGCTGTGATGGAATGGGTCTGCCACGCCGAAGAGTTTGAGCATTCGTCTCTTGCAGTGTTCTCATTGGTCGGAAATAGCTACAAACATCAAACCCTGCTTTGTTAAGTTGTAGAGGTGAGCGGCATGGTTTGATGGAAAGAGTTTCATAGCCAGATACTACTGCCTGCTCGTTGCACGACCTCGAGGAAGGCAACCTCTCCAAGCCTTGATTCCCATTCGTAAAATGCAAGAATAATATCTTTTAATATCATGAAGATTACTTGAGGAAAGACTGTTAGTGAGATGGAGAGAAGAGGAAAGCCACAACTGGCACAAACATAGATTGTAGCCACACACAAAAATCTGCTGTTTTGGATGCAGTTTATCAGGAGAAAAAGTAAAGAACTGTACAATTTAGAGGAGGCTGCTCCAGCGTTATCAGTAACTCCTTCAGACAGCACTGGCGACACAGTGATCTGTAAGAGCATTTAAGGAAAACCTCATTTCAGGAGTCCGAATGCACACAGAATGATAGTGTTGTGATTGCATAATGACCTTGAATATTTGATTAAATATGTAATTTGAGGAGAAGATTTATATATTTTTAAAGTCATATTTAATACTTTTATTACACAGTTGACCCTTGAACAAAACAGGTTTGAATTGTGTGGGTCCCCTTATACATGCTTTTTTTACAGTATGGGACTGAGAATGTATTTTCTCTTCTTTATGATTTTCTTAATAGCATTTTCTTTTCTTGAGCCTACTTTGTTGTAAGAATACAGGATACAATATAAATATAACATGCTAAATATGTGTTAATCAACTGTTTATATTATAAGTAAGGCCTCTGGTCAACAGCAGGCTACTACCAGTTAAGTTTTGGGGGACTCGAGTTACATGTGGATTTTCGACTATGCAGGGGCCGCACCCCAATCCCTATGTTGTTCAAGGATTAACCGTGTAAATGTAAAAATATTTAACGTTTAACTATTTTAAAAGTGTATCTAAAGTATATATATATAATATACTGAAGGGAAAATAGATGAGATATATGTATTTTCAATACGTAATATGTATTATATATATGTACCTTCAATATTGTAGAATTAAATTACTTGGATTAGCTCTTTTGTACTATTTGCACAAGTGAAGATTTTAAAGCTATTTCTTTGATTATATGTTTTAGAGAATGCAGCTTCATGAAGGGAGGCCCAAACAAAAAAGGCATCGTTGCAGAAACCCTAATAAACTCGATGTTAATAGTCTTACTGGAGAAGAACGTGTTCAGCTGATTAACAGAAGAAATGCCAGAAAGGTATGTATATGTTTATTCTTAATTCTTTATATTTAGGAGATCTTTAGAACACTGCTTCATTATGCGGTATTTTCTAACAGACCTGGAAATGGGTTAAAACTAGCAGATTTGTGGGAAAAGACATGAACTCTAATTTTACACAATTTAATTTCAATTCCCACATCTTTGGCTAAGCCATGGAATAAAGTAAGCAGGTCCCGTGACACATCGGCGCCTAAACAGTATGACACTGCCAAAGGGCCCTGCGTCCAAAGCAGCGGTTCTCAGCACTGGGCAGTTTTGTCTTCCAGGGACATTTGGCATTGTCTGGAGACATTTTTGGGAGCCCCACCTTTGGAGGTGGGGAGGTAGGTGTTGGGGAGGTGGCAGGCAGGGGAAGGATGCTGTTGGCATCCAGCAGGTAGAGGCCAAAATGCTGCTAAACGTTCTACAGTACGTAGGACAGTCCCTCCCAGTGCCCATCCAGAATGCCCACAGTGCAGAGGGTGAGAAACTGATGAGAGAGCCACCATTCTCATCAGGCCGTCATAGATTTACATTTTTATCACTCTAATTTCCTATCAGATGGCCATAAAGTATCTTGTTCCTTTAAATCAGCCTATTACAGGGGTGCCTGGGTGGCTCACTCGGTTGAGCGTCTGCCTTCAGCTCAGGTCATGATCGCAGGGTCCCGGGATCGAGCCCCGCTGAGCAGAGAGCCTGCTTCTCCCTGTGCCCCTCACCCCACTCGTGCTCTCTCCCT
The DNA here is from genome assembly GCF_023065955.2 of Ursus arctos. Classification (NCBI taxonomy): domain Eukaryota; kingdom Metazoa; phylum Chordata; class Mammalia; order Carnivora; family Ursidae; genus Ursus; species Ursus arctos. The sequence continues at coordinate 11,197,724 of NW_026622863.1, forward strand.
CTCTCTTTCTCTCTCTTAAATAAGTAAAATCTTTTTTAAAAAATCAGCATATTACATAATTTTCTGACAGATGAAAAAAAAATATCTTAAACATTTTAGTGCCTTATAGAATAAGGGCACTGCTTTGTTTATCTTACTGCTTTTTTGACTGATGAATGGTTAAGAGTCCAGTTTTTCCAAATTCTATTTCTAAACCAAATGTGGTTCAACATTTGTGTTTCTCCAAATTGTTTTTGTTTATGGGTTGGTATATGTCTCCTTCACCTCAAAAGTAAATGGTAGAACACTTGTGGCACCCTTTTGTAGGCTTATAGCTCTGATATTTTTATTCTTTATTTTTTATATGGATAAGCATGCAACCAAATAAAAAAGAATAAGAACAGCAAGTTTCTCATTGAGTTCCTTTACTCACAAATTACCTTAACAATTGTTTTAATATTGTTATATGCCCCAGCTCATTAAAATTAATACTGATTTTTCCCCAATTGTATGGAGAGAGCTTATTCAGCTTTTGTTAGTACTCTAAAATGATGTCATAGGGAGATTAGGGAAAGAACAAGATGATGTTTTAGTAGCATTTTACTTAATTTTGTGCTTTCATAGATTGTGTTACAAATCTTTGCACTTCATCTTACAACAAAAGTTAGCATTTCTAGATATGAGTAAATTAGTCTTAGCCAGTTTTAAGGAAATGGAACAATCTTGTATTTTTACTTATTAGGTATTAAAGACTCCTAATTTTATCTTTAATTGTTACAACCTGACAAGGGGCCTGTTCATTTCCCTTAATTTGTATTACTTATTGTTCTGAGTCTCAAGCGTATAGGCTTAAGGATTGAAAAGAATCCACCTGCTGAATCCCCATAAATCACGCAGAGGGCCTCCGTTTAAACTGGAGCTTAACGAAGGGGGTAACAAAAAGGAGAAGGCGACAGAAACCTCAGAGACTAAGTAAAGACTATAGGAAATAGCAGAAAAGAATACTTACAGGTATTATAACCGACCGTATTAAAATCCTGTCTGTATTTTATCAAGAGATAGTATATATGCAGAAAGGTATGGAAAGAGGAATTACAAAGTATCTTTAGACTCCAAAGGAACATTAAGTTGGTAGATATAAATCATTTAAATTCAAAATATTTTTAATTTCCTTCTAATTATTATATGTAGTTTTTAAATTTTTTCATATTGTGATTAGTTGGTTATATCACTGTTCACATTCAAAAGATGTGTATATTTGTATATTTCAGGGTTTTAATTTACATAATAGATAAGAGCATGAGTTGTGAGACCTGAGTTTGAAAGCTGGCCCTAACGCTTACTAGCTGGCTTTAGGCGACTTACATAACTTCTCTGAGGCTTAATTCCTTCATTAAAAAATGGAAATAATACCGTCTCAAAGGATATCGTGAGAACTAAAATAAATTTACATACTTAAAGTCCTTAGCGTGATACTTGGTGTATAAGAAGAAGAAGAACTTATTTGTTATGTGCCTGACACTGTCCTAAGGCACTTGAATTGTTTCATTTTATCCTCATAAAACCCTATGAGGGAAGTGTTGTTGTAATTCCCTTTTTATAGGTCAGAAAATGGAGGCTCAGAGAGATTTACTGATTTGCCCCGGTTGGAACAGCTGGTTAGTCTGACTCCAGAGGGTATGTGCTCTTAACTAGGCTATGTTGTCTGTCCAGCATAGCAGGTGCAGTAAATGGTAATTACTCGTTTTACTATTTTAGTCACTTTACTTAAAGCACTGAAAATTTACATCCACGTGTCTGTATAGTATATTAGCAGTGGTTTTGGCTTGTGGTAGTCCTTTTTAATATGGTAGAGGTCGTCAAAGGTAATTCAAGAAACACATGTATCTTAAAGAAATAAACTCTATATAGCACAGAATAAAAGCAAATGTCTTCATATTTAATAATGTTTTTAAGTGTCTAACAATCTCTTTCATTTACAGGTTGGAGGTGCATTTGCTCCCCCTTTGAAAGATCTGTGTAGATTCCTGAAAGAAAATTCAGAATATGGAGTAGCTCCTGAATGGGGAGATGTTGTTAAGCAGTCTGTGAGTAATTCCGTAAATACTAACTCACACATCATCTTAAAAATTAGATGCCATTTAGTCAGACTGAGAAAGACAACTACCATACGATTCTACTCATAAGTGGAATCTAAAACCAGAAACAAAACAAACAAAAAGCAGACTCAGATCTATAAATACAGAGAATAAACTGGTGGTTGCCAGAGGGGAGGTGGGTGGGGAGGTGGGCACAATGGATGAAGGGGAAAGGGAAGTGCAGGCTTCCAGTTACAGAATGCGTAAGTCACGGGGCAGATGGCAGCTGCACCACGGTGAGCGCAGCATAATGTCTAAACCTGTCAAATCACTAAGTTGTACACCTGAAACTAATACAACATTGGGTGTCAGCTATACTCAAATTAAAAAGGAAAGTTAGCTGCCATTTAATTATATCAGAGATGAAATTTTAAGTTAAGCATTAATATTGTGTGAACATGAGCCAGTGTTTAGTTCACAGAATGCGGAATCAACATACACTGATCTGTTTTTATTTTAACCTCCAAGATGATTATTTGAGCACGGCCACAAAGATTAACCAAAGATGTGGGGAAAGAAATATATAAGGATATTCATCACAGTATAGTAGTAAAAAATTGGGAATGTATTAGTGGTCCATCCATATATTGGAAAACTGTGCAACTGTGCAAAAATTATACCTTAGAAGAACAACATCTAATGACAAGGGACGAAAAGGTGACAGTGTGTTAAACGGAGTGGTAATTAAGCTCTCGGAAAAGCAAAGCCTAACCGTGTGGTAAATGCCAAATAAAGAATAGCTGTTATTTCTACAAGTGTCCAAATGAAAAGGGCAGGCTATGAAACTATGTTCGTTGTGATTCTGTTTATTTTAGAAATGGAAGTGGGGAGAATTGTAGAATCTGTACATATGCACAAGGGAAAATGAAATATCCATCCTAAAATGTTAGCAGTGGTTCTCTCTGAATGGTGACATTATAGATGACTTTTTTGCTGTTGTATTTTTTCATTGTCTTGTTTTCTGCAGGGAACCCTAATGCTTTTGTAGAGAAAGCAAATAAGTTGATCAGTTCAAAACAAAATTTTAAAATAGTACCATGAGAGTCTTTGAAACTGCTGTCTAGAGGCGCATGGCTGCCTCAGTCAGGAGACGATGCGACTCTTAACCTCAGGGTCATGAGTTCAAGCCCCACACTGGGCGTGGAGCCTACTTTAAAAAAAAAAAAAAAGGTATTGAAACTGCCGTGTAGAGCTGTCTAGAGCTGTCACAGGTGGTAACCACTAGGCATGTGTGGCTGTTGAGCACTTGAGGTGTGGCTGCCTGAACTAGGATGTGTAATAAGTGTAAAACACTGGTTTGGGATTTTGGGGTTTGAGTATAGTTGACACACAATGTTACATAGGTTTCGGGTGTACGACAGTGATTTGACAAGTCTATGCATTATGCCGTGCTCACCACAAGTGTAGCTACCACCTGTCACCATACAACACTGTTACAACATCACTGACTGTGTTCCCTGTGCTGTGCTTTTTACTCCTGTGACCTGGGGCACCTGGGTGACTCAGTCAGCCTCCAACTCTTGATTTTGGCTCAGGTCATGATTCCAGGGTCATGAGATCAAGCCCCACTTCAGGCTCTGTGCTGGGTGTGGAGCCTGCTTAGGATTTGCCCTCTCCCCCTCCCCCCTTAATTAATTAGTTAACTAATTAATTTTAAAAGCTGTTCTCACAACTTAGGACATAAATGGAGCCTGTGTCTCCCACTCCCCTTCACCCATTTTGCCCATCCCCCCACCCTGGTTCAGGATTTTGAAGACTAAGTTTGGAAAAAATAGAAAGTATCTTTATTTTCATAGATTACATATTGAAATGGAAATATTTTGGTTAAATTATGTGAGACTATATTACTAAAATTAATGTCACCTGTTTCCATTTTACCTTTTTTAATGTAGCTGCTTGGAAAATGTAAAATTTCGTATGTGCTTTACATTCTGTTTCTCTTGGACAATGCTGGTCTAGAGGCTCTACACTCCCGCCACTCCTAGGAGCTCTGAGCCCAGAAAGTCAGGGGAGAGTCACTTGAATAGCTTCCTCAGCATGGCTGTATCTCCCTCCCTTAGTCCCGGAGTGACAAAGATTCACATGAAGCATCTCTTTGTAATCTTAACCTTCCACTTACTTCCTCTGTCCTCTCCCTGTCGTTTGTCTAGCTTGGAAGAGGGCACTTCTGTAGTCTTTTAGAGCAATCGGTGATGTGAAACATGGAAGAGTGTGGAAGTAACCCTCATGAGAAAATGTCTTTGGACCTTGTGTTTTCTAGAACTCTTATACCAACGTGGAAGAAAGCTAGAGGCCTCTTCCTCCTCTCTTACCCTATGAAAAAATAAGAAGTGGAAGAACTCTTTCATGCCACTACTTACAATGTGAAATGAGGCCATCTCTTTCATAATTGATTACGTTCTATCAGTACAAACTAAGTTTATGAAAACTTACCGATTTTAATGTGATAGCTATTGATTTTTATTCTCATACAGCTGTTGCTGCTGATTTTTTTTTTTTTCAGGGATTTCTTCCAGAAAGTATGTATGAGCGTATTCTCACTGGTCCTGTTGTGAGAGAGGAGGTCAGCAGGCGGGGGCGACGGCCTAAAAGTGGAATCGCCAAGGCCACGGCGGCAGCGGCGGCGGCAGCAACTGCCACCAGCGTGTCCGGCAATCCTTTGTTAGCCAATGGATTACTTCCAGGTGTGGATCTCACAACCCTTCAGGCCTTACAACAAAACCTACAAAACTTGCAGTCTCTGCAAGTCACCGCAGGGCTAATGGGAATGCCTGCCGGCCTTTCTTCTGGAGGAGAAGCTAAAAACGTGGCCGCCATGTTCCCCATGCTGCTGTCAGGAATGACTGGCTTACCAAATCTGCTGGGCATGGGAGGACTCCTGACAAAGCCTACCGAATCTGGAACCGAAGAGAAAAAGGGAAATGACTCGAAGGAGCTAGAAGGAAAAAAAGAAAGGACAGAGAGTCAAAATTCAGAGAACGGGGGAGAAAACTCCGTGTCGAGTTCTCCTTCCACGTCCTCTACTGCGGCATTAAGTACAGCGGCCGCTGCCAGCCCGTTAGCTCTTAACCCACTACTGCTGTCGAATATACTCTACCCAGGGATGCTGCTCACTCCAGGCCTTAATCTCCACATGCCAACTTTGTCCCAGTCCAATACTTTTGACGTACAGAAAAACAAAAACAGTGACTTGGGCTCGTCTAAGTCGCAGGAAGTAAAGGAGGAAGATTCCAGAGTTAGAGATCAGGAAGACAAAGGGGGAACTGAAGCAAGTCCTCTCAACGAGAACAGCACAGATGAGGGTTCAGAAAAAGCCGACGCTTCGTCTGGATCTGACAGTACGTCATCGTCGTCCGAGGATTCAGATTCTAGTAACGAAGACTGACTCCCAGACTGCACTTAAATTATGAACTGATTTTGGATTTTTTTTTCTTTAATTATGAATTGTAAATACCCCAGTGTTGAGTGCATCAGTAACTTACTGACCGAACATTTCAGTTATTTGTTTAGAAGTGCAAACTGCTTTCAGAGACGTTTTGCATGTACTATTTCTTAAGATCCATAAGTTTCTGAACTCGTATGTACTATCAAATACATAAAGGTGTAAAATTACAACAAAAAGGCATTATAATTTTGTTGGGGGTTAATTTTATGAAAATTATGCTCAATAAGAGTTGTATATTTAATATATTTGCAGTGAACACAGAATACTTTATGCATATTACTGATTTAATTTGAATATAGTTTTACAGCCTCCTTGACACCTATAATTTACAGATCAAAACTCAGCAATAATTTGGGCAGCTAATGAATGTCATGAAAGCTGTAGAATCTACATCACCATCCATTGCTTTAATTACATGAAAATGCTCTAGTGTCGTGATGCACTGCTGACGTTTCCAATTCAGGTACACGTGTGTTTTAAAGAAGAAATAAGTTTCCCAATCAGCCAATTTAACTGGCTACCTGTTACCTCAGCTGAGTTAGTTTAGGAAGTTTACATTCGTTTCTAATTCTATACTTGTTTTCAGGGGTTTTTTAAACACATCCTCTATATCATGTTAATCTGGCAAGAAATACGACTTGCTTTTTGCTGAGCTTAACTCTGATATCAGTAAAATTAAGTCATAAAAGAATCCTGTGTCATGGGACTTTGGCACCCTCTAGACATACTTAGTTTTACTTTTTCAAAGCTTGGCCTCCTGTAAGAAATCATTATGTCTCCGATGAGTAATGTCTGTTTCCAGGGTTCAGAAAAGGCAAACTCATGAAATACCACTGAGAAGAACCTTCCACACAGCATACTTCATGTAAAAGAAACCGTTTGTTTGCTTTATTCGTGTAGATTTCTATTTGTGTTTTATGTCATGGAAGTATTCCAACATTAACCGATCATGGTGATAAAGTAATATGCAGAATAGTCTAAATTCTTTTTTTTTTTTTTTTTTTTGAGTTTCTAGGTATAAGCAGACTCAATGTTGCCCAGAATCAGTGTTGGGTTATCAGTTTATATTAAATATACTGAGTTGGCCCATTTTGAATATGCACTTTGAATGATCTCAAAAAATATGTACAAGTCATACCTGTAAACCACAAAAACGGAGCCCAGGGCTTTTCTGGCCAATTTCTTAGAACCCTTTATCATGTAAAATTTGTCTGATATTTGATTTGTGATACAGTTTCTCCTGCTAAAGCTGCTATTAATTCCGACAAGATGGAGAGGTCCAGGACCACCTTCATGTGCATTTAAAGCAATTAGAACTGAATTGGACATAAAATCCCATTTACATCCTAAGGAGAGAGAGATGTTAGCATTTTCCTGGTACTTGAATAAGTCAGTGATAAAGTTTGCGAGGGGCTAAATCTAGGGGGAAAAGTACCCCCCTTCTCTCCCACAGGAAAAAAAAAAAACTTTCAGTACGTTTTGATAGAACTCTGTTTTTTTGTCATGAATCCAGCAATTATATTGGATTTTCCCAGATCTTTACCAGTAAATTATGTTTCTGTATGTAAGATAACTAATCCCTCATTAGAGAGACAGTGTTACATGTATTTACAAAATCATGTAAGTTCCATCGAGATTGTATTGATTTTTGTATTTTTCCCAAAATAGTACTTTGAATTGATAGTTCTTTATGCAATGTCTTAGCAATAGTCACTATAATGCCCATCCAGGAGAAGTGGGTAGTAATTCTTCATCATGAAAATGATATATTACATATTTAGTATCTTCCCTTTGCAGTATTGCACTTTTGTTTAACTAGAATACACCTATGAGATAGCCAAAGTTTTCAAACACAGTTAACTTAGTTTGCCGGTGGGGTATTTCAACACCATCCATATTTCCCTCTCTCCCTCTAGTTCTACCCACATAATCTTCATTCCTTTCTTTCCCCAATTTAAAAAGAAAAAGGGGGGGCGGGGGGAAAGCCCTAGATGTTGTCACTAAAAATCTAATTTATATCAAATTTATGAGATAAAGTATTTTCCTAATTATGATCAAATGAATTTGGTTAACATTTAGTGATTCTCTTTCTATGTAATACGGCAATTGCAGTTTTCAAAGCATTAAAGCTAATACTAACGTTCAACTTTCTCTTGGGCTTCAAGACACTTCTATTTAGTATTGACTGGGGAAAAGTTGTCCAGCTGTCAGCTTAAAAAAATGCAAATATGGTTGTGTAAAGTTAAGGGTTATAAGGAAAAAAAAAATCAGTAGAATTACATAATACTAAAGTTGCAGTTGAAAGGATATCCAAGTATGTGTTGGTAGTTACTAAAAGAATTATAGCTGTTATTGCCTTGTATTTATAGCCCTTGTTTCAGGTTTCATGATTCAAGTCTTAGTCCAATTTTTCTTTTGGACATTTGCAATATCTACCAGTTGTGTTTTGTGTAGTCTGAATTTGCTTTCTGTAGTTGAGCAAACGTCTTAAAAAGTCATTTGTAATTTATTAAATTACTTTCTATGATGTTCTATAGAGCAAATGGAAGTTTAATTATTTTTTATTAAACATATTCTTTGACTACCCATGATGTCAGCCTCTGTACATGACAATACTCCTTTTTTTAATTGACTTTTATCTATAATTTATCTTAATCTAGTTGCGAAAGAAACCCTAGTCCTAAATCTCTAAAAGGAAAGTATACCTTGGAAGAATTTTTAAAAGACAGAAGTTGGCTATAATTATATCCACAATATTATTATTTCCTTACGTTTTCTTCCCCTGACCTTTAAAAATGTCCAGAAAGACTCAGAGATGTACCTAACTTTGTACAGGCGTACATTTTGGATATCAGTAATTATTTTTCCCCTTGGTCTTAAGAGTCTTTCCTAATTCAGCACTATCGTTTTTAGCATTCTTGTAAACATGAAGGAAATGTAGTTGTCCCCTAATTAGAAAAGTAGAACAATAGAGTCTCATCATACACTCATTTAACTTAGAACCCATTTACGTATACTTCGGTGCTTAGAAAACCTTTTTTTTTCTTTTTTGTACAATGTAGCATGTAAACACAAGCCAACTCCTTTGTCTAGTGCTCACCCAGAGGACTAGTAATCTGTCTGTACCGGTGCTGGAGGAAGAATTGGCTATGTTAGATGTTTCTGAAAGAAGATACACTCTGTACAAAGCGATGGATTCTGTTTTGTGTGAGCTATAGGAGGGAGAGCGATTTTTGACTACAAGTAATGTTCATCTTCTACAATAAATTTAGAACTTAGTCTCTAGGTAAATACAACTCCAGTACATAAGCTATTTATTTTAAAATGCAGAAAAGCACAAAGAAAAAATATTTAAATCATCATAAACCCACCCTGAGATAAATACTGTTCATACAGAGATCCAATGTTTTTATATGTATGTTATATACATGCAGTGGGTGGAATTGTCATCCAAAAATTTATGTCAACCCAGAACCTCAGAATGTGACCTTATTTGGAAATAGGGTCCTGGCAGATGTCATTAGTTAAGATGCAGTTATACTAGGGGTGGGAGGGCCCTAAATCCAATGACTGGTTCCTGATAAGAAGAGGAGAGGACACACAGACAAAGGGAAGAAGGTCATAAACCAATAAGCAGAGATTGGAGTGGTACAGATGCAGCCCCGAACACCGAGGATTGTCAGCAACCACTGGGAGCTAGGAGAGCGTCATGGAACGGATTCTCCTTCAGAGCCTCCAGAAGGAAGCAGCCTGGCCAACACCTTGATTTTGGACTTGGGGCCTGAATTGTGGGAGAATAAATTTCTATTGTTTTAAGCCACCCCGTTTGTGATAATTTGTTATGGTAGCCCTAGGAAACTTACACATTTTCATATTAAAGCAGTATTATGTGGGACATAATATTTACTGTTCTGCCCTTAATACACTGACATGTCAATAAGTAGCCCGTGTTGTGTTGTTTAATACATATATTGTCTCATACAGATGTAATTTATTTAACCATGTACTTAAAAATGGACATTTGAGTTTAAATATGCATCTTTTGCATCCTTCCCTAGGACTTCCTTAATCCCTAGAAGGGAGACAACTTCCTCTGTTTTTAAGGATTTGGATTTGTGTTGCCAAGTTTACAGAGATGCCATGAGTAGCAATTTATACTAGCCCAGCAGCATCCATTTTGTGCATGTTCACCCCAAAATCTTACCAATACTGTGTATTGTCTTTTGAAGTATCTTTGCCAAATTAATAGGCAAAAATACCATCTTGATGAATTTTTAAATTATTCTTCCTTTTTCTTACTAAAAAAATAAGACATGCGTATTCTAGAAAATTGGGGGGTGGAGGGTTGAGGAGACGTTGGGGAAGCACAAAGTAAACCAAAACCCCCATAATGTTGAATGCTCAGTGATAACTGTTAACCTTTGGGTCATTTTCCTATGCATATACATATTATACATTATTTTAATAAGAATGGAGTTATACTGTACATACCATTTTGTAACTTTTCTTTCATTTATTATATCATGATAATTTTCCCATGTCATTAAAGAATCTCCCACAGCATTTTTAAGGACGTTCTCATTCCACTATATAAGATGCAACATAATTTATTTAATGCCTGATTATTGAGCATTTAGATATTTTTCAGTTTGGGGCTATTTAAACAGAGATATGTTTGTAATTAAGTCTCTTCATACACTTAGGATTCTTTCATTAAAATAAACACCTAGACATAAAATAGTTCTGTTTGAATTTAAGACCAGTTTAATTGTATTGTTTTCTACCCCAACAGCAGAGCATAAAACTACTTCCTTCCCCCTGTCTCTTTGGCACCCTTGGGCGTTAGAATATTTTTAATCTTTGTCAATTTGATAGACAAAAAAATAGATTGTTTTAGTTTACATTTCTTTGATTATTAGTAATATAAAGTCTTTCGTATCTCTTCATAAGGCCATTTGTATTCTGTGTATTAACTGTTCATGTTCTCTGTGCAATATCTGTTATATAAGTGGTAAATATTTTTCCCAATTTGCCTGTGATTTTTCCTTTTTTTTAATGTGCAATTTTTACATTTTTATGTGGTCATTTTGATATTCCATTTTTTCACATTTAAGTTTCTGATGTTTTTCCACCGAAAAATCTTTTCACCCCCAAATTATAGACATGTTTACTTTTTTTTTAATATTTAGTGCCTTTGTTGACTTAAAATTTATTTTGGTAACATACATATAGTATAAGAATCCTAATTTGAATTTTTTTAAATAATTATGCAGTATCCCAGCATTATTTAGTATATAATGTCTCGACTGATTTGACATGCCATCATTGATCATAATTAAATAATTCATGTATTATATATATGTGAATTATTTAGATATATTAATTATTTAGATCGTATCATAAATATGCATGATATATCTATGATATATCATGTAAACAGTAAACATAAAACTGGAGTGACTATACTAATAAAAGATTAACTTTAAAACAAACCAATGTTGCTAGAAATTAATGAAAACATTTTACAATGTTATAAGGGTCATTCTCACAGGAAAATATGACACTTAAATAGGCACCTAAGAACAGAGCCACAAAATACATGCAGCAAAACTAACAAAATGGTAAGGAAAAATATACAACTCAATGATAACGCTTGGAGACTTCAATATCTCACTTTCAATAATGGATAGAACAAGTAGGCAAATGGTCAACAAGAAAACAGAAGCCCAAACAACACTATCAACCAACTGGACCTAAGAAGCATTTGTTGAACACAGCACCAAATAATAGAAAAAAAAAAAAAATCCTCTAAGGCACACAAGACCATTCTCCAGGATAGACCATGAAACAAGTCTCAAAGTTTAAAAGGTTTAATCATACTAAGTATGTTCTCCAGTCACAATGGAATGAAATTTGAAATCCGTTGCAAAGCATGGATATTCACAAATATGTGGAAATTAACACACTCATAAATAACCAATGAGTCCTAGAAATCTCCATCTCAAAGGAAGTTAGAAACTATTTGGAGATGAATGAAAGCAAATACACAGCATACCAAAACATGAGATGTAGCCAAGGCGAAGCATAAAAGGAAGTTTAAAAGGGTTAACATCTACATTAAGAAAAAAAAAATCTCAAATCAACATAACTTCTTCTTTAAGAAACTAGGAAAAGATCAGATTAAACCCAAAGCAAGAAGTTAGGAAATAAAGATTTGAGCCTGATTAATGAAATGGAAAGTAGAGAAAATTTATAAAACCAAAAGGTAGGTCTTTTTTTTTTTTTTTTTTTAAAGATTTTATTTATTTATTCGACAGAGATAGAGACAGCCAGCGAGAGAGGGAACACAAGCAGGGGGAGTGGGAGAGGAAGAAGCAGGCTCATAGCGGAGGAGCCTGATGTGGGGCTCGATCCCATAACGCCGGGATCACGCCCTGAGCCGAAGGCAGACGCTTAACCGCTGTGCCACCCAGGCGCCCCCAAAAGGTAGGTCTTTAAAAAAACTAACAAAATTGACAAACCTTCAGCTAGACTGATCAGTAAAAAAAAGAGAAGCTTCAAATTACTAGATTCAGAAACGAAAGGGGACATTTTACAGAAATAAAAAGGATCATAGGGAACCTTATGAATAATCGTATGCCAATAAATTAGATAAAACTAGATGAAATGGCAAATTCTGAGGCACAAACCAGTGACTCTGAATCAAGAAAAAAATAGTATAAGAAGTTAAAGAACATAGTAAAGTACTGAGATTCAATTACTGACAGCAACGAAAAACATGATAAAATCCCTGGATGGGCTGGCTTCACTGAGGGGAGAAGAAAAAAGAGCATCTATTCCTCACACGCACTTCCAAAAATGGAAGAGGAAATATTCCCCAATTTGTTTCATGAGGCCAGTATTACCCTGCTACCAAAGCCAAAGACACCGCAAGGAAACTGCCGGTCCACAGCCCTTATGACTGTAAAACGTAACATCTTTCAACAATTTGCTAGCAAACAGAATCCAGCAACATATGAAAAGTATTATACGCCCTGACCAAGCTGGATTTATCCCAGGATTGCAAAACTGCTTCAACAGACAAGAAACAACTGGTGTACTATTAACAGAAAAAAGGCGGGGGCGGGGGGACCACATAATTATTTCAATAGATGCAGAAAAAAACATTTCACAGAGAAGTGGGTGGGGAATGGGGTAAATGGGTGAAGGGCATTAAGGAGGGCACTCGTAAGGAGCACTGGCTGTTATATGCAAGTGATGAATCACCAAATTCTACCCCTGGAACTAATAATACACTATATGTTAACTAACATGAATTTAAATAAAACCTAGGAAAAAATCAAGTTATTGATTTAAAAAAATATTTCATGAGATTCAACATCCTTTCAGGATTTAGAAACAAACAAACAGGGTAGGGATAGAAGAGAACTTTCTCAACCTGATAAAGGGCATCTATAAGTTTCCATAACTAACATCATACTTAATAAAGATGGAATTTTTTTTTTAAGAGAGAGAGAGTGAATGAGGAGGAGGGAGAGAGAGAATCTCAAACAGGCTCCACTCCTGGCACTTTTATAGATCATTGTTGTAGAGGGTTCTATTCAGGGCAGTAAGGCAAGAAAAGGAGAAAAGGCATCCACACTGGGAAGCAAGAAGTAAAACTCTATTTGCAGATGACATGGTCTTGTAAATAGAAAATCCTAAGAAATTCACTAAAAAACAGAAGCATCTATTAGAACAAATAATAACAGTTTCAGCAATGCTGCAGGATATGAATTCAATATAGAAAAATCAATTGGATTTCTACACACAAGCGAAAATAATCGGTAAACGAAATTAAGGAAACAAATTTATGATAGCATCAAAAATACATAGATAACTCTTTAAAAAAAACTAAAAATAATAAAAGGCATGAAGTGTAATATATACTCCAACATGGATAAGCCTTGAAAATATTATGCTAATTGAAAGAAGCCAGTCAGAAAAGATGACGTATTGGAATGATTCTATTTATATGAAATGTCCTGAATAGGCAAATTTTCTGTAGAGATGGAAAGTAGATTCGTGGTTGCCCAGGACTCGGAGCACTGGACTGCTACTGGGTATGGGCTTTTTGTTTTTTTTAATGAAATGATCGAAATGTTCCAAAAACAGATTTTGGGCTGTTGCTTAAATATGAATATACTAGAACTACTGAATTATGTACTTTAAAGGGGTGAATTGGATGGTATGTGGATTGTGTCTCAATAAAATTGTTTTAAAAACACAAAAGGTGAAATTTACAAAGTCAGTGTAAAATCTTTTTAATGTTAACCTCAATAAACTCAATCATTTCCCCCCATCTTATCTCATACAGATTTGGCCTCCGTGGAGCTCCTGAGATTACGGAAACCACTGCTCCCTCCACCTACACCTTTTGCTGATCCGTGAGGTTCAGACTGGCTAGCAGCTCCTGGGGACCAAGAGGAAAAGCCAGAGTTCTGGAACCTCTTTTCTTCCCCTGTGCACTTACTTCCAAGATGAGACCAGGAAATTTACATCTCACCCCTGACCTCCACCTCAACTCCAGCCTAGAATATCGGATTTGCTGCATGACACGTCCATTTGCATGTCCAAAAGGTATCTGAAATTTAACATGTCCAAACCTAGACTCTTGACTACTCCTCTCCAGACTTTCAGTGGCTCAGACCTAACACGTGTCATTCCTGACAACCCCTCCCCCGCCCCTCGTATCCAATCCATCAAAAATCCTGTTCTGTAATTCCATTTTCTAGGTTAAGGGAATGAATTCAACATATTCATATAATTTTGCATTCTCACAAAATCTAAGTTGCAGTAAAGGGAATTCTTTCACTTATTTTTTATTTTTTTTTTGAAGATTTTATTTATTTATTTGAGAGAGAACACGAGAGAAAGAGAGGGAGAAAGAGAAAGAGAGAGAAAGAGCTAGAGGATGAGCAGGAGAGGGGGGAGCAGAGGGGCAAGGGCAGAAAGGGAGGGAGAAGCAGGCTCCTCCCTGTGCAGGGAGCCTGCCGGGGCTTGATCCCAGGACTCTGAGATCAAGACCTGAGCAGAAGACAGATGCTTAACTGACTGAGTCACCCAGGAGCCCCAAGGGAATTCTATTAAATGACAAACCCATAGTACAGGGAAAATGGGGGGGGGGGGAAGCAGTCGCAAAATTTCGGAAACTGAAGCAGACCACTGAAAATTGACAAAAGTCTCCAAAAAAGCGAAATCCCAATTTGACAGTAGGAAAAGTTGAAAACTGGGAGTTCCTTTCTATTTGCTAAATGGGATGCTGCCAGATTCGTGCATTGCTTAGTAAAGCCAATTAGATCTTCAGGAAAGAAAAAGAAAAAGAGAAAAGAAAGAGAAAGAAAAAGAAAGAGGGAAGGAAAGAGGGAAGGAAGGAAGGAAGGAAGGAAGGAAGGAAGGAAGGAAGGAAGGAAGAGGGAAGGAAGGAGGGAAAGAAAAAGGGAGGGAGGAAGAAAAGAAAAAAAGAAAAGAAAAGAAAAGAAAAGAAAGAAGGGAAAGGAAAGGGAAAGGGAAAAGACAAAAGAAAGAAAAGCTAAAAACACATCCAAGTTACATTTCTGTATCCTGAAAGGTTTAGGAATTAGCAACACCGAATTCATCTACAACTAAGGATAAAAGAGCAACTATTAATGGAAAAAATGAAAGTCTTAGAACCCCTTCCCCCCTCATGGCTGCTGACTGTCTCTCTGGAGTCTTCCCAGAGGTCTGGACGTCTAGTACGTGGAAAGCTGTTTCTGCACTGGGGAGGACCCGGGGAACAGGCCAGGACGTGGCCACCCTCTGGAAACAAAAGGATAAAGTGACTGATACTGAAGTTTAATATTCTGAACCATTTCCCCCTAGTTGGCTCCCTGAATTCTGACATCCAGACTTCTATTTTGCAGCAGGAGATTCAAAGACAATTGGTGGGGACTCTAATTTTTTCCTGAGAAAATACTTTAAAAGCTATTTTCATGATGGTTGCCCTGCAAAGAGCACACTTCGACTCCCCCACCTGGTGTTTCTCAGTGGGGGGCCATTTTTCCTCCCCAGGGGACATGTGGCAATGTCTGGAGACATTGTCGGTGTCACAATTTGATGGTGGGTGTGTGTCCCACTGACATTTGGTGCTAAACATCTTAACAATGCACAGGACAGGCCCTACCTCCCACCCCCCAACAAGGAATTATTGGGTGCAAAATGTCAGTAGTCCCAAGACTGAAAAAACTGTGTCTTACAGTCATCAAGCCTCATTTATGCACTGAGAGCTTCCTATTAGCTTTTAGAAAGAAAGAAAGAAAGAGAAAGAAAGAAAGAAAGAAAGAAAGAAAGAAAGAAAGAAAGAAAGAAGAAAGAAAGAAAGAAAGAAAGAAAGAAAGAAAGAAAGAAAGAAAGAAAGAAGGAAAGAAAGAAAGAAAAAGAAAGAAAGAAGAAAGCTTTATTGAGATATAATTTATATACTACAAATTCACCCATTAAACATGTACAAGTCAACAGACTCTATTTACAGAGTTGTACAATCATCACCACAATCCAATTTTATTTTATTTTATATTTTATTATTATTTTGGGGGGGTTTGGAGAGAGGCAGAGGGAGAGAGAGCATCTTAAGCAGACTCCATACCCAGCGTGGAGCCCAACGTGGGGCTCGATCTCACAACCCTGAGATCATGACCTGAGCCAAAATGAAGAGTCAGATGCTTCACTGACTGAGCCGCCCAGGCGCCGTAGCACCAAAATCCAATTTTAGGGCATTTATATCACCCTAAAAAGAAACCTCAAGTCCATTTACACCCATCAGCTTTTTATCCCCCAATTTTTTAACTATGAGCAGATTGCCAAGATCTACCAGACATCGGAGGAAAACTTTTAACACAGAAGATAAAAATCCGAACAAACAACAAAGAGAAAGGAACAGAAACTGCCAAGAGGAAATCTTTCCAAAAGTTCCCAAAGAGATGAAAATTACATTCATGAGAGAAAAAAAAGAGGGGAAAAATGCATATTATATGTATAATATATATAGCAATAGAATAAATTCAGAGAACAAAAAGTCAGTAAAAATATGATAGCGGAAATGAAAATTCAACAGAAATGTTAAATAGAAATGTTAAGTTGAGAAACTGTTTCAGAAAGTAGGCTAAGAGATGGGAGGTAAAGAAAAAAATTCGAAGAACAATTTAGAAGGTCCAATATTCAATTAATAGGGGTTCCAGGAAGGGACAATAGAGTGGACAAAAGAAAGACTATCTGTGAACTAAATAATTCAAGAAAATTTCCCAAGATTGGAGGGCATGAGTTACTTCTGAATGTCCAGCACAATGAATAAAAATAAACCCACACCAGAACATATCCTCAAATAATTTCAGAATCCTGAGCATATTAGTAATACCTCCAGATATGGGGATCGCGTGTAGGTGGGACGGAGACAGCGACCAGTCCAGACTGGAGCAGTGTGACTCCAGAAACTGCCGTGTCATCACAAAGACCCCTGCTGCCATGGTACTCCCCTCTTAATTCTGGGATGGGATGTCCTGGTAAGGTACCCAGATTCTACTCTGCACTCGGCTTGTCTTCACCACGGGCTGATGAGTTCCTTCTCTCCCTGTGGATGGTGAGTCCCTGGCTATGGCCTGCTGACCTCAGTCAGCGGAGGGCACCCATTTCACCCTTCAGAAGGGTGTGGCCTGGCCCTATCCCTGGGAGCTGGAAGAGCCTCGGACAAGCTTACAACTGCACACTTCCTCTGACTACTCCTGGACATCTGGCCCCTGACTCATACTGCCCTACCAGACCCTCCAGCTGGAGCGAATTTCTCGGGACTCGCTCAATGACCTTGCCCACTGACTTCCCAGCAGGAGCCCTTCAAGCCTCCAGAAGGTAAAGCCAAGACCAAGTCCCTGAGGCCCTGTTCTGTTTCCCTGCTCCTGGGAGCCCGCATCCAAGAAGGAGAGGCAGGACTCCCCTTTCCTGACACTGCTATGCTTGGGCTTGCTAGAACTTTTTCAAAACACAGTGCCATATTGTTTAGAGATACATAGAGAAGCAATGAAACTATAAAGAAAACTGAGGGAGTCATTACATAGCAATTAAGTGAGTGGTGGCATCTTACAGAATGGGGAATACTATTGTAGATTGCCTGTTGGGCCCTTCTGAGGCATTTATAGCTCTCAACGTGGGTGGTGGGCACATGAGTGTGGGTTTTGTTATTTATTATTCTTTCAACTTCGTGGTGTATATGTACTCTGTTTTATACACAGCTATGTGTATAAATCATTTCATAGTAAAAGGTGTGTGTGTTGTGTGTGTGTGTGTGTGTGTGTGTCCTGAATCTGAGCACCTCACTATCTCTACTATCTCCATTCTGGTTCCAGCCACCGTGATCTCTCATCAGAACTATTGGAAAACCTCCTAACTGATCTACCTAATTCAGCCTGTTTTACATATAGCAACCAATGTGAGGTCTTAAAAATCGTAAGCCAGGGGCACCTGGGTGGTTCAGATGGTTGGACATCTGCCTTTGGGTCAGGTCATGATCCCAAGGCCCTGGGATTGAGCCCCACATGAGGCTCCCAGCTCAGCGGGAAGTCTTGCTTCTCCCTCTGCCTCTCCCCCTGCTTGTGCTCTCTCTGTCTCTGTCTCTCCCAAATGAATAAATACAATCTTTAAAATAAAATAAAATAAAATAAAATAAAATAAAATAAAATAAAATAAAACAAAATAAGATTGTAAGCCAGACCATGTCAGCTCCATTCAGTACCCTCCTCTAGCATCCCACTGTAATCAGAGTGACAGCCAGACTCTTCACGTTGGCGTGTGGGCATGCACGAGACCAGCTCCACATCCCCCTCTGACATCCATTTCTACCACTCTTGCCCTTGTCATCCTGCTCCAGCGCACTGACATCCCTGCCATTGCTCCAGCACCTGACCCGCCCTCCCCCCTCAAGCCCTTTGTAGTCACTAGTGCTTGTCCTGCCCTGCTCTCCCTCAGGATCTCTGCATCGCTTCCTCGCTAACTTCAGCCAGATCTCGGTGCCAACGCCGCTGGCCTTCTCCAACCATCCTATCTAAAATAGCACATCTCCTGTCATTGTTAAGAAAACAGAACCCAATAGATATGTTTTGCTTATCTGGGCAGTGAAATCAACAGGGCTTGGTGACAAAGGATGAAGGACTCAGGGAGGGCTTCAGGTTTCTGGCTGGAGCAAGAGGGTGAGTGGTGGAGCTTCCATAAGGAGATGGAATGAGGCTGGGGGTGAAGCAGGTCTGGGGAGGAAGAGCGTGAGTGTATTCTGGTTCTGTGTATTTGAGCCAGGTAGAGGTGCGGAGCCAGCACTCTGGCACTCAGAAGACAGGTGTACCCCGGAGATGCACTTGGCAGTGGTGGCCAGACGGAGAGCAAAGCCAAGGGAATGGGTGAGCTTGCCTGGGAAGAGAAGGCGGAGTGGAAAGAGAAGAGGTCTGGGGACAGCAGAGGAGAAAGCAGACAGGTAAGAGGGAAGGGGGGAGGGCGAGTTTCCCAGAGGCCATCGGGAAAGGTAGGAAGAGCTTTCTGGGGGAGACAGTGGCTGTTGTCAGCTGCTACTGGGGACAGACTTGAGGGACTTAGAAACAGAAGTCCCAGAGTGGAGGTGAGAAATTTGCAGGGGCAGGGAGAAGTCCTATCAGCATTGAGGGGAGGCCAGAATGGGAGACTGAAGTCTGGCATCTGACTTCCTTGGTGGCCAGCCCCCTCGCGAGGCTGGCCAGGGTGGGTTCCCACGGGGAGTCTGGAACACGCGCGGGTGTGGGGTTTTATTACGGGAGAGTGTTGAGTGAGGGGTCAACAGCAGCGGGGGGTCCTGACGAGGTGGGAGGGGAGGGTGTCCAGGACACAGGCAGTGGATTCTTCCTGGAGAGAAGAGTCACTTACTCAACTCAAAGAGGACAGGAAGTAGGGAGGACCAGGGAGTCCTAATTCTGAATCATTTCTACCAACACCAGACCTGCTCTCGTTTCTTTTGTTTTTTTTTTAAGATTTAATTACTTAATTAATTTGAGAGAGAGAGCACAGGTGTGCATGCAAGGGGGTGCAGAGAGAGAGAGAATCTCTAGCAGACACCCCGCTGAGTGCAGAGCCCGATGCGAGGCTCGATCTCATGACCCTGAGATCATGACCTGAGCTGAAAACCAAGAGTCAAGGGCTTAACTGACCTGAGCCCTACCCCCCACCCCAGGCGCCCCTGGTTTCCTTTATCTTGATGCAACAGCACATGAATGAACAAAACAAAGTTCTTCTGACCTCACAACCCCTCCCCCACCCCTGTACTATTTTTCATCTCCCTTTTGCAGCACAACTCAAGAATTCTCTACATTCTGACTTCTCTCCTCCCAAACCCTTGTAAAAACCTGCCTCAGTCTGGTGATAGGTCGCCGTTCGCCAAAACTGCTCTTGGTGAGCAGACCGCATTGCTACCGAGCCAACGTCCATTTGTGTCTTTCGTATCATCAGTATCGCTAGACACAGGTTCTCACTCCCTTTCCCTTGAGGCTCTTTCTTCCCTTAGTTTCAGGGACACCACGGTGCCTTCCTTTCCCTCCTTCCTGCTCTTCTCTCAGACCTCTGAACGCTAGAGTCTGTCCTGAACACTCGAGTCTGTCCTTCATCCTCTTCTCTTCCCCACTCACTCTCCTGGTGATCACACCCCAATGTCATGGCTTTACAAACACCGTCTCTGCCCGACACAATCACAAATGTATGCATGTTGCATCTTTACTTCCGTAGGCTGCGGTGGCCGAAGTAGCGAGGGCAAGAGTACAGGAGGTAAGCTTGAGGAGGCAGATAGATGAAGCAGATCCTGAAGGACCTTACAAGGCCGTTTGCTCCACTTTGGCTTTTACTCTGAGTCAGATGGGAAGCACTGAATTATTCTGAACAGAGGAGAGACAGGATATGACTCACTTTTTAAAAAAATTATCCTAGGGCCGCCCGGGTGGCTCAGTCATTGGGCGTCTGCCTTCGGCTCAGGTCATGATCTCAGGGTCCTGGGATCAAGCCCCGCATTGGGCTCCCTGCCCAGCAGGAAGCCTCCTTCTCCCTCTCCCTCTCCCCCTGTTTGTGTTCCCTCTCTCACTGTCTCTCTCTCTGTGTCAAATAAGTAGATAAAATCTTTTAAAATAAATAAACAAATGTGTAAATAACTAAAAAGCTATCTTAGCTGCTCTATTAGGGTTCTCCAGAGAAACAGAACCAATAAAAGAGAAAGAGAGACAGAGATATTGGGGGGGGAGAGAGATTGATCAATTTTAAGGAATTGGTTCACATGATTATGCAGATTGGAAAGTCCAAAATTTGCAGGTGCACCAGCAGGCTGAGAACCTAGGGAAGAGCCAATGGATTCTTCAATGGGTTAAAGTTCAAAGGCTGTCTCTAGCAGAATTCTCTTTTGCTTGGGGGAGGTCAGTCTTTTTGTTCTATTCAGGCCTTCAACTGATTAGATGAGGCCCACCCACATTATGAAGGGCAATTTGCTTTACTCAAAGTACACTGATTTAAATGTAAATCTCATCCATAAATACCCCCACAGAATTCTTGACTAATGTTTGATCAAAAATCTAGGCACTCTGGCCCAGCCAGGTTGATGCATAAAATTACCACCACAGCTTCTATATTGAGAAGAAATTACTGTAGGAGGCAAGATGGAGGCAGAGAGACCAGTTGGGAGGAAAATTGCAATAATGCTGGTAAGAGATGATGGAAGCTTGGGCCGGAGGACTGGCAATGGAAGAGATGAGGGCTGGTTAGGCTGACAGAAATTTCAGGTGAACTGAATGCAGGTGGCGAGAGAAAGAGGAATCAAGGATGACTCCAAAGTTTTTTGGCCTGATCCACGGGAAGAACGTCGAAATCATTCTCTGATAGGAAAAATGGAAATGATGGGCTTAGGGGCATGAGCTTTGATGACATGAGGAGTGATGGGTCTGGTGGGCACACTGGGCAGTAGACAGGACACAGCCCGTCCTCCTGGCGTTGAAGCCTGTGGGATATAAGGAAAGCTGAGGGTTCCAGAGAGCACAGCGAAAGGACGGGTGATCGTGTAAAGGAGAGGGAGATTTCATCCTGGCCAAAGTCACTCAGAGAGAGAAAGAACTAGAAGAGTTTTCATTCTTTTTTTTCTTTTTTCTTTTTCTAGGATTTATTTATTTATTTTAGAGAGAGAGTGCCTGAGTGGGGGGAGGAGCAGAGGGAGAGGGACAAGCAGACCAGATGCTGAATGCAGAGCCTGATACATGGCTCGATCTCATGACCCTGAGATCATGACCTGAGCACAAACCAAGAGTTGGTCACTCAACTGACTGAGACACCCAGGTGCCCAAGGGTTTACATTCCTTTTCTTTTTTTAATATTTTATTTCTTTATTTGAGAGAGAGAAAGAGCACAAGCAGAGGGAGTGGCAGGCAGAGGGAGAGGGAGAAGCAGACTCCCTGCTGAGCAGGGAGACCGATGTGGGGCTCGATCCCAGGACCCCAAGATCATGACCTGAGCTGAAGGTAGACACTTAACCGACTGAGCCACCGAAGTGCCCCATTCTTAATGATGACGGAGGCAATCAGTCTAATCAGCATGATCAATTTTATCTTGGGAACACTGGGCTGGAAGTCAAGCTAGGTGTTCAGTTCATTAATATTTATTGAACACCTAATAAGGGCTCAACACTGTTCTAGGTTTTAGGGATAGAGGTGTGTCACTGCTCTCTCTTTTTTTTTTTTTTTTTAAGATTTTATTTTATGTATTTGACAGGGAGAGAGACATCCAGCGAGAGAGGGAACACAAGCAGGGGAAGTGGGAGAGGAAGAAGCAGGCTCCCAGCGGAGGAGCCTGATGTTGGACTCCATCCCAGGACCCTGGGATCACGCCCGGAGCCGAAGGCAGACTCTTAACAACTGAGCCACCCAGGCGCCCCTGTCCCTGCCCTCCCTAACCTAAAACCTTAAGTGGCTTTACCTTTAGAATCGAGTCCCAAATCTTTCCCAGGTCTTTGACTGCATCTCTATCCACACCTCATGCCTTTTCTTCTTGATTTTTACACTGAAACCACATTCACATTCCTGCGACGGCCTGAACCACCCATGCCCTTTCTTGATTCAAGGTCTCTGTGTACGCTTTTTTCTCCACCTGAAACCAGCCCTCCTTCCCTTCCTCTAGCTATGATCTGCTGTATGTATGTATTATGAAATGATTAACACTGTAAGTTTGTTAACATCCATAACCACACACAGTTATACTTTTTTCTCTTGTGACGTGAACTTTTAAGATTTACTCTCTTAACAACTTTCAAACATGCAACACAGTATCATTAACGATAGTCACCCTACTGTACATTACATCCCCAGGACTCATTTATTTGATAACTGGAACTTTGGACCTTCTGACCACCTTCACCCATTTTGCCCACTCCCTACCCCCTGCTTCTGGCAACCACCAATTTTTCTTTGTATTCATGAGTTTGTTTTTACACTTCACTTATAAATGAGATCATACAGTATTTGTTTTTCTCTAACTTATTTTACTTAGGATAATGCCCTTAAGGTCCATCCATATTGTTGCAAATGGCAGGGTGTCCTTTTTATAGCTGAATAATATTCCATCTTACATGTACCTATACATTATCTTGATTCATTCATCCATCAATACACACTTCAGTTGTTTCCATGTCTTGGCTGTTGTGATTAGTGCTGCAATGAACATGGAGGTGCAGGTGCCTCTTCTAGATCCTGATTTCAATTCCTTTGGATAAATACGCAGAAGGGAGATTGTTGAATCATTTGGTAATTCTTCTTTTTTTTTTTAACGTAGATGCCACACCCAGCATGGAGCCCAATGCAGGGCTTGAACTCACAACCCTGAAATCAAGACCTGAGCTGAGATCAAGAGCCGGCTGCCTAACCAACTGAGCCACCCAGGAGCCCTTGGTAATTCTATTTTCAATTTTTTTAAAGGAACTTCCGTACTGTTTACAAAGCAGCTGCACCATTTTACATTCCCACCAGAGTGCGCAAGGGTTTCCTTTTCTCCACATCCTCACGCTTGTTATTTCTTATCTTTTTAAGAATAGCCATTCTAACAGGCATGAAGTGGTATCTTGCAACTTTGATTTGCATGTCCCTGATGATTAATGATGTCAGGCACCTTTTCATATACCTGTTGGCCATTTGTATGTCCTCTTTGGACAAATTCTATTCAGATCCTCCATTTATTATTGGAATTGTTTGTTTCTATTGAATTGTATGAGCTCTTTATATATTTTGGATATTAATCCCTTATCAGATATATGATTTGCAAATATTTTCTCCCATTCTGTAGTTTTCCTTTTCATTTTGTTGATAATGTGGGTTTTTTTGTTTGTTTGTTTTTCTTTTGCTTTTTTTGCTGTACAGAAGCCTTTTAGTGTGAGGTAGTCCCACTTACTTAGTTTTGCTTTTGTTGCCTTTGCTTTTAGCAACAAATCCAGAAACTCATTGCCAAGACCGATGGTGAGGAGCTTACTGCCTTTGTTTTCTTCTAGGAGTTTCAAGTTTTCAAGTCCTATGCCCAAGTCTTCATATACTTTGAGTTGATTTTTGTATATGGTGTGAAACAGTGATCCAATTTCCTTCTTTTGCGTGTAGCTGTCCAGATTTCCCAACATCTTATTGAAGAGACTGTCCTTCTCTTATTGTATATGCTTGACTCCTTCACTGTAAATTAACCAACAATATATGTGTGGGTTTATTCCTGGGCTTTTTATTTTGTTCCAGTGAGCCATATGTCTGTTTTTTATGCCAATACCATACTGTTTTGATTACTATAGCTTTGTAGTATAGTTTGAAATCAGGAAGGGTGATGCCTCCAACTTTGTTCTTCTTTCTGAAGGTTGCTTTTGCTTTTGGGGGTCTTTTGTGGTCAAGATTGATTTCTTAAGTTCAGTCATTAATGTCTGTGTTCTCCACTCAAAGTAAGGCCCTCCCTCAGGCCCTATAGGTCGTTAACTTGATGCATACTCCCAGCCCCTTCCATTACCTTGTTTGCAAGCACTCCTCCCCCCAATAAAAGAAAGGAGAAAATGGGTTATCAACAGGTCATCTGGTACTTCAGTGAAAGAAACATCGTATAGCCTGAATTCAAGAAGGAAGATAAAAATAGACAAAGCGCTTATTTTTTTAAATTTTGCAACTAAATTACTGTTGGAATGTCATAAATGAGTGAAAAAAATGTTACTCACAAATTAGACAGAGTGTCTTAAAACTCAATAGTACAAAGCAGTTGAAGGTATATCCTAATACCCACTCCAACAGACCTCACAGGCATCATGAGGCAATGATGGTTTATAACAGCAATTGTTTATAATTGTTTATAGAGGACTAACAGGACAGGTTGTATCCATTCAAGACTGTCAAGGCTTCCCCGTGTGTATTCAATCTAGCTAGTTGTTTGGTTTTTTTTAAAGATTTATTTATTTATTTATTTATTTATTTGAGAGAGAGAAGAGAGAGAGCAGGAGCTTGGGGAGGGCAAAGGGAGAGGGAGAGAGAGAAAATCCTCAAGCAGGCTCCCCACTTAGCACAGAACCTGATGTGGGGCTCAATCCCAGGACCCCAAGATCATGACCTAAACTGAAATCGAGTTAGCCGCTTAACTGACTGAGCCACCCAGGTGCCCCTCAATCTAGTTAGTTTTTGTAATTCATACGGTGAATTGAATTTTTAGCAGGCAGATTCTCATTCTCATTAGGGAAAGCTGGTTTGAGGGGCTTATAGTATCAGTCCTTAAGGGACACAGACGCCTAACTAGAGTTAATCACAGATAAAATGCTAGTTAACTCAGGTCTCAAGAAGAGACTCCTCACATACCAGGTGAAATAGGCATTGGTCTCAGCCTTACCTGAGTCGATAGCGCCCTCAACTGGTTTTTGCTGGTACCAACACCTTTTTCTTTGAATAATTGTGGGAGACACAGAAACAAATTGCGAACACAAGTTGAAGCCACAGTAGCCATAAAAGCCATCTGATCACTCAATCTGAAAGGAATACAACACTTACAGCTTCATGATCATAGGAGATAAATTTAAGCTTATGTTTTTTTAAATTTAAGAATAATGACATTCCATCAGTTTCAGGTCTATATTGCTGTGATTCGATATTTTTATACATTATGAAATGATCCTCACGATAAGTCTAGTTACCCTCTGTCACTGTACAAAGTTATTAGAATATTATTGCCTCTATTCCCTATGTGGTACATTACATCCCATGACTTATTTTATAACCGGAAGCTTGTACCACTTAGTCCCCAAATGTAAATTTCACTGTGGGTGGGAATGTAAAATGATAGAGCCACTTTAGAAGAAAATTGACAGTTTCTTATAAAGTTTAACATTAATCATATAACCCAGTAATACCACTCTGTCTTTGCCTGCAAGGGTGACTTCTCCCCATGGGCTCATGCGGCCTTTCCTCAGTCTGTACACGTGACTTTCTTATGAGGCCACACATTTATGACCTCGTTTAGCCTTAAGCACCTACTCAAAGCCCTATCTGCAAATACAATCACATTGGGGGTTAGGAATTCAACATATGCATTTGGGGAGCACACAAACATTCAGGCCATAGCACACTCCTAGGTGTTGACCCAAGAGTAATGAAAAACTTATGTTACGCGAAAACATTTACGTAAACGTGACGGTGGCTTTTCTCACAATCGCCCTAAACTGGAAAAAACCAAGAGTCTTCAACTGTTGAATGGATAACTGAAAGCTGGGACGTTCATACCATAGAAGATTACTTATCATTAAAAAGGAACAAACTACAGGCACGTGGGCGAATCTGAAAGGCATTATGCTAAGTTGAAAGAAGCCAGACTCAAAGGCTACATGTCCTATGATGACATTTATGTGACATTTTGGAAAAGAGGAAAAACTATGAGGACAAAAAATTGGTCCGAGGTTGCCAGAGGATAGGTAATGAGGGGTTTATGAAGAAGGGACACGAGGAAACTTTTCAGGTGATGGAAATGTTCTATAGTGTGATTGTGGTGACCATATCTATATGTATTTGTCAAAATTCATAGAACTGCACACTTACTAGAGTAAATTTTACCACATGCATATTGCACCTCAACAAATCTGACGTAAAAGAATAAGAAGGATACTTGAAAAAATTCATTTGCATGTACGTTTTTGCTGAAAGAAGTAGGAAAGGAATCCATAAAGAACTTTCAAACGCAAAACTTATCAGGATAAAATTTTGTTGGAGTAGGATGGGACTGTGAGGTCGAGGAGAGAAAGGAAGGATGTAAAATTTCTAATTGTTAAAGCAAAGTTTTGTTCGTGGATTTTTAAAATGGATGATAGTATCAAATTGTTATGAGTCCATTGGAAATAGGTTAGTAACAGTTTTGTTTTAAAAGGTTTGTAGTTGTGTGTAGGATATTACACCTGACCAAACTTTGAATGAAAAATTTTAGATGTCAGCTTTAAAACATGCTAGAAGACAATTCTTTTAGGGGGACATGACCAAAAAGTTTCAAGACCACCATGTTTTGTCTTACGAAAGTTTATGTGAAGATTCGCAGTTAAGGCATGTATTTTAAGGTTGTATATACAATGTAAAAGTAAAGTTTATTTCTAGAAGACAGCCTTTTATGGGCTTTGACATTCTAATGGGCTATCATATCACAACAGGGTAAGGGTTTTACACACGCAAAATTGAGGGTCCTATAAAAACAGTTGATAGAAAACATGTCTTATACTCCATAGGTGTTTGGTTTTTTTTCTTTTTTCTTTTTTTTTTTTTTATGTAGATTCACAGTGTGGAGCCCAACGTGGGGCTGAAGCTCATGACCCTGAGATGAAGATCTGAGCCGAGATGAAGATCTGAGCCGAAATCAAGGGTCAGATGTGTGACTGACTAAGCCACCCAGGTGCCCCAGTGATTGGTTATTGCTGCCTAACAAGCCACCCTAAAACTTTGTGACTTGAAAGCATAGTCATCGTTTCTTTTGCTCACAAATCTGCAGTTGGGCCGGGATCAGCGGCAAGGTTCACCTCTGCTCCATACAACATTAGGTGGGACAGCTTGACCGAAGGCTGGAGTATCTGCTTCCAAACTGGCTCATTCAATACAGCTGGGGCTGTGGGTTGGGGCCTCCGGTCCTATGCACACGGTGAGAACTGTGAACTCTCCTCCAAACTTCTGTAGTAAGAGATGACCAAACCATAGCACAGTTTCCAGCAGCACAAGGCTGTGCTCTAGGATGACTGCCACCCTGCATTAAAACGCCTGCCTGAGAGGGGCGCCTGGGTGGTGCAGTCGTTAAGCGTCTGCCTTCAGCTTAGGGCGTGATCCCAGCATTCTGGGATCGAGCCCCACATCAGGCTTCTCCACTAGGAGCTTGCTTCTTCCTCTCTTACTCCCCCTGCTTGTGTTTCCTCTCTCGCTGGCTGTCTCTCTCTATCAAATAAATAAATAAAATCTTTAAAAATAAAATAAAATGCCTGTCTGAGAAAACTCAAGGCTGCCAGAATTTACCATTTGTTCTAGCCAACACCTGATGATAGATCCCAGACCTACCTTTCTTTCTTTCTTTTTTTCTTTCTTTCTTTCTGTCTGTCTGTCTGTCTGTCTTCATTGTATTTGTTTATTTGATAGGGACAGCACAAGCAGGGGGAGTGGCAGGCAAAGGGAGAGGAAGAAGCAGGCTTTCCGCTGAGCAGGGAGCCTGATGCAGGGCTCAATCCCAGGACCCTGGGATCATGGCATGAGCTGAAGACAGACGCTTCACCGACTGAGCCAACCAGGTGCCCCAGAGACCTCCCTTTCTTATAGCATTTACCCAAGAGTGCTTCTAATGGTGACTCCTTCCTCTGTCCCTTTGAGATGTGTAGGTATCTCCTGCAATTTGAAGTGTGTTTCTCAGTAATCTGAAAGCCATATAGGGCCTCTGTCTCCTAGTCTCTGTAGGAAGTTAGAACCCTAACTTCAATAAATTGCCTGTTAGTAGCTGCAGCTGGCCTAATCACATTGAGACTCACCAACCCTTTGTAATGTTTCTGTTGAGTGCCCCTCTCTCCCATCCCTCATCCTTCATTCTCCCTTTAAGTCATCCTATCACCTCTGTAGATTGGAATGGAGCTCAGCTCTTTCCCTTATTGCCAGTAGTGTCTGAACAAAATCTGTTTTCACCCCTTTAATTAATGCCCAACTTTGTCTACCATTGATAATATGCTGCTCCAAGTAACCTGGGTTTCCTCACAGTAGGTGGCTGGGTTCAAAGGGTCCCTGAAGAGAGAAGGAAGTGACCCCATGGCAATTAGCAATGCATTACTGGTTCCTCAAACACAAAAATGTCTTCTACTATACCCACTTATAAATCAGAGGATTGTTATTAAAGTGATTCAAGTCTGAAAGAGAAAGCAAAGTAAAAATAAAGGAATAGGGGCGCCTGGGTGGCACAGCGGTTAAGCGTCTGCCTTCGGCTCAGGGCGTGATCCCCGCGTTATGGGATTAAGCCCCACATCAGGCTCCTCTGCTGTGAGCCTGCTTCTTCCTCTCCCACTCCCCCTGCTTGTGTTCCTCTCTCGCTGGCTGTCTCTGTCTCTGTCGAATAAATAAATAAAATCTTTTAAAAAAATAAAGGAATAAAGTTAAGCCAACTGAGGATAGTACAAACATATCACTTAGAGTGAAGGTAAAATTTGCCCTTTGGGAAATAAAAGAATTATTGCTTTAAAAAAAATCCAATGATTATTTGAAAGGCTCACATAAAATTAAAACAGGAAAGAATGAGAAATTAGAAGCAATGTTGAAATTCGAACTTACGCAGCTAGGCCTTGTTTGCTATTATTTTGATTTTAGAGATAAGGACACCTAGATAATGAGTATAAATTTTGGAGACACCTTGGATACTAAACCATCACGAGCCAATGTTTCTTGGGTGTTTTCTCTTCAGTACAGCCCTGCTGAATGGTCCCACCACGGGGGCGTAATTAAAACATAGCAAAGCCGCTTTTATTTTAGCCCAAGGAACACTACATGGGTTGATTTTTTTTTTAACATGATTTTTGGACCCCGTGGGCCTCCGGCTCGGACTACATTTCCCAGCAGGCCACGCTCAGAACTACGGGTGCCTACTTAAGGTCTAGCTTCCTTGGTGGCGGCGCAGTCGCTGTGCGGACGGCCGACGGGCGGGCGCTTCGCGGTTTGAATGGCTGCGGGCTCCGGCCCTCAGTTCACCTGAGGACCGGCCGCCCAGGGGTGCGCTATGCCGTCGGGAGGCGACCAGTCGCCGCCGCCTCCGCCTCCTCCTCCGGCGGCGGCAGCCTCGGACGAGGAGGAGGAAGACGACGGGGAGGCGGAGGACGCCGCGCAGACGGCCCGGTCGCCGGCCCCTCAGACCCAGCAGCGGTTCGACGAGCTGTGCAGCCGCCTAAACATGGACGAGGCGGCGCGGGCGGAGGCCTGGGACAGCTACCGCAACATGAGCGAGAGCTACACGCTGGAGGTGCGCCCGGGGGAGGAGAGGAGGGGCTTTCAGGGCCTAGTCGTCGCGCCCCGCCGCGGGAATGGGGCCCCTCCCCTCCCCGGGTCGGGCGCCCTGCAGGGACCCGCGGGCAGGCCCCGGGTCTCCGCTCCCCAGCCTGCGGAGCGGTGGGAATCAACCCTGCTCGCCTTAGTCCTGGAGACCTGGCTTTCGGAAAGCTCTTAGCGGCCCTGCAAGTGAGCCCTCTCGCAGCTGTTCCTTTTCGGGTTCCGAGTGGGGAACACCTCTTGCCCTAAAGTGGCAGCGCGAGGCTGAGGTCGTGCTGGGGTCACGATTGCAAAAATACAACCACCTTGTTGGCAGAATGAACAGGTGCAGTTGTGGAGACCGTAAGGAGAAGGGGAGGGAACTTGGCTGTGCTCCCACGGGGATTAGCTCGATTTTAGCGCCTCGGTTGCTAGGCTGCTCCTTCAGTTCTTTTCCGGCTGTACCAAATTGCCTTTGTCTCGGCATTGCATCCGTAGAGTAAACGCGTCGTTAAGTTTCGGGCTGTGTTTGTGTGTAAACTAAGGCGACTCTTCCTTAGGGCAAATGAAACGGGCTTTCTGCCTACCTGCATATAGATACACGCCCCCCATTTGTCCCTAGGAAGTCCGGACTGCGACGACCTTGAGGACCTTTTGGTCACCCCAGACGTTGCACAGGACTCTGTATCTGCTCTGATTTAGGCATGTTATGTCCCTTTCTTCGGACGGGGCTTGCAGATGAGAAAAATGGCCATTCTAGCCAGTGAGGCTCAACTCTGTAGGCACCTCCCCTTTATGAACCAATGGGAAGTGACACGGAAGTCTGGATTGTTTATCCGCTGTTTGCTTGTGTGTGGCATTAAACAGGGGGCCATATGATTTTCTTAAGTTGTTTTACAGTTTGTGGAAAGAGCGGGGCAGATAGACTCAGAGTGGGAAGGCCTAATCAAGGTATTGCTTAATTATAATAATAGGGTGTTTTTGCTTGTATGTGACTCACTAAAGTTACTTTCTATTTATTCTTGCATTAATAGAATCTTATTTCAGTTCCTTCTCCCTGTAGTTATATCTACAGGGTGGGGGAAAGGCTAGTAATATAGTGGTTTTAGAACTTGACAGACCTAGGTGACTTTGGACAATTTAGTTAACCACTCCAAAACTCAATTTTGTGATATGTAAGTTTGAGGTATTTGTACCAACCTCACAGAGTTGTTCTGAAGGTTTAATAAGGTAACATGTGGTTTCTGGCACATAAGGTGGTCATGGACGGTGCTTGAGAGTTCACAGAGAGCTCCTTCGTAAACGTAGGTGGTGTGGCTGAATTAGGCCATATTCCTATTTACTCCTCAGTGGTTCTGTGGTCATTGGTTTCCAGTGGTTCTTTGGTGATGGCCATAGGTGTTTCCAAATAAGCTCTCATTTTATCCTCACGATAATCTTTTAAATTGGATAGAACAAGTATTATCACCATACAGCTGAGGTATTTCAGCTCATAGAGGTTAAGTTGTATGAAGTGCAGTGTTATATGAGCAGGTGACAAACAATAGATGATTAGTAAATTATTTTTGAAGACACGTTTGATTACTCAATTTTTTAAAGACTTGGATTTCAGACTCTTAGCTCAGTTTACCCAATGAATGAATGAATATTCATTTATCAAATATTTCCTTATTACCTCTTCTTTGCCAGATACTGTTGTAGATGGTGGGGACAGAGCAGCGAACAAAACTTAAAAATCTCTGCCCTTGCGGAGCTTGCGGTCGGGTATGCCATAAGACAACGTAGGATGTCAGTCTCATGGATGTGTACAATGGAAAATAAGATTCATGATATTTTTTAGAAAGATTTTATTTACGTATTTGAGAGGGAGAGAGAGACAGAGATAGCAACAGAGATAGCTGGAGAGAGAAGGAGCGGGGAGGAGAGAGAGAAGCAGACTCCCTGTTGAGCAGGGAGTCTGATGCAGGGCTCCATGCAGGGCTTGATCCCAGCACCCTGGGATCCTGACCTGAGCAGGAGGCAGACACTAACTGACTGAGCCACCCAGACACCCCTCATATGATATTTAATACAGAGTATTGGTTATAGAATTTTGTCTTTTGATTTCTTGTATTTTCTGTGCTTTATGCTTGTAAGTCATTTCATTCTCACAGCCCTCAGGTAAGAAAATTGAGTCTCTGACTGTTAATTTGTCCCACACTGAGACACCCAGGGCACGTGTGCTGAGAGAGTGAGCCAGGTAGAATCTTTATTGCCCTTTATGATCTTGCAAGTTACATAGCATCATTTTCACATGTGCTATTAGAGGAGACAGTTGAAAATGAGGGAACAAGAACACAGATTCCTATCTCTCAGGGTGAAAATGTCAATGTCACAGTATAAAGAGCACATGGGATAGAGCCATCATTGAAAATACAGTTTCCCACAAACAAAAATAATGCCTTCCATTTAATCCAAAAAGTTTATTATATTGAAATGTTTATATTGGTCATTAGCTAAAACTCAATTTTCTTTTATTTTACAGGGAAATGATCTTCATTGGTTAGCATGTGCCTTATATGTGGCTTGCAGAAAATCTGTGCCAACTGTAAGCAAAGGGACAGTTGAAGGAAACTATGTATCTTTAACTAGAATCCTGCGATGTTCAGAGCAGAGGTAACTATGTCAGTGTTTGAAAGGTAGAGTGTGACAAATATGAAAGCTCAAAAATCATAGTGATAGTAAAGAATTCTCTCATCATTTCCCAGGCGTTTGTACCTATAGAGTGCTGAATTTAGAAAGTAGGTCATGGTTTTCCTTTGCCACATCTAAGTGTCTATTATACTTTACTTCTTTAGTGAAAAGTATGGAAATTTTAATGTATTAGGCATTTGTATGAAGAGTTTACTATTAAAGGTTATGACTTATCATTGTACAGTATTGAGAGAATTCTAAATAAGGATATTGAGAAACTTTAGGATATACTCTAAATTGTAAAGGTAAACAAAATATGGTGTTAAACTTAGAGCTACCTGCACAGGATTTGTATTTTATTATATGGAATGTGTAAAGACTTCTCTGTTTCCTGTTTGTGGGGATAAGCAACACTATTACTATCAGTTATTGAAAGGGTCAAATAATGTTTTAAAGAAGAGGCAGAAATTGCTTTTTCTATCCGTTCAATTCACTAGAATTGATTACATTTATTATATGTGCCTTTTGGGTCAATTTTCTTTTATGACTTATTAAAGATTGGTGGAAAAAGGATATTTGGCACTTGGTGGGGGAGAATGCCACAGTCAAAATTTATGTACTTAATGGCTTAAAAATCACTTACTATTAAAATAACAAGAAATGTAATATTTTAGCTGTAGTCTACTTATTAACCTTGAACTCCATCCTGAGTTATATTTAGGCTTGAGAACAGGAGGCAGTGCATAAAGAGTTGAACCCCTGGGCTGAGCCTGCAGAAGTGGACTTAAATAAGGTGCAAAAATACAATCATTACGGAGAAGAAAAGGGGAGGTAGAGTAATCCAGTTAAGTGACAGATAAGGAACTTTAGAAGCAAAGGTCAAGTTATGGTATCATCATCATGAACCATAGTAAACTGAACTTTCCAACATTTTAATGCAAAAATACAGTCCTAGGCTTCAGTTGTATTTCCATTTGAAAACCTCAGTTTCTCCCTTTAAATTTTTACCTTTGAGTTCAGATTATGTACTTTTCTGCCATAATGGACTAAAATGGGTTAAAAACAGAGCATATGTCGGGAGAAGATATTTACAATGTGTATAACTGACAAAAGGTCAGTATCCAGAATTACATAAAGAGCTACTAACAAATGGTCGCATGACTGACAAACAGCTATAAAACAAGGGGTAAGGAATGTGGTTTCCCCAGGTCAAAACTCACATAGCTAATAGGTGTATATAAAGATGTTTAATTTCACTAGTAACCAAGGAAGTTCAAATTAAAAACAAGGTAGCTGTTATTCTCATCAGATTGGGGTAATTTGAAGTCTGGTAAAACCAGCTTTAGTCATTAATGTAGGGAAACAGGAAATCTGTATTGCTGGCGTACATTGGTGAGAGTATAAATCGCCATGGGTACTGGAACGGGAAATTTGACAATATCTAGTAAAGTTGAAGGTGCCCGGTCTCTGACTCAGCAATTCTCCTTCTTGCTGTTGTCCCTAAAGAAGCTCTTACGTGCGTGTACAAGAATGTGGTGATTACAGCATTTTTTTTTTTTTCATAATGTAAAATTAGAAACCTCAATTACCATTGGTTGGGGAATGAATGCAAAGAGTCACGGTAGTTCATATGAAGGAATATTTTTAACAAAGTGAGTGAGATCTGCATGTATCAACGTTAATCTAAGAAACATTGAATGAAAAAGCAAGTTGCAGAATGCTACTTAGAGTATGATACTGTTTATGTAAAATCTTAAAGCCACACATACAAAAGATACTCCTTACTGTTGCTGGATACGTATAGATCCATATAGTAGGTACACTAAGTAGTAAGCATAAGAACATGGATGGGAAGGATTCGGACTGACTTTAGAGTGGTGGTTATCTTTGCGGAGGCAGAGGGGGATGTGGGTTTGGGGAGGAGTACAAATGGGAATTTGGCTGTTTCTGTAGAACCTGAAACAAATGTGGCAAATTTTATTCAATACGTTAACATTTGTTAAATCTGGCAGTTGGGTACGTAAGTGTTGGTACCATTACTCTGATTAATTATTTTGTATTTTTGTATATTTCCTAATTAAAAAAATAAAACCCTCAGGTAATCTCAGAAAAACAGATTAGGAAAATCAGAGAAATAAACCCAACTGTGTAAAAGATTAACCTAGTCAGAGGCATGAATTGTGATTTTATCTAAAATATATAATTTAATGAGTTAAATTTTGATTTAATTACATTAGTGTTAATTTTGAAAATATCTCCTTTTTTATTTTTGCTATCAGCTTAATTGAATTTTTTAACAAGATGAAGAAGTGGGAAGACATGGCAAATCTACCCCCACATTTCAGAGAACGTACTGAGAGATTAGAAAGAAACTTCACTGTTTCAGCGGTAATTTTTAAGAAATATGAACCCATTTTTCAGGACATTTTTAAATATCCTCAAGAGGAGCAGCCTCGTCAGCAGAGAGGAAGAAAACAGCGGTATGTTTTTATATTTGTTAGGAATATACATTTTTTAAAAATCTGCACTACAGTTCTGATCCCTCAGTTTGTGTCCCTCAGTTTATTTTGTTAGTTTTTTTTGTTTTGTTTTTTTAGAGAGAGAAAGAGTGCATGCACACGAGGTGGGGGGAGGGGCACAGAGAGACTCTTAAGCAGGCTCCACGCCCAGCTAAGAGGCTGTCGTGGGGCTCAGTCTCACAACCCACAAGATCATGACCTGAATGGAAATTAAGATTTGGTCGCTTAACCACAGAGCCACCCAGATGCCCCTATTTTGCTAGTCTTTTTTTTTTTTGTTCCCTCAATAATTGGCACGCTTGGAATTTGGAGCCTGTTGACTCCAAAGTTTGAATTTGTTCTTTTTCCATCAGGCTGCCTGTTAACATTATTTATTTATTTATTTTAAGATGTTATTTATTTATTTGACAGAGAGAAGGAGAGCACAAGCAGAGGGAGTGGCAGGGAGAGGGAGAGGGAGAAGCAGACTCCCTGCAGAGCAGGGAGCCTGATGGTAGGGCTGATCCCAGGGTCCAGGCACCCCATATTTTGCTAGTCTTAAAAAAAAAATGTGATTTCATAAATAATCTTTCTTTCCTATAGCTCTCTTTTAATAATAATTTCTTGCTTCTCATTGCATGTTAGCCATGAAGAATTTGGCTTCCTTCATATTGCAAAATGCATGGAATTATTGTTTCTATAAACTTTCCCTTTTCATTTAAGCACCCAAAAATACAAAAGTCAGACCTTAGATATTTTCACTAATTGGCCACCTTAAGTATAGAAATTGACTTCTTAATTTTTTTTTTTTTTAAGATTTTATTTATTTATTCGACAGAGATAGCCAGCGAGAGAGGGAACACAAGCAGGGGGAGTGGGAGAGGAAGAAGCAGGCTCATAGCGGAGGAGCCTGATGTGGGGCTCGATCCCATAACGCTGTGATCACACCCCGAGCCGAAGGCAGACGCTTAACCACTGTGCCACCCAGGCGCCCCAAGACTTCTTAATTTTCTGTTACTGTCTGTGTTGACTATTTCTATTATTTGACTTTTATGTCCAGCTTAGTAACAGTTAATCCCCTTCGAACTGGCTTCTGTATGTATTTTGACGTTTGACAGGCAATCAAGAATAGAGAAACTGGATGGGGGAGAATAGGGGACCTGAAACTATTATGAATTTGTGCTTTCTGATCATGTCTGCAAAATCTATAAACTCATTCTGACTCAGTGTTTTCCATCTTTCCTGATAGATAAAAGGCAATCATGGGATGCAAATTCTCTACCTTTATCATGAACCTTTTTCATAAAGTAGAAATGGAAATTGTTCTTAAATTAGAACTAGAACAATGTTGACAAAGAAAGTCAGGGAAAAGGAGTTATTATAATTGAATGAATCATGTTTGCCTCTCTTCCTTTTTTTTTTTTTTTTTGGCCTCTTTTTTGATATCAAATTTTTCCCCAAATTGTGAAGGATGTTTATAGTTAAGTGAGCACCTTTTTTTTTTTTTTTAATTTTATTTATTTGAGAGAGAGAGTGAGCAAGAGAGAGAGAAATGGAGCAGGAGCAGAGGCAGAAGGAGAAGCAGATTCCCTGCTGAGCAGGAAGCCCGACATAGGGCTCGATCCCAGGACTCTGGGATCATGACCTGAGCTGAAGGCAGATGCTTAACTGACTGAACCACCCAGGCGCCCTAAGTGAGCAGCTTTTAAAAATAGAAGAAGCTCTACACTTTCTTAGATAGTTGACCCCACTGTTAAGGAAGCAGCTGCTCTAGTTTGCTTGTAATTTTTGAGAACTATTTCCAGACTTTGGATAGATGCTTTGTTCTAAGTCTGAGTGAGGCTGATGTCATCATTTATAGAAAGATAGAGAATATCTACTTTCTTTGGAGTGTTGTAGAAAATGATTTTAGATTGTACTTGCTTTGATACTTTGTAGGGTGTGTATACAACCTAATTGTAGTTAAGAAAATTGTAAGATAACTTTATTTAAAAAATTTTTACATTTAGA
The DNA here is from genome assembly GCF_023065955.2 of Ursus arctos. NCBI lineage: Eukaryota > Metazoa > Chordata > Mammalia > Carnivora > Ursidae > Ursus > Ursus arctos. Next base: position 11,235,009 of record NW_026622863.1, read on the forward strand.
TCACTCTGTATACATTTATTAGTACTTTTGGCTAATAGTAATGATATGTACCGTTTACTGAGCATTTATTATGGGGACTGTTCTAAGATTTAAACCTGTAGTCCTTCAGTGAATCCCTAGGACAACCATATAAGGTTGATGTTATTGTTACAGGTGGGGGAACCTAAGCCCTTGAGAGGTGAAGTAATTTGGTCAGGGTCACACAGTAAGTGTGGAGCTATTATTGAAATTAGTGGTCTGCTCACAGAGCCCCTGCGCTTCACCATCTCACACATACTTTGAAAGTTTGTTACTGAGTATTTATTGAGAACTTACTGTGTGAAGTATGTTATTAGGTATTATATAGGACACAAGTATTTATTCATTTTTGAGAGAGCGAAAGAAAGAGAGGGAGCGAGAGAATCTTAAGCAGGCTCCATGCTCAGCGCAGAGCCTGACGTGGGGCTCAGTCCCACAACTCTGAGATCATGACCTGAGCCAAAGTCAAGAGTTGGATCCTTGGGGCACCTGAGTGGCTTAGTCATTGGGCGTCTGCCTTCGGCTCAGGGCATGATCCCAGAGTCCTGGGATCGAGCCCCACATCAGGCTTCTCCGCTGGGATCCTGCTTCTTCCTCTCCCACTCCCCCTGCCTGTGTTCCCTCTCTCACTGGCTGTCTCTCTCTCTGTCAAATAAATAAATAAAATCTTTAAAAGAAAAGAGTTGGATCCTTAACTGACTAAGCCACCCAGGCACCCTTGGACACAAGTCTTTAAAAAAAAAAAACACAACACCAAAAACCCACAGCCACTGTCTTTTGAGAGCTTACAGAATAGTTGTGGAGAGGAGGCATGTAGAATGCAAAAGATAACAGAAACGTACAGCTTCTGAACCAGAATTAAACCATGGTACATGACCCAGTCAGCTAAGTTTTCATAGAGTAAGGAATAATGGGTAGGATTGCAATGAATTTGGAGGTGTAGATAGAGCCTTCGTTGCATAGGATAAAGAAGAAATACGCCAAAATGGCAAAGTAAGACGCAGTTTGGCCTAGTAGGTTAAGTTCTTGGGTTCTCAAGTTAAAGATTCAGTTTTTAGAGTGGCTTGAGTGTTAAGCTAAAAAGTCTGGCTTTTATCTTGGTAGGCCTTAAAACTGGATAGTTTCTCATGTGCCTATGGTAGGGAGGCTACTTTTATTTTGTATTTTTTAATTTTTAAAAAAGATTTTATTTATCTTAGAGCATGCACGAAAATTGGAGAGAGAGAGAGACACTCAAGCAGACTCTGCGCTGAGTGTGGAGCCCAATGAGGGGCTCGATCCCACAGCTCTGAGATCATGACCTGAGCCAAAATCAAGAGTCAGATGCTTAACCGACTGAGCCACCCAGGCACCCTGAGAGGCCACTTTTAAAAGCAGGGCACTGACATTTAATCCTTGCCATGGACTGGTGACTAAGTACAAAACTGTGCCCGAGTAGAATAATCGTTCAGCAGACGAGACAGAGGCACACAGAGAGCAAGTGTGCCTAGCGGGGCAGTGGGGGAAACTAAACCCCATGTCCTGCTGCTTCTCCTCAGAGCTCCTTGTTGGGATGTGGAGACCACAGATGTCTTATCTAAACAGTGCCAGAGGTTCTGGTAGAAAAGCCAAGAGCTTAAAACAGGTCCGAAACTCCCTTTAGCAGGCACCTTGGCAAAATAGAATGAATCGTCTTAACGAAAAGGAATAAAGAATTCTAGGAAGCCCAGAATTTACATTAAATAGTCCTTTTGTGACTTGATGTAATCTGGAATGTCTTTAGGGAGGGAGGGTTTACAGTTCATCAGCTATGATACAGGAAAAAAAAATGGGGAAATAATCTGATTGTATACACGGTCCAAAAGCAGCATTTGCCTTGCTGATGTCCTCAAAAGAACTGTTTTTATTTATTTTCTACCTTACTTGTCTTGACCTCAGAAACCTTTTATAGTTCTTCAGAATTGTCTTCTTTCTGGGATGAGCTCTTTCTTTGGCTTTGTCCTTACTAGTGTTTGGTTGGAGCAGAACTTCTTGCACGTTTTCCGTATGAAGTGAATCTGCTCTTACTCCCTTTAACTGTGGGTTTGGTGTCTCACCTACTTTATAGTCATTTGTGATGTCTTTTTCGAATGCTTCTGTTATCTCATGACTTTTTTTTCTCCCCCAAAGGCGACAGCCCTGTACTGTGTCCGAAGTTTTCCATTTTTGTTGGGTGCTCTTTATATATGCAAAAGGTAAGACAGAGCAATATTTATCTAGATGTTAGCTTATTTAAATGTTCACATATTACTTTTGTCAACCTGTAATGTGTATCAGGGAAAGATGCTCACTGAAAAATTTCTTAAGGGTTTTTTTAAATCTCGGATTTGTTTTTAAGTAGTGCCTGTGCATAAAAGTCTTGAATTTCTTTATAATGTCCAAAACTTCTTCAGTGGAAAATCCTTTAATCTTGTTCTTCTGTAACATCTTTTCCACTCAAAGCTGTTCTTCTGAGTTACGGACTGAAAACACATCGGTCGTCTGTGCTGGTATCTTGAGCTGTATTTTTCATGAGCCACGTCTTACCTCATTGAGTGTGACTGTTCACCCTCAGTGTGTGTAGTTCAGATTACTTTTTGCATTTTGTTCAGATAAATATACTTGCTCAAATGCCTTTGGATACAATTTATTTTCTCCCCCTTCCCATCTCCCTTAACTTACCCAAGGTCTGTATTCAGTGAAAAAAAAAAAATTTTTTTTTTGGGGGGTCCTCTCTATATTTCTATGTAGAAATGGTTCTTAGTAATCTCAAGAAGAAAAGAAAATACAGTTACATTAATTACATAGACTATGTAGAATGCCTTTGCTATGAAGAAAACCCAATAAAATACAAAGTTATAATCAAAGAATCATAGAGCTGGAAGGAATTTTATAAACGTAAGAGATTTTTGGGGCGCCTGGCTGGCTCAGTCGTTAAGCGTCTGCCTTCAGCTCAGGGCGTGATCCCGGAGTTCTGGGATCGAGCCCTGCGTCAGGCTTCTCCACGGGAAGCCTGCTTCTTCCTCTCCCACTCCCCCAGCTTGTGTTCCCTCTCTCGCTGGCTGTCTCTCTCTGTCAAATAAATAAATAAAATCTTAAATAAATAAATAAATAAAATAAATGTAAGAGATTCTCATTATTAGATCAAGTAGCTCAGATTATTTACTTTTAAGATTAGGTAACTGAGGCCCAAAAACTAGCTGCTAAAAACAGAGCTAGGACTTGAACCCAGATCTAGCTCTTGGTTTCATGCCAGATGCAAAGGCCCTCTAGCAAGGATGTGTCACTCCATTGGTCTTGGCATTTGATGGGTCTGATTATAGCTGGTCCTCCGTCGCTAGTTCATTGAGAGCTCAGTCTTCCTCCCTGAGCTACATGGTTGAATGAAGGTGTTATACTAAGTGAAATAAGTCAATCAGAGAAAGACAATTATCATATGGTGTCACTGTATGTGGAATATAAGAGATAGTGCAGAGGATCATAGGCGAAGGGATGGAAAACTGAGTGGGAGGAGGTCAGAGAGGGAGACAAACCATGAGAGACTCTTGCCTCTGGGAAACAAATGGAGGGTTGCGGAGGGGGAAGTGGGTGGGAGGATGGGGCAGCTGGATGATGGGCATTGGGGAGGGCACGTGATGTGATGAGCTGGGGGTTATATGCAACTGATGAATTATTGAACACTACATCTGAAACTAATGATGTACTATATGTTGGCTAACTGAATTTAAATAAAGAAAAGAAAATCTTTCTTCTGCCAAAAATAAGCTGATATTTTGCTTTCCGTCACACTGGTATGTTTCTTTACTGGAGATAAAGGTGATGTGGTAAGTGGTACAAAATAAAGGTGTAGGAGCATGTAAACTGTTCTCATAGTGGCAGTCACCCTTGCTGTCACTTTTAGCTTGCCGTGGCTGGGATCATATACGGTATTAATCTTGTTACTCGATTGTGGGCAGGTATATATGACTTCTGGGGTTTTTATCTGTTTTGTTTATGTCTCTTACGGTGTTCGTGTACCTGGGAGTGAATGTGTTTGGTACTATATAAACTATTTACAAAGACTGTTACTGTCCTTATGTACATTTTGGTCTCACTTGATCACCTGGGGTGGCATATTTTTTGTCTCTGCAGTTAACTCAGTGTTCGAGTTTTATTATTCCATCTGTAATTATTTAATCTGAAGAGTCTTTGTCTCCTCACTGTCTGACACTATGATCTTTTATGATTCACTAGGATCTTTGCTAATAGAGTTGTTTAATTCGTTTTATTCAGTTCTTGATTCAGTTGTTCGGGGGCAGTTGTACTCTTCTCCAGCCGCTTTCGCAGGACTTCCCTGCAGCCTGTGGGCAATCCCAGATTATCTCATTCCTGATACAGAAGCCGACTTTCTGCCGGTTATCTTTGTTGACTTCCTGTGGCACGTATACACCAGTGACAAGTTTGGGCTTGCCATCACGAAGGCCTTTGTGGCCTGAAGACCAGTCAGTGCCACTTCCTGTTTTACACTCTCTGATCTCCTGGTTCCTGACAAATAAGCCAACTTTGGAGTTTAAACAAGTTATCTTTATTTGAAAGATAACTTATCTTACAAAGTGAGGTTTATTTCTAAAGTCAGGATTTGAAATGTAAAGTATTTCAGGTTGGGACAGTCTTGGAATTTAAGATTCTGATCTTTAGGGGGCCTTTCCATTTTTTGTTAGAAGTTACAGTGCTGCTGTTCTTTTTTTGCTTTATGGCAAGTATAAACCAGTGACAAGTTTAGGCTTGTCAGTGTGATGGGCTTTGTAGCTTGAAACCAGTAGGTGCTACTTCCTGTTTTACATTTGAGAACCTGAGTATACTTTAATATGAAACATCTTTACAGTGGAACCAGGCAAGTTAGTTTGGTTGTATCTATGCAAAACTCAAGCTGTGAATTATCATTTGTCTTTCTGACAACAGAAAAAAATTTTTTCTCTTTAATTCATTTAAGTTGATTTGTTGAATGTTTTCATCTATACAAAGAGTTATCCTGATATGTGGAGGTAAGTGGTAACTTTGGAGGAAAGGAGAGGGGGAAAAAAAGCCTGAAACAAAGCAGTGTGTGTGTGTGTGTGTGTGTGTGTGTGTGTGTATGTATTCAGGCATGCATTATGTGTGAAAATGCTGAGGTTTAGAAATAATCCCTCAGAGGTATGTTGGCTATTAAACTTGAATTCATGTGATGTTATAAGAGTGTAAAATCATTAGGAAGCATGCATATGCAGTGTTTAACGAGAAAATGGATATGCTCGAAGTTATAAAAGAAATCTAGAAATATTTCTTAATTTCTGAGAATTAAACTGTTTACCTGCCTGTGAAAACTGATTTCAGTGTTAGACTTAAACTAGCATTGCAGAAATGGCATGTTTCGATAGGTTTGCGTTTTGGTATCTTTTTTCTTTGTTACAATCTATCTACATTATTCCTAGGATATTAGCTCTAGACTTAGAGGTCTTTCATTGTGATCCTGTTGTATTAATCTGTATGAGTTTTTATTACTGTGTAGAAAGTATCTAAAATGTTACTGTTAGGAGTCTGATTATAGGTTTTGGTCTTTTTAAGGTATATACATGAAAAACTCTTTTTCAGCTGTTCCCGTCTAAGGGTGTCTAGTAATCCTTTTTTTTGTTTGTTTGTTTTTTTGTTTCCCTCTTAGAACTGCTTTTTGTGCATCCCAAAGATGTTAGACCATCTCATTGTTTGTCTCCATGTATTTTTTTTTTTACTTTTTTGTTTTTAATTAGTTAAGTTTTAAATTTTAATTCCAGTATAGTTAACATACAGTGTTAATTAGTTTCAGGTGTACAATATCTAGTAATTTTTTTTGACAAAAATGTTTTCATACAAAAGAATTTCCTACAGTTTGAGATAATTTATGAAGTTTTTAAAATTTTCAAAGGAAAAAAACAGTGATAAAATTTTGGTCATCTTCTAGAGATTTAATGCTTATTTAATGAATATTGAGTGAGTGAATGTCGTTTTTAGTAAAGTTTTAGTTTTCATTACACCCTTAGAAATTTCTTAGACTTTAAGAGTAATATTTCAAAATGTAAATTTGCCAGAACACTTCATGTAGCTTTTGAGTCAGCTTTGGTACAGTGTTACATAATGTCCTTTTAATTAAAGGAAGAAATTACTTTTAAAATATTGTAAAGTTGATGCAAATATACTCTGTAACTGTTTACATTCCTGTAGGTAATTTCCCCATGATTAGTGATGATTTGGTCAATTCTTATCATCTTCTGCTGTGTGCTTTGGACTTGGTTTATGGAAATGCCCTTCAGTGTTCCAATCGTAAAGAACTGGTAAACCCTAATTTTAAAGGTAAGATTATAAATCGGAGATTATTGGGCAGCTCACATTTCTACATTGTGCTTGCTCTTGGGAGTTGTACACATACCACAGATTTCTAGCATCAGAGAACATAAGTGTTTTGAAAAGCTCCATCATCATGGTTCTCCAGAGTACTTTTAACTACTTATCTCTAGGAGTTCAGCTCTCTGTAAAAATATTTATGGAAAAAGCAGTTGCAAATATTACAAAGTGTAAAGTCTTACTTGACGACTTGAGAAGTTTCTGCAATATATACTCAACAAGAAGAAGGAATTTAAAAACCCAGAGTAGCAAAGTGACCTTAAAACTGATGTTGTTTTTCTACGTTGCCAGGCTTTGTGCCTGACACACAGTAGGAGTTCAAAAATGGATTTATTGAAATTCTCTACATTTCAAATTTTTTCCTTCAGAGGAGGAGTGGTAATGGTTGTAAATAAGTAAAGTGAGTTTTTAGCTCTTAAACTAAAAGATGAATAGAAGTGATTATTTTGGCAATGCATTTAGCGGGTTTTAAGGTATGTAATTTCTATGAGTGATTTACAGTAAGAGACCAAATCATAACTTACAGGCAATTAATATTATAAACATTAAACAGTATCTATAGAGCTAGTATGTAATGCTGTTGCTATTTGAATAATACCATGGTAGGATTCTGAGTGATTTTCAGTTTTGGGGTGGCTACAATTAGAGAGATTGTCTGACTCTCAAGGTAAATTTCTAAAGTTAGGGAGTTAGTTACCTAGTTGTTCCTGCTTTGGTACATTTAATGTTTTTCATTTGATGTTTTTCTCTCTCATTTCCTTCTAACTCCCTTTTATGTTTCTATATGGTGACTGCTTTTCATTTTTCCCCTCTTATTTAGTTTTTCTCATACTGAATCTAGGGCAAGAATAAGCTGTAAATCAACATGTTAAATTCTTCCAATATAATGAAGTGAAAGCATATAAACTATACATACTTTGAATAGTAATGCTTTTCAAAGTCGTATTTTTTATTTGAATGTCAGACTTATTTGCAAAGTTGTATTTTATTTTTTTTAGATCTTACAGCAATATACTAAAATTGTTTCTTGAAGTTTTTTTTCTTAAATGTCTCCAGATAAATAATTGAATAACTGCAATCTTTTGAGTAGTGATACACTTTACTTCTGTTTGCTATTTATTTATTTTCGTTTAAGTATAATCAACATACAATGTCATATTGGTTTCAAATGTACAACGTAGTGATTTGACAATTCTGTACGTAACCCAGCACTCACCACGGTAAGTGTAGTCACTGTCTTTCACCACACAATGTTATTACGTTGTTACTAACTATATTCTTTATGTGGTACTTTTCATCTCCATGACTTATTTTATTTTTATTTATTTATTTTAGCTACTTGGCGAATAAATTTTTTTTATCGTCTTTATCTAAAAAATCTTCATAGAAATTGTGTTTTGGTTTATTAGCTCTCAGCAGCCTGCTCCTGAGCTCTAAGGAAGTTTGCCTTCTTTTTTTTTTTTTTTAAAGGTTTTATTTATTTATTCATTCGACAGAGATAGAGACAGCCAGGGAGAGAGGGAACACAAGCAGGAGGAGTGGGAGAGGAAGAAGCAGGCTCATAGCGGAGGAGCCTGATGTGGGGCTCGATCCCAGAATGCCGGGATCACGCCCTGAGCCGAAGGCAGACGCTTAACCGCTGTGCCACCCAGGCGCCCCGGAAGTTTGCCTTCTTCTGAGCTACCCTGTCTTTCTTCTGGGCAAGAGACATTTTGGGATGGTTCCACCTCTTCTTTTTAACTTCTGTCTTAGGCTTCTTCTCATAGACTGGCTTCTCTCATGTAGCAGCGAGAGCTTTCTTATACATCTCCTTCACCATGTCCAGAGATACTTTGTTCTTTATGTATTGACAGAAGTGTTCCTTGTAAGCCTCTTCATCTTCTTCCGTTAGGTAACACATTTAATCTGCAATATTCTGATCCATGATATGCTTCTGATGTACTTCTCCCTTGAATTCCTTGCTTTCCATATCATAACCAAGGAATTGTTTGGTACTGCGAGCAGCAGACAGGCCTCCATCCACAGCTCCCTCGAGGGCCCCCGGATTTGATTTCCAGTAGTAGTTCTGGCCAGCCCTGCATCCGAACAGCAGGTGAAGGCACCGGGTTCACCGTTAGTGTTTTCCACATTGCATTCCTCTCCAGTCACCTCTGCTTGGCCTTCATAGGTCGTGTCCCTACCAGACCTGTTGAGAAGCCTGCAGGCCAGCAGCAGGTCTGTACAATATGCCGCAGCATCATTTTTCAGGTCCGCCTTCACACCATACTTTGGGAGTTCATGAGTATGAACTGCACAAGCTATCATTTCTCTTTCTGTACGGACATGAACAGCCTGACAAATGATTTCTCTGTTGGTTACATGGACCATCATCTGTATTTGGGTGTGTTGTACTTATTTTATCCAGAATTACCAAGCGTTTCTGAGCACAGTTACCAGTTTTACCCTCTTGTCGTCTTCTACATTTCACTTGGTATCTCTTGATGCAAGCCTTGTTCTTGACAACTTCAACAAATGCCATCCTACGGAACAGAGACTGGCATCTGCAGCTCGCCACAGACCAGCAGGCCAGCAGCACTCTGTGGGGGGAAGACTTACTATGTTACCCCTGGAAGTTTGTACCTCCTAATCCCTTTTATCTGTTTTGCCCAATCCCCCATCCACCTCTGCTCTGGCAACCAGCAGCTTGATTTCCGTACTTAAGAGCCTGTTTTTCGTTTGCTTGTTTGTTTTGCTTTATAGATTCCACTTGTAAGTGAATCTCCTGGTATCTTGTCTGTCACTTAGTATAATACCGTCTAAGTCCATCCATGTTGTTGTAAATGGCAATAGCTCATTCTTTTTTTTACAGCTGAGTAATATTCCTCTGTGTGTGTGTGAGAGAGAGAGAGATTCATCTTTCAGTGGACACTGGGTAGCTTCCATATCATGGCTATTGTAAATAATGCTGCAATAAACATGGGGGTGCGTGTGTTTCTGAATTAGTGTTTTCATTTTCTTTAGGTAAATACCCAGTAGAATTACTGGATCATATGGTATTTCTATTTTAAGTTTTTGGAGGAGATTCCATACTGTTTTCCATAGTGGCTGCACCAAATTATAACCCCACCAGTAGTGCATATGAGGAATCCCTTTTTAGCACATCCTCACCAACGCTTGTTATTTCTTGTCTTTTTGATACTAGCCATTCTGACCGGTGTGAGGTGGTATCATTGTGGTTTTGATTTGCTTTTCCCTGATGAAGAATGATATTGAGCATCTTTTCGTGTGTCTGTTGGCCATCTGGATGTCTTCTTTGGAAAAATGTCTCTTGAGGTCTTCTGCCCATTTTTTAAATAGATTGTTTGGTTTTTTGGTGTTGAGTTGTATGAATTCTTTATATATTTTGGATATTAACCCCTTATTGGATAAATCATTTGCAGATTTCTTTTCCCATTCACTAGGTTGCCTTTTTGTTTTGTTGATGGTTTCCTTTGTTCTGCAGAAGCTTTTTATTTTGGTGTTGTCTCAATAGTTGATTTTTGTTTTTGTTTCCCTTGCCCGAGGAGACATGTCCATAACTATGTTGCCAAGGATGATGTTGAAGAGATTACTGCATATGTTTTCTTTTGTCTATTTGCTATTTTTGAGGTATATTTAGAGTCAAATTAGGCCCTTATATACTGTTTCCTAAATACTTACACGCTAACTCACATGCTGATTAGACTCTGTGTTTTCGTTTATTACAATTTGATTCATTGAATGCTACCTGATCTCTCTGTTCTGTGATCTTATTCATTATAGGCCTGTCTGAAGATTTTCATGCTAAGGATTTTAAACCTTCCTCCGACCCACCTTGTGTCATTGAGAAACTCTGTTCCTTACATGATGGCCTCGTTTTGGAAGCAAAGGGAATAAAAGAACATTTCTGGAAACCCTATATTAGGAAACTTTATGAAAAAAAGGTTTGTAAGTAGTAAAGAAGTAATGTGAAAATATTTCCAGGGAAAGATTTGTTTTAATATGATGACTTAAGGATCTTTTCTTTCATCATAGCTCCTTAAGGGAAAAGAAGAAAATCTTACGGGGTTTTTAGAACCTGGGAATTTTGGAGAGAGTTTGTGAGTACTTCTGTTATCAAACTCTTTTTAATATTTTAAATTTTATACTTAGAAAATCTCAGAGTTTACTGTTTTTATTGTTTGTACCCTGGAAATTTGGAATATGTTTTGTGGGAGAACATAGGAAAGCAGTAAAAAATTCCATCAACTGTTAGTCTAAGCACATGGTTTTAAATTTATTGAAAATTGTGTGGCTGTTCTTTAAAGCTTTAATAGTTAAGCTTTTGGACCATAATTTTTGAGATAAATTCTTTTGGAACTATATAGGTTAAAAACGATGATGGGAAAGTTGTGAGGTCTTCACAGATGCCTAGAGCAGCTAGGAAGGATAACTCAACATGTCACCAGAAACTACACCTGCCAGGGCACAGGGCACCCACCCTAAAACACTGTCCGCAAAGTACACCTGTACGGAGGAGCGGCATGGTGTAGCAAGCTTGTCTTTCGTACACCCCAATTTTTATTATTAGCAGTGATCTGCAGTTTAGCTTTCACAAAATTATTAGAACTTCTTAGTAAATAAAAAAAGTGAAATAAGTGTCCTAAAACATGAACTGAAATGGCATTTCTGTGAGTGTACATGTCTCTTGTTCTGTTTTTTTTCCCCCCTATAGTAAAGCCATCAATAAGGCCTATGAGGAGTATGTGTTATCTGTTGGGAATTTAGATGAAAGGATATTTCTTGGAGAGGATGCTGAAGAGGAAATTGGGACTCTCTCCAGGTGTCTGAATTCTGGTTCAGGAACAGAGACAGCTGAAAGGGTGCAGATGAAAAACATCTTGCAGCAGCACTTCGACAAGGTGAGCTGGCCAGGGCCAGGAGAGAGGAAATGCAGGAGCAGATGTGCTGGACGTTTTACATGGGTGCGTGTGTGTGTGTGTGTGTGTGTGTATGTATGTAGTACTTCCTCTAGTATGAAAAAGAAAACGCTGGTCATACTTAATTGAAAAAGTTGTCTCTGTGTTTACTGATTTAATTTTTGTTAACATCAACTTCCAAAGTTTTGGGGTAGATCTGAGAGAGCATTTAATATAAATTTAAATGAGTGTATCATGCTGATAGCTCTTGGTTTTGAAAAAATGGGCCAGTAACATGCAGTCGTTACTTCTTGAACATAGTAGACATAGAAAACGTCAGTTGACCTGAGGGGTGCCTTCATCTAGACACTAGAGAAACTGAGAATCTGTAGTCTTTAGGAAAATTCTGTTAAACTGAGTTTCAGGATCATGGTGTTATTTCTTGCATACACTTAGGGTGAGTGAGACTAAGTTTCCCTTCTGTTGTGAGATGTTCACAGAAAATATACAGCTTCTGAAAAGTGCTTCCAGCGGCAGTGTGGATAATTCCAAGGGGTAACTCACCTGTAAGATCAGACTTAAGACTGGTTTGCTTATTCATTCAACAAATATTTTAAAGGTATTCTACATGCCAGATAGTGTCCTGGATACTGGGGATACACCAGTGAACAAAACAGCCATGAATATCCTGTTTTATATTCCAGTGTGGGGAGATAGATAACCAAGCAAGTAAATATGTAGGACATCAGATGATGATATATGAAGAAAAGTAAAGTAGAGTAGTAGTACAGAGTATTGGGGAGAAGGGAGAGTGAGGGGGCCTTGGGCTGCTAGAGATGGGGTGGTGGGGAAAGGAGGTGACATCAACAGATGTGAAGTGAGTGAGGAAGCAAGTCATGTGAAGAGCTGGGAAATGTGGTTTGGAAGCCCAGAGAACAAGTGCCAAGCCTTGCAGTGGGAACATGGTTGGCTTTTTGGAGGAACCGTGAGAATGCTATGTGGTAGGAATAGAATGAGTGAAAGAGTGATTAAAAAGTGAGGGTCGGGTGGGCACAAGGGACAGGAGGACCATATAGGGCTTTGGAAGCTGTAGTAAGGATTTTTGCCTTTCCCCTGATTGGGAGGAAAGCCATTAGGAAGGTGTTACGGGAAACAGTGACTGAATCAGTCTGATTGACATTTTTAAAGGTCTCATGAGGAGGAGGTGTTTCAGGGGGCAAGGTGGAAGAAGGGAATTAACAGGCTGTTGCAGTTCTGGTGATAGCTCACGGTGGTTTGGACCAGAGCAGTGGTTGTACTGGGGCTCTGTTAGGGAGAGGACACCCACAGGATTGCCTGATGGCTTGGATCCAGAGAAGGAAGACAGTGATGACTCCAATTCATAAATGGTGTGAAAGCTGAAGTCCTTACGAAGGCCTCCACGGTCTTCAGTGATCCAGCCCTGCCGCCCCTCTGAATCCATCTCCTGCCAGTCTCTTTCTCACCCGCTGCACTCACGCCACATAAACCTCTGTTCTCATTCCTCACATATGCCAAGCATACCCCAACTCAAAGCCTGCGCTCTTGCTGCTTCCTCTGCCTAGAACATGTTTCTTCGAGATATTCATGTGGTTTACTTCCTCACTTCATTCAGGTCGCTGATAGACTGACCACTGTACAGAATAATAACCACCAGCTTCCTCCCCAGCCTTCAGCACTTCCTTTCCCTCTTACTCTGCAATTAGTGTTCCTCTTAGTATTTGTCACTGTCTTAAGGCAAGTGGGTGTGTAGAAAGAATTGTCTTACAGTAAGTAGATAGATACAAAGATAGAAAAAAAAATTGTTTGTTAGGCATCTCCCTGCATTAGAATATCAGCTTCATAAGGACCGTGATCCATGCTGTCTTCAGTGCCTGGCGCATAGTAGGCATTCCTTGAATAGTTACTGTTGACATTTATTCAGGGGGAAGAGCAAGTCTAGGGGAAAAAACCCAGAGTACGGGCATTAGGATGGTATGTTAGTTTGAGATGCCTTTTTTTTTTTTTTTTTTTTTTTTTTTTTTTTTTTTTTTTTTTAGGTGTCCTACAGTGAAGTCGAGTAGGCAGTTTAGATATACAAGATTGGAGTTCACAGCAGAGGTCAGGGCTGGGTGTGTAGGGTCTGGAGACATCAGGATATAGGTGGCTTTTAAAGCCATGGAATGAAGAGAGGTTACCTGGCAGTCTAAGCTGATGGAGAATAAGAGAGGTCTAAGGATAGCGGGGTCTCCAAGATTTAGAAGTCTTTACTTGGAAAAGGAATATCCTAACATTTAAAAATATCAATATTTATACCTGAATCAAAGAAAGACTCCTTGATCGGAGTACACAGGAAGCCTTAAGCCCAGAACTAAACAGTGCTCCCAAGAAGCCGCAGGCTGACGTTGGGGACCGTGGGCAGAAAGCTGTTTGTGGTTGTCCTACCTTGTTCCCTTCGCAGACGCACTGCTCCCTGTGGCCGGTGTGAGATGCTGCTGGCTGCTGTTGCTTTCCTGTACATGGGCAAGGAAAAAGCACTGGTTCTTAGGGAGGAAGCTGGGTAGAGCAGGGAGTAGCCTTCTGAATGTAGTTAACCTACCCAGATCATCTTACTGATCTAAAAAATTTATAGAATTAATTTCTTTGAAACCAAGTGGAAGGAAGTCTTGGCTCTATCCTGTTTAAGTCACAGAGGAAGCATATAGATTTCTGTCTGTATGGTGATTTTCTGTGCTTATCTATATCGCATTAAACTTGAATAGTTTGTTGTGCCGGGTGAAAATTTTGCTATGTGTTTTTACAACTATCTCTAGAATAAGTATACTTACTACATCGGGCGCCTGGGTGGCGCAGTCGTTAAGCGTCTGCCTTCGGCCCAGGGCGTGATCCCAGCGTTCTGGGATCGAGCCCCACATTAGGCTTCTCTGCTAGGAGCCTGCTTCTTCCTCTCCCACTCCCCATGCTTGTATTCCCTCTGTCGCTGGCTGTCTCTCTCTCTCAAATAAATAAATAAAATCTTTAAATAAATAAATAAATAAACTTACTACGTAGGGAAATATAGTTTATCCTGAATATTGACAAACACTCTTAAACTGTCTTAACCCTTCAGAGTTTATTAGAAAAAAGTAGAAAAGATGTTTCACTAGTATATGTATTCATGCTTAAATTCTCAGACATTAAGTCATATAATTTTCGTATTTATATTCAAGAAAGTTGACTTAAATGTATTTCCCTGAAGGTCTGTCTCCTTTAGGGGGGAAAGATGGATAGATTCCTGTAACTAAAGGTAAAGGAGGGGCAGGAAGGCTGAAGCAAGCTGTTTGTTCTGTGTCAGGCTGTGTTTTCGTCCAGGAGGGTTGTTTCGTCCCACCTCTCTGAAGCAGATTTGATGATTTAGGTGGGCTTTTGTTAAATCATGGAATTCATCTGGGCCAGGTTTAATTCACTGCTTTCTTTTGTTAATCTGAGAGTAGTCAGAAAAAAGTAATAGATGGGAGCTGTGGAATTCTGTGTCTCAGAGATGTTCTTAATATAAGATTATTGCTAATTTGTGTCTTTCAGCTTAGGTTTGAAGTAGGGATACTAGGGAACTATGCCTTATCATAAAGGTTTAACTTTTTTTTTTTTTTAAGATTTTATTTATTTATTAGTGAGAGAGAGCATGAGTGGGGGAGAGGGAGAAGCAGACTCCCTGCTGAGCAGGGAGCCCCGTGTGGGGATCGATCCCAGGAGCCTGAGATCATGACCTGAGCTGAAGGCATTTAACCGACTGAGCCACCCAGGCTCTCCTTAAGGGTTAAACTGTTAAGAGACAAACTTCCTAGTTGGCTAAAATACAAATTGTCCTTTCACACATCTTCACATGGAGGATGGTGGCTCCCAGTGGCGTTGTTACGTTTCAGTTCCAAGAATGGTGATATTTGAATCACTGAAATTTATCGATAAAGTCTGATTGGTTTAAATTCTCATTTGTGAAGTAATTGAAAGTCATTCTGACCTAAAATAATGTTATCTCCCTCTTTACCCACCCCCCCATTTAGTCTAAAGCACTTAGAATCTCCACACCACTTACCGGGGTGAGGTACATGAAGGATAATAGCCCTTGTGTGACCCCCGTGTCTACGGCAACACACAGCTTGAGCCGTCTTCACACCATGCTAACAGGCCTTAGGAATGCACCGAGTGAGAAATTGGAACAGATTCTAAGGTTAGTTTGAGCCCTTTTTGCCTTCTAAGATTTGATTGTTGACCATTTTCTGTTATAATTTTTTAACTTTTAGTGCCTTAATTCACTCATTATTAATCGTATACCAGTTGCATGCGCAGACCCTGTTGTTAGTCTGTGGAGGACATAGTAACGTGGGATGTATGAATAGAAGGTGATCATTTTTCCTCAGTATCTTGTGTGTTCCAGCTGTTATCACAGAAGACCATAGAAATGGGTGACTTGTAAACAACAATAATTAATTTCTAACAGTTCTTTGGGCTGCAAGTCCAAGATCAAGGTGCCAAGATGCAGTGTCTGGTGAGAACTGCTTCCTGGTCTTTTTGCTGTCCTCACGTGGTGTGAGGAGGCGAGGGAGCTCTCCAGGGCCTCTTTTATAAGGGCACTAATCCCATTCATGAGGGCTCCACCGTCATGACCTAATCGCCTCCCAAAGGCCCCACTGCCAAATACCATCACATTGGGGATTAGGTTTCAACATAAGAATTTGGAGGGAGAGCACAAATATTCAGCCCACTGCACTCAGATTTCTTGTATGTAGTATAGGAGACGGTAACTAACAACACTACACTGTAGACGAAAGCACCAAATTGTTACCAACTGTTTTACCTTAAGATTTTAGGGAAAGAGGGATCAGTAAAGATGGGAGTTGTCAAAGGACTCCATGAAGAGGATTGGACCCGAGCATATTTCTGAGGGGTGGGTCAGATTTGAAAAGATAAACACTTTCATTCATAACTAATGTCAAACTGCAGTAACTTCTGTAGGCTCTATAGAATACCCTTACCCTGAAAGCGAAGGTAACTGCCTTCAGTCCTTTCATCTGCCTAAGACTGGTGGGAATAACATTGAGCTTTAGTGAAAAGCATAATAGACTGAATCTTATGACCTGTGCATAGTTTTTGCAATTTATTTGAAAAAATTACCTCCAAGGCCCCTCCTAGTTCTAAAAAGTATAGGATTTGTTGGCGTAGACCCTATAGGAGCCCATTTTGTTTCTGGTGGTATAGTGTAAGAAGGCCCAGTATACACACTTCGTAATTTTTTATTCACAGCTGGACTCATTAAATACCATGAAGTCTGCTTTATTTATAAACTTGATTGTGATTAATACCCCGTAGGCTATGGCTGTATGGCCTCTTCCTAAGTCATGTTTCTCACACCTTGTTTACGTAGAATACAGAAGCATTTTATAAATACATTTTAGAAGACTGACTGATAATCTACAGATGTCTTTAGAATCTCTAGGCGTAGCAGCTTCTTTAATCTTAAACACCATTAGTGGGGTTAAATATTACCAGTAAATATTAGGTAAAACCAGAGTCCTGTTTTCTGTTAAAAGGTACCTGTGTGTGTTCATAAATAAAATTCTGCTTGAATCTGATATTTAGTAGCTAACTCTAGCGGGATTATAACTGATTTTTCTTTGTAATTTTCTAAACTTGCTAAGCTTTTACAGTGAGTATGTGTATTTGTGATCAGGATAAAAACATAGTTGCTTCAGCACGGTCATGCTGAGCTAGCATTGGCACCTGGAATTGGACAGGGCTACAACCTCTGCTGTGCCCACCACTTCCCACGACCTCTGGGCCAGGGACCCCCACAAAGTGTACGAGCTTCAGGCCTTCGTGAAAATGTGTAAGCAGGATCCGAGCATTCTGCACACCGAGGAGATGCGCTTCCTAAAGGAGTGGGTGGAGAGCATGGAGGGTAAAATACTACCGGCTGCTCCTAAAACTAAATCACAAGAAAATATCAAGAAAGAAAAAACAGATAGTAAGAAGGCAGAGGAAAACATAAAGGCAGACAAACCATCAAGTGAGGAAAGTGGTCTAGAAATTGACAGTGAAGGTGTGATTGAACCAAATACTGATGCCCCTCAAGAAACAGGAGATGACAATGTAGAGATGACTAGGGAAATGATGGATCAGGCAAATGATAAAAAGTGGCTGCCATTGATGCCCTAAATGATGGTGAACTACAGAAAGCCATTGACTTGCTCACAGATGCCATCAAGCTGAATCCTCACTTGGCCATTCTGTATGCCAGGAGAGCCGGTGTCTTCATCAAATTACAGAAGCCAAATGCTGCCATCCAAGACTGTGACAGAGCTGTTGAAATAAATCCTGATTCAGCTCAGCTTTGCGAGCGGCAAGGGAAAGCACACAGACTTCTGGGCCACTGGGAAGAAGCAGCACATGATTTTGTCCTTGCTCGTAAACTGGATTATGATGAAGATGCTAGCGCGTGCTGAAAGAAGTTCAACCAAGGGCCCAGAAGACTGCCAAACATCAGAGAAAGTATGAGTGAAAAAGTGAAGAAGATCAAAGAAAGAGTGGAAAGGGTTAAAAAGGTTCAGGAAGAACATGAGGGAGCCCAGAAGGAGGAGGAAGCCAGATGACGGTCAGGAGCCCAGACTGGCTCTTTTCTGGGCTGCTTTCCTGTAGGGATGCCTGGAATGGCAGGGAAGCCTGGCCTCAATGAAATTCTTAGTGACCCAAAGGTTCTTGCCACCACGCAGGATCCAGAAGTTACGGTGGCCTTCTGGGATGTGGCCCGGAACCCAGCAAATGTGTCAAATATCAGAGCAACCCAAAGCTTATGAATCTCATCAGTAAATTGTCGAATTTGGAGGTCAAGCATAGTGCCCTTCAGATGAATAAAACCCTTGCTGAAGGAAAAAACAACTTAGATCACCAAATAGATATTGCAGTAATACAGTGTACCTCTGACCTTCTCATGGAGAAAAAGCTGGGGTGCTGTGAAGAGAATCCCCACCCCTCTGCCCCATGTGCAACCCAACCATTCTGTAGTGATTTCCCATTGGGTATTCATTCATTCACATAATGTTTTCCTACCAGGAACTCCTACTAGGAATTTTAAACCTTAAAAATATTTAAAAACAAGCCAAAAGGGTGTGTTAATCCCTAAAATAAACAAACAAACAAACCTAAGACGATGTTACAGAGGCCCACGTGATAATTTGTATAATGCTTCTGCATTGAAAGAATATTGCCTTTCTAATTAAAAAAAAAAAAAAAAGAAACCAATGAAAGAAACCTCATTTTGGAGGAAGAGATGTAGAGTGCCAGTAATGGCTTGTATGAGTCTGTAGTGTAGTCATATACCTCCTCGTTCTGTTTTCTTCCAGGAGTTCCTAATGGGGCTTGTACTGCCCTCTGAGGAAACAGTTGAAGGCAGTTGTGTTTGTTACCGGTGATTGCAGGTGTTAGGGTAGGTGGGGGCCGGTCAAGGCTGCTGAACGTGACCGCGGTGAAGGTGTAGCTCCACCCGAGAAACACGGTCTTCACTTACGGGGGTTATACCAGCACCTTTGATGAGGAGGTATGGGATTTCCTAGAGTAATTTGGGAAATGGGTAGTTTTTGTTCAAGGTAGCTTATATTTACAGGTTAGTAAAATTACAGAGTTTAAATAGTTTGTTACTTTGTGACTGGGAGACCTTTCAGTTGGATAATTTTTTACTCTTTTTTTTTTTTTCCCCTTAGGACGTGTTCCCGAGATCCAACACAGGCCATTGCCAACAGATTGAAGGAAATGTATGAAATATATTCTCAGCATTGCCAGTCAGATGAGGATGTCAGTAATTCTAAAGGTAGGGCTTCCCACTGTCCATCTTGTTCTCATCTTTGAGATTTAACTACATGGAGTCCTTTCTTGGTAAGTGAATCACAAATATGAAGATAGATTTAGGACTTCAGGTTGAGGGTTAGAATATATGGATGTCCAGTTTTCCTGTCAACCAAGTGGTTTCTGGGCCCTTCTCCATAGAAAATGTAGACTGATGTCTGGTGCTTTGCAAAATCTTTAGTTTCATTTGTAGAGGGGACATTATTAAATTTAGAAGTATAGTGATTCTTCAAAATATTGAGAATAAGTTCAGAAGACACAGCTGTTTCATGCCCATACCTGTTCTAGAAGTTGTCCGATGTTATGAATTAGCACCAAGTGTGAGTGGAATAGTAAACCAATTATATATACCTCTTAGCATAGAGCTGCTCAGTTCAAACTTACCAAAAAAAAAAAAAAAGTGTGACTCTTAATGGAATGCTGTTACAGTTTTTAAGTGCAAATTTCATTTCACAGGGGCGCCTAGGTGGCTCAGTGGGATAGGCGTGTGCCTTCGGCCCAGGTCATGATCCCAGGGTCCTGGGATCGAGTCCCACATCAGGCTCCTTGCTCAATGCGGAGTCTTCTCCTTCTTTTTCCTGCTGCTCCCCCTGCTTGTGCTCTCTCCCTCTCTGTCAAATAAATAAAATCTTTAAAAAAAAATTTCATTTCATAGTTTTAGAAAAATATTACTGTAACTATGGTTACCGTGAAGAAAGTTAAGAAATCTTAGGAATGATTGGAACAGCAGCTGTAGGAAGTGCATATATATGAAGTAATTGGTTGGTTTTTATTTTGTAGGCAGGGAATGGGGTAGACTCTCACTTTCTACAATATGTTCTTTGCGTGTGACTTTTGTCTTTTATTTATGCAGAAATTGCCAGCAAACATTTTCGTTTTGCAGAGATGCTTTATTATAAAGTATTAGAATCTGTTATTGAACAGGAACAGAAAAGACTGGGAGACATGGATTTATCTGTGAGTAAATCACCAATGTATTGGTCAGCACAATAAAATGTAGTTTCCTTTCAGCCCTACCCATACAAAACCCAGCCTAAACTACACAAAAGATAAAACCGTAGCTTTGAGGGAGTAAGATTGGCAGCTGAGGAAAACCGTGTCTTGAGTGTCTTCGCCTCTGGTCCCCCATTTGGTGTTTCTCAGTGAGGCAGGCCGTGTACTAGAACTCACGGCTTCTGTGGGCAAAGACTGAAACATTCAGACTCAACGTAAGTTGAGTTTTTAGAATGCATGAACTTATTAACTGGCACATTCCCCGAATAAGCCTTGTTAGGCAAAAATAAGTTGAGTATTGTCTAGATAGGACTTTAACATAAATATTCAGCCATTGCTCTTTGACCAAGAAAATTGTTTTTTCTAGATTTCCTTAGTCAAGAAATATAAATTTATTTTAAAATAAGTAGTATTTACTTTTAATGACATCAATGAAAGTGATTTTTAAAAACTATTTTTTAAAATATTTTAGAGAAAATTATAAAACTGACCGATAATTATGCTAATTTCTTGTAACTATTTACATTTCTTTTTTATACATGAAATTATGGCTATAGGAATTTAAAAGGCTGTTAAGACAAATTTTTAAATTTTTAAACATATACGGAATGGTGTATAAAACACAGCTGCAGTTTAGGGGCTAATAATAAGTGGATACCTGTATACCCACCTAAGAACCTTACTAAACAATTTTTTATTGTAGTAAGATATACATAACAGAAAATTTACCATTTTAAGCATTTTTAAGTGTACAATGCAGTGGCATTAAGTAAATTCAGTGTTGTGCAACCCTCATCACCAGCCGTCTTCAGAACTTTTTCATCATCCCCAACTGAAAGTCTATAGCCATTAAGCAGTGACTCCCCATTCTCACCTCCCTTGAGCTCCTGGTAATCTCTACTCTAATTTCTGTCTCCACCAATTAACCTGTTCTAGGTATAATCATACAATATTTGTTCTTTTGTGTCTCTCATATTTCACTTGGCATGATGTATTCAAGGTTCATCCATTTTTAGCATGTGTTAGAATCTCCTTCCTTTTCAAGGCTGAATAGTATTCAGAATATTATTCATAATCAACAATATATAATTGTTTGCCATTTTTTTGTCAAGTTGTAGGAGTTCTTTATGTATTCTGGATATTAATCCCTTATATATGATTTGCAAATATTTTCTTCCATTCTTTGGGTTGTCTCTTTACTTCACTGATAGTGTCCTTTGATAGACAAAAGCTTTTAATTTTGACAAAGCCGATTTATTTTTTTCTCCTGTTGCCTATGTTTTTGGTGTCTAAGTAGCTTTTTAATTCAAAAATAGTAAATGTTTATGTACAGATTTGGAAAATTAATAACCAAAAAAAAGCGTAGGGGAAATGTGATTATGTCTCCTGAGAGAAGTATGTACACTTGTGACCCATGACCATCTAGCCAGTCCCCTGCCTTCCAGCCATCTTTTTCTGACAGTGTCCTCTTAACTGTAAATACTGTTTTGTAACCTCTTTCCAAACATTATTATTGCCCTAAGTAGTAGGGCGTATGTATATTTTTGTTAGGGATATAATTTTTTATCAGCTGTATTTCACAATATGTAAGATTTTTGCAAGTTATTATACATTCTTTTAGTATTTTTTTTTTTTGGTAAAACATGGGCTTATTTATTAAGAAAAGTTCTGTAAGAAAGTAAGCACATACTTCTCACTAACTCACAAAGTAAGACTTCCTTTGATATTTTTATTTAACTTTACAGGGTAGCAAATGTCTTTCTTAGAGTAGGCTAATGTTTCTAAATGTTAATAACTTTGTTTTATAGGGCATTCTGGAACAAGATGCATTCCATAGATCGCTTTTGGCCTGCTGCCTTGAGGTCGTCACTTTTTCTTATAAGCCTCCTGGGAATTTTCCATTTATTACTGAAATATTTGATGTGCCACTTTATCATTTTTATAAGGTATTTTTAAAAATCTGATACTGCTGAGGAAATTGTAGATGTGACCAACTTCCTGTTGTTAGCCAGCTAATTCATTTTGCTACCTAAGTACATCTCTTCTCTTTTTAATTATAAATTTAATAATTTTTACTCTCTCTGGGGAGAGGAAATAGAGTCTTAAGAACTATTTAAATTCTTCTAAGATCGTATAAAGACCTATTTGGGGTAAAAGCTTCATTTGATTCTTCCTTTTATCTGCTATAGGCTTTTAGAATACTTTCATTTTATTGGCTAAGAAGCCTTTAAAAAAAAGTAGCAAACAAATCAGTAGCTAATCTTATATAGCAACCCTTTTAAATTTTTTATTTTAATCAATTAATTAAGTGGGCTCTACACCCGGTGCGGAGCCCAATGCCTGCCCTGAGATCAAGACCTGAGCTTAAATCAAGAGACAGATGCTTACCTGACTGAGCCACTCAGGTGCCCCAACCTTTTTTTATTTTATGGAAATAACACTGAAAAGTGTCTTTTGGAAGAAAAAAATTCTCTGTTACATGTTATGTAGAAATGCAGAGTGATGGCATTTATTTGGTAATTGTTTCTGTCTTGATAACGATTTAGTGTATAGGTTTATCTTAATTCTAATACAGTAGTCAAAATCAATTTTTTTAGTGGCATGGATTGAATGTTTAGAATTTTTGTTTTATTTATTTACTTATTTATGTATTTATTATTATTTTAAGTAATCTCTACACCCAATGTGGGGCTTGAACTCACAATCCCAAGACTGAGTCAGATGCTCTACTAACTGAGCCAGCCAGGTGCCCCTAGAGTTTTTAAATGTGAAATTTTAAGAGTAATATTTTTCAGCCTTAATAGAAAAGGCATCTTTTTTCTTTGAAAAATGTTTAAAATATGCCATTATACAAAATATTTTCTATAATTCCTACATGAATTTTGAATAATTGTTTATAAAGACAGTGAAAGGAAGACCAGCTGTTTCAAAATGGTACTATTATTTAGATTTGTAACTTTTGATGAATTATCTCTTGTATCTATAAATATGTAAAAAAACAAAATTTACCCATTTTCACACTTAAACAAGTTTGTGGTGACAAAAATAATTATTAAACCAGGGCATTTTTAAATTTCAGGTGATAGAAGTATTCATTAGAGCGGAAGATGGTCTTTGTAGAGAGGTGGTAAAACACCTTAACCAGATTGAAGAACAGATCTTGGATCATTTGGCATGGAAACCAGAGTCTCCCCTCTGGGACAGGATTCGAGACAATGAAAACAGAGTTCCTACTTGTGAAGAGGTTTGTGAAGATACCTTATCATCTTTCTGTAACAAAAGTACATCAGTATTTAGTCTGTTTATATTCTTGTTTCACGGAGAGCAGTTAAACTTAGTGTCTTCATTATGGGAAATGGGAGGGTGGCAATTGGGTTTAATATGGTACAGTCACCCCTGTATCTAAGAAAAAACCCCTAAGTCTATGAGTCAGAAATAATGTGTGATTGCTTCAAGGTTTCAGTGCCAGAGTAAGAATTCAGTGTTCTCGCTTAATTTTCTAGTGAAGTTTCTGTACATTAGAATGGTTGGTATTCTCTAAATCAGTAATGAAGACTGATTCATATTAGTGTTTAGCTGTTAGCTTTGAATTTTTTAAGCCTTTTTTTTTTTCAACTTCAGTATGAAAATGGAAAAGACAGCCGATTTTATTTAGGGTGAATAACTGGTGAGCCAAATTTTCTTTTGCCTGAGATTGTGACTGTATTTCTACTGAAAATGTCTTTTTGAATAATGACACTATGTGTATATCATTCTTTATAGGTTATGCCACCTCAGAATCTGGAAAGAGCAGATGATATTTGTATTGCTGGCTCTCCTTTGACTCCCAGAAGGGTGAGTGAAGTTCGTGCTGATACTGGAGGACTTGGAAGAAGTAAGTTTAAAATACTAGGGGAAATATTTGGGAACCTAGTATCTGGGAATTGAAATTCTATCTAAAACTACAAGTGAAGTTAATAGAGTTTATATAGAAGAACTATTTCATGCATTATAATACCACAAAGATCACTTAAAAGTAATGCTTTTGAAGAATATTTAAGAACAAAGGAGGATGCATGTAATAACACATAACTATAAAAAGGAAATGCTATATATTAATGTGATTCTTATATTTGAAGTCTGTTTACATACAAGCATATAGAAGGGCTGAAATGGGAAAACCAAACTATTAAGAATAATTATGATTGGATGATAGAATTCCAGATCCTTTCTGTGAATTTTTTAAGATTTTAAGATTCTGTAAATTCAGAGAGTTCTAGATCCTTGGATGCAATTAGAAGGATATTGTTGTTTCTAGATCAACCTTTTAATGTAATTGATGAGCACTGGCTATAGACAAAAGATCTGTTTTAAAATCAGGAATCACTTTATGTCAGTGCATACTCAATAAACATGGATGATCTATATGATAATTTATTTATTTTTGGGAAGAGGAATCATAATGGCTTAACTATTTTTCTGCTTTTATCCACTTCAGACCCACAGATCTGACAGCTGGTCTTCCTCAGTCCTGTTGCTGTAATTTTTCCTCCCTAGTCTGTGGATTAGGACTTAACTTTAAACTTCATTTTCTTTGTACTTACCCCTTTTCCAATTTCGAGGTCTCTTAATGCTCTACAAGATAGTTACCATAATGCATTCTTTCCGACTGCAGCTTTGTTCCAAATACAAATCTAGTGAGTTTATTGGCTTTTGTACCATTGAGAAATTGACATATTAAGCTATAGTCTGTCAGGATTACTCCTGTCAGTCCCCTTATGACCTCCCTACATACATTTTTAAATTTAAAAAAACCTGATGTGCTGTTGGACATAGGAGGAAAGGAATGCTGCTTGAAAATTCAGCACTTGAGCACCTGGGTGGTTCAGTGGGTTAAGCATCTGCCTTTGGCTCAGGTCATGATCCCAGGGTCCTGCTTCTCTTCCCTCTGCCTGCCGCTCCCCCTGCTTCTGTGGTCAATCTCTCTTTCTCTCTGTCAAACAAATAAATAAAATCTTAAAAAAAAAAAAATTCAGCCACTGATGTGAATATTTCACAACAGACTGTGCCATGAGGGTTATGGAGTTTGTTTCTATTTAGGATGATGATGAAGTTTTGGAAATAGTGGTGATGGTTGCACAGTATTGTGAATGGAATTAATGCCACTGAATTGTACACAGAAAAATGGTTAAAATGGCAAATTATATGTTATGTATTTATATTAAAGAAACTACTAATTAATATACCAAAAACCATTGAATTGTACAATTTAAGTGATTAAAATGTATGTGATTTGTCTCTCAATAAAGTTGTTTAAAAAATATAATAAAAGCTTAATTGAGTCCAAAACACATATTCATTCTTGCTGAAGAACATTATTTTTAGTAATTTTCTGTATGTGGAAAAAGACAAAGATGAAAACTGATAAACTGGGGGGAAATGCATCCAGATGATGTCATAGTAATATCAAGTCCCCTTGTTGAGTAGTGGCTTTACGGTGAAATCACATCATACATGAGTGTTAGGCAGAAATTGAATATGGTCAAAAGTATCATAGGAAAGTAGAATAATTCTTTAAATTGCCCCTAAGTCATCAAGGTTCTGTAGCAGTAGAGGGCAGAGTTTGGTTTGATTTAGCAGAAGCTGGAATGAAGTGTAGGGAGCATTGTGAAACAAATAGAGAAAAATTCCTGTGTTCAAATTTTGCTCTTAATAGTGTCTGGTTGAATTTTCATTAGCTGAATGTAGCTATGGTATAACCCCTGTAATTATGAAGTATTTCAGACACTGATTAGTTTTGAACTTCAGAGCTTGGACGGAAGTTAGATCTGAGTTTCCTTGAGTTGAACTGTTTTTTGTGGGTTTTTTTTGACCCTAGGCATAACATCTCCGGCCACATTATATGATAGATACAGCTCCCCCACAGCCAGCTCTACCAGAAGACGGCTATTTGTTGAGAATGATAGCCCCTCTGATGGAGGGACACCCGGGCGCCTTCCCCCACAACCCCTAGTCAATGCTGTCCCTGTGCAGAATGTATCTGGGGATGCTGTTTCTGTCACGCCAGTTCCTGGACAGACTTTGGTCACCATGGCAACAGCCACTGTCACAGCCAACAATGGACAAACAGTGACCATTCCTGTGCAAGGTAAGGAAGACAGAGTGGGATATTGAGTTCTTTCTTGGTGGCATTTATTGAAAAGTCACCTGAGATTTGGCTGCAATGACAATATAAGAGTGGAGGGGGGAAGGAGGGAGATATTGGAAACCCATGCTTGGAGAACCTTTCATCATCCTTATTTTCTCCCTAACAAACTGTAGGTATTGCGAATGAAAATGGAGGGATAACATTCTTCCCAGTCCAGGTCAATGTTGGAGGGCAGGCACAAGCTGTGACTGGCTCCATCCAGCCCCTGAGTGCTCAGGCCCTGGCTGGAAGTTTGAGCTCTCAACAGGTGACAGGAACAACCTTGCAAGTCCCTGGTCAGGTGGCCATTCAACAGATTTCCCCAGGTGGACACCAGCAGAAACAAGGCCCACCTTTAACCAGCAGCAGTATTAGACCTAGGAAGACCAGCTCTTTATCACTTTTCTTTAGAAAGGTAATTTTTCACGTGCCCTTATCAGAGCAGAAGCTTGGGAATGTAAGTGTTAGGTAAACAAAGTTTGAAATGTTTTTGTTTATCTACCAGGTTTACCACTTGGCAGGTGTCCGCCTTCGGGATCTTTGTGCTAAACTGGATATTTCAGATGAACTGAGGAAAAAAATCTGGACCTGTTTTGAATTCTCCATAATTCAGTGTCCTGAACTTATGATGGACAGACATCTGGACCAGTTGTTGATGTGTGCCATTTATGTGATGGCAAAGGTGAGTACCATGTGGAATACAAGAGGAAAAAGTAAAGATGCTACTTCCTACTCTCAGAACACTTCTAACAGTTTTATTGAGATATAATTCACTCCATTCATTCATTCATTTTTAAGTAGGCCCCACACCCAGCGTCGAGCCCAATTCAGGGCTTGAATTCATGACCCTGAGATCAAGACCTGAGCTGAGATCAAGAGTTGGGACACTTAACCAAGTGAGCCACGCAGGCACCCCTTAATTCACTCATTTAAAATGTACAACCCCGTGGATTTTAGTACATTTACAGATACCATCACAACAGTAAATTTTAGAACGTAATATTCCATCGTATGAATATATATTTTGTTTATCCATCAGTTGATGGTCATCTGGGTATTTTCACTTTTTGGCTATTATGAATAATGCTGTAGTGAACATTTGTGTACAGGTTTTTGTATGGACATGTTTTCATTTCTCTTTGGTATGTACCTAAGAGTGGATTGCTAGCTAGGTCATATGCTGTGTTACCATTTGAGGAACTGCCAGACTATTATTCCAAAGTCTCTGCACCATTTTGTATTTCTACCAGCAGTATATGAAGGTCCTCATTTTTCCACCTTTTCATTGGCACTTTTAAAAGATTTTTTATTTATTTGTCAGAAAGAGAGAGAGAGTGCATAAGCAGGGGCAGCGGCAGGCAGAGGGAGAAGCAGGCTCCCCACTGAGCAAGGAGCCTGATGCAGGGCTCGATCCCGGGACCTGATCATGGCCTGAGCCAAAGGCAGACGCTTAGCGGACTGAGCCACCCAGGTGGCCCTCATCAGCACTTTTTAGTATCAGACATTGTTTTCTTTTTTCTTTTCTTTTTTTTTAAAGATTTTATTTATTTATTTGACAGAGATAGGGACAGCCAGTGAGAGAGGGAACACAAGCAGGGGGAGTGGGAGAGGAAGAAGCAGACTTCCAGCGGAGGAGCCTGATGTGGGGCTCGATCCCAGAATGCTGGGATCATGCCCTGAGCTGAAGGCAGACGCTTAATGACTGAGCCACCCAGGTGCCCCCAGACATTGTTTTCTAAAGTAACTTATTGAGG
Source organism: Ursus arctos (assembly GCF_023065955.2). Taxonomy (NCBI): domain Eukaryota; kingdom Metazoa; phylum Chordata; class Mammalia; order Carnivora; family Ursidae; genus Ursus; species Ursus arctos. The sequence goes on from NW_026622863.1 coordinate 11,263,100, forward strand.
TGAAATTCACGTAACATAAATCAGCCATTTTTCAATGAACAATTCAGTGGTATTTCATACATTCCTAATATTGTACACCCAATCTTGTTCCAAAACATTTTCATCCCTGCAGAGTAAAACTCCTTAAGTAGGTTCTCTGCATTCCTCCTCCCACTAGCTCCTGGCACCCACCATTCTACTTTGTCTCTATGAATTTGACTATTCCAGGTGACTCTAGGAGTCTAGGACTCTAGGAGACAAAGTCTACAGTATTTGTCTTTTTGTGACTGGTTTATTTCAGTTAGTATAATGTCAAGATTTGTGTGTTACAGCATGAGTTGTAATTTTCTTCCTTTTTAAGGCTGAATAAGTTTCCATTGTATGGACATACCACGTTTTGTTTATCCATTCATCCACTGATGGCCACGTGGGTAGCTTCCACTTTTTAGCTATTTTGACTACTACTACTATGAACATGAGTGTATGAATATCTCTTTGAGTTTTTAGTTGCTGGGTCATATGGTAAGTCTGTTTAATTTTTTGAGAAACTTGCCATATTTTTCACAGCATCTGTGCAATTTTACATTCCCACCAGCAGTATGTAAGAGTTCTAATTTCTCTACATCCTTGCCAGCTTTTCTATTTCCTATTATAGTCATCCCTGCGGGTTTGATTGATACATTATGGTGATTTTGACACATATTCCCCTAATGACTGATGATGTTGCGTGTTTTTTGTGCTTATTGGCTGTTATTTGAGTTCTTGATTCTGGGCATCCCAGTCATTTGCTTATTGGTCATTTGTAGATCTTCTTTGGCGAAATACCAGTTTAAATCCTTTGCCCATTTTTGATTTGGATTGTTTGTGCTTTTTTGCGATTGAGCTATAATTCTTACCAAATACTTGCAAGTATTTCCTCTTTTTTTTTTTAAAGATTTTATTTATTTATTCGACAGAGATAGAGACAGCAGCGAGAGAGGGAACACAAGCAGGGGGAGTGGGAGAGGAAGAAGCAGGCTCCTAGTGGAGGAGCCTGACATGGGGCTCGATCCCATAACGCCGGGATCACGCCCTGAGCCGAAGGCAGACGCTTAGCCGCTGTGCCACCCAGGCGCCCCACTCATTCTGTGTTTTTTTGCACTTACTTGATAGTGTTATTTGAACCATGGTTTTTAGTTTTGATTAAGACAATTTTTTCTTTGTTGCTTATACTTTTGCTGTCATATCTAATGATACATTGCCAAATCCAAGGTCATGAATATTTTCTTCTAAGAGTTTTATAGTTTTCTTACATTTTTAGGTCTTTGATCTATTTTGAGTAATTTTTATACATGGTAGGAGTCCAACTTTATTCCTTCGCATGGGGCTATCCAGTTTTTATTGTGTAGTGAGAACATTTAGGATCAACTCTTAGCAACTTCCAAGTATATAATATGGTGTTGTTAACTGTAGTCACTATGCTAGATATTAGAGCCCTAGAACATACTCAACTGCAAGTTTGTAGTCTCTGACCAACATCTCCCCACCCCAACATATGCATCTTAACGGTATCAAAATCAGCTTCAGATTTATACTGAATTCCAGTGAGATAAAGAAGTGTGCTATGTAGCTGTTTCCTTTTAATATCTTTAATTTTAATCTTTTGAGGTGTACTGGGATACATATTACATCCGTAAGTGTTATAAATCCAACAATTGCCTTGTTAGTTTATAATTCTATGACTTTTAAAGCTGAGAAGAAATGTATGTAATGTATAGATTTTGTCATATTAATCTTATCATTTGATTCTCTTTATTGGTTCCTGTGGTTTTGACTTGTCATCTGCAGTCATTTCCTTAGCCCAAAACAGCTTTCCTCCTCCTCCTGTGTTTTTGACAAATATATCACATTTCTCTATGTTTTAGGCCCAAATACATTATGTATGTATTGTTTTATACAATGGCTTTTTAAGTCTGTTAAGGAGAAATATGCATTTCATGCTGTCTTTACAGTTACATAATTATCTTACCCAGTGCTCGTTTTTTTATGCATATTTGAATTACTGAGGTCACTTGCTTTTAGTTTGAAGAACTTTTAGTATTTCTAAGATTGGTCTGTTATCAGCAAACTCAGTTTTTGTTTTTATTTTGTATTTTTTCATTTTTGAAAGATAACTTTGTTGGACACTGGATTCTTAGTTTTTTCACTTTGAGCACTTTGAATATGTTGTTCTGCCACCTCTTAGTGTCTATAGTTTCTGATGAGAAGTTGCCTGTTATTTTATTGGGCTTCTGTTGATGTTTTCAAGATTTTCTCCCTTCCTTTGGCTTTCAGCATTTTTACTATATGTCTGGGCATGGATCTCTTTGCATGTATCCTATACTTGGAATTCTTAGAACTTCCTGGATGTGTGGGTTACTATTTTTAAATAAATTTGGGAAGCTTTCAGCCTTTATCATTTTTCTCTGCTTCTCTCTGTGTGTGCTGAATGATGTTCACAGCTCTCTAAAGCTCTGGTAATTTTTCTTCATTCCTTTTTCTGATAGACTGTTCCACAGTCTATCCCAAGTTGGCTAATCCTTTTTTTCTTTGCCAGTTCAAATCTGTTTTGTCCTTCTGGTGAATTTTTCATTTGTTAACTGTGCTTCTTTATTCCAGGTCTGTGTTCGGATACCACTTACTCCCTCTTGTTACTGAATATTAGGTTTTCTTGAATAGACAGTACATTTTGTATGCCTTTAGGACCATTTCCAGAGACTTGAAATGGCTGTTTATATGATTTTCACCAGTTTCACTGGGGAGTAGGTTCACACAGCTCTTCAAAATTTTTGCAATCAATTTCTGTCTCAGAATACTCTTATTCTTTGCCAGGTGACAAAAGAAGACAAGTCCTTCCAGAATATTATGCGTTGTTATAGGACTCAGCCACAGGCCCGGAGCCAGGTAACTACATTTTCTCTCAGGGCTGAAAATCTTAAAATCTTTGATAAATATAGAAAACTAACCACAGTTGATTCTGGGGACTTTTCTCCAGGGTAAAAAAGAACTTTTAATATTCTTTAATCACTGACAGCTTCACATCTTGATTAGTTTAAGTCCTTTTTTCTCCAAAAGGTGATGAGATGAAATACTTGATTCCTTTTTAATTTGGATAATCACAAGATAGATGTCAATTTAGGAAGTTGTTTGGTTTGTCACCTTTCAGGCTGGTTTAGAAAACAATACTGTACATTTAACCAAGACATTATATGAAAATTTAAAACATTTTATCTTTAATACTATTCATTTATCTCAAGGGGTAGGTATGCAAGATCTTTGTACTTAGAATAACTTGATTTTATGGTTGGGTGCTAGTACTGCCCTTTGTATTATAGGCCATATTTGGAATTTGAAGCCAGACAGGCCCCAGTGTAAATCCTGGCTCTGTTATTTAACAGATAGATATATGATCTTGGCTGCATATATTAACCTCCCTGAGGACAACTACTCTTACTACTTGGAGCCATTGTGAGAATTTAATAGCATGTCAAGGTCCTACAGTCCTAGATGTGCTCAATAAATCTGTCCCCTTCTCATCGTCTCTCTAAAGGTATATAGAAGTGTTTTGATAAAAGGGAAAAGGAAAAGAAGAAATTCTGGCAGCAGTGATAGCAGAAGCCATCAGAATTCTCCAACAGAACTCAACAAAGACAGAAGTAAGTGTTAAGGGGCTTTATGAACAGTTACAAAACAAAATTAGGCCTAAAAAGTGAGAAGCTCCTGAAGACTAAGGATTACTAAATGAAATTACAACTATATTAAAATATTAGCAAAAAATTTGTTGGAACAATAAACAATCCTAAATTTAGTGGCAAAGTTGTTTGTCCTTCCTCCCATAGCTTTGAGGCACATTGTGCATAGCAGTTTTCTCTAGGGAAATTAGAGAAGGTTTCAGGCAGGAATTTGTTGGCCTGAGTTCCAGAAAAGCCTGGCATGCCGACTGAAGCCATGCTATGGAACTACCACCGCTAATTATTGACTTGCGTCACTTAATGCAGGTCACAGGTCCTAGAAAATCCGGTGTAATTTATTAGTGAAAACTACTGAGTAAGCCTTTGCAACATTCATGGCAGGGGGTAGAGTTAATACTTAGGAGTATCTGTGCTTTGCTCCCTGGGATGAAGAGCAGAGTGCCCATTTGCTGCCATTAAACAAGTACAGCAGGTAGCGGTTTGCCTTTTTCTTACAGAATTCTTTTTTAAAAACAGTCTGCGCTCGCGGTCCTTCTGTGTAACACCCTCTGTTCTGCCTGCCGCAGCCAGCAGAGACTCCAGTCCTGTCATGAGGTCGAGCAGCACCTTGCCGGTTCCCCAGCCCAGCAGCGCCCCACCCACACCCACTCGCCTCACGGGTGCCAACAGTGACATGGAAGAGGAGGAGAGGGGCGACCTCATTCAGTTCTACAACAATATTTACATAAAGCAAATTAAAACATTTGCCATGAAGTACTCACAGGCAAACGTGGTAAGTTTGACAGGGATTATTTCGTACTTTCTTCACTTGTCAGGGAGGAGAAGTAACTTAGGTTGAGCTGCCCTCTACGTCAACTAGTCTTAGAAATCATTCTTTTGTTGAATAAAACTGCGGAAATCTGAGATAATACACCTAACCAACAGAATTTTTTACTGTGAAGCATTGATATTTGAATTCCCTACAAATTACTGTAATACGGGAGAGTGCATGCATTCACCTTGTCCAGAACGTACCAGTTACAGTAACCTTCCAAGTTACTTAACCTCTGCCTCTTCAAATATAAAATGGGAATAGGAGTAGACCCCAGCTTATAGGGTTCCTATGGGAATTAAATGCCATAATGTACTAAAAATGCTTAAAACAGTGACACAAAATAAGCACTTAAAGGTTATTTGTAGGGTTTTCTTTAAGTGTCATTGTGGGTGCGAATACATTGCTGTTTACTATTCAAAAAGCTGCTGGTTTATTCTACCTCTCCACTCTTTCAATAAAATAAATACCTGGTTAGAAATTCCATTCCCTTTCTTAGGAGTACGGATTCTTTTTTTAAACAAACAGATGGATGCTCCTCCACTCTCCCCCTATCCATTTGTGAGGACGGGCTCTCCTCGCCGAATACAGCTGTCTCACAATCACCCTGTCTACATTTCTCCACATAAAAATGAAACGATGCTTTCTCCTCGAGAAAAGATTTTCTACTACTTCAGCAACAGTCCTTCAAAGGTGAGCCTAACATAAAACTTGGCCTTTATTAACCTGGAATGCCTAGGATTCGGGAATTGGGGTTCGTGGGAAATGCTCAGTACTCACATGAGTGATGGGAACTACCAGGGAAAAGTGACCAGTAAGTCCCAGTGGAGCAAAAAACAGGGTATTGGGGGGAGAACTTTAAGGCTGGAAATAAAGGATTTAGATTTATTTTCATTCCTCTTCCTATTTGTGCATTTATAGTTCTCTCTGCTATAAATCTGGAGTTTTATGGTTTTTACTTCAAATTTTTGTGAGGAAATTTGGATTTCTGATTATGGAGTCTCTGTTTCTGGGACAGGTAGTGTCTCTGTCCTTTGGATTGTCTATGGGGAGAAATGGACATTTTGTACAGTGCAGTGTGATGATAGTCCGATTTAGTACCCATTTGTGTGGCAGCGTCTGCCCCCGTCTGTGATGGGGAGGGAAACTTCCATCAGGCCTTAATGGAAGAAAAGTTAGCAAGATGCTGAGGTGTGGAAGGAAGGGGTATCCAGGAAGCACCAGAAAAGAAGACAATGTCCTTGAGGCAGTAAGGCTAGATCACGGGGAATCATGTGCTGTGTTTAGGAGTACAACTCAATCCTAAAGCGCCTTCCGTAATGCTTGTATTCATAAAGCTTGCTTAGAGAGAAACACACATAAAAAATGATCTAGATTCTTCAGAAAAAAACAAAAAACCAACGTCAGGATCATGAGGGGAGGGTACTGTTCTAGAGTGAAGGGGACTAAAGAGACATGATCTTTGATTGGATCCTGCACAGAAAAGCATAGCTATCAAGGACATTTTTGGGACAGATGGGAAAATTTAATGTGGACTTCAGTGTTAAATTCCATTGGTATTGATGATAGTCCTGGATTATGTAGGAGAGTATGTTTAAAGTATTCAGTGTCCCCAGTGTGAGCAACTGTCAAATGGTTCAACTAAAAAGAAAATTATAGAGAACAAATGTGGTAAAACGTTATTGACTGACTGATAATTGGGTGTTCAATGCACTATTCCTCCAACTTCTTTTAAGATAAAAAGTTGGGGAAAACAAGAAAACAGCAAAACTCTTAGAAAATGGCACAGGTTTTCCATTGTTCTGTTATAGTACTAACGAAGGTGACTTTGAGTAAACTTACCCCTTGCAGAAATCTCAGTTAACCTGAATAACGCAGACATACTGATGTTTCTGAATAGGAAGACCACATATTTAAAGACACAGTTTCCTCCAACCACTGCATAGGTCTGATCTGATTCCAATGATATTGCCAGTGGGATTGTGAAAGCTGGAAACATAAATCAACAGTAGCCCCAAAAGCAACTGGAGGAGATGACGGACAGTTCTTCTAGTACAGGCACAGCTCAGATACTGCAGGTCCAGACCACTACAGTAAAAGCCAGTTAACTGAATTTTTTGATTTCCCAGTGCATATAAAAGTTACATTTATACTATACTGTTAAGTGTGCATTATATCTAAAAAAAAAAAGTGTTCATACCTTAATTAAAAAAATATGCTAACCATTTATCTGAGCTTTCAGTGAATCATAATAACCAAAGATCACCATAACAAATATAATGAACTCTGCAATCTTGAGAGAATTCAAAATTTGATACAAAAACACAAAGTAGCAAACCCTGTTGGAAAATGTCACTAATACACTTGCCTGATGCAGGGGTCACAAAAAAACCCCACATTATCTGTGAAGTACAATAGAGCAAAGTATGCCTGTGTTATATATCCACCCTATAACCAGATAAATTCCACTTGGATTAAAGAGTTAAATGGAAAAAAACAATAATACAAGTCGGAATACTCAATTCAAAAGGAGGCCAAAAAAGGAGGAAAAAACACACAGGAAATAGCAAACAAGTAGCAATTAAATGTAAATGATCTAAATACACTAATTAAAAGGCAGAAATTCTAGGACTGGACACAAAAGCAAGACCCAACTATTTACTGCTTATAAGTAACCCACTTTAAATATCAAGACACACACAGTTAAAAGTTTACAGTTTAAAGTAAAAGGATGATAACTCAGATAACCCACTGATGAATAGGTGCATGTCCATACAGCGGAATATGACTCCAATTAAAAGGAAGTACTGACACATGCTACAACATGGATGGACCTTGAAAACATTATGCTAACTGAAAGTAGTCTCAAAGGATAAATATTATATGATGCCATTTATATGAGATGTCCAGAATAGGCATATTTATGGAAGCACAAAGTGGATTAGTGATTGCCTAGGTCTGGGAGGAATGGAGGGTTTCTGTTAATGGGCACATGTGGTAATGAATTGCACAACTGAATTGCACGGTTAAATATGGTAATGATTGCACAACTCTAGGAACATACTAATAGACATAGAACTTGTACACTTCAAATGGTTGAATTATATGGTACGTGAACTATATCCCAATAAAGTGGTTTTTTAAAAAAATAAAAGGATGGGAAAAGTTATATACACTCTGCTAACAGTAATTAATGTAGCCACTCCAGCTTTCATATCATTAATAATATTATCACTGATAAAGGTCATTTCCCAGTCACAGGGCATAAAATCCTAAATAGAAAAAAAAATTATAATCAAGGATTTCAACATAAATTGACAGAACAAGTAAACAGAAAAAATCAGTAAGGATAGTCAAGATGTGACCAACCAAACTGGCTAATTGACATTTATAGAACACTCCCAACAGCATCAGGTGCACACGGAACATTTACCAAGACAGACCACACTAAGGACCATAAAACAAGTCTCAGTAAATTTTAAAGGATTCAAATAATGTATTTTCTTTTACCACAACACAATCAAATCAGAAATCAGTAACGGAGATACCTGGAAAACCACCAAATTTTTGCAAACTGAATTGCATAGAAATGAGTCAAAGAAGAAAAGAAACTGGAAAGTATTTTGAACTAAATGAAAATGAAAACTTGACAAACCAAAATTTGTGGGATGCAGCAAAAGCAGTGCTGAGAGGGAAATTTATGGCACTAAAATACTTCTATGAGAAAAGAAGAAAGGTACCCAATTAGTGACCTAAGATTTTGCCCTAAACAACTAGAAAAAAACAAGAATCAGTGAAAGACAAAATACAGAAAATTAAGGCCATTAAAAACCAGGGTTTTTGAGAAGATTTTAAAAAATTGATACAGCTCTGCACAGACTAATCAGGATTAAGAAAATGATGAATCACTAAGATCAGAAACGGGAGCTAGCGGTACAGGTCCTACAGACATTAAGAATATATAATGACAGTTCAACTTTTTGCCAATAAATGTAATAATGCAGATGAAATGGATCAATTCCTTCAAAGACATACACTTCTAAAACATACTCAACAAGTAGTCTCGGTGACCCTCTACTAAATGAACTGAATTTGTAATTTAAAAACACCCTCTCAAAGAAAACTAGGCCCAGATGGCTTCAATGGTAAATTCTATCAAATACTTAAGGAAGATACAGTTGACCCTTGAACAACACGGGGGTTAGGACACCATGCCCCATGCAGTTGAACATCTGGGTATAACTTTTTTTTCTTTAAAGATTTTATTTGACAGAGAGACAGCCAGAGAGAGAGGGAACACAAGCAGGGGGAGTGGGAGAGGAAGAAGCAGGCTCCCAGCGGAGGAGCCTGATGCGGGGCTCGATTCCAGAACACCGGGATCACGCCCTGAGCCGAAGGCAGACACTTAACGACTGCGCCACCCAGGCGCCCCTGGGTATAACTTTTAACTCCCCCAAAACTTACCTATTAATAGCCTACTGTTGACTGAAAACAAACAGCTAACTAACACATATTTTGTATATAGATTACATACTCTAGTCTTAAAGTAAAATTAAAATCATTGAAAAAAAAATCCAAGTGGACCCATTCAAACTGTTGTTCAGTGTCAACTGTAATGCCGGTTCTATACAAACTCTTCTAAAAAGTGAAGGTGATAAATCATCTCCGTAGTTGAAAAAAACATTTGACAAAATACAACATTCATTCACGATAAAACCTCTCAGGGAACTTCCTCAATCGGATAAAGACTGCATACCAAACAGAAGGCATTCAAGTCTTCCACTGTTAAGATCAGGAACAAGGCAAGGATATCTGCTCTCACCACTCCTATTCAACATAACTGTAGGCCCTTGCATATATAATAAGGCAAGATAAAGACGACATACAGACTGAAAAGGAAGAAACAGAACTGTCTCCATTCACAACAGGATTCTCTCTATAGAAAAATCAAAATCTAAAAGTGTTAGTAAACTAGTAAGATTGGCAAGGTTATATGACTAATATACAAAAATCAAATTTATACCAGCAACAAGTAAGGAGAAGTAAAAATTTTCTAAAGCACCATAACATTCAATACTTCTGGGGGTGCCTGGCTGGCTCAGTCAGTAAACATCCAGCTCTTGAGCTCAGCTCAGGTCTTGATCTCAGGGTTGTGAGTTCAAGCCCCATACTGAACAAACAAAAAACAACACAACTTAGGGATAAATCTTGACAAAAGATGTACAAGATTCGTATCCTGAGACCTATACAACACTGATGAAGGAAAGACTGAAAACGGAGAAATTCCATGTTCATGAATTGGATGACATTTTCAAAGATGTCTGTTTTCTTCCACTTGATCTATAAATTCAATCCAGTTCCTGACAAAATCCCAGCACAGTTATTTGTGCAAGTTAACAAACTGGTTCCAAAATATATATGAACACGCAAAGGAACCAGAATAATTAAAACAATTTTGAAAAAGCTGGAAGACCCACACTATCTGATTTCAAGACTTAACTATAAAGCTATGGTAATCAAGACAATATAGTATCGGTGAAAGGACAGACATACAGATCGAGAGAATAAAATCCAGAAATACACCACATATACATGGTCAACTGATTGTCAGCAAAGGTGCAAAAGTAATTGAGTTCAACAGACAGTGAACAACTAGATAACCAGATACAAAAATAGTAAACTTGCACCCACACTCTGCATCACATATACAAATGAATCAAAATGGACCGTGGACCTAAGTGGAAAACTTATAAAACTTCTGGGAGAAACCATAGGGGAACAAAATCTTTGTGAACACGGTTTACACAAAGACTTCTTAGATAACAGAATCAAAAGCACAATCCATAGAAGACAGAAATTGGACTTCATTGAAATTAAGAATTCCTCCTCTTTAAAAGATAGAAAAAGCAAGCCGCCAACTGGGAGAAAATTTTACAAACCTCTTATCTGACAAAGGATTTATTTCTGCAACATATAAAGGATTATCAAAATGCAAAAGGAAAACCAACCAAATTTAAAACTAGGCAAAAAATTTGAACACACATCATCCATTACATGCCTAGTAGAATGGCTAAAACCAAAAAATGAGGGTAACAAATTCTGGCGATGACGTGGAGCACTTAGAACTTTTATATGTGCCTGGTGAGAATGCAAAATGATACAGCATAGCTCTAACACCTGGAAAACAGCTTGGCATTTTCTTATAAACATGCCCTTACCACATAACCAGTAATTTCATTTCTAGGTATTCACCTAAGGTTCATACAAAAACATCTACATGAACGTTTAAGATTATTCCTAATTGGCAAAAATGGAAAACCACCCAAATGTCCTCCAGCGGGCTAATGGATAAGCAAACCTGTGGTACACGTGGCTCATGGGCAACGACTTCGCTGTAAAGGGGAACAAACTACTGATACACCCAGCAACATGGATGAACCTCAGATGCGCTGGTGCTTACGTGAAACACACTACATTTGGTAGGCCACTTACTATAGGATTTCATTTGATGAAATTCTGGAAAAGACAAACTACAGGGACAGGGAGCATCAGTGCTTGCTGGCGAGGGGTATCTTAACCAGCAACGTCGGAATTTTTTGGAACGAAGAAACTGTTCTTTACTGTGATGGTTACGTGACTGTCAAAACACGCAACAGTATATGATTACAAGGGTGAATTTTACTGTAGGTAAACCTTTAGAAATGACATTTTGTGCAAAAAAAAGTTATATTAAACATCTGGATCAGTGGCTTTCAATCTTATCACCACCTGGAAAGGTTAAAAATCTAGCACAGAATTGGGAGTTTCTTCAATAAATGATAGCAAAATTAGACTGTTGAAGAAACATTTATCATCATGACTTAATAGATAACTGAGATCCTTGAGTCTAGAACCAAACTGTAATAGCCTAACCTTTACATTACAATGAGAAAAGAATTATAAAATACCATGCAAGGTAATTAACATGATTGGGGATCATTAGTGGCACTTCGTCAGGGCAGTTTCAGTGGCTTGGTACAGCCTGTTGAATTACAGTTTTTACTAGGGAGGAAATAATACATCAATAGGGGATTAAACTAGGAGAGACACAGAATACTGTATAGCAGCTAAAGAGATGTGCATATATACTGATATGGGAAGATCTAAGATGCAATGTTGATTGAACAAATATTCCAAACGACACATAAAATATGCCATTTTTTAAGTAGGCTCCACACCCAGCATGGAGCCCAGCATGGCGCCCAATGTGGCACTTGAAGTCAGGACCCTGAGATTAAGACCTGAGCAGAGATCAAGAGTCGGACACTTAACCCAGGCACCCCTGCCATTTCAATTTTTTTTTTTAAACCCCACTTAATACACAGTATTACATTTCTAGTGAGTGCATTCATAGATAGAGAGCAGAGGCTATGCAGTAGCCTGATTTGTTCAGTGAATGAGAGATTATAGTAGGTATCCCAGGAACTGGGTGAGGACAAGAAGTCTCAGCATATTCTGAATTTTTTTTGGAATAAGAATGTATTCGTGTTTTAAATATGTACATATTATGTAAATTGTGATGTGTAAGATATTGTGTATTGTATATAAATTATATGTACTGTAACACATTAATGTACAATATATAGTAATGTATATATTAATGTGCTATGTCTATTAAGTTATACAGTTATACACTGTATTTCACATGACATATATCTATACATTATATACAAATAACCTACAATGAACAATTTAAGGAATATTCAAGTAAATAGACCAGAGATGAGGAATGCAAAAGCGTAGAAGAGAAAGACAAAGGAAAGCTTTCTTAAGGTGGTTACGATTTGAGAAAGTGCATATGCTAATAATAACACAGGTGATTTTATTTAAACCTCAAAAATTATTTTAAAATAAAGAATAAAATATAAATAAAATAGGTCTAGGATTAGCTTTAAGACAGTCTGGTGAATGGGAAATGAACGAGCATATAAATCGAGTAAGACTGGCCAAAATTGGTGCAGGGGGGTGGTCGTTAAGGGAGGATTCATTACTCTCTTCTCCCTACTTTCCTGAGATTTCCTGTAAGAAACACAGGTGAATGTGGTGAGTATATTTTCCATAAGTAAACACGGACAGTAAGGAGCATGTGAAAAAAAAAATTTGTGACCAATAAACTACCAGAAAATAATGTGGCAACTGACTTTGGGGCTTTGGAGAAACGTCATGCTGAAGGCACTATACGTAGATCCAGTCTCTCTAGCATCCTGGCAGTTTTTCTCAATCAGGGTTCCTCATATTAACCACAGAACACAGAAAATAATTTGCCAGATTTTTCTTAATTCTCCCAAGGATGAAAACTAACTAGTACCCTCTAGATTATACCAATAAAATACCTACAGTGGACACTTTACGAATTAAGGGTTACTTGTCCTGTGAAATTCCAGTTGAGAACAACTGCTAAAAAATGAGTGACACGAGACTGCAAAGGGCATAATACTGTGTAAAAATCACACTGGTTTTTTTTTTTTTTTTTTTTAATGGAGACATAGGGAAGTGACTAAGTACGGCATAGCAAGCGGATGCTCTGTAACTATTGTAAAAAAAAAAAAATCACAAATTTGCGAACTTTTATTTTTGGAAAAGTGTACATCAGAATCACCCCTGGAGCTTGTTAAAATAGAAATATTCTGCCCTCCAAACCAGGTAGTCCTCAGCGTTGGCCAGCTGAGACGTGAAATCAGAGGATGTATAATTTAGTAGGTCTTTTCTTTATAAAGATGTTCAAACTCCTGAAGTTAAACTCTTAACTCATTTGAGGTTCTTTGACTTACCTCTGAACTCTGCATATTAGCATTTTAAAGTTTTATATCTATTTTTCCCCCCACTCTAGAGACTGAGGGAAATTAACAGTATGATACGGACAGGAGAAACTCCAACCAAAAAGAGAGGGATTCTTTTGGAAGATGGAAGCGAATCACCCGCAAAAAGAATTTGCCCAGAAAATCATTCTGCCTTACTGCGCCGTCTCCAAGATGTAGCTAATGACCGAGGTTCTCACTGAGGTTAGTCTGTTGTACAGAAACGGTCTTTTCACACTCTGTTCAGCAGCACCATTTAATGCATGCTAGATTATGGGGCTCTTTTCCTAATCTTCCAGTATCTGTAGGATATCTCTACTCATCCCAGCTGCCTTTTTCCTACCACTCAGTGCTTGCCATCAAGGCTGCGTAGAATCCAAACATGGATTTGACGACTCTTCGGCAATGCTTTTGCAAGTGTGACAGGGAACAGAGCGTGCTCAAATACATGGGTAAGAGGTGTCTGTTGACGTGCTCCAGCAGAGGGACTGGATTTCAGTTCATTCCTACCTGTTTTGTGGTCAGCTTCTGGCCCTCATGAAAGGCAAAACAAAAACTTAGGTGTTTGTCCCAAAATGCTTGGTAGGAGTTAGGAGGTTTTTGCATTCCTGAAACAGAACAAGGGAGAGAGCCCAGATTCGGAGCTCCTAGATTATTATCCCAAGTCTCCCGTTCCCTTTGTGTAATTCTTCCCTCTCCCCGTTAGGTGTGGTACAGTGTGGTAAGTGCTGGATTGTTTGGTGTGCAATGTGTGAGTGAACTTGTATAAGAAGTGGCACTTTAGGGCTGTAAAAAGCATGATTTTGTAACCCAGATTTTGCTGTATATTTGCGATGGCACTTTCTACAATGTGAACTTTATGAAGTACAAAACTTCCAGGCTAAACATGCAATATCATCTTTGATGCTTTTGTACTTTTTTTAAACTGTTCAAGCCCCAGTAGCCGCCTTTGGGCATGTGTTTTAAATTCTCCAGGTTTTTTTGTTGTTAATAGGGATCAGTTGGCTAAGTAAAGATTTTAAATCAAGTTGAATTAAGGGAATATGAAAAATTATGACCTCTTCTTTAGGAGGTAGTTATCTGAAAGACACATGTCTATTAAGGTGATAAATTTAAGATATCTTTGGGTGTGTTCCTGGCAGTTTAAAAAATAGATTGGAGAATTTAGGTTTTTATTAGTACATAGTACCATTTATAAAAATTAGAAATGTTATTTAACAGCTACTGAATTATCTATATATACCTTTATTAATCACTATTGTTCCAGCAGTTTTAAAGTTGAACGAATAATCTTATTAGGGAGAAAATTCAATTGTAAATTGAATCAGTATAAACCAAGTTACTGGGTAACTTCATATTGCTCTGAAAGAAATATGGAACTTACACTGTTCAGTTAGAATAGTGGTGCAAAAATATTTATAAAACCTCTCAAGATACTTACTGCTACTGTAATTTTATATGAAAATAAGTGTATTTTTCAATAAAGCATTTATAAGTTAATCTTTGCTTAGTTATATTAAGAAAGGGGCATTTAGTTTCCTGCATAAATGACAAAGAACGATCATTTATTGGTTTATTTTGTCTCTACAAAACACACTAGTCATTCATCATTTAAATATCTGACTTCATTAGAAACCGTTTTAACACTTTCTCCCTCCTGCCATAAAAATACAGTAAGTAATTTGCTTTAAAAAAAAAACAAAAACCAGCTATGAACAGGTGTTCTGGTTTCCTCTCCTCACCTAACGTGTACCTCAGTGACTGACAGGAGTCTGTAAATCAGTAAGACAGGAGGCCGAAGACTGAGGCTCAGATGATCTTCCACTTACAAGTGCTAGTCAGCTATGGGACCTGCTCTACCTCTCTCCCCGTCCTAAAATATATACAACTGCAACCGTGGATGTCAGAGTCATTAGAGAGTGCCCAACTCTGTCTACTCTATTAGTTTAAATGAATGTGACTTACCTTTAGCAGTAAATTCAGAAAAATACTTAAGCCTCGAAGTCCCCAATAATTTGGAGTACTGAACTAGATAACCACCCTAAAGACACTTCTGACAGAAGTAATGCATTACTTAAAGAGAGGTTTCCAAAACTTGCTGTTAGAACCTAAGCGTACACGGACACACGGATACCAGTCCTCGTTCGCACAGGTTTACTCTCCCGGCAGTCCTTTGCCGTCGGTCGGCTCTGACCAGGCCCGCGTCCGGCAGGAAAGTGCACGGTGCACAGATTCACCAGCGCTTAAGTGGCTACTGTTTTCTCTTCTTTACTGAAAGGCTGTACGGAACCAGGCTTTACCCATGACAGGCCAGCAACATGAACACTTTTATTGTGCTGTTCTTCAGGCTTCTTCTAGGCATAATCAAAAACAGACATTAAAAATAGGACTGATGGAGACGTTGGCACTGTACAGAATCATTTCCCAAAAAGTTACTTGTACATAAGGAGTAGTCTCCAATGAAGACACTTCAGAAAGGAAACAGCGAACGATTTCAAAAATGGTTATGTACTTACCTTCTGAGTCAGCATCTTCTCTCTGGCTTCATCATGTACAGAAGGATTCCATGGAGAAAAGCTTAAGGAAGAGAAAAATATTAAAAAACTGCTTTGGCTTACTAAATTTGCAGAACATCCATTTATTCCCTGAACAAAACTTAACAAGGAACAATCATCAGTTGTCAACATGTAAGTTTTAGATGGGACTCTAGATGATTCTCTCACAGGGTAACTATCCCTTATAGAGCACTTACACATGTCAGCTCATTTCTGCTTCACGACCGTCCCTTGAAGTACTAGTATTCACAGATGAAGAAAGTGTGACAGCCAAAGTCAGTCACTGCCCTGGGTCCCCCAAGTCAGTAAGCGCAGAGGCCAGCTCTTAGCCACTGTACCACGCAACCTGCCAGCAATACACGTTGCCAGAGAGCTACATCACCAACTCCTCAGGTCTCCGCACTCCTTCAGATGCTTCCAAGACTAAATATCATCGTGCTAAAGGAACGCACTATTCCCACTACTCGGTTTCCCTCCTTGCCCCAACGCGGAAGGTCAGTGGGGGATATGGCAGTTTAAGAGGGGCTCCAGCTAAAACTGCCCGCTGAGAAGTGGTGTCTGGACCCTTGAACAGGCACATTACGAGGACCCTTAGGAAATCGAAGTCACTGAATAGCTTGCTATTGGCACAACATGCCAGTCGACGTAAAGCTCTCTAAGGGGTACCCAAGAGGTACCAGAAAGCGAGCTGCCAACAAGTTATGAAGGCTGGAGGCTAACAGATGATACACTTTACACTGCCCTTTTAAACCCCATTCTAAGGCCACCCGGAGCCCGGCAGCGCGGACGGCGGCGTGCGGCTCCTAGGGCTCACGCGCCACCTACCTGATGGCGTACGGGTCTTCTATTTTAGGTTGGTCAAACAGACGAGCAGTGCACATCTTAACGCTGTCGACCACTTTACTTTTAAAAAGCTGAACATCTTTTTCATACCTGTGTTAAAAGTTTAATTCAAAAAGTTACCAACATGATCTACTTAACTGCATTTTCAATTTATCTGAAAGGACAAAGCAAAGTAACGTACAGCACGGCAGCCTCTGGGTTTAGGGGGCTTGCTGTGTCAATCTTGTAGAAGACTCTCCTCGCGTACATTAGAACTTGCCAGATGTGATTATGGTTCCGCCTAAAGAGAAACACGGAGGATCACTGAAGCATCCTCCCGCTGACTTAGGTCACCGAAGTAAACGCTGATTTACTGACCTCCACTTTGCAAATGCTCTTTTCACGTCCAGTTCACCTGAGGTGGGCTCGACTAGCGGGTGAAAGACGGGAATATCAAACACCAAGCGCTGTATTTAAAGAGAGACGTGTCCTTTAATGGAAGCAAGGAGCTTATTAGACCCATACAGATAGTTGTAAAGGGAGCTTCAGGACAAGGCAGTCACGGTGTTTTAAGTCAAAGAACTGCCTCAAGAGGGATACGTAACGACCTCTACCATTTTCCTGTAAAATTCAATTTTGCAATCAGCGGGGGAGAAGTCACTCTTCGCTCCTCTGTAGCACAGCGGTTGCCATGCACACAGTGCGGCAGGACCGCTTCCAGCCTCCCTCGCACACCCTGAGCAGAGGAACAAGGATGGCAGAGGCCGGCGTGGCAAAAGATGCAACAAGCACAAAAATCCCCTTCACAGAGGACTGCAGAGATAAAACATTTTGGGACACTGAAATTGTAAAATCATGAGCTCAGGAAAAGAACCAAGCAATCTTTCAAGCCCTTTAAGCCCTCCTCGGGTCCAACAAATGGAGCCAGACTGGACTTCTCACTTACTGGGCAGTCACCGTCTGGGTAGTTATCAGGGATGTAAACTGTAAACTTAAACACGCCATCTTGGTACAGTCCATGCCGTATGAATATTACTCCAAACCACACTGTAGGAAAAAATAAAAAACAGTTAAGGCCCAAGTTTGTGTCAGAGGAACCAAATATGCTATAAATTAAGAGCGAATCCTTACTTAATGCAGAGCGGTAAGATGGCTGCACATAGACCCCTGGTAGCTTCTGCTTCACAACCAAGGTACTAAAACAGAAGCAGAATAATGAGAGTGCGGATGTGAAGGACACATGCAGATCAAACCACCCTACATTCACTTCTCGAGAGAAGGACTAGTCCCCCGGGGGGCAGCCGACAGCTAACACACAAGCCAAGTCCTCACCATCTCACCTGGTCCAGACTCCTACCCATTTCCCAGCTTACAGATCAAGCTCACAGAGAACAGGAGCCAGGGAGGGCCCCGGACGAAGAAATTCAAGCCAAGCAGGGATACACAAAGAATCAAGTTTTCCTCCCAGAAATCAACTTTCCCGAAACATCACCTTGGAAACCAACCAGTAGGTAATTCTGAACAATGCAACCTGATTTAAGTTCCGGACATTAAATTTTAGGGAAAAGAAAGTGTACAATTTTTGCTTTTGTGACTGTGGACAGATTTCACCCACACACATTCAAAAGCCTCCTGAAGCACATTTTAGGTCATGAGAATAAAGACTCCACAGAACTGCCATCGCTGAGGTGTCGTTTTAAGTGTGAACGCCGGTCCCCGTGGCAGAGGGCTGTGTTTAGATCTGCGGCGTTCTCGGTGAAGGCAGGCAGGGGTGAGGCACCCCCCCATGCTCTCCCTCTAAAGGGACCCCCCACCTCAGGCACCTGAACTCTGTGGGCCCTGCAGCAAGGGAAGCCAGGTGCACTGACAGAGGTGTTTCTGGCTCTTCTGGGACCTTGTCACCGTGAGCCTAAAGCAGTAAGGCTGAGCCCAGACCCAGAACGGCGCTGACCTCGGGCCTTAAAACATGGTAACCTGCCAAACCTGAATTTTCTTGAGAAACAACTCGTCGAACCTTAGTGGTCAGTTTTTATTACCTATTTACCAATCACACTTTTTAATCATTAAAGTCGTTCCTCCGTTTTTAAGTCACTAAAATTCAGCAGGTGGACAGCAGCGTGGCTGGCAGACGTTACCGACCGCAGCGAGGCCGCTCTGGGCCCCGCTACAGACAGCAGACGCAGGGCCTCCCCGAGAAGGCCTCCACGACAGAGCCGAAGCAACCACTGCCACCAAATCCCACTCGGCCAGCGGCACCGGGACCTCGGACCCTCTGACCGTTAGAGGGGACGCTGGGGCTGCTGTACTAAGGAACTGAACCCCGACAGAAATTAAGAATTCCGTCTCCACGCGCCGGCACACCCGATGCCGCCTGAGCCCCCGCGGGGGCCGGCGCGGTCGGCGTGACC
Source organism: Ursus arctos (assembly GCF_023065955.2). Taxonomy (NCBI): domain Eukaryota; kingdom Metazoa; phylum Chordata; class Mammalia; order Carnivora; family Ursidae; genus Ursus; species Ursus arctos. The sequence continues at coordinate 11,282,222 of NW_026622863.1, forward strand.
AGCCCTCTGGGCGGCACTGCTCGCCTCCCGCTACGGACACGTGCGACTTCGGTCCGACTTTCAACACGGAGCCCGAACCTTTGTGACTTCCCTGGAACTGCCTACTTCCGCCTCGCGCGTCACGAGGCAGGGGTCCGGTCCCCTTTGTAACGACAGGCCTCCGCATACGTGAAGGCGGCTGTGATAAGTGCTTCCTGCGGGGTCTCTCCTGAGTCGGCGGTTCCAGTTCCTTCAGTTGTTGGCCCCTAAGGTCTGGCTTCCTGACCTCTGCCTACTGGGACCCTCTCAGCCTGTCAGGACGCCTCTTCCAAGGTGGTCACCACAAGCCTCCAGCTGGGTCTGACCTGAGAAAGAACAGGGACTGCCGTCCCACTGGCCGTCTCTCCACACCCACGTCTTCAGGAGGTGACCTCCTCACCTCATATAAAGGAACCCCAAAATGAAGTTACTCAGTCCCTGACCTGCTTATGCTTAGGTGCTTAGTCCTACTCTCGTTCTTTTGCTCTCTAAACAGCCGTGGAGATGCAAGCCCACACCTGCCTTTCAGTCTTATTTCCCTGATACTGGAGGGGGATGTGTTTGAGCTTTAAGACCGAAGGACACAGCCTTTTACAGAGTGTGCCAGAATAAATTTCATTTTTCACCTTCAAAGATCAGTCAAAATTTAACCGGATAGTCGAAGCACTTACAATTCTGCAAGAAGAGAGTATTCCAGGTAGAAGGGTCCGTAAGAAGCATGTGTGCCATTTGTTGACTGTGCTGCCGGGGCGGGGGATGTAGGCTTAGTTATGGGCAAAGCGTTTTTGGGAATACAAGGCAGTTGTTTCTTTGGAGCAGCACGTGGAGGGCTGGTTATCACGTCCCCTGTTAATGCCTTCTCTTCACCATCAGATCGCTATTCAAGACGAAGTGGTGAGAACATTCGTTAGCATGATTCTTAACTCACGAGAGTACATGGGACGTACTCTTATCCTTGACCTAAAATCTGGAATGACTCTTTCGCAAACGTTCCAGCACTACGGTCAAGATGACTTGAAAGTCCTCTGAGCAGGCAGGCCATTAGAAAGAGAACAAAGCTGAAGGAAGACTGAAGCAACAGGAAAAAATTTTAAAGCTACATCCTATAAAAACAATGCCAGTATTTACAGGATGTACACGAAACAGAAAAAGAAATGGTTTCGTCTCGTGACCCCCAAAAGAGGTCAAGGGGTTACTGAGCAATTAAGACATCTGTACAACAAGAGTCCCTTGGCTCTTAGGTGCTACAGAAGGTCAGGTGCGAGGCAGCTCAAACCAAACAGCAGAGGTGACTGAAACTAGTCACCACCTGGCGTGCGCGCCTCGCTCAGAAACACGGAATGAAGCTGCACTCTCCCTTGTGCTGCTCGGATTCTGATCTTGTCCCTGATGGAGATGATCCACATTTGGACTCTCCCCAGCACAGACTGTCAGCCTGAGTCAAAGACAAAGGTCTACATGAGTCAGGGATGAAATCACCATCTCGTAGGCACTTCCTTGGCTCAAGGACAGCCAAAGGCTGTTTAACTTACCTGCATTAAAAAAATGGATATCGTGTGCATTAGAAAAAAAGATGATTCCTGGGGGAGGTCTTCTAGAGGTGGAATTATGGGTTACACTCATTCTCTTTTTGTCTGCATTTTTTAAGCTTTCCTAAAATGTACTGTTTTTGCAATTTAAAAATAGACATTTTGTTTGGAAAAATTAAACCAGTGCCCTCAAGTCTGAATTTGACCACACTGGACTGGTCTTTCTCAAAGCTTCTCTGACTGCGGAATCTTGCAAATTAGTAAAAAGACTACTACAGTAATGTATCACAAATTTCATCATGTGTAAATATACCCTAAAAATAATCTCACAATTGTGATTACCAGAATGATTTCTATTTGAGATGCCATTTCCGTCTCAGAAACTAATCAGCAAAATCATTACTTCTCAAAAGTAAAACCTCGGGGTGCCTGGCTGGCTCCGTCAGAAGAGCATATGACTTTTGATCTCAGGGTTGTGAGTTTGAGCCCCACGTTGGGTGTAGAAATTACTAAAAAAAATAAATTTAAGAGAAAAATATCTAAATAAGCAAAGCCAGCTAATTTTGTTAAGATTATAGGCAACCTCGGTATGAATGATTTTTGACCTCTACTTTGACTCAAATGGGTTTCCTCGCTACATTTATTAACTATACCTACTTTGCGGACGGAGCTTGCAGACATGCTCCAGAAAGGGTTCATAACGTGGACTCCAAACAAAGAAATTCAGTGGTCTGTGTCATCAAACTCTTCTGTCCTCAGAAGTCACTTTACCTAAAAATGAGATGGGAAAACACAGAAACATACCAACACCAACAGTTAAGATCTCTAAAATAGTTAAGAACTAAATCAGACACTCTAAATAGAAATTCAACACAACGTTATGTAATAGATAGTTACAAAAATTAGGGGGAGAAGGTCTTCAGAAAATTTCCTTCAATACCCTCCTCCCTCTTCTGAATCTAGTTTCTTTCCCACCTTTAAATGCCTACAGGAATCTGTGTAATGAGTCCTTGGCCAGGATTCAGAATATTCAGTGACACAGTTCAGCTTTGGTGCCAGAAATGCAGACGATGTGGCCGGACTACAACAGTTGGTAGTAGCATAACATGTAGGCACTTGATTGTAGGAAAGTCAGGTGCAGTCAGGTGCACTGTACCCACATACACAAAAGGTCGGTCACTGTTCAGAGTTCCGGGAATTAAAGAGCCAAGGGGCTGATTTGTGTCTTAAACGAGTTAAGTGCAGAATTATTCTCCCTAGCAAAACCAGCAGCCAAAGACCTAACAGAGAGAAGGCAGAGCAGGTAAGATAGAGAGGGATAACTGGGTCCTGGCAGGATCATCCCTGAGAAATGGTCTTTTTCTCTGCTTAATGTGTGGAAACTACAGGATTAGACGCTGAAGGAATGGCCAAGCAGCACATACGAATGCAACAGAGGAGTGCAGAGACATTTCACAAACAGATCTCCCAGCAGAGCTTCAAGTAGTGGACAAGAAAGTATGCCTCAAAGGTCACAAAGTCAGTGGGTCATTTACTAAAAATACAGAGGAAGAGGGAGAGGAAAAGCAGCAAGCCAAGCTGTAAGAAGAACTTCTCCACTCTGGTGATTTTCCCCAGGCTCAGTTAGGTGTAAAGCAGAGCTCCTTCTCTGATTTCTTACCCGCACCAATCCAAAAGGCTGAAGGTTAAAAAAAGGTCAAAACTTAGACTGTTGCTAATTCTACTAAATTCCTAAGAAGCAAATCATTAGAGCAAACTGTACCAAACGTCCCTGACAGCAAAAATGTGTTTTATGACAAGCCTATGACAGGTGGGTACCAACTCTCCCATACCTCGCCGGTGCCAATTACTGATGCTTTCCTTTCCACGGCATAATGCCACCCAGTAATTAAGTCAAAGGAATGAGGCTCCTGGTTCTTCCACTAACCTGTTGACTTACACCCAATAAACAGCAACTTATTGCTGAGAGCTCTCCACAAATCTGCCTTTAAAGGTGACTAGGGCACAGAGGAGAATGGTTGGGACATCAAAAATGTGTGCGGGCATGTTCACGTATGGCCCAAATGAAAACACTGGTTTTCAGATCCAGAGTAAAGTACAGCACCCTGCTGTCATCTAGGACACATCTGACTTAACAGAGGATCCCCTCCCCTTGGGACACAGTGCTCACCACCATGTAAATTTATTCATTCACCTGTATGGTCCCTTTCAAGTCTAACATGTAATGATTGTATGATTTTGCTTTTAAGAATCCAAACTTGCCCCCGGTTCCTGTTACCTTTAAGCAGGAGGTAGTTTCTACTGCTGCCTGTGTTTCCAGTAGCAACAGAATCACCTGAAGAAACTAGCACGCTTTTAGAGAATAACTACACGCTTTATTAGAAGTCTAGTCTGCCCAGACAGGGTTCAGCATTTTCCAAAAGGAGTGACATAGGTGGAAGGAAGCCCTAGGACACAATTTGAGAATTTCTGCTGGTTCAGCCATACAAACCGAACAGGACGGTCTTCCTTTACGTCACGCAGCTGAGAAATGAGTGCCTTGGACCTGTACAAATGATCTGAACATGGCTTGAGCCAAAACTTAGAAAAAGGGTGCTGCTTTCCTACATGCCACAGTCCCTAAATAGGCACTAACTTAATACATCACCCCAAACAGCCTTAAATTCCACGTTAAGAGGAGACGGAGTAGGCACTGAGAAAGGACGAAAAACAGCCTCGGCCCTGGCCCGGCTCGCTGCGGACAGCCGGGACCGGCACCCTCGCCCGGGGCGGAAATCCATCTCCACACACGCACGGAATCCGGACAAACCTGTCTCGAGCTGATGCAAGGCAGGGGCCATGTCCCAGCTTCGCAGCTAGCTCGAGGCCGGCCCCGGGCCCACGAGACCCTCCAGTGGGGAGCTGAGGGCCTCCAGGGCTCGAGGACGTCCCCCCCGCCCCAACCCAGGCACAGGACGGAGGCGGGGAGGGCGGGCCGCAGACGGGGCAAGCCGGTCGGGCCCGCCTCCCTCCCTCAGGCCGCCGGGCCCAGCACCCGGACAGCCCCCAGCGCCGGCCCAGGGCCCGCAACCGCCGGCGCAGCAGGTGCCTGCAAACGCGGACAGGTGCCCGGCCCCGCCCCCGTGTCCCAGTGCGGCCGCCGTCGCTACGGAGTCGAGAGCGCCGGGTAGGGCAGACAAATGCTGGCCGAGAATGTTAGCGGCCCGCCTTTAAAGACTCCACGGCCCTCCCGTCCCTCCCAGACCGCCCAGCAGCGCACCTCACCTCGGCGTTTTCAACGCAGTGCTCCCGGCTGCTGAGCGCCGTCGCGGCCCCACAGCATCTCTGGCCGCAGCGCCAGCCCGGCCCCTGCTTGCTCCCCGCCCCGCCCTGCTCTTGGTGTCGGGCCCCGCCCTCTGCCCCACGCCCCTGGGCCAGGAGGCTTCCGCCCAGCCTCCCGGCTCCAAGTGGCTCCCATACCTGTCCGTCAAGTACGTTCTTCCGGGGGCGTTGGGACGACCGCGCTCCACACTGCCAATCAAATCGGCTCCGCTAGGGTGGGGCAGCACTTGACCCTCCCCTTACGTAACAGCGCCCAAAGTAAACTGTCAGTCACGGAAGTCTCGCCCCGGGGGAGGGACGGGGAGGAAACAAACTAGCACCTGTATGTAATTGATTACGACATCCGTCAGTCATCATAGAGGCCCGCCCACAGGTTGGTGCGTGGCCACTGCAGCCATTTAGGGAGGCTGTGATTGCGGATTTTCCGAGCCCAGGCTGGGGCAGGGCCAGGGCCAGGGCGGGGCTGGTTTCCCTGAGAGCGAGACTGGCGGGCAGGCTCGGCCGGCGGTGGGAGCACCCCCAGCTTCGGGGGCGGCGGGGGGCGGCCGCCGGGAGCCCTGAGACCCCTTTGTCGGGCCCCCTCTGCCCGGAGGGGAGGGGCTGGGGTGACCGTCAGGTCGAAGGAACCTACTAGAACGTTTTATGTAACGTTGAGAAACACGGTGTTCCCCTTCACAGATTGGAGGAGCGCATGGTGGGAGCTCAACCCTGTCAACGCTTGGCGGTAGCGCTGCCAGAGGAGCTTTAAACAATGTACCAATCAGACTGAACCTACAGAATCCGAATCCAGGGGGTGGTGAGCAGCAGGGATTTACATCTGTCACAAGTTCCTCTGGTGATTCTGGTCCACACTGAAGCTTGGGGACCTCTTCCATGGCAACATGGTGTTCTGGTCCCCTGACTCTGTCTTTTCACCCCACAAACCCTCACTTTGATCCAGAACACCATCACCATTTCTAACCCTTTACTGCTCAAAAGTTTCCCAGGGAAGCCAGTTTGGGCTGCAAAAAAAATTCTGAACTCAGCCCGCCTTCCAAGGCACACCCCATGCTGGCCTCCTTCCCATGGTCCCCTCTCATTTCCCACGTCTGTCTCCAGCCCCATTCTGTGATGGCTGCCCTTGGCTTTCGCTCCGCCACACCTTTCCTTACGATGGTGCCTTCTCCCAGGATGCCCTTCCAATCTGCACCTGACTCGGTATCTTACACTCCTCAGAAGAGGAGAAGTATTCTCTGATCAGGTTGTTCCATTTTGGATTGCCTTTGAAATCCCGGTAAAATGACTTTCTTGAATGGCAGGCAGCCAGACTCTCCTCTTGCTAATCCCCAGGGCTGGTTCCGAAATCCAACTTCCTCCCCTAGCTGAAAACACTCCTGAGCTACTTCCTTTTGTCCAGGCTGAATACACTTAAGAATGATGTCATGCCCTTAATACTAGTTTCAGTCAATATGAAGAGGAAGGCAAGCAGGAAATCCTTTCCTCTGGCTACAGGTGGTCTCTCCTGGCACCTCTCTGGTCCAGCCCCTCCATACCTTGGTTGCAGGCTCATCATGAGGGTAATGCGAGCTCATTCCTTCTCCCAGGCTTCACTCAGGACTCACGTATGTTACTACAACCCAGACTTCTCCTCTAAGCTTCAGCTGCTCAAGTCCAACTGCCCACGACTGCACTGGATGCCTCAGACACACATCCTAACCCAAGGTTACAATCCTTGCGGTGGCACCTGCCAGAAAACGCAGCTCAAACTGGCTTACATAGCAAGGCGATTTATCTCACAAGGTAGGGCAGGCATCTGCCCCAGGCTTTGGACACAGGCACACCAAATGTCACAATGCTTAGCAAAATGAAAGGATCCTTTTCTTCCAATGGTCTTTTCCAAAGAGCAAGAATACCTATCCAGAAGCTGTCCGGAAGAATGCCCAAGTTCCAGTGACCCAAGATGAGTCACTGGGTCTCTGTCCACAACTAAACCAATGAAGGGCAAGTGGAATGAGGCTGCCGAGATGGGCTAGGGCCAATCAAGATTTACCCTGGATCCCTGGACTTTAGGCAGGGCAGTGACATAATCAGATTTGTATTTTTTTTTTAAAGATTTTATTTATTTACTTGAGAGACAGCCAGAGAGAAAGGGAACACAAGCAGGGGGAGTGGGAGAGGAAGAAGCAGGCTCCCAGCGGAGGAGCCTGATGTGGGGCTCCATCCCAGGACTCTGGGATCACGTCCTGAGCCGAAGGCAGACGCTTAATGACTGAGCCACCCGGGTGCCCGCAGATTTGTGTTTTGAAAAGGCCACAGAGTAGGAGAGCCTTTGAGAAACCATCGCAGTCACCGAGCAAGAGACAGCTGCACGAAGGTAATGGTGGAGAAGAAGTGGATGCGTTGCAGAGATATTTAAGAGGTGGAGTGGACAGGACTGGGCCATAGATAAGACATGGGGGTAGGGGCACGAAGACCAAGGGAATATCATGGATGACGCCTAGATTTTTGGGCCTGAGCGACTCAGTGGTAGGTGAGAACGTTCACCAAGATGGGCGACGGTAAGCCATGCTGTTTAAGGGAGGGTGGGAAAGGGGAGAGTTCTGTTTCCGATAGATAATGATAGGGGGGTTTCTTGGACTACTGTTGCTTGTGTACCTGATATCCATGTCCCTCTTCTTCATTGCTGACTGGGCCTCAGTGTTCGTTGAGGAGTCCAACCCTTGAGTGGTTTCCCATAGCTCTTAGAATGCAGACCAGTATCTGTCCAGCCCCATCTGCCCCAGGCTGCAGTCCCTTGCATTCTTTTAATTCCTCTGAGGTGCGATGCTCTCCCACCCTACCCCACCTCAAGGTGGGGCCTTTGAACTGGTTGTACCCTTTGCCTGGAAGCTTCTTTTTTCTCCCTACACAGATCTCAGCTGAAACACCAATTCCTCAGGGCAATTTTCCATTTTGTGGGGAGAGGACTTATTAGTGTGTCTCCCACACTACACGGTAAGCTCCACGACGCCGGGACCATGTGTTTCTCCCTTCGTGGTCTCCTCAACAGCCAGTCCAATGCCTGGATGTAGTGGGTATGCAAGAAGTATTTCACAAACAAATTACAGAAGCAACTAAAGTAAATTTAAAACCTGTGCGCCCCTGGCTCGGCAGCAAGAAAGTCACTCATTACGAAAACAAGCATGATGGACTCCAAGGGGTGCAGCAGCCTCCAGGCACCATTTCTTTAAGACCGAACCAGGTACTCCTCAACATGGTGCTGGGAACACGGGACGGCTACGTGCAAAAGAATGAAACTGGACCACTTTCTCACACCACACACAAAAATAAACTCAAAATGGATTAAAGATCTAAATGTGAGACCCGAAACCATAAAAATTCTAGAAGAGCGCACAGGCGGTCATTTCTCCGACAACCACCGTAGCAACATTTTTCTAGCTGTCTCCCCAGACAAGTGAAACAAAAGCAAAAATCAACTATTGGGATGACCTCAAAATAAAAAGCTTCTGCACAGCAAAGGAAACAACAAAACCGAAAGGCAACTTAGAGAATGGGAGAAGACATCTGCAAATGACATAGCCAATAGCAAACTTCTAAAACTCAACACCCAAAAGCAAACAATCCAATTTAAAAATGGGCAGAGGACATGAACAGACATTTCTCCAAAGACGACATCCAGGTGGCCAACAGACACATGGAAAGATTCTCAACATCACTCGTCATCAGGGAAACGCAAATCAACCACAACGAGATACCACCTCACAGCTGTCAGAACGGCTAAAATCAACAACACAAGAAACCGCCAATGTTGACAAGGATGTGGGGGGGGGGGACCCTCTTGCACTGTTGGTGGGAATGCAAACTGGTGCAGCCACGGTGGAAAACAGTATGGAGGTTCCTCAAAAAATTAAAATAGAACTACCCTACAATCCCAGTAATCGCACTACTGGGTATTTCCCCCAAAATACAAAAACACCAATTCAAAGGGATACACACACCCCTATGTTTATAGCAGCGTTATTTACAATAGCCGAATTACGGACGTAGCCCAAGTGTCCATCGGTAGGTGAATGGATGAAGATGGGGGTGGTGTTTGTGTATTTTATTTATTATTTATTTAATGGAATATTGCTCAGCCATCAAAGTGAAATCTTGCCATTTGCAACAACATGGATGGAGCTAGAGAGTATAATGCTAAGTGAAATCAGTCAGAGAAGGACAAATACCATAGGATCTCATGCATATATGGAATTTAAGAAACAAAGAAGCAAAAGAGGGGCACCTGGGTGGCACAGCGGTTAAGCGTCTGCCTTCGGCTCAGGGCGTGATCCCGGCGTTGTGGGATCGAGCCCCACATCAGGCTCCTCCGCTGGGAGCCTGCTTCTTCCTCTCCCACTCCCCCTGCTTGTGTTCCCTCTCTCGCTGGCTGTCTCTATCTCTGTCGAATAAATAAAATCTTTAAAAAAAAAAAAAAAAGAAGCAAAAGAAAAAATAAAGAGACAAACCAAGAATCAGTCTCTTAACTAGAGGAAGCAAACTGATGGTTACCAGAGCGGGGGTATATTGGGGGGGGGGTGGTTCTGGGTGAAATAGGGGATAGGGAGTAAAGACTGCATTTATCATAATGAAAAAAAGTAAAAGTCTTAGTAGCCACATCTGTTAGCACTTTAGAATAATGTTTTTTCTTATCTGCATTATAAAGCTTTGGTCTAGTACCTTTTTATTTATGTGTAAACCAAGGAAACATGAAAACAAAACAAAAAAGTAAAATCTATAAAGTACTGAGGAAAAAACCCAACTACTCTAAACCTTACCTACAGAACATTTTCAATCACTCCATTATTCTAAATTTTCAGAGCATATCTGGCATTGGTGTCAAAACAGGTCAAAAAAGTCTGTCAGACTTGTTTTAAAAAACAGATTTCATTTATTAACTTGACAGAGAGCATAAGCAGGGGGAACAGGAGAGAGAGAAGCAGGCTCCCTGCTGAACAGGGAGCCCAATGTGGGGCTCGATCCCAGGACCCTGGGATCAGGACCTGAGCCGAAGGCAGACGCTTAACTGACCGAGCCCCCCAGGCGCCCCTTGCTGTTGGACTAATAGACATGTGGGCTCTGCGAGCACTCGGGGCTCCCACTCACGTTCTAATCAGCAAAATATTCAGTGAATCCATTCTTCCCTTGGCCCCTGGGAAATTAATTGAACAAAGCTTTTAGGTCACTGATTTACTACTAAAGGAAGACCTTAACAGAAGGAGGGGGTCAAAGGATGAAGTTTAGCTGAAATGTGTATCTGTTTCATACACACGCACACACGAGCCAAGGTCTTTAGTTCAAGCCATTTGTCCCTGAATCCTTCTCTGAAAAGCGGGTTCCTGTTTCGTGCGGTACGTGTATCACTGACTACACGTATTCTAGGGGAGAGGATTCCATAGCTATACATTTATTTTCATAGGTCAGAAAAAACATCATTAACACATCAAAACTATGATTTTATGGACAGTAACGTTTAGTACGAGGCCACAGTAGGCTTCTTCTTTTTAAGTGAATGGATTCAAGGGAGGCTAATAATCCTATAATTAATGATCCTTAGATATGGCAGAAGTCATGAATTTTTGCCAATTATTGAAGCTTGAGAACCACTGCTATGGAGGGATGATGTGGCTTTTGTCCTTTCTGCACGTTCACGGACCATCCCATTCTTGCTGTCACATCTCAAACATGCTTGTGGCTTAGGGCTTGCATCGTATCTTGTTCCCCTGCCCCAGTCCCCACAACTCTCTTCCCCATAAGCTGCTGAGCGGCTGGATGGACAGATGGGTGGATGATGGGTAAGTGCATGAAGGGGTGAATTTTACAGACAGACTACAACATATTAAAAATCAAAACTGGAGTAGCTCGTGGACCTGCGAATATTTATGCTTTAAGGAAAAGCAAGCAATCTACAACACTGCAGCTCACAGAGGGCTGGAAAAGAATAGATTTCCTTTTGTAATCAAACAGCGTTGTGAACATACAGAACTCTGCAAATCACGACCCACGCTCTTAGCTTGCTGCCAAGTCTACCACCAGCCACAAGAGCAATCTTCTCTTTGATTGGCGTTATCTTTGCAAAACCACGTCACTCTGGTTGCAAAGCATTGGGAAAGAGGATAAAGGCTTAACTTTAGTTTAGCTGGAGTGGCAGATTCAGACAAAAAAGAGGAGAGAGAGAAAGCAATATTCATCCACTGCGAAATAATTCAGGGTCTGCTGTGGGCAGGGCACTGTTCCGATCAAGACCCCTTCGTTTCTTACTATCAGTGAATAGTGGGTCATGAAGGACACCTTAGGGGTCTCAGTGATTTTGAGAGTCTGCCACCCAAGGGAAATGACACCATCACATCTTCCAGCTTCTTATTATGAAAACTGTTAGTCCTACAGAAACATAGATCTTATGGCCGTCCTTATACTCACCGCCTCGAGTCAACAACGGTTAATGCTTTTGCTGTATTTCTTTTCCCTAACTTTTTTCCCCCCTCAAATCGTTTATAAGTAAGTTGCAATCATCGTGACCTTCACTCCTAACTACTTCAGCATGTCTGTCCTAAGAGCAGGACATTTCCCTACAGAACTATAGTGCCTCAGTCACTCTGGAGAACATTCTCCACATCCCTTGTCTCCATGGAGGCCACACCTACTCCAATCACCCTAGTTGCCGCACGTCAGGGGGGAAAAGCTTTTCTAGTTTGTATTTTGCTAAGCCAGGATCCAGTCAAGATTCGCTCATTACACTGGGTCTCTTCAGTCATATATTCTAGAAGCCTGCCATAACACGGACTATCTGAACAGACCAGGGGGTTTCACATTCTGGATTTCTTGTGATGTTGTGTGGCTTGGTCCTCTTTCCCTGTATTTCTTGTAAACCGTTAAGTCTGGAGACTTGATTAGATTCACCATTTCTGGCCGAGTATTTCCTGAGCGAGAAGCTTCTATGATGCCACCAACTACTGATTTAGGAGAATTGCGTCCTAGCGATTACGCACGAAATACACTCTGTGCTAACACAAGTTACTTGAGTACCAGGTACTGTCAAGAGTAGTCAATTCCGAAGTTTCCTGTTGGGTATTTTGGCCATTCCTACTTACTGCTCTGAAGGCTGACTTACTGCCGGTGACTCCGTTCTCACAAATACCGATGAGTCTGGAAATCAGACTCATTCTTACCGCCACTGGCTGGGTACCTGGCGAAGTTGAATCCATGTGAAGAAGAAACAACGTGGTTCAGAAGACACCCGGCGGTGAGCGGTCTGTGCTAGTAGAGGTCAGGGAGGGCAAGCAGGGGGGTCCTAAGGAGGGACGTTTCTGGATTTCCCACGTCAACATTTGCTGCATCCTCCCTGGAGCCGGACTCAGGCCCCAGGGCCCCGCTCACTGGTCCACTGTAAACTTTTCTCTCTCGTTCTGTGATGTGACAAGGTCCCAAATACTCCTTAATGTGTGGAGAAGTGAAAACAGAGGCTGAAGAATAGGAAAGCCAGGTACACCGCTGCTGTCTCCAGGGGTGTGACTCCACGCGGATCAGACCGCAGAGGCAGGGACTGTGTGCCCCAATGGGTTCGTAGCAAGGTATTTTTATTTTCCCCAGTGACAGGCAGCAGTTCCTCCTGACGCCGTATACATGGCCCTTCCCTTTCAACGGCCGCTAAAAAGCAAACCACCCGCTGCTCTAACTTGGCTCTAAGACTGGGAAAGGCGCTGGGTGAGTTTCACTAACCCGTGGGGAGGGGCCTTCACGCCTCCTCGTGGATGGTCGAGTGCCCTCTGGTGGGCAGCAGCAAGAGTGCAGGCAGCAAAGCCGAATTCATTTACCAGTTTCTCCGAGAAATTAGAAGTACATTCAAAACACACCCATTTCTTTAAAAAAAAAAAAAAAAAAAAAAATCCTGCATCTACATTTGCATTCCTGAAAAAAAATCATACCTAAAAGTTTTCTATTTCCCTCAAAGTACTTACTAGTCTCAGGGGAGCATCCCCACCAGGGGCTCAAGTACACAGAGAAGAGGGACTGATTCAGAATGGATTACTGACCTTTCATCTAAGACACCTTAAATATCCTGTGTCATCTCAGAAACCATTCCTTCGGGCTGCCCCACCTAAGCACATTCATGCCGCCTGCCCCCAGAGCCTCTCCTTTGGCAGGCTCACGGAGATTGGCTTTACCCCTCCGCACCCCCGTTCCTCCCTCCATCAGAACCCGAACGTGGAATCCTCATTCCCTAAAGCAGAAGGGTCTGGCCACAACTCAACCCTTCTGCACCGACTTAGGGCTCAAAGCCTTAAAGAGGAGAAGCACTAACGGTGATTTCTGGCATGGGTGGGAGCACAGGGCTGAAGTCTGTCCTCCAGGGATGGTCTGGGGAGTGAGGGGACAGGGATGGGATCAGGAGGGGTTGAGGGCTGGGAGCAGGAAGACAGTCACTGCGGTCCCCTCCCCAAGGCTCCACACTCACCCAGTGCCACTGCCCAGGAAGTGGCCAACCCCGAACATGCCCATGTGATGAAAGACAGGTTGGTAAACTGGGGTATGGGTTAGTGTTCAGGCCCGTGGCCCGAGGGAGGTGCACCCTCCTACTGACCCGAGTTACGCAAGAGTTAGGCCATTACCCGAGGGTCATATGATCCAGCTTCATGGGACAAATATTTACTTTAATCCTTGCTCCAGTCAGAGTTGCACCAGGCTGGTGGGATCTGCAGGCTCCTTCCAGAAGGCAGATTAGCCCCAGATGACAAGCCCTCTAGGGTTAGCTGGGAAATTCTAACCACTGAGAAGGTTTGGGAGAAGACCTGGAGCCCCCGACCACCACCCGTCTGTATCTTTGCAATCAGCATCCCAGTATCCCTGTTGACTGGGATCTTTCTACCTGAAATCGCACAGCATGGGGTGCAGTGGCCCTGTCTGCCACCAGCTGGAGGGTCCTGCTCTTTCTCTTCCCTCCTGTAATAGCCACAGGCGCTTAACACAGCTCCTTGTGCCCCGTGCAGCTCCCCAGAAGCAGAAACGTAGCTGATTAGAGGGTGTGTCGCTATTGCTTCCTGGCCAGAAATCTCAGCAGTAAAATTCAAGGTCACACTCATGGAGACAAAGGAGAGGAAGGAGAGCAAGGGACTATTCCGCGCAAAAGACAATTCCTAATTCATCTGTATGCCTCTCCTGCTAGGACCTTGGTCCGATCCACCATGACCTCTGACATCTCACCCGGATGACAGCATCAGCCCCCCTCACTAGGCTCTGGCTTCCTCCACTTCCTCACAGTCTGTTCTCAACATGGAAGGTAGAGCACATTAAGCCTCAGGTCAGGCCATGTCACTCTCTGCTCAACCCCTCCAATGGTTTCCCATCTCCCAGACTAACGGCCTAGGAGATCCCAGGTAATCTAGCCACTGCCACCCACTCACCTGTCCCCAGCTCCCTGACTTCCTCCCCTAAAAACAATTCCCCTTCTCACTCCATTCCAGCCTCGATAGACTCCACTGTTCCTGGAATAGGCCAGGCACGTGCCTGCCTCAGGGCCTTTGCACTTGCTAGTCTCGATACTTAGATGGCTCTGCCCCCAGATATCCATGCAGTTCACTCTTACTACTCCAGGTTTTTTTTTCCCCTAATCAAGAACATGGTGTTTATTACATTGTAGTTTTCATGTTGATACAGGGAAAGGTGATAGGACTAGTTATTTTGTTCTTAAATGGTATCAAGAGCTGTGCTGAAATCTGCCCAATCTCTGTTGATACCAAATACTACACTTACCAAAACAATTGCCAAAACACAATTATTTTTGTAATACAGTATTTCAGCTTAAAAGGACAAAATGCTTAGTCAAGACATAATTGTAACTGAATTTTTTCCAGTGTAGGATTTCCTTATATTGGGGAACTAGAAACTTGCATAGCAATAGCGAAGTTTCCATGAACACATATGCAAGGGTAGTTCTGATTTTTTTTTTTTAACGTCATATAGTTTCCTTTTCAAAAACCGATTTTACTGAGGTGTGATTGACATACAAAAAGCTGTATGTGGTTCATGTATACAACTTGATGAGTTTGAGATAAGTATTCACCTATGAAACCATCACCAGAATCTAGCCTATAAACCAATCCCTCAACTCCAGAAGTTTCTGCCCACTCTTTTTTTTTTTTAAACAAAAAAATTTGACATCTACCCTCTTAGCAAATTTTTAAGTACACAAATTTTATACTTTAAACTAAATTGTATTGTTAATTACGGGCAGCTGGCTATTCAGCATTTCTCCAGGATTTAATCATCTTGCGTAGTGGACACTTTGTAGCCTTTGACAACACCTCCCTGTTTGCCCCTCCCCTAGCCCCGCTAACCACCATGGCACTCTGGGCTTCTGGAAGTTTGGCTATTTCAGATTTCTAATACATGTGGTATCACGTAGTAGGTGTTCTTCGATGTCTGGCTTATATCACTTGTCTTCTAGATTTATCCATGTGGTCTCAAATGGCAAGATTTCCTTTTTTATGGCCAAAAAATAATAAATACCGCATTTTCTTCATCCATTTATCCACCAGTTGGCCTTTAGGTTCTTTTTAGGTGTTGGCTATTGTGAATAATACTGCAATGAGCGTGGGAGTGCAGACAGCTCTTCAAGATCCTGAGTTTAGGGGTGCCTGGGTGGCTCAGTCAAAGCATCCGGCTCTTGATTCTGGCTCAGGTCATGATCTCAAGGTGGTGGGGGGATTGAGCCCCGCTTCGGGCTCTGTGCTCAGCATGGAGTCTGTTTGTCCCTCTCTCTCTCTGCTCCTCCCTCTGCTCATGCTCTCTAAAATAAATAAAGTCTTAAAAAAAAAAGAACCAGATTTTTTAAATAATTTTTTATTATGTTATGTTAGTCACCATACAGTACATCCCTGGTTTTTGATGTAAAGTTCAATGATTCGTTACTTGCGTATAACACCCGGTGCACCATGCAATACGTGCCCTCCTTACTACCCATCACCAGCCTATCCCATTCCCCCACCCCCCTCCCCTCTGAAGCCCTCAGTTTGTTTCCCAGAGTCCACAGTCTCTCATGCTTCATTCCCCCTTCTGTTTACCCCCCTTCCTTCTTCCCTTCCTTCTCCTACCGATGTTCCTGTTTCTTATGTTCCATAAATGAGTGAAACCATATAATTGTCTTTCTCTGCTAGACTTGTTTCACTTAGCATAATCTCCTCCAAAGATCCTGATTTTAGTCCCTTTGGATATCTACTCCGAAGTGGGATTGCTGGATCAAAGGATGGTTCTATTTCCTTTCTTTTGAGGAAACCCCATCCTGTCTCCCACAGTGGCTGCACCAATTTACCTTCCCACCAACAGCGCACCGGGGGTCCCTTTCCTCCACATCCTCACCAACACGTATTTTCATAATTGCCACCTTAGAGGCGTGAAGTTATAGCTCATGACGGGTTTCAATTGCACGTTCCTGAGAGTGACGCGGGGTACTTTCTCACACAGCTGTTGGCCGTTTGTAGTTGGTCTTCTTTGGAGAAAGGTCTGTTCAGGCCCTTCGTGCATTTTTCAATCGGGTTGTGTTCTTGCTGTTGAGTTGCAGGAGTTCCTTAGGTTTCCGGTATCGGCTTTGACCATATACGTGGCTTCACACGTACTCCCTCCCGTTCTGTCAGTTGCTTTTTCATGTTGGTGGCACTTCCCTTTGCCGTGCAGAAGCTTTTTAATTTGATGCAGGCCCCCTTGTTTTTTACTTTTGGTGCCCATGCTTTTCGTGTGATCGCCAAGCCATCCTTGCTCAGATCAATGTCAAGGCGCTTTTTGTCCCCTCCATTTTCTTCTAGGAGCTTCAGGATTTCAGGTCTTAGGTTTAAGTCTTTAATCTCTTTT
Organism: Ursus arctos; assembly: GCF_023065955.2. Taxonomy (NCBI): domain Eukaryota; kingdom Metazoa; phylum Chordata; class Mammalia; order Carnivora; family Ursidae; genus Ursus; species Ursus arctos. Next base: position 11,298,949 of record NW_026622863.1, read on the forward strand.
GATTTTTGTGTATGGTGGAAGATAAAAGTCTAATTCCCTTATTTTGTGTGTAGATATCCCGTGTTGCCAATGCCAGTTATTGACGAGACTATCCCTTCCCCATTGGGTTTTCTTGGCTCCCTTGTCAAAGACCAGCCAACTGTATATGTGTCCCCTTCTGGGTTCTAGATTCTGTTCCACTGGCCTATGTGGTTTTATGCCAGACGGGAGGCTGCAAGCCAAAGAGAGAGGACTCCCAGGAAACCAACCCCACCGGCATCTCCATCTTGGACTTCCAGCCTCCAGGGTCGTGAGAAAATACATCTCTGCTGTGCATGCCAGCTGCTCTGTGGTGCTTTGTTTCGGCAGCCCGAGCAAATTCATACAGTGTGCCAACATTTGCTGACCGAAGGAATGCCTTTCAGGAGCCTGAAATGGTTGCCTTTGTCACAGCTGGGGACTGGCTTCGGTGCTTTTCTCCTTCCCATATTAAGGTGGCTGTTCCCTACCCCTCCCCCATTCCTGGAGGTGGGGCGCAAACCACCACTTAGCATCAATCACGGATGCTAAGAAAACAGGAAATGCTAAGATGGAGGTCAAAGCTCTTGATGGTCACTACCTCTCCATGGGTAAAAATGGGCCCCAACACCTGTCTCCGTAGATTCTTTGACCCGTCTTTGCCCACAACGTGTTAGCAGAATCCTCTCAGCCATGGCCCAACAGGTAGCATGACTGTGGGCCACAGGCCTGCCTTCTTGCTTCTGCAACAATACAGGCCAAAGACACGAGACCAAAAATGGCCCCAGGCTGCCAGTTTACAAGCCCTGCAAACCAGCTCAACAGCCCGCTTGGGCTACATACATACATTCCTCCGGGGAGTTCTGGGCAATTGATGAGCCGTCCATCTTTACGTATTGGGGTGGGGGGCACCAAGGAAACAAAAGCCTAGGAAATGTGGATTTTTTTTAATTTTTAATTTTTATTTTTTTAAGATTTTGTCAGAGAGAAAGAGCACAAGCAGGGGGAGCGGGCAGAGGGAGAAGCAGACTCCCCGCTGAGCAAGGAGCCCTATGGGGGGCTCGATCCCAGGACCCTGGGATCATGATCTGAGCCAAAGGCAGACACTTAACCAACTGAGCCACCCAGGTGTCCCGGAAATAGGTCCTTTTTTATGTGATGGATAAATAAAGCATAGATGCAGAATTTGACTGCAAAAAGCAAGCAATCTCATCAAAGAGAGTATATTATTAATTACGGGCAGGTTGCTATTCAGCATTTCTCCAGGATTTAATCATCTTGCATGATGGACACTTTGTAGCCTTTGGCGACACCTGCGTGTTTCCCCCTCCCCCAGCCCCTGCTCACCACCACTCTACTCTTCGCTTCCGGGAGTTTGACTATTTCAGATTTCTAATGCATGTGGTATCACGTAGGTGTTCTTTGACGTCCGGCTTATTTCACTTGTCTTCTGGATTTATCTGACAACGGCAAGAGGAGGGGTCAGCGCATCGGTCCCTTCCTTGGATGGGCCCCCGCTGGGCTCCAGCAGAGGCACGGGAGGTACCAGACACAGATGGCCACAGTGGCCACGTTACTCCTTGTACCTGGGACTCTCACACGGCTGAGCCGGGACAGGAAGGAGAGGCATCCTTAGATTATGAAGAACACGGTCTCCTGTAGTCCTGTTGGCTGGGCCGAGTGGCTCCTACAGGCATCCACGACCTCTCTTATTCTGGACAAGGATAACATTTTGTTCCCACTAGCACTCTGCAAACTCATGGGCCAAGGGCCACCCCCCCCCCCCCCGAATTTGCCACACGAGTCATACAAACGAGAGAACAAGCCACACTCAGGAAGAGGAGGGTCTGTGCGTGAGCCGAGGCCTTCTGTGCATTTTCACTCAAGCTTCTGCAGATCTGCCCCCTGTCCCTGATTTGAGGGAGAAGCTCCGTGAACAATTCTCAGAGCCAGCAGTTTCGAGAAGCTAATGGGAGAACAGCAGCGCCTTGGTGACAACTGAGCCATTTTTCAGCTGGGCAACTCATCACTCTTGCCTCTGCTGACACAGAGAACCCAAGAGATGGAGCTCCGCCCCAAACAGTGTGTGACAAAATCCCCTCCGTGACCTCACGCTTGGTTTGACAGCCATGGGGACAATGTGAAGATTCTCTGGTGACAGCAAATACTTCTGCTCGCCACCACCCCCACACGCCCTACCCTGTTCTGCAAGCTACACGTCCAACAAGACCCCCCAACAGGAGAAGAAGAGACAGGGTCAGACGTGTGTCTGAGGAGCAGCCCCCCCAAGACAGGGTTGGGATCGATCAAGCGTGCTCTGGCTCCCACAAGCCCCGGGTGGAATGGTCAGGAACATTTTCTGCATAGTTCCGACCGGGTGGCCCCTTTGCTGGGCCATGTCAGCAAGTTGTTAGTTTTCCCGTGTGGACTACCAAAGGTGGGAGCTCCTTGCCTAGGGGGGCTCACCTCGGACCCGCACACACAGGCAAATCCATAGGCTGATCTCGCACGAAAGCTCCACCACATTTGTTTTCATGGTGGGGAACCCACCTCCTGGTGCCTGTGAGCTTCCAGGAGCCTGGGACAGGTGGGGTTACGCTTCCCATTCTTTGCGGGTAACGAATGGCCTTCAGGAAAGTGCACAGCCTATCTACACCTTCACGCACCATTCATGTTATTTTTCAAGAACACCTGCTTCTACATGCTTCTGCACCCCCCACCCCCAATTGCTCCCGCAACAACAGAAGGACACCTGCCACAGCGGCCACTCGCCCGAACGCCCCTGGTCCTCCAGGGTCTTCGCCTCTACAACTAAAAGCCTTTCTGCTCCTGAGAAAGATAGAGAAGAATTAGCCCCCAGCCACAGGGAGAGAGATGGGGGGCCAGGGGGTGAGGTCCAGAAACCCATCGCAATCCCTATCCTGCCATGATTGCCACCACCAGCCGGGACATGGATCCCATCCCTTGTAGGAAGAGCCTCTGCTTCCTGAACCATGAAATGGGGAGATTGGTCTTGGTTTCCTCGTCCCTTCCAGCTCTCAACTGTTTGGTGCTCAAGATCTCGAGTCAGAAAGGAATTTAAGGAGGAAACAGTGCCGTCCCCCAGTGTTGCAGAGGAAACAGAAGCCGAGCGAGCGGAGGGGAGGTTTCCGGTCCTCTAGCTAAGCAGCTGCACGTGCGTGGGGTGGGAGCCATGTGGGGGTCTGAGTGTGTGCGCGGGCGTGAGGGGTGTGCGTGCATGCGTGTGCCCACAGGGGAAGGGTCAGACAGGGTGGGAGGTGGCGACCGAGGCACGGAGAGAATGTCTCTTTCCTTTCTCTGATCACCCCAGAGATTTTCTCGACTTTACAGGTGGAACTGAAGATAAATGGATTAGCCAGGTGAATAAACCTGTATTTTAAAACCTTCTGAAAAAAATCAATTTGAGAGAGAAGATTTGGGAAAATAAAATATGATCAACTGTGTCAGCTTGAATGAATCGATGCCTGCAAGTCTGGTAAACAATTTCTGATCTACGGCTCCCGTGGTAGCCTCGCTGGTGGTAGTTACCTTAGTAATTGGACCGTGGGATGAGGCCAGGCCAGAATGAAAGGCATTGAAAATGATGTTTCTTCAAGTGAAAATTAATTTATTTGCTGACCAACAAAGACCAAAGTAATTTCAGAATTTAAAGGATGGCGAGACATTATAAAATTGTTTACACTTTTCGCCCCCTCCTTAAATTAGGCATGGAACCTGAAAGGAAATGAGAAAGAAACCAGCCTCTCCGTCCCCATGTGGGATATTCTGAGCACAGAGGCCGGCGGCTGACCCTGAGCAGAGGCGCAGGTGACCCGGGCGGCTGGGGGTGCAGGGGGAAGGAGGGCCAGGCAGAACCCCACACGGAGCTCCAGACACCCAGTATCTACTGCAGGCAAAATCAAAGTCCCACGGAAAGTCGGAGGAGCTTGGCCTTCCTGCTCTGGACTTGGTCCACATGGGAGCAGGGCAAGTTAAAGCAGCAGCTTTTGGGCTGGAAGGAGTCAGTCTCACAAAAGGAGGAAGTCCATGGTTGAGATAGAAGTTAAGACCTGAGGCGGTGGGGTGCACCAGCGCGGAGAAGGCAGGTGGTCTGGAGGGCACGCAGGGTAGACCCCCCCCCCCCATGCCCTCATGGCAGCCAGAAGGATCTTGTAATGGTTATCAACGTAGACACCCCCCCCCCCAGCTTGAGCCACTGGGATATGGGAGCCACCTCTTAGCAACTTGTCAAATGTTTTAGAAAATGCCCTTTAATGGGTAGAAAGCAGAATGCTTTCAATAAAACAAGTCCTGAGAAGCAAGGCGCGATCATTCGCACACAGTGGGTCATCTGTTTGGGGGCCTCTCTTTCCAGTTCCCAGTTCAGCGACGTCACTGTAGTCGCTTTCCCGAGATCGGTCCTGATGGGAGTGTTTCCACCATTGAAATGGGAGCCAATCTGCAGTATTGGCCCAGCTCCCCAGCTGATGGTTGAACTTGAACCAGCACGCCATGGCTGACAGCCTTCCGTGGCTTCAGACTGCAATGCTCACAGATGGCGGGCTCCTCCTCTCCAGGCTGCAGCTCCCCCAGCTCTCCCCGCCACCTGCTCTGCACGAGCTCGCGAGCAGTTCACCTACTCCTTGGATGTCCCCTGGGATGGCCTGTTCCTTCGGCCCGGAATGCTGCTTGTGGTGACCGTCTTTCCCTCTTTCAGGCCTCGGCTGAGATGTCACCTCCCCCCACCCTGGGGGCTTCTGTCACCTCATCCTCTACGGTCACCGTCACAATGACCTACTTTATTTTCTTAGCAGGACTCACTACACCCTGGAACCCTCATATTGTTTGCCTGGTCTGGCCTCCTGAACCCACACATTTCCTTGGAGCACAGCCCAGTGCCTGGACCAACCCAGGCCGCTGAATTGAATGAGTGAGTGAATGAACGAATGAAAACAAATTATTGAATGAGTGAATCGTAGACAGCCTCAAATACCACCAGGGACTAGTCACCGTTTCTGGCCATAATTACTTCTCTATTTCTGTTCTGGAAGTAAGTACCTTCAGAGCCAATCCCACTTCCAATGGTGAAAACCCTCGAGGGAGTAAGTTTCTCTTTCCTCCGGGTGAAGGAGGCACGACAAGCCTGGGCTCACAGGAGAGGCCAAGCAAAGAAAAGGCCACCAAGTACAGACTTTGCTCATCTAAACCTGCTGAATGACATTCCCAGGAGCGGAGTCGAGAGCTATGGACAATCCTACCTGCCGACTAACACCATTAAAAAAACAACAACAACAAAAAACAACTCTCAGATGGAAAAGATTAGACAATTCAGTAACAGACCGTGTTGGAAAACGTATCAACACACATGCATTCTCCTCTGTGGTTTGTGGGAGCTTAAACTGATACCTTTGACACTGTTAAAATCCAAATGCACATGCCCTTTGACCTAACTATGCCACATTTAAAATTTATCCAACAGATCTGTGTTCACGCAGGTACAAAATTTCAAGTTCCCAAGTTTAGTCATTGGGGCAAAAGATCAGCAACAACGTAGGAGCCCCTCGGTGAGGGGCTAGTTAAGCCAATTACAGCATGTCCAGAACAGGAAAGGCTATGGAAAAAGCATGAGGAAGTTCTTGACATGCTACTGTGGAATGTTCGTCAAGATCTATTGAATGAACCACAGGTAGGGTACGATTTGTGTAAAAATGAGCCAAGGGAGACAGGTGTATGCACAACACACCTGTGTTAAGAACGGCTGTGGAAGGATGTACAAGACACCGGGGACCTGGCTGACTTTGGGTAAGGAGGCAGATGGCCGAGAAACAAGAGTAAGAGGAAGACATCTTACTGCGTGTTGTAAATGTCAAGGAATTGAGAAATGCCAACTCTCATGCCAAAAACGTAACAAATGTACGCTATAGATTTGGCACCAGAGAAGTTGAGAGAAATTCTGTATCTCAGTCCTATCGATGCCACCCAGCTTTCCTTGCTGGAAAAGATGTACTAGTTGGGGAAGGGCTCCTAACTCTGGGGTGTAACTGACCTGCTGTCGTCTTTGGCTTCTCCACGTGTCCTGGCCTCGGGCCGCAGACCGCCTCTGCTCTGCCTGTATTCACACACTCGGGGACCTCATCCAGCCTACGCACCAAAGACGCCCAGTCTGTGTCTCCAGCCTGGACCTCCCTCCTGAGCTTCAGGCTTGAGACGTCAGCTGCCCACATCACGTCTGTGCTCGGACACGGTCACCTCCAACACCACAGCATCGGCCCCGGCATGCAGCCCCCCACAGGCCTCCTGAGTCGTAAACGGTCATACCCTTAGGGTCATCCCTCCCCCCCCCCCCATTTAACCTGTCGGCAAACCTGGATCACCCCAACTCTGACCATAGCCCAAATACATGCATGTGTAAGCTCCTGGTCAGCTTCTGTCCTGGCCTACACCATTCCCCCTGCTCACCTGAACTGTTGTCAAAGCCTCCGGCCTGGTCTCTCCCTGACAGCCTGAAAACACAGCCAGCTGGACCCTGTGAAAGCCCAACTCAGATCATGTCACTCTTCTGCTCCAAACTCCCAATGGTTTCCCATCTCAGAGTAAAATCCAAAGTCCTTGCAATGTCCCCTAAGACCTTCTATAATCCTTTGTCCTCGCCCTACACTCTGGCCTCATCTCCTACCACCCTCCCCCTTGTTTGTGTTGTTCCATCTATGCCAGCGTCCCTGCTCTTCCTCAAATATGCCAACCACAGGGCCTTTGCACTTGCGTTCCCTCTGCCTGGAAATTCCTTCTTTCAGACAACAATGGCTCACCTCACTTTCTTTAGGCCTTTACTCAAACATCACCTCCTAGGTGAGGTCCTTGGTCACTCTATCTGCAGTTACAACCATCCTCCCTCTACCTCCACTAACACTCCTCTTCCCTGCCCCTCCCCTGCTTTCCCACCTTCCTTCTCACCAATAAACCATGTGTTTTACTTATCTCGTATATTATCGGTTTCCCCCTCTTGAATGTCGGCTCCACTGGAGCAGGGATATTTGGTTTCTTAATGGCTGTGTCCCTGGAACTTACAACGGTGCCTAGCACACAGTAGATGCTCAATATTTATTTGTTGGACAAATGAATCATCTAGGTGGTTGGCCCTCCAGCCAGTGGTTGGCAACCTTCTCCAGTCTGTTTCATTGCACAGGGACAGAATTCTCAGCAACGGCTCTGATGGTGTCTCTGCTGCTTGACTGTAGGGCACCTTCCAGAGACGCACCATCTACCCCCTGACCATACTCAGCAGGCAGAGGCCTGCATATCCCTCATCCCCAAAGCTCTTTCTTTGGTGCTACACTGAGGTTACCACAGAGCATGCGCCAGAAATCCAAATGCCCATAGATGCCTGACGGGACACAGAAGTGAGGGACATGGGCCAGGCCTGGGGTAAGGGGACAGACCCAGCCAAAGGGGCAGCCTCTGGCCAGCTCTGGCCAGCCAGTGCCAGGCAAGGATGTGGTTCACCATGGTTGGGTCTTCCGGTCTTTCTGGGGGAAACCAGAAATCTTTTTTTAAATGGGAAGCCTCCTAGAAAATACCCCAACACTGAGGGTTTAATCAAACCCATCCTAAGGGTCACTAGTTGGAGACCTCTGCATGGACCCTGGACCTTGCAGAACACGGAGGAGGGGACATCCTTGGGACAGGCTCTGTGGTTGTAATGCGTTGGGAAAAATTGTGTTTCCTCTCCATTGTGCTCTAAGGAGGGTGGATTCCATCAACTGAAAGATGTACTGACTTCGGCTTTCTTCTCATTGTATGGCCTTCGCTCTGCTTACAGATGGGGTTCACAAGTTTATGTGGCATGCAAGCTTAAGGAGGGGAGACTCCACTCAAGTGTTTCAGAAAGGAGCAAAATGAGGGGAGAAGGCAGAGGTGGGGAGGAAGGGGGAGGAAAGGCTGGAAGGGCTGACAGAGAATGAGGAGGCCAAATGGGGATTTTCATTCATCAGGAACTGTGGGGTGTTCCTCGTGGATCCCTTCCTTGGTCTGGATACAAAATCTTTACTCAGTACATTTCTGCCAGTGGACTTCATCTCTGCAGGGAGGAGTTTGAAGGAGAAGGAAAGGAGTGAACGGATGTGATTCTCTGTGGCCAAAATTAGTTTTAAATATTGATCCAAAGTTGGGGGCAAAGACCCAGGGGCTCCACTCATAGGCACAAGTGCATATATACACAAAAGAATTGAAAACAAATGTTCCAGCAGAAACTTGTACATAAGTGTTCATAGCAGCAGTCTTCACAAAGTCCTAAGGTGGAAACCCCACAAAGCCCATGAATGAATGAACGGATAAAACAAACATGGCGCATCATTCAGCCGTAGAAAGGAACACAGTACCGACTGACACCTGCGACGACACGGATGAGCCTCGAAGACGTGACGCCAGGTGAAAGGAGCCAGCCACGGACAGACCACGCGTTACAGGATTCCATTTATCGAAAATAACCAGGACAGGCAAATCTATAGAAACGAATTAGCGGTTGCTTAGGACCGAGCTGGCGGTGGGTGTGGGGTGACTGCAGGGCTGCTAGCTCAAGGGGACGAGGTTCATTTTGGGGTGATGAGGATGATGTTCTAGAACTGGTGACGGTTGCACAACTCTGAACCTTTGGATTGTACACTTTGGGAGGACTGTATGGTCAGTTACATCTTACCAAAGTTATTTAAAAATAAAAAAGTTGGTGCCACACCAGTGGAAGAGTCCTGATCCACCAGGTACCGTGACTCACCCACCAAAAACCTAGAGCCAGACACATGCTCAGGCAGGAGGGGCAGACGGACGATGGGGCCGGACTGGGCGGGCGTGGGACTGGAAACTCCCTTAAAGTGACCGCCATCAGCGGTCACCAAAGTAAGAAAGGGACAGAGGAACAGAGAAGTCGCCAGCACCCTTTCCTGCTGGGGACACCCCTTCGGCCCTCCACAGCAACCACAGCGGCTCTGCTCTCCGAGAACAAGTTTATTTCATAAATTCAAGCCAGCACCCAAGACAAAGTGCGCATGTTTAGAATTAAGGCCCTTTTCATACTAGAGATTAATGGGATTAACCTAAAGAGGCGGCTTGAAATCCCGGGACGGGGGGGGGGGGGGGGGGGGGGGCGCAGCAGCTGCCGGGACCATGGTCGGTCTGAGCAGGGACCAAGGCTGGGAGCCGCGAACGAGTTGAGATCTTCCCTGTTTGTTTCCAAGCACTGACACTTTGTAACAAAGGGCCCAGAAACCTCACTGGAGCCCCTGGCTGCGAACCTAAGATGTACTGAGGAGGGCGGAGACAGGAGCCCTCCCCGGGCTGCATCTGCAGCTCGGTTCCTCGCAAAGAAAGCCCAGCTCCTTGGTGGCACTTGGGGACGCGATGGCTGTCCCAGGGCTGCTGGTGGCGGCTGCCTCCTCCCAGCCCTGGCTCGCTCTCGGGCCTCCTCCTGGCGAAGCCCCTTCTGTTTGCCCCTGTGGGCTAGATCTGGAGTTTCCAAGCCTTCGCTGTCACGGCCTACAGCTCAGCGTCTTCATTTGTCATCAGCAGGACAGGCATGAGACTGACCCCAGATGGTGTCTTCACGGCTGTTTAATGAGCAGATTCACGTAAAGCACATTTGTTTCCCTTACACTGGATGTGAGCGTGTGTCGTGGGGGACGCGGTCCCCGGGTCTGTCGCTAGCCCACATGACCAGGCTCGAGGTGAGCCAGCAAGGTAAAGCGCCAAAGCTGGCGAGATAAAACTAACGAAATGTCTGTGCTCCGCAAGAAAAAGCATCCTTTGTGGGAATCCCAAAGCAAAACCATGGACCGCTTTCAAATGCACTGTGGGTTCTCCCCAGCCACACTCCAGGAGAGGCCTGTCTCCTGAGGGGGGTTACCCGGCAGCCCCCCAGGCCCGACGGCAGGTCAGTCTCTGCAAGCCTGCCTTCGCTGGCCACGCAGGCCCCACCTGCTTCTCCCCAAGAGGAGACAGACCTTCCAGGGGCCCCCTGCGCACCCACCTGGGTGTCCGGCCACCAGCAAGGTGGTCAGGTATTAAGGCCGGGCGCTTATCCTTCCCACAGAAATAATCACCGGGAGCCCCTTTGATTTGCAGGGAAAGCGGGGCTCCCGGCTGTACTCCCTGTCAGGCCGGCCCTTTGAACGGGCTCACTCCATAATTTAGAGTTTGAATCTCGTTTTAAATGGCAGTTAAAAATTGTATGTGGCAGTTCACAATGAAATTTAGCTTGACAGCTTGGACATAAAACTAAAAATAAATGACTTCACATCCAAATAATAAGTAATAACAACGTTAGCCTGCATAAGAATAGCAGGGCTGGATTCAAATACAATATTAATTTTAGGAATATGAGTGACTGGGGAGAGACAGAGGCAAAGAAACAAATCCTTCATATAGCGACGGTCTCCTCTTATCCCCCAGGCAACTAGCTGCCTGGCACCTCGGCCGCACAGCAATTACGTGCTGTAATGGAGCCGGCACAAATAAGCAGAAAGATTTTATTAAACCAAATGAGCAAATCATCTGCGTATTATTGCGATTTGATTGACACTGACAAGTGTCGAGCAGACGCGGATGTGAATATGATAAAGCAGCTTGCAGAAAAGCTCTTGATAATGTTACTCTTGATAAAGTTGCCCGGCCACCCTCTCTGAGTAAATAAAGGGGAGAGGAAGATGACGCATATTAATTCTCCTCGTTGGCAGCCTCCTGGAGGGGCGGGAGGGGGACACCCCCCCAAAAAAAAAGTTGCAATGGGTTCAGCGTATGGCATTTCATATGAATACCAAAATTGCATCTGTGATTCGCACAGACTTTACGATAATATATTAATATTAAAACTAAAGGTCATTCCGCAGAACGGTTAAGCTGCCTGAGCTTCAACCTTTATACCAATAACAGACTCTGGAAAGTAAGTGAGAAATATTTGAATACTCAAAAAAAAATAATATTTTTCTTTTTTTTTTATTTGGGAGGACTGCGGGCTGGCGTTCGCTCAGGTGGCCCCTCACCCACCTGCCTTCTCTGGGGACAATGACAGGGCTACCTGGAGGGTGGCTGCATCTGAGACAGCTGGCGCTGCCGGGGAGGAGAGGTGATTAATTGCCACAGGCCTCGGGCCCTCCGCGCGGCGGCATTGCACTAATGACTCCCTTATGAACGGGCGGCTCGCGGCCCCGACACGGCTCCACGGAGTCAGCACAAAACTCTACGCGGCTGCTCGGGGCGCTCGGAGCAAACGGGCCAGCACCAGGCGGGCTCTGTCTAGGGCGTTTTAAGGGGAGACCCGCCTGAAGGCAGGGGGCCGGCCGCGATGACCTCTGGAGCTCCCTCCAGGGGCTGGTTTGCTGTTTCTGTCAGTCGGGCTGGCTGGAACGAGAGTCCTGGCTGGGTGGTGGGTGGGCAGGCTCTGAAGTTCTCCCACAAGAGAAGCCTGGAGGAGAAAGCCAGGAATTGGGAGACCTGCCGAACTGAGGGGCCATCCAAGTGGACCCGCGTCCAGAGAAGGGTTTTATTTCTCGCTGTCATGGGCAGATCCACAAGTCTGGCCTCTAAACTCAAGGTGGACAGGGAGCCTGATGGGCTGGAGGCAGGTGACTCAGGCTGGCCGGCTTCCTAAGCGAATCCGTGACCTGGCTGGTTGTGTGAAATTGACCAAGCAGGCGGTATTTACACCGGGGAAATTGGCAAACACTTTACATCAAGGCTCCTTCTCCACCCGCCTGTTTATAGACATTTCAGCAGCAGGTCCCGGACTCCTGGCAAGGTCCTGGGAGGGGGGAGGGGAAGAGTGCACTTTTTACAAGCATCTGGGTTGTTGCCCTGTTTACTGGCATGACCCTATATGGACACAGATCATAGTTAATCTAGCAAATATCTAGTCTTCACAATCGGAATTCGGTGCAAAGCAAGAGGAAGGGGGGAGGCCAAATTAAGTCCAACCTAATACAATAATTCTAACTAATTCTCTAGGCAATTCTCTACCTTTTTTGGGAGAATAACTTGGGCTCTGATTTCTCAGACTACCGCCTCTCCAGCTGGCTCTGTTCTGAGGCAGCACCTGAGTGAACGGGGTGGGTGATGGCACGTGTCCTGAGGGTCTGCCTCTCTGTGAAGGTGGCCCTTGACCCCTGGCTACTGCTCACCTTGCTGGCATTCTGGTGTTGGAATTAGTGATCTGGGCCCCTTGGCCCGGTCAGCCTCATCTCTGGCAGGTAGACGCCCCTCCCACCTACAACCTTCTGGTGGAGGCAGGCCGGTCAGCTTCTGCCATGGAGTCTCCTTGTCCCTCCTGGATGGGGGGGAAGGCTCCTGGTTGCACCCACGCCATGACAGAATGGAATGGAAGGCCGCTCTGGAAAGCTGTGCTCCTCTGCCAGACCATGTACCACCCACTTCACTGTGCTGTGGCCTAACCCAGGTCTGTGCAGAGGCGGGGATCTGTTTCCAGGGTTCTCGGGGGAGCTGGCGCAGAAATACCTCCCCCATTCCTTTTGGCCACATCTTTCCCTCTCCAGGCCAGAGTATGGAGCAGGGAGATAGAGACACACAGATGCTTTCTTCTCTCTGTGCCTCCCACCTTCCTCCTCCAAAATCTGCCAAGGCCAATTCAATTCCTGCAGCTTAGTGTTTTTCAAACTGTGAGCCATGACCCATTGGTGGGGGATGAAATAAAGTCAGTGCTTCCCAACTAACATTAATCAAAAAGACAAAGAATTTTAAAAGTGAGAAAACTACCACATAAAACAAGGCTAAGAACTGTTCTCTGAAATGGGTTTTGTGTGTGTGTGTGTGTGTGTGTGTGTGTGTGTGTGTGTGTGTTTGCTAGTTAAAACTGTAAAATGCATTTCTTCCTCTGCATTATGGAAAACACGGTTGAAAGTAACAGTTCTGCATCCTATTCTCTTGTCCCAGAACAACAGACCACACAGGTCAAGGGCCACAGGGGTAGGACCTCCACTCTGGGAGACCCCCAGACACTGCTGCTTCCAAGCTTGGCTCTTGATCTGCTAACCAAAGAGACAACCCAGAAAATGTCCCCAGCACAAGCCTGGCTTGCCATGCAAAACCGATTTTGAACGTCAGGTCTCTTTTTCTTGTACCTTTTCTGTAAACAATGGTGACCTTTCCTTTTGCCCCAGGTAAGACGGATGCCTCCATCCAGCTTCTCCACGGCATCACATTCAGAAAGGCCAAAGAGAAAAGGGGATTCATGTTGCTAAAGATATTTCTCCTGTTACACGTGGGTTGTCAAAGAGGCTGTTTAGCCAAGCCCCCCCTCGCCCCTCCCACTGGAAATTCCCCTCACCTAGGCAGCCACCCACGGGCAGCCACAGGTCCTGAGCCACATGCGGTCTCAAGATTACTCAGAAAGGACCTGACGCCTGAGCACCTGACGCCTCAGGACTCCTGAGATGCCCACGTGAGCCACGCTTGGCTTCTATGAGCAAGCCTACATGAGATTATGAAAAAGCCAGACGACTTGGAGTCCCCTCCACTGGGACTAGGTTGGCGCGGTCCTTGTGATGGCTCCAGACTGTAAGCTTTAGGAGGCTGGAGAGCACGTCCGCTCTGACAGCATGCGCTCAGTCCCGGCAGTCTCTCTGGGACATGGGGTAGGCCCTTGCTAACATTGTGTGGGGTCAGTGTGGACTTATGTGGGAGATGGGCCCACTGAAGGGCCTTCCATATTTCTTTAAAATATTTTTGTAATGGGGAGAGCCTGGGTGGCTTTTTCGGTTACGCATCCAACTCTTGATTTCAACTCAGGTCATGATCTCAGGGTCACGGAATTGGGCCCCATGTTGTCGAGCTCCTCACTGGGCATGGAGCCTGCTTAAGATTCTCACCCTTTCCCTGTCTCTCCCTTCTCTTCCCCCTATGTATATGTTTATCTATATCTCTGTATATTTATATAAATATATATCTATTTAATGGGTTCCAGGGAACACTGTTAAACGGGGTACTCCAAACACCTCACATCACTGTATTAAGTTAAAAAAACACCTTTTGTGTGTTCTGTTACAGATTTGCTAACAGGCAGAAACCAGGGATGACTTAAGTGATTTCTGCTTTGTCTATTAATCTTGGAATAAAACATTTTTGTTTGCTGTTATTCTAGGGGAGTCCATTGTAAGAGACCATCATTTAAAAAAATTTATGGTTTACAGGGTGATACACCAGAGTGTTGCATGCTGTTTGTGTCTTTACACACATACCCTTACCGCTAGTAAAAGTGAGATACACACCCATCAATGTATTTTATGCCCCTCTGTTCCAGAACACACACAACGATAATATCATTCCCTATTTAATTTTAAATACTGGTCGGAGGAAAAACATAAACAGGCTATATATTTTTTGGAATAATAGGTCTTTAAATTCTAAGAAATTTCAAGGGATAAAAAAAAAAATCAGTCCGATATATCTTAAATGCGAACGTAAGAACACAGGGAAATGGCAGTTAACAGAATTGGAAACCACAATTGCAGGCTATTCTGTGTCTATAAGATATATGTATACTAATCCTTGCTTTCTTTATAGCCCAGTGTAACCAAAACTATTTTGAATGAAGATGATTTTCTCAAGGTACCATTTTGAACAGTTTTTCCATTGCCCATGCTCAGAGCAAACTTTGTAACTGGGCACTCAAGACTCAGAGAAGCCAAACCTAGACTACGTTTCTAGTTTTATGTATTCACTTATCCCGTCATTCCATCAGAACATACTTATTAAACACCAGAATATGAGCTAAAACCTTGGAAAGGCAGACAAGGCCTCTCCCCTCTCAAGGCCCCATACTGGAACGTAGGTTCCAGGAGGAGGAGATGAAGTAGTAAACATGTAGACGAGTAGAGATTGTTGTCTGGGCTATGAAGACCCAGGTGAGGTGATGCAGGACACCTGCTGGGGAGGGAGGGTGAATTTACGTAGAGGTCAGGGAGGGCCCCTGAGGAGGCACTGAGAGCCAGCCGGTTCAAAGGGCCAGATCCAAGCCAGCTTAGGAGGGAAGCACGTGAGCTAGGGAAGGGGCCCTGAGAAGGGAGAAGTGCCCAATAACAGGAGCCAAACCACATAAGGACTTGAAGATCTACCCATTTTATGTTAAGAGCCATTTGAATACAAAGATCATGGTTCCTGGTAGCTTTATTCATAATTGCCAACAAATAGGGAAAAATTCAAATGCTCCACTGCTAATGGATACATAAACATGGCACAACCCTTTAATGAC
This sequence comes from Ursus arctos, assembly GCF_023065955.2. Lineage (NCBI taxonomy): Eukaryota > Metazoa > Chordata > Mammalia > Carnivora > Ursidae > Ursus > Ursus arctos. The sequence continues at coordinate 11,314,196 of NW_026622863.1, forward strand.
GTACGCTCAGCACTAAAGACAGACAACCACGTGGGTGTGTTGCTGATGCATTATCCCACGGTAGGAGCCAGACTTTGCACCCGTTATCTACGCTGGGTAACAAATCATCCCCAAACCTAGCAGGGGCCAGGAAGGAGTCTTACCCTGTGTCTGAAAGGAACACTGGAAATATTTAAGAAGCAGAACAGCTAGTTGCAGAAGTTAGGACTACGTCATCATCTTACTTCTAGAAAGAGAACTTTCTATCACTCTCCACAAATAAGCCTTATCGGTGGAGCTTTGCCAAGTGGTGGAGACAGAACCATACAACTCCCAGTACTCATTGGTCACATTACTGGAAGCAAAGTGGTCTACTTTGTCAGATCAGCTGGGAAGAGAATGTCCTGCGACGTGACATAGCCATGATATGCATAAGCCAGCACAGGACCGATACGATCTACAGCAGCAAATCCACAGCCAGAGCCCCGTGCTGGCTCCCCGCCGACACCTCTGTGACCCCAGACCCTCCAAGCGTCAAAGCCTCAGTGTCCCTCACCTGCACAAGTTGGGGCTGGGACCTAATCTCTCGTGCCCCTTATTATTAGCCATCGTCCTGTGATTTAAGGACATGCCCCTGCTTGTTCCCAGGGAGAGCTGGGGGCTTCCTTAGCCCTTTGAGCACACCCGTGCCTATGTCCCAGGGCCATTCGGATACCACCTTCCTGATTTGTCACATCTGCCGGCCACCTGCTCAACTGTTTAATCTTTTCCTTCAAATGAACTTGTTTATAAACTTAAACTTAAGTCTGTTTATTTGAAAAGTAAACTTTATGTCAGGATGATGGACATAAAGGTCCAGAATTTTCCACTAAGGGTGGGAAGGTGGAAATCAGGGAGACTCGTCCATTCGAAGCCAAGTATAAAATAAAATGAAAGCAATTTCTGGTTCAACACCACTAGGGTTGGAGACTTGGACCTACATCTGTGTTTTGTTTTTTTAGAGGCAACATTGAAGAGAGGCGTTACAGACCTATTAGCACCCAACTAAGCCATTCTCCTTGCTTCATCTGAAGGCTTCAAAGATCACGGAGAAGGGAACAACTTCATCCTTTGCTGATTCAGTGCTATTTGATGCTGTATCTGCGTGTTACCGACATGCTGTCAACACTTTGGGAAACGTTCAATTTGACATGCATTATAGTTATTTCAGAGGTGGTTCCCTTGCTTCCCCTGACGGGGCTCCCAGAGACCAGATGGTTTCTGGTTTCTCCATCTCTGCGCCCCTGCCAGACGTTCCCGGTTACTCCTGCAGCGGGCTTGGTGGCTCTGGCACACGTCACGCCCGACGGAGGTGTAAGAGTGAGCAAGGGGGAGAAGGGAGGGCAGCCGTCATCACGGTTGTTGTTACCACGCCAATGAGCTTTGTCTGAAGTTCTGAGGAGGAGAAAGGAGCACACCGAAGGAAGGAGCTGGGCTAAGTATGGTCTGGAGACGATGGAGAGATTTTTGAGCCTCCAAGTGGTTCAAGTCTACGAAACAGAGGGAGCCTGGGTGGCTCAGACGGTTAGGCATCCGACTCCTGATTTTGGCTCAGGTCATGATCTCACCGTCCTGAGACAGAGCCCCGCATCAGGCTCTGTGCTCAGCAGGGAGTCTGCTTGTCCCTCTCCCCCGGCCCCTCCCCCTACTCGTGTACACGTTCCAGCTCTAAAATAAAATCTTTCAGAAGTCTGCAGAACAGTAGTTACACAGAACATGCAAAAGCTGTGAAAATTTTGGAGTTTTTTTAAGTTTAAAGACCTAGGATTTGGGGTTTCTGATTTCTTCCTCTCCCCCATGAAAAATTAGAGCTGTGCCTCCCCTGTAAGGGGACAAACTGAGTAAAGAGGTGCCTTCGAAGGCTGGAAGGTCCACAAACCCGTACAACCATGTTCATCGTCGCCAAAAGGTGGAAACACGAATGACCGCCAACTCATGACTGGCTAAATAAAAAGGCGGCATATCCAAACCATCCAAAACGGAGCGTAGGCTCCGGCCATACCCAGGAATGAAGCAAGGATGTGTGCTACAGCAGAGCGGGAAACACTGTGCTAAGGGAAAGCCAGACACAAAAGGCCACATATTAGGATTCTATTCATATGGGACATCCAGAACAGGCAGGTTCGTGGAGACAGAAGGCAGATTAGTGGTAGCCAGGGGCTGGGAGGAGGATAGGATGGGGGAGGTGATGTCTAAAGGGCATGGGGTTTTCTTCTGGGGTGATGAGAATGTTCTAGAATTGATGTGGTAGGTGAGGGATACTGCAATAAACCTGCCACACACACACCCCCCTTGGAGGCGTGTAGTTTTCTAAGGCAGCTGGGAGGGCGATGGGTGATGCCTGCTGACGAAGTTTGCTTGGAGCAGTGGCTGCCCACGGGAATCACCTGGGGGGGGGGCTCCAGAAACCTCTGATGCCAGACCCACCTGGGCTGCTCGGGGCAGAAGCTCTAGGGGTGTGACTGGCCTGCATGGTTTAAGAATCACTGCAGGTGATTCTCAGAGGCCGCTGAGGCGGAGAAGAGTGGTTCAGAAAGTTCAGAAATAAAGAGGTAAACTCGCCTCAGATGTAGGCCTTCGCTCATCATCAGGTTGGCCCCCTTTTGCCCGGATGACTTTCTATCCCGCAAAACCTACTCCTCCTCTCCCCTTTGTGACCTTTACAAATAGGTCAGCTGCAGGAGAAGCCCCACGCTCCATCGACATCAGCAGTCACGAGGAAAACACAGGTCAAAACCACAAGGAGATACCACTTCACACCCAGGTCACACCCATCAGGCCGGCTAGCATCAAAAAAGGAAAACAACCCCGTTGTCTCGCAGTGATGAATGGATAAAGAAGAACGCAGTATGTCCACACAATGGGGTATTATTCAGCCTTAGAAGGCAGGGGCCTCCTGACCCCGCAGCAACATGGATGAACCCGGAGCCGGAGGACGCTATGCCGAGTGAAATAAGGCAGACACGGAAGGAAGAACACTATGGAATTCCGCGTGTAGGAGATCCCTAGAAGCAGCAGTTTCATTGAGACAGCGTGGACTAGGTTACCAAGGGCCGGGGGAAGGAGCGAATGGAGGGTCATTTGAAGGAGTACAGAGTTTCTGTGCGGGAGGATGCAAGCGTTCTCCAGATGGATGGTGGGATGGTTGCACAACTCTGACAATACACGCACGCCGCTGAGTTGGACACGTACGGATGGTGGAAGTGATCAACTTGGTGTTGTGTATATTTTACCACAGTTAAAACAATGAAGGGGAAAAAAAGCCACAATGGCAGGCACGGAGAGAGCTTTCCACACTTCACAGGGAACAGACCCATTAGAAGCAGTGGAGGGGAAGATCCCACGATTGGGGCACTCGCTCTCTCTGCACTTCGGCTCCCTCATAAACCAAAGGAGGAGAGCATGGTCCACGCGTCCCCGGGTGCGACACAGACTGACCGAAATACATAAAGCACCACGCACGGTAGCTGGTAAACGGTAAGCGCTCGGTAAGCGCTGACACCATCGTGACCCACACGGAGTGTCTACTCTGACTCCACTCTCCGTTCACAAGGTGCGGAGCATTGTGGGGATCATGAAAATGTCCTGGAATTAGTGTGGGGGTTGCACAACCTTGTGAATAAACTACCACTAAATTCACCCTGCAAAACATATGGAAATTATATTTTTTTCACAAGGGCAGGGTGTGTAGTCCTGTGGCTGTCCATACGCAGATACACAATTGTGTGGAGGGCACACACATTCGCTGAGTGGCAAAGTCACGACCACCGAGGCAGAGAAAGGCCTGAGAGCCGCCATCTTGTAAGAGCCCCCACCCCGTGATACCAGTGACCAGCTAGGTCTGGGCTTCCTGGGACTTCAGTCACCTCTGTTCTTTTAGGTTAATGAGAGACCCCATCAGCTCAGAACACCTGTGACAACCTGCTTGGAAGTGGGGCTGGTACCTCCAAGACCACCACAGATGAGGTCATACCTCTTTAGCCACCCGGGGTCAGTGGTGGGGGGTGGGGGACTGCCAATACCTGCCACAGCTGGGCTGGGAGTGTGGTCACATGGGTGGGGAGCCTCCCCCCCAAAGAGGCAGTGAGGAGACCTGAGCATTCAGTATCAGCGGGGTGGTTACACCTGCTCCCTAGCAGACACCGTGCAGGACAGATGTCCTTCGAAGGACAACGCCACAGACGGGGACTGCCATCTCCTGCCCGGAGCAGCCCACACCGAAGTCTTGGGACCAGCCAGATCTGGCTCTTTCATACCATAGTGGGCGGGAAGGGAGAAGTCTGCACCTACCAGAGGTTCAACGAAGGCAAATCCCCCTGGGGAACGGGGCTCAGGCTGAAACAGACTCAGGGTCAGACATCCCAGAGTCCACACTCCGCCCACCCCCTTCCGGAGTCTCACTTACCGCCGGCAACTTTCACACTACCTCCTTCCTGGAAGCTCTCTCCACCGGTCTTTCAGAACAAACCTGCAGGGCCCGAGGGATAGAAGACAGACGGCCACGCACACCCTCACCCAGCCTCGAGCTCCTCCCTACTGACCAGGGTGCTAACAACGCTGGCTTTTAAACTGTTGGGAGGAGGCGGTGGGCTAATGCAAATCACTAGGAGAGGGCCAGCAAGCACTAAGCAAATGCTCAGAGCAGCGCCCGCTTCCATGGTAACAATCATGGACGGCACCTGCCTCGGCAGCGCTCTCCCGGGTCGGCGCTTGGTCAGTCCCCACACCTGGCCACTGTTCCACGTGGCATCAGGAAGGCGTTCTCACCTGAGGATCGAGCAGCCCACGCCTGGGACCCGAGAGCGTGGCCCAGCTGAAGGGAGGGTGTGGGAGGCAAGAGAGGAGCTGGTAGCAAAGGGCAGATTCTAAGATTTCTTGAAAGAAACTTGGAGACTCCAGCATGCTAGGAAGGGGCTGGAACAATTTCCTTTTGGGGCCGTGAGAAGACCATTCTGGCCCCTGGCGATCACGTGGCAAGGTGGAACCCTAGCAATACCCACCCACGAATATTTAGGAAAAACATCTAATACACTTTAAGTACCTCAATAAAGCATTTGAACTTAAAAAGGTGAGCACCTGACCCTTACAGATGACTTACCGGCTCTGGGTTCCTTCCGAAAACAAGGAGAAAGGGCAGGAAGGAGCTCCAGCTGAGGGGGTTGGGGGCTCATGGTGTTCAGGCGATTTGTTGAAGGTCAGACAGCCAGAATGATAGCACTGGGCCTCTGGTGCTTGCCCCGGGGAACTTTCCACACAAATTCCTGAGCCTTTTGCGGGCTGGATGGTAGGAAAATTGTCAGAAAACAATTACAGGGAGTGTTTCCATTTGGGACTTACCTTCAGCTCACTGTAACCCCGGCCAGCTAACTTTTCTCTGGGCCTGTTTCCTCATCTGTAAAATGGGGTCAGGGAAGAGGGTCTCAAGGACCCGATTTTGCTCTGGGAATCCAGCAATGATTTGTGAATAGTTTTTCTAATTTCAAAAGCAGTGTAGCCTCTCCTTCCCACCCATGTACTGGAAAGAGAGACGCACCCGTTTTCCAAGCTAAAGCACTTTCTCCTGATACCACTTCGATTTTGCTCTGAAATCAGCTTCCTACTTCTCTGACTCAGGACCCCAAAGTTACGAGTTTTCTAATTCCAATGTCTTAAAGTGTTCGCGAATTCGGTTTAGGAATCAAAGTATGCTTTTGGCTTTAAGACTAAAAGGTTTGAATCTCTGTTTTGTTTTGTTTTTAAGAAAAATGACGGATATCAGCCCTTAGAAAAATCAGCTCACTTCAAGACCTCCATGGCATTATTGCCTTCTTTAATATTGCTGACAGTCTCTTGCAAATGTATCACAAGTTGGCATTTATTAGTCTGAGGCACAAGTAAGGGGCATGTTATTTGATTTGAATAACAGCTCCCAGCTACAGTTTGAGTCCAGAAATATATTAGTCAGAAACAATCTCATTTAATAACACAGAAACTAATAAAAGAAAAGTATTCCAACTGATTCAGAATTGAATTTATGAATATTGCTTTAGCAGGATTAATGATCAAAACCCCAACCTGTTTGTCACGTTATAACTGACTTTTCCATTTAAATGCAAAACCAGAAGTCAATGAGTCCAAAGGATTGTATATTACTTTGAAGAAAACCAGTTCATTTTACATGTAAGCTTCCAAATTGGCAATAAACTTTAATTACAGGGTCAGATAATCAAATTATAATCAAATAGCCTCACATAAAAATCTATGTTTGAAATTAATGAGATACAAGGCTGCCACTTGGTATCATTGAACCTCTGTAACTTACTAACAGACATTTCATTTTCATTCAAAAGTCACCTTAAGGACTTTCTTCTCAATTTCCACTGTGTCGCTTAATTTGATTTAGAAAACATTTCATTCTTAGACCATACCGCCCTTCGGATTTTCATATTCATCTCTGCATTTTCCTCCCTCTCAGTGCGGGGGAGGTCTGTTTTATAATTGACAGTGGGATTTCCAAATTGGCACTCTTGTAAACCTTTCCAACCGTGAGGCGGGTACATATCTACCTGGGTCTGGGAAGAACCTTCAGCCTGGTTCCAGGCGTTATCTGATAGAGGCACATCCACACCACGGGGCTGAGTGGCCCAGGATGTTTTGCTAGAGGAAAAAAAAAATGTGTATAGCTTAAAATTACTTGAATTATTTTGAAATCAACAAATACATTGACAAGTGAATGGCGTTAACACTTAGACGGATGGTCCCCGGCTTATGACGGTTAGACTTCTGATTTTTTTGACTCTTAAGATTTTGCAAAAGCAGCATGCATGCAGTAGAAACTGTACTTAGAATTTTGAGTTTGGGTCTTTTCCCCAGGCTAGCGGTATGTGGTAGGACCCCTTCTCGAGATGCTGGCAGCCCCACCACCGTGAGGGTAAACCACCAACCGATACACCTACGACCACCTGATTTTCACTTGCAGGATGACGTTCGGTAACTCGCATGAGATTTTCAACACTTTATTATAAAATAGGCTCTGGGTGAGATGATTTTGCCCAACTGCAGGCTAGTGTAGGTGTTCTGAGCATGTCCAGGGTAGGCTAGGCTGAGCTACGGCGTTCCGTAGGTGGGGCGTATTACGTGCATTTTCATCTTAGGATGAGTTTATCAGCATGTCACTCCGCTGTAAGTTGGAAAGGTCTGCACCTTCTCCACGGTCTCATTAGATACCAATGAGCAGAATGCTCAGTTTTTTAATGCAGTTAAAATCTTCACATTTTATCTTTATAAACGCTTCCTTGGTCTTCTTCAGGAGCAAGAGCTTTTGTTTGTTTTGTCAGAATGAAGACGAGCCAGAGGCTGGGGCTCCCTCTTGCTGGCAAGCAGGCGAGCGGAAACCAAGTTAAAAGCTGAGAGGTTTAGAGATGAGAATGTAAAATGGACACTTCTGTCACTGACATGCTTTCTTCTCCTAAATGTTAGATTTTTCTCAAGCTTTTCCAGATTACACAATATATGGGGCACACAGCATCTGACAGAGTCGCCAGAGTAAAGGAAATTTTTAGTATAAGTATAACCCAAAGATTGCATGAGATATACTTATACTAAAAAAAAATTATTCCTTGTTTATCCGAAATTTGAATTTAACTGGACATCCTGTATTTTTATTTGCTAAAGCTGGCAATCCCAGTCCGAAATAATAGCAATAATAAACGCACCTTGGAGTGTTCAGAGCTTGGCGCCTTCTGAAACATTAAAGGATTTCAATGGTGATTCCCTCAACATTTCCCAAGCTTTCCTGAACATACAGTCACAAGTTCTTTAAAACTACAGATACCCAGGCCCATGCCGGAACTGCTGACTTAGTAAGTTCAGGGTTTGGCCTGGGAGTTTGGATTTTGACATGTTTCCCAGGTGATTCTTGGCATCAGCCAACTTTGGAAAACCCTGTAAATATCTCTTGTCACTACATGTCTGAGAAGCAGTGGTGGATGGAGTATGGGAGTTAAGCCAAAATTATTAACCTTCATTTCCAGCTGGGGAAGTTGTGGCCCAGAAAGAGTATGGGGAGTTGCTCAGCTGTATTCAGGATCTTGGACCTATTGAAATGTCAGCCTCAAACTATTTTATTTCACTGTTGCATGAAGTGAAAGGCCAACCGGCTCGGAGATGCATGGGTAGAAGGTATGTGACCGTGTAAGTTATTTCTGTTGGTGTAATTAGGTCTTTGCTGTTTTTGTCTGGCACGCTCAAGGGTCCCACTGTGAACTCGGAAAGTGTGGGGTAGCGATCACTTCTGCCTGCGGTTTATCCGTAATAAGGAGATCCTCGCAAGCCTTCCCGGTGGTGTTGCCACTGAGAGCAAAAACAGATGAATTGAAACCTGGGAGAAGTCCCACCCATCAGAGGCATGCCCTCAGTGTGGGGGTGGAGGGGGAGTGCCAGGCAGGTGAGCAGCGCGGCCTGGCAGGTGCTCCCCTGGTGGGCCCCCCAGGGACACGGAAGCTGCTGGCCCACATTCCGGGGCAGGTAGGAGAGCACCATTTCCGCCTGAACCAGCGCCTGAGCCTCACCCACATTCTCAGCATGACACATGTGCAGCAAAGGGAAACTGCTAGGATGTCAAGGTGATGAGAACATTCAATAAAAACACAGAGGCCCTGGGGTGTCCGCCCACGCGCCCGTGCTCGTCGCGGCCACCGCCCGGGCAGGCACCTGGGGTGGAAGTCAACCACTCATCTCCTCCTAAGAGCAGTGTGAATCAGACAGAGAAGAGTAAGGTCTGCTTTCTCCTGCTCCTGGCTCCCCGTGCCACCTCCCCTTTTTTTGGGGGGGGGGGCTCTTCTTGCTCCCTAAGGACTAAGCCCCTCTTCTGCCACATGGATGAGTCGCCTGAAAGGCAGGGCTCCAGCCCATCCCCATCCACTACCCCGAAGCCCGTGACCTTGGTTGGGCGACCCTTGTCTCTACATCACCTTCCACCCAGAGGTGACATCAGGCTCTTACCTTCTGGGGTTCTCTGCTACATTCTTTCCTTTTTCTCGTGACTGATGAGAGAGAGTCCATTAGGCACCCCCTTAAGATCAAAGACACACAATTTAGTTTCTCCTTTTCAGCTGAAGCTGGTTATTTCTGCCTCCTCTCTTTCCAAAATTAACCCCCGAGTGACTTTGGCTGTGCAGTCCTCGGGTAAGATCCGTTTTTCACCATCCTTCCAGTCGTTTCCACCCCATACGAACCCAACAACTGGAGGGATCAGACGGAAGAATGTTTCAATTCCAAAGAAAATGATCTGCAAGTCTCCCCTAAGCCAGTATATTGATTCCTTAGCTCACACCTCACATTTGAGAGGTGCCAGGATTTTTTTTTTCTCAAAGTCCTAATGAATATAATTGTCTCCAGAGGAGTCCAACCTTATAAAACATGCAGGGTGAGGCAAAGCATCTGTGAACACAAACGGTGGATAGGATGTGCAAGAAGGAAAAGTAAACGAGGGGCACCTTTAATCCTGGCCAGTGGTGAGGTATGGGTGATGAGGACTAGCTTTAGCCTCTCTCCCTTCATCTGCCCAGCTTGTGGTAATGCTCTGTGGGCTAAATCCTTACTGGGTCCCAAACATGTCTGGCTGCCTGTGTTCCAGAGGCGTTCCAGTCTGAATCACCTACGAGGTAAAGGGTGTAACCGCAAAGGTCCCCTTCACACACCCGTCGCCACCACGCTGAACTTCTGAAGTGGCCAACAGGGCTCCTCCAGGTAGATGTTGGTTCCGATGTGACGTGAAGTCCTAGGGGATCAACCCTGGACGGCAATATGAGGCATTGTCTCGGAGGCCTCCCTGGGATGTGCCCTGTGACCCAGAACTTCCATGGCCAGAGGTTCATCTGAAGGAATGTCATCTGTACAGAGCTTTTAATTGTGAAAAATGGGGATCCTGGCGTGGGGTAAATAAATTACGGTTCATTCCTATGAAAGCATACTTGGCAGCCATTCAAAATCACGTGGAAGAATATGCAGTGACTTGGAAGAATGTTCGTGTCCTGTGGGGTGGAGAGACCATAGCACCACTGTGAGAAAGACAAAGTTAGCTCAGGGCCATGTAGGCTGGTCAGCTGCCAAAGTGGCCCTCTTTGGCGGATGGGATTACTAATGTCTTCGATTGTCTATTCTTTTTTGTCTTATTTTCCCAGTTTTCTGCACAGTTATTTTTGTATTCCTTTTTTTAATAGGAAAAAACTAATTACACTTCTGAGGAAAAAAATAGAAAAGGACAAAAACCTCGCCCTTATGGGACTGACTTCCAGCTTCCATTTTGTCATGAGTCAAAGGATTTTACGTCACTAGGTTTCGAAGGCCTTCCAAGCTCCACATCCGCTGGTGACCCTGGTCTTTCTCCTTGCCTGTCTCCTGACCCTTGTGGGGGTTCCGGGCAACCAGAGGCAGTAGCAGAAGTTCTCTGGTGAGTCAATTATGGGATGTTTTCGAGCCTGACGGGGCACTGTGTTGATCACACCGGGAAGGTGCTAATTCAATGTTTATTCAGTGAATGAAAGAGAATGCAATCTTGCTATCTTAAGGGCTTTTATTGGTTCTGTTGTTAAAAAAGAAAAAAAAAGTGGGGGAGGAAAAAAAAACAACTCCATTTAATTCAATTCATTACCAACAGTGGTTTAAAATAGAAACTCCAAACCAATTTTGGCTAAAAGGGTTTCGAGGCTATTCTGAACAGCTGCTGTTGTAGACACAGCCTGAAATAACTAACTTCCAGCCTAGTTCCAAAGCTGCGCTGAATAAAGGGCACAGCGAGGGAGGGAAAGGGCCTTATTAGCGTTAATTGCGATGAGCCTGTGAAACTCAAAGGCCCGGCTGTTGCTCACAGAGGAATCCAGCGACGACGAGATCCTTCCTCCGGCTCTAGATGGAGCCATAGCATCGCTAAATGGGGCCCCGGCGGGCGTGGTGGGGGTTTTGTGCGGTCAAGGCCAGATGTTTGGAAGTTCCTGGGCTTTAGCTTCTGAGTGTGAACAACCAGAAAACTCAGACCTTCTTCTTTTCTCCAGAGCAGACTGGGCTCCTAAGAAGCCAAGATAGTGGCTGGGTGGGTTGTGCTTTCGTCGTCCCGGCCATTTTCCTGGGCTCTCAGCTCCTCCTCTGACAATCTCGCTCCTCGAGGGCATCCCGGGCCCCACGTGATTCGTGAATTCCTGTAGAAGATCAGCCCTGCCCCTCACCGGAGCCCGGGACTCACCTGGCGTCCTGGCCCCAGTGAAGCTCGGGTGGGGGGGTCTCGGCGAGCTGGGGGGGCGCCCCCTCCTCTTCCCATGGAGAGGCCTACACTTGGCCCACTGAGGATCCCCAGATAGTCTGGCTTCAAAAGCCTCCTCGACAGGGTGCGTCCCTCATTTCTCTTGTCTCTCCTGCCTTGTCTGACATGGCAGGGGTATACATCTGCCCTCTGCCTCCCGGGGCCCAAGAGCCCTAAGCGCAGCCCAAGGTCGGTGAGGCCCCCCTGATGCTCCTCCAGCGGCCGAGTCTCCACTCGTCCCTCCAGGCCCAGCTCACACACTCCCCTTCTTTCTTGCAGGCCTCCATGCTTGCCTCCGATGGGAATTTCTCTCTCTCTCCTGGGGAAGGACTTCACTAGAGCACATACCATATTCACCCTGGACTCTGGCCCCTTGGGTGCACGTCTGTGTGATAAGAATCATCTGAAGGATTTCCTGTGTTTCCTGGTTCACAGGGGCCTGTCCCATTCACTCGGGACACTCTTCCTAGGCTCACTGTAGCAAGAGGAGGGGGGGGGGTATAAATCAGGGACAATGAGCTGCCAGAGTGACTTCCTATCCATTTCGGGGATGGGAAAGTCCCTGGCAAACACAATAGCTTCAGGTTGCCAGGTGCTAGGCCGAGAGGATGTCCTCACTTCCCTGAGGTGAGGCGCCCGGTCCGCAGGCCCAGGGCGGGGAGGGCAGAGGGAGAGTTGAAGAAGAGGGGGGGTAAGGACGCCTGTGGGTCCTTGAGAAGGGGAGGTGCCCCTGCCCCATGGACCTCACCCCGACACCCAGACAGCTTTTCCCTCTGAGAACAGAGGGCCCCTGGGCCGAGCTTCCTGGGGAGGACTGGGAGATGTGACCCGAGCCTGGGGGCAACCCAGCTCAGATGGGTCTGGACAGAAGAGGCTTTAGTCATCCTTGCAGACTTTCCAGTCTCCCAACCCTCCTCGGGGACATACAGAGCCAGGCCTTGCTGCAGAAGCAGGGGTGCCCCCGACCCCCACGGCCCTTGGGCCGCACCTGCTCCTTCCCTGCTGCCTGCCTGCCAGCCAGGGGCCAGCACCTGCCTGTCTCTGGCAGAGGGATTTCTGTAACAGCTCTGCCCTCACACGGGGTAGGCCAGGTGCTGGGGAACTGATGCTGGGGCAGCCCTCCCCTCAGGACTGAAGGAGCTGGGGGATCAATACCCCAGCTCCCTTGCCCCTCACGCGGAGTCCTTGTATGTGGTTTCCAGGGAGACTGAGCTCTGGTAGCCCGCCAGGTCCCTGGAACGCGCTCCTGCCCTGTCTCACTGCTCCCCCTTCCCCTGCTGGTTTTGGGGATCACCTCCAAATAAAGATCTTGTGGTCTGATTTTGGGGTAAACTCAAAAGAGGCTCTTGGGAAGAATGATGCCGTAGGAAGCCACAGAGACTGATGCCTGCGTGGGAGTGGAGCTCTCTGCTGATTTCTTCACGGACAGGCAGCCATGGAGACCAGATATGCCCCCCTTCCCAGAGCCTGTCCCCTAAGCCCCACCCTCCTTCAAAACACTTCAGGGTAACAAGGGAGAAAGGGAATGGGGGATGTGCTTTAAATTACGGTGATGTGTTGAAGGAGGGAAATCGCACCATGTTTTCATCTGAGTTTGTGGCTGCCTCCCCCATTGGGTGTCCTCTTCAGCGGCCTCCCTCTCTGTTCTCGCTGCTTGAGGGCAGGGAATGGGCCCTGCTCAGCCTGTAGCCTCCCGTGCACCAGTGTCTCCTACAAGGGAGGCTTGTTGAGCCGATTCAGTCCCCTGGCAATGTCACAAGAAATGCAGATGGCCTTCAGCTGCTGAGAGTGGCCCCCAGCTAACGGCGCATGGAGCCAGAGACCTCAGGCCCCAGAATTGAATTCTGCCAACAACTGGAAGGAGCTTGGAAGCGGATTCTTCCCAGAGGTTCCAGCTAAGAACCCAGGCCAGGTGACACCTTGATTTTGGCCTTGCGAGACCCTGAGCGGAGACACCAGTGAAACCCACCTGGAAGAGCATGAATTTGGATTGTTCTAGGCCACTAAGCGTTAAGTAAGTTGTTACAGCAGCAACAGGAAGCTGACCAACACGTCATTTATGGCCAGGGAGGGCTATCCCTATGGCAACTTTGATTAAAATGCTGAAATGCCATCTCTCTAGAAATGCCCTTCGGGCCTCTGTCTGTCCTACAAAGCACACGGGTCAGAGGTGGAGAACTCCCTATCAGGATGGCCTGTTGATGAAGACAGCTGTAAGCTCCTTCAAGCCCTAAGTGGCCAGACGTGGCTTCACACCCAGCGTGGCTTTAGGCGGCTTTGCTATGATGCGGAGGCGAGGTGGGACAGGCGGTGACCTCTGGGGAGGCCCCTGCAACATAGAGCTTGAGGACTCTTTGCTGACTTCACTGGATTCCCCGTGGCTTTTGGCAGGGACCGCTCGGGAATCGGCCAGCAGGTCTGGCTGTGTGGGCGGAGAAACGTCCCATGGGCTTGACGGATCATGCCCCGTTCGGTTCATCGTTCAGTCCGGTGGGATGATGATGCACTGGGGGTTAGCTTCAGGTTTCCTTGAGCTCTTTGGCTCCTCCTCACCCAAGCAAAGGGTTCTTGGAATCCAGGGCTGGAATTTTGCTTTTCCTTCTTGATCAAACTTCTCTGCTTCGACAGATTCGTAAGCCAATGGTAGCCACCGCTGCCCCCTGGGGCTGCTCAGTTACGTCCTGGGTTGTGGTACGGACACGAGGTCCCACGTTGATCTCCGAAGAGGGTAAGTAGCCTCGTCCAGCCCCCAGAATGGAGGAAGTGGGAGGTGGTTTCCTGCCTTGATCACCGAGCTCTGTGGAATCTCCTTCTCGTCTTGGGTAAAAAGCCCTCCTACTTTGGGCCTGACTTTCCTGTCTCTCACTGGTCACTATCGAAATACCATGAACTAGGGAAGTAAACAAGTGTGCGTTTGGAAAACCACACCCCCCGAGGGGTTGAGTGGAGACTGACCATGGGGCAGTGGGGCCTGGACTCCAGTTTGGACTCTGCCTCGCACTCATTCGCCCAGCCCGGCCCTCAGCTCCCTCACCAGTGAAGACACCAGACCTCCTTAGATAGCTCTGCGGTTCTTCTTGGCTTTAGAACCCTAGGATTAAAAAAAAATTTTTTTTGGAAGAGTAGACAGCAGTTGTTTACAGCTGTAGTCTTGGGTGGAGGGGAAAGGATTGGAGAAGACTTTTGCATATTATGCAACAAAACATAATAATTTTTTTAGCACGATCTTACTGTTTTCCTTTCTGAAATAAATACATCCTGTTATGGAATATCGCAAATGTATATAACAGTCAGAGTATGAGATATGAACTCCCATGTACCCATCACTCAGCTTCCACAATAATCAGCTCTTAGCCAGTCTTGTTTCTGTATCCCTACCTACTCCCTCACCTTCTGTATTATTTTAAAGCAAATCCAAGACATTACATCATTTCGTTCAGTAAAGCATTTCACATTTCTAATTAGGAATAAAAAAAATTACTTGACTCATTCTGAAACTAAATACCCCCATACTCTCCATATAGAGTAGAATAGGCTGGAAATGAAATGTAACTCGGTCTTTGAGGGATTTGGAAGAAACGTTTTCCTTTCATGATTGTTAAGAATGTTTAATACAAAGGAAAGAATCTCTAACAGTGAATTTCACATATCTGCGGAGAGGCTGTATGTTGGGGCAGGGAATGAGAGAATCTTGTCAGCTACTCTACTGTGGATTGCCAGTCCTGGGGGGGGGGTGCAATTGCTGTCCATTATCTTCCCATTCCTTTTTTTGTACCGTATACATCAAATCCCTCAGTAAGTACTGAGAAAATTATTTTAAAGGGTCTCTCAGGAGCTCAGCAGCCTCTTTCCTCTCATCAGAAAATGGGAAGTTTGGAATTCCTGTGACTATCACATGCCATCGTCCTCATCAAATTGTGCTTTATGAAATGTCCACTTGGACTCACAGCCCCACCTGTTGCCCGCTGGGACCCCTCTTTGACTCCATTTCAGGGGTGATTTGTTCTGCTTTGTGCATTTGGATCAGAGACCTCATGACGTTCAACCTGGCGCACATTTTTCCTTTTCTTTTTCAAAACAATAAAACCGGTTTGGAGGGATTCTGGACTACATTAGGTGATCATTTTCAATTTTCATGCAAGACATATGGAAAGACTCACCCCCACTTACAGCTTATTCCCTGAGACTGTCTGACCCACGGTCGACACTCCAAAATGGAAAAGGCCTTCCAGGCAGTCAGCACGTAAGCACATTGCCCGCCCTTGTCCTGCACTGACCTCAGCTCAGGTCAAAACTCACAGAAATGCGGGACTTTGACGATCCGGGCCATGGAAACTTTCAGTCCGGGGGTGTCCCCTGCCTGATACCGGGGCTCCCAAAACTCTGTGAAGTGAGATTGGGGAGAGGGGTAGCATAGGTGTCTCTGTTCTTTGTTTTCTTTGGGAGAGGGAGAAAGACCGGAGGGAATAGTTCTACTTGGCCCTGGTGCTTCCTTCCTGCCTACTTGAGTTAATGAAGAAAAGCCATACAATGCTGTCTACCAGGCTCCTTAGCTTTTCCTCGCAGATACAAATGTAAATTACTCTAACACAGGGGATGTTAATGGCTGAGTCTCTGTTTGACCTTCAGTAAGTTTCCAGAATTGAGGTGTTTGGGTCTATTTTGTATCATTTGAAAGCACAGGCTTACACATGACAAGTTAAGGAGTAACAGAAGTAAAGACAGACAAGCTCATTCACCCTGAAGATGGGAGCCTGGGGGCAGGGAGCTGGAAAATTCGGTGCCTGTGTACAAGGCTCGAAAGCCTCTGGAGATGGGGATGAGAGTTAGCGGTGGAAGCAGCCTGCGGTAGGGGGATTTTAAAGGACAGGTTCTCCGGGAGGAAGGAGAGACTGGCTCCATGGAAGCAGACCCAGCTGTCTGGCAAGGTAGGGCGAAAGGCCTACAGAGTGTGCAGAGAGGAGAAAGAGGGGGCATAAGTCTGCCCTGGTGACTGGGGGGACACTGGGAGACAAGGGGGAGGGAACATTTTGCTGTGGATAGGCTGGAATCTCTCTGGGCCTTTTCCCAGGGCTCCTGATGGACAGCATGCTTTCTTCTCGATTGCTTTTGGTTGTGGCATGGGGCACTGAAGCGTTGTGATGCTGAGGGATGCGGGGGGCCTGAGCAGATGCAAATAGATTTGTGTTAGAGGGGTCAGGATGGCACACCCTTCAGGAAGAGGGGAGAAAAGCGAAGTGCAGCCCTGGGAGACTAGTTTCCCCCAAGACATAGACTATGGCCTGTGGTTGGAAGACCAGACCTCTCTTTCCTTTTTGACAAGGAGTGGCTCGTGGCCTGGTTGCCTCTGGTCGGCCTCCTGGCCCAGGGATCCAGGACTGTCAGGTATCTCCCCAGCAGCATGTGGAAAATAGGCCTTTCAGGACCCCCTCCCCCCGAGCGGCTGGAGCTGGCTTTCCCAGCCTTGCGCTAGGAGCTGCAGGGACTGGCCCTGCTGCGCCGGGGTGCCCCGTGCTGGCGGGGAGGTGGGGGATTGGAGCCCTGAAGGACAAAGGCACATGTCAGCAAGTCCTGCACCCCTCAGGCAGGGGGACTTGGCGGGCCAGCCAGAGTTTCCTGGCATTTGGTTCCGTAGAAGGGGAGGCCAGCTGGCTCGGGAGGATTTTGTAAAGCTTATGTCAGCCTGTGTCTTGGGGTCTTGCTTGCTGCCTGGGAGGTGATGGTGCCGCTGGCGGAGTCCCAGCGGGTCCTTTGGGGGCCCACGTGGAGGCTCTGGACTCCGACAGGGTCTTTCAAGCCAGGAAAGGATGGGGGACAGGAAGATGGGGCTGGGGGTGGAACTTGGGGTGCGTCTAACAGAGCTGGTCTCCAGGCCCCAAGCAAGGGGTCCTCCCTCGAAGGAAAGGATTCTTACTGACCTGGAGGACAGACGGGGGTGTTCCTGCTTCCCTCCTGCTGCGAAGCACTCTGCAGGAACCTCGCCCTCCCTGGGGGCGCTCTTCCAATGGGGTGTGAGACAGGCTTTGAAAAGGCATTCTTGACCCAGTACTTCCACAAAGACTTCTTCTCTGGAAAGAAAAAATGCTCTAAAGCTCAAGTTTTATGCAAACACTGAAGAAAGCCATCTTCCTGCCCGTTTGCATTATTATTGGGAGACACACTCCATTCCAGGCCCAGCCAGGGTCCGGGGACATTTGGGGGTTTGCCTCTGAAGCCAGGGGATCTGAGTCAAGGGATGTGTGTGCACACTTGACTCCCACTGTTCCGGCCTTTAAGGTCATTTACACTTTAAAACCTGAAGTTGCTCCTTCTTTGGAGCAAAGGGATCTTTTCCCAGGGACTTTCCAATCCCTCTAAGTGCTCCTGGGAATGGAAGGGTCCAGTGCGACCCGGAGTGAGTCTGAGAGCTCCCTCAGCCCTGTGCCTTAGGCACACTGAGATGATCAGCGGCTCCACCTGCCTTCTCTACGCCAAAAAATAAACTCGGCACAGGCCAGGAGGTAGTAAGAGTGGCTTACCGGGTCCTAGACACTCTTCTAGGGCTCAGCGTGGAAGACTCATTCAGCCCCACAGTAATGCCTACTGGACGTAGTACTATTTATTTAGTTAGTTATTTTATTATTTTTTATAGATTTTATTTATTTGAGAGAGAGCAAGCAGGGGGAGAGGGAGAAGCAGACTTCCTGCTGAGCGCAGAGCTGGACATGGGACTCCATCCCAGGACCCTGAGATCATGACCTGAGCCGAAGGTAGACGCTTAACCCACTGAGCCACCTGGGAGTTCCTGGAGGGAGTACTATTTATGATGCTCACTCTGCAGAGGGGGAAATAGGCCTGAAGAGACCATGACACATGCACAGGGTCGTGTCACCAGGGAGCAGAGGGGACTGGGATCCAAACCCTTCTCTCCCCACCCTTACACACTCAGGGCCTTTGGGTTTGTGCTGTGGAATCAGGAGCTAAGCACCTTCTGGGGGAGGGGTTTTGGTGTGGGGGCCGGCAGTACTCAGGGAGGGGGGCCGGAACCAGACGCTTCCCCAGAAGCCCCTGGGGCTCTGGGACTGGAAACTCGGAACGAGCAGCATCACCGCTGTGTGCGGGCCCCTGCGTTCCCATGTCGTTAGCACTCTCTGCCCCCTGCCTGCCCGAGCAACAGGGATGTGGCAGCTCGGGGCACCTGCATCCCGCATTTGCTTCACGCCAGGCCCAGGGCGCAGAGCCGAGGGGAGGGATGAACGGACACGGCCCTCAGGACAGGGGACCCGGACCTGCGCACAGGTGACCGAATCCCATGGCTCATGCGGGGAGGGGAGAAGGCTGGTGGAGAGGTGGGGGTGTTGCAGCCTGTCGGCCTCTTGGCATAGCTGCACACAGAGGGGAAAAACAGGGGCGCCTGGGTGGCTCAGTCGTTGGGCATCGGCCTTCGGCTCAGGGTGTGATCCCGGCGTTCTGGGATCGAGCCCCACATCGGGCTCCTCCGCTATGAGCCTGCTTCTTCCTCTCCCACTCCCCCTGCTTGTGTTCCCTCTCTCGCTGGCTGTCTCTCTCTCTGTCAAATACATAAATAAAATCTTAAAAAAAAAAAAAAGAGGGAAAAAAACACTTCTAGTATTTGGAGAGACTCTTCCTTGCTGACTGAGAGAGGCGTCTGCCCTGTGGGCATGACCTAGAGAAAGAGGTTTGGACAGAGAAAAGTCCAAACATGCGTCATGGAAAAGAGGAGGACTTTGGCGCTGTGAGAAACTGAGAAGGGCTTTGGGGTTCTGGAAAAAGAGGAGGGATTGAGGGGTCCCCCAGCACTGTCTTAAGTTGGCAGTTCCCTATGAGGGGCTGAGGCAGGCTGATGAGCTCTAGGAAACGTGAGGACTAGAAACTTCCAATTTATTTATTTTAGGATTTAATTTATTTATTTGAGTGAGAGAGAGAGAGAGAGAATGAGCAGGGGGAGGGGCAGAGGGAGAGTGAGAAGCAGACGTCCCACTGAGGAGGGACCCTGACATGGGGCTTGATCCCAGGACCCCGAGATCATGACCTGAGCTGAAGGCAGACGCTTAACTGACTGAGCCACCCAGGTGCCCCTAGAAACTTCCAATTTAAAGTCGGTTCCTGCCAGCACAGTAATTACTGGCTGCAGTCACCTGCTGCTCCCTTGATCCTCTCTCCCCAAGACCCAAAGTAAAACTGAGACCCCTACAGTGGTGCACGGGCACCGTGGTGCCCTTCCAGGCAGTGACCTGTGGCAGAGGCTGGAGGTGGGCCAGCAAGACATTAGGAGGGGAATGACCACAGAGGGACAGGCTGCCGTGCCCGCTGACCCAGGAACAGTTTCTTAACAAACACTGTTTTCCTCCACCATCCTGGCAGGTGAACCTCGAAAGAGTAGGAGGGAGGATAGGAGGCTGGATCCTGTTACTTCCCTGCACGAGAATCAGGGTTGGGGTCTGGTCACATAGGTGAGGCACTTGCCTCAGCACATTTGAGAGCGTGCACTCCAAAACTCAGCCGTTGAGAGAAACCCTATTTTCATGCAACGTTTAAAAAACCCAAATACAAATCTTTGATGAACAGATTACCAAAATTTTAAACACAGACAGGGTATCAGTGTACGACTGATTTTTCCTTTTGCCTCAGGCTCTGGTATAGCTGAGCAATGCATTGTTCTGGATCCTTCTTTATTTATAATGTTGGTAATTTATTCATCATGGATTTTTCTGCATTAATTTTGATTTTTAAAATACTTCATTAAAATATGATTTCCTTTGATGGCTGAGTTTTTGCCCCCCCCCCGAAATGCTGGGCCCGGGTGAGTGTCTCCTGGCGTTGCCTGGCAGCTCCAGACATTTTATTCGGCTTTATTTAAAGGGTAACCCACGAACCTGTGGGTTCCTGGGGAAGGGCCACTACCTGGGTGATACTCACTTTGGCAGAATCCCTTCAGAGACTCTGGGTCAGCTCTGACAGACGTCTCTCCTCCAGCCTGTTAGTGCTGACAAATGACAAAAATAAAACAATTTAGCAATGACTTGGACGTCCTTTATTCAAGAGCAGACGTTTCTGTGCCTTGGGGGAGCACGGTGCCTCATACGCAGTGGAGCGTACTTCCCGAAGGGCCTGGGGTAACGGGAGCTTTACGGGGTGGTAGGGAGACAAGGCAGAAGCAGGGCTAGGTGGGCTAGGAGGCTCCTCTTTTCTCGGGTAAGGTAAGCTAGCCACAGCTGAGTTGGAGGACTGTGATGGGTGTATGCTCCGTTTCCTCGGCAGTGAGGCATTTCCCCTAAGTGCCGGCTGACTTAGGGTTAGGTTTGTGACATGGGCCAGGCCACTGGGGCGGCCTCTGTTCTGTGCGTCCCGATACACGAATGACCTTGACCGGTGCCCTGACTGCGACCAACCCATGTTCGCACATCACTGCAGGCAGCAATGCTGAGGCCTCCCTGGGCACAGATGGTGGGCACCGAGCCAGGGGTCCCCCGATCCAAGAGGGAGGTGTTTGGGGGGCGGTGGGTTGATTTGATTTTGTCTCAACGGGAACTTTCTTTGGATCTCTTTCCCTGACTTCACTGCACATTTCAAAACAACATTCTTTTATGAACAAGCACCAGGACATCAAACACTCCCACGCCCTATGCTAGAAGTGCTGCAGGCCGTGTTGTTCTTTTTCTTTTAAATAGTTCCATGTAAAATCAGATGTTAACTCTCTCTGAATAAACCCAAGTGGAAAGGGTTTTTCTTTTCTTTAATAACACCAATGACAATCAGAACAGGTGGAAAGAATATGTGCCCTTAACACACACAGCACAGTGGTTTAGAAGAAAAACACTAAGTTGTTACATATGTAACAAACAATTCTTATGTACTGATGGTGAGAAAAATGAACAACGCTTGGAGGGAAAGGACCGCAGGAAATGTATTAGCAGGAAGGATGATTTATGTCTTCGAATGGGGCCTATTTCTTTCCTAAATGGGTTCTGTTTTACATCTGGGTCAACACCAGCTTTGCCCCACTTTTTAATTATTAAAGCTTGTGTTTGGGTCCATGTTTATCACAGCTTTTTTGAAACCCTTCTTCAGCCAACAAGCCATGAGATAGACAGGATTTCCCGAATTTGTGACGCAGGCTCTCCAGTGCTGGAGCCGGACAGGACTGGGGAGGTGGTGAGGTGCAACATTACAATCTCCACCTTGGCCACCCCTCCCTCCTCCCCATTGGACTGGGAGGGAAATGAGTCTATGAGAAGAAGGATCCCGCAGCAGGCTGGTGGCGGAAATAGATCATTTTGTAAGCGACGCTTTGTAAGGGGACTCAAGACCTAGAATTCTAGACTTGGTTTCTTTCTCTCATTTTCTTCCGCTAACGCGCTGCATGAAAGAGCAACTTCGTTAATTGACATTGAGTATGGTATGGGTGGTTTTGACTACAACTCGTAAAATACCTCGGAGCATTCATGTTTTTGTCTCCCTCACAAGATTGCCTCTCTCAGCTTGGTGTGGCGTGGTATTTCAAACACTTGGATTTCATACAGAGGGCTGGAAGGAACTTCAGAAGAACCCTAATTTTTTGCTGAAGGTGATCAGATGGGGTGTTAACATGCTTCATGCTGCCAAAGGGTGAGTTAAAGTAGGAAGAGCTTTCCATGTGTAGACATGGGCCTGAACAAGCTCCAAAAACATTTGTCATGAACCTCGTGAAACCCTGAAAATTGCCTGCTAACCAACTTGTACTAACACATACTCTTCTCTTGGTGAATTCACAGTGCCAAACAAGGAAAAGTCCCTACCCGCATACTCACAGATTTCTCTCTGCGTTCACTCTCTCAGGGAGGAACTTCAGTGCCCACCAGGGGACTCGGTGTAAGACTGACCCTGTGCCTTCCTCCTAGATAGCAATAATTTGATTCCTGACTTTTCGGACTTGTTCTCTTCCAAATGTTCATTTTGTTGTTGTTGTATTTGCTTATCTACTTTGTTTCTAAAGCTTTTATTTAACAAATACTATATTTATTTTAGAATGAGAAAATACAGATTAAAAAAAAAGAAATAGGGGCGCCTGGGTGGCACACCGGTTGAGCGTCTGCCTTCGGCTCAGGGCGTGATCCCAGCGTTCTGGGATCGAGCCCCACATCAGGCTCCTCCGCTATGAGCCTGCTTCTTCCTCTCCCACTCCCCCTGCTGTGTTCCCTCTCTCGCTGGCTGTCTCTATCTCTGTCGAATAAATAAATAAAATAAAAAAATAAAATAAAAAAAAAAGAAATAGAGATCATTGGTAATCCTAGAGGTAGCCAACCATTGACGTTATGGAATGGTTGACATTTCACACCGAAGTAAATCTTTTTAACAACAAAGATGGGATCACACAGTATATACTGTTGTACTCCCTGGTCTTTCATTGTTTGAGAACGTGCCAGCGTTGGCAATGAGTCTTCTCTCTGGGCTAGGCTCTTATTTGAATTCCTTTCAATAAACGCAGAGAGAATTTTCAAGATATCAGAGTTGGGGACCCATCAAGTGGATATTCCTCTGCCCTTCATTCTCTGTCTAGGATAATCCCAGGCATTGCTTTCAGCCTTTTGCTGGAAGTGGGGATATTCAATTTGTAAATAGCCACAGATGTTCCCATAGTCCTGGATCCCCGACCTGCCTGTGCTCTGTTGGTGAAAACACAGAGTGCTTTGCCTACCAACCACCGCCATACTCCATGAGCATGACTGGGTCAGCATTTTCTGTCATCAGTTACAATGCATTAACTTCCACTACAAAAACCAACCCTCAAATCTCAGTGTCTAAAAAAAAAGGTTTATTTCTCATGTCCACTTTGTTCCATACACCCTCCTTTGGGACATATGCTGAGAGCATATCCACTGTCTTGATCATTGTCTGCTGGAATACACGTCAGGAAGAAAAAGAGTTCTTATTGGACAAATTCTCTGCCTTCCAAGTTATCACAGGAGATAGTTTTACCATGTTTTGCCATTGCAAGCCTGAATCACACACCTTCCAGGCACCAATGAAACAGTCGTTATACAGTTAAATGCTTGCCCCCTAAGCCAGTGCCATATACTTTCCTTTGTGATGGTGCTACCATTTCCTAGGTACTAATTTCTGTATCAGTCAGGATAGGCTAGGTTATGCTGTGGTAACAAACAACCCCAAAAATCTCACTCATACTCTACGTCTATTGAAGGTTGCCTAGGGTCTCTGCCATCTCTGTGTTTGTGTGATTATTAAGGTCAGAAAAAGAAAAGGAGGCAAAATGTACACTCTGATAAGTTTCTGCCACATTTCATCAACTAACGCAAGTCATATGGCTACACCCAACCCCGAAAAGTGGAATTGGCAATTCTATCGTATGCCTAAAATGAGGAAAATCAGAAATATTTTATAAATAGCACTAATGATTACCTAATATTTTGTTACCTCCGTTGGGAGTGAAATGGGTTCATGGTGATATTTGGTCATACCTCTTTTACCTTATTAATGGCAGGTTTAATGGAGAGTTTCTAGCCAGTATTGTTTTCCTTTAGCCTGAAGAATTTCCTGTAGGATTCTTTGTAGTGCAGGTCTGCCGGTGACATTTTCTTACCTTTTGTTTATAGAAAATGTTTTCACTTTGCCTCATTCTTGAAGAATACTTTTGTTGGATATAGAATGATGAGTTGATAATTTTTTATTCTCTCAGCCTTTTAAAGTTGTGGTTACACTGTCTCCTGGCTGCCATCTTTTTCTAGTGATAAGCCAGAGGTCATTTGTGGCCTTGCCCCTTTATATGTAATATATCCTTTCTCTTTGACTGCTCAAGATTTTCTCTGCATTTTTAGTTTTCATCAGTTTGAGTATGATAGGCCTACATACACTTTATTTTCAATGTATTCTCCTTTGGTGTATTCAAATATTTTTTCCATTTTCTCTCTCTCCTCTTGACTTTTTCATATTTCCCCACAGACCAGTGACCTCTGTTCACTTTTAAAATCTTTTTCCCTTGGTGCCCCTTAGTTTTTATTGATACATTTTTTTATTCTGTTCAGTTATTATTGATACATTTTAAACTCACTAACTCTTTTGTTATGTATGATCAGCTAAGCATTTTTTACTTCCAATTTTAATTTTTGGTTCTGGAATTTCCTCTTGGTCATTTTCAACTGTTTCTATTTTACTGCTCAGATTTCCTATCTGTTAATTTATTACAAGCATATCTTTACATTATTGAACATAGTTATAATAGCTCCTTTAAAATTCTGTTTGCCAGTCCCAATATCTGGGTCTTCTTGGGGTTAATATCTTCATTGGTTACCTTCACTCTTAAGTGTGGATTACATTTTCCTGTGCCTTTGTATGTCTAGTAATTTCGGATAATATCCTGGATTTTATGAATGATACGTTGTAAAGACCCTGGAATCATTACATTCTTCTGTCCTCTTCATTAGCAGTTAATTCAAACTCCAAACTCTCTCTTCTGTTGTAAGCAGCAACTGAAATCTCGGTTGAGTTATTCGATTCTTCGTTGGACTGATTGAAATCTGCTCCGCGAATGTGTGGGTCAGGGGCAGCTAGAGGTAGAGGCAGAGTTTATACATTGTGTTTAGGGCTCTCCCTCTGCGGATCTCTTCTTTTCATGATCCTCCCCACACCCTGTTTTTCAACTGCTGTGGTCATCCTAAACTCCTCTTATTATTCATGCTTCCTAAACTGAAGGTTTCTGAGCTTTAGCCACTTGCAAGGTGGCTGACTAAGGCCTGCCCTCAGGCAAAAAGTTCAGTGTGTGTGTGTGTGTGTGTGTGTGTGTGTGTGTGTGTGTGTCTGTTTATCTGTGTGTGTGTGTGTGAAAGAGACAGAGACAGAGAGATATGGAGAGACATGGAAAGAGAGAGAGAGGGAATGAGAATAAGAGAAAGAGAACATTTTTTTAGTTTATGACTGCTTTGGGACTTTCTCCAGTGCATTCAGATATTTGTTTTTTAAAAATTTTATCCATAGGTTTTAGTTATTATTCTGCCATTACTACAAGTGCAATCTTCTTTTTTAAAAAACTGAAGTGTAATTAACATACAGTGTTATATGAGTTTCAGGTGTACAATATAATGATTAAATATTTCTATACGTTACTCAACGCTCATCAAGATAAGTGTACTCTTGATCCCCTTTATCTGTTTTACCCCTCCTTCACCCACCCCTCCTCTGGCAACCAGCAGTTTGTTCTCTGTTTTTAAGAGTCTATTTTTGTTTTTGTCTCTTTTCCTTTGTTTGTCTGTTTTGTTTCTTAAGTTACACATATGAGTGAAATCATATGGTATTTGTCTTTCTCTGATTGACTTCTTTCACTATGCATTATACCCTGTAAGTCCATTCATACCGTTGCAAATGTCAAGATCTCATTCTTTTTTATGGCTGAAAATCAGAATGGCTAAGTGATATTCCATTGTGTAATCATATCTTCTTTATCCATTTATCTATGGATGGAAACTTGGATTGCTTCATATCTTGCCTATTGTAAATAATGCTGCAATAAACATAGGGATGCACATATTTTTTCAGATGAGTGTTTTCATTTTCCTTGGGTAATTATCCAGTAGTGAAATTACTGGATCATACGGTAACTCTATTTTTAATTCTTTGAGGGACCTCCACACTGTTTTCCACAGTGGCTGTACTAACTTGCATTCCCACCAACAGTGCGCAAGTGTTCCTTTTTCTCCACATCCTCACCAACACTTTTCTTTCTTTCGTTCGTTTTCTTTCTTTCTTTCTTTCTCTTTCTTTCTTTCTTTCTTTCTTTCTTTCTTTCTTTCTTTCTTTCTTTCAAGATTTTTATTTATTATTTGACAGAGAGAGATACAGCCAGCAAGAGAGGCAACACAAGCAGTGGGAGTGGGAGAGGAAGAAGCAGGCTCCCAGCGGCGGAGCCTGATGCGGGGCTCGATCCCAGGACTCTGGGATCATGCCCTGAGCTGAAGGCAGACGCTTAATGACTGAGCCACCCAGCCGCCCCAACACTTGTTATTTCTTGTCTTTTTGATTCTAGCCATTCTGACAGGTGTAAGGTGACATCCCATTGTGGTTTTGATTTACGTTTCTCTGATGATGAGTGATGTTGAGCATCTTTTCATGTGCCCATTGGCTATCTGTATGTCTTCTTTAGAAAAATGTCTATTCATGTCTTCCGCCCATTTTTTTAAATTGGGTTTTTTGGGTGTTGAGTTGTATGAGTTCTTTATATATTTTGGATATTAACTTCCTATTGTATATATCGTTTGCAAATATCTTCTCCCATTCAGTAGTTTGTCTTTGAGTTTTGTTGAGGGTTTCCATTGCTGTGCAAATCTTTTTATTTTGGAGTATTCCCAATAATTTAATTTGCTTTTGTTTCCCTTGCCTGAGGAGACCTATCCAGAAAAGTGTTTCTGTGGCCAATGCCAAAGAAAGTACTGCCTATGATTTTTTCTAGTTTTGTGGTTTCAGGTCTCATATTTAGGCCTTTAATCCATTTTGAGTTTATTTTTGTGTATGGTGTAAGAAAGTGGTCCAATTTCATTGTTTTGCATGTAACTATCCAGTTTTCCCAGCACCATTTGTTGAAGAGATAGTCTTTTCCCAATTGTATATTCTTGCCTCCTTTGTTGTAGATTAATTGATCATATAAGCATGGGTTTGTTTCTGGACTCTCTATTCTGTTCTGTTGATCTATGCATCTATTTTTGTGCCAATACCATAGTGTCTTGATTATGACAGATTTGTAGTATGTCTTGAAATCTGAGATTGTGATACCTCTGTCTTTGTTCTTCTTTTTGAAGATTGCTTTGGCTATTTGGGGTCTTTTGTGGTTCCATACAAATTTTAGGATTATTTGTTCAAGCTCTGTGAAAAATGTTGTTGGTATTTTGATAGGGATTGCATTAAATCTGTAGATTGCTTTGAGTAGTATGGGCATTTTAACAATAATCGTTTTTCCAATCCGTGAGCATGGAATATCTTCCCATTTGTTTGTGTCATCTTCAATTTCTTTCATCAATGTTTTATAGCTTTCAGAGTACAAGTCTTTCACCTCCTTGGTTAACTTTATTCCTGGGTGTTTTGTTACTTTTGGTACTATTGTAAATGGGATTGTTTTCTTAATTTCTTTTTCTGTCAATTCATTATTAGTGGATAGAAATGCAACAGATTTCTGTATACTAATTTTGTATCCTGCAACTTTACTAAACTCATTTATCAGTTCTAGCAGTTTTCTGGTAGAGTATTTAGGGTTTTCCCTATATAGTACCATGTCATCTGCAAATAGTGAAAGTTTTATTTCTTCCTTACCAATTTGGATGTTTTTTATTTCTTTATGTTGTCCGGTCTCTGTGGCTAGGACTTCCAGTACTATGTTGAATAAAAGTGGTGAGAGTGGACATCCTTGTCTTGTTCCTGATCTTAAAAGAAAAGCTCTCAGTTTTTCACCACTGAGTATGATGTTAGCTGTGGGTTTTTCATGCATGACCTTTATTATGTTCATGTATATTCCTTCTGAATCTATTTTGATGAGACTTTTTTTTTTTTATCATGAATGGATATTGTACTTTGTCAAGTGCTTTTTCTGCATCTAGTGGGATGACCATATGTGGTTCTTATACTTTCCCTTATTAATGTGATATATCACATTGGTTGATTTGTGACCATTGAACTACCCTTGCATTCCTGAAATAAATCCACCTGATGCTAGTGAATGATTTTTTAAATGTATCGTTGGATTCGGTTTACTAATACTTTGTTGAGGATTTTTGGTATCTATGTTCATCAGAGACGTTGGCCTTTACTTTTCTTTTTCTTTTCTTTTCTCTTTTCTTCTCTTCTCTTTTCTTTCTTTCTTTCTTTCTTTCTTTCTTTCTTTCTTTCTTTCTGTAGTGTCTTCAACTGGTTTTGATATCATGGTAATAGATGTAGAATGAACAAATTGTAGAATGAATCTGGAAGCTTTCCTTCCTCTTCTATTTTTTGGAATAGTTCAAGAAGAATAGGTATTAACTCCTCTTTAAATGTTTGGTAGAATTCACTTATGAAGCCATCTGGTCCTGGACTTTTATTTGTTGGGAGGTGTTCGATTACTGATTCAATTTCAATGCTAGTAATCAGTCTGTTCAAATTTTCTATTTCTTCCTGATTCAGTTTTGGAAGGTTATATGTTTCTAGGAATTCATCCATTTCTTTCAGGTTGTCCAATTTTTTGGCATGTAATTTTTCATGGTATTCTCTTATAATCCTTTGTATTTCTGTGGTTTTGGTTGTTATTTCTCCTCCTTCATTTCTAATTTTATTTATTTGACTCATCTCTCTTTTATTCTTGATGAATCTGGCTAAAAATTTATCAATTTTCTAAATCTTTTCAAAGTATAATCCTCTGTTTACCTTTTAAGAATATAAAATCTGGTAAGTGTTCACAACTCTTTTTCATTCCATTTCATAAATATGTTCTCCATGTGTCTTCTGTTACAGCCTTGTCCCTTCAGAATGTCCATACTGAATCATTCAGTGCTTCCCATATTGGGGAGAAATCTGTCCTTGAGAACCTCTCTGTGTGATCACAATGGATGTTTCATCAGCTCTGGTTCTTTCCTCTGTGAAGGACAGAGTACTGCCAAGTTTGCTGGATAATATCTCCTGGATCATTATACATTTTTTTAAATGCAAGTCTCTAATCCTACAACATCTTTCCTCTTATTTATCCAATACAAGTAACTGCCTGACTTCCAAAGTTACATTCTCTCTAGAATACCTGGGTCCAGTATGACAATGACCCTGAAACCATACCATCTGTATGTGGAAATAAAAAATAGAAAATGGAAATAAAAGGATCACAATTTCAAGACGAAGGTGATTTTAGAACTGTCTGGTGCCATATGCTCACATCAGGTTAAGGTGAAAGATCCAAGGAAGTTGGTTTAATTATGGACATCTAGTTGGTTACTAGCAGAACCAGTCAACCTTGTTCAGTGGACTCAGCTGTCTCTAACTCTTTTCATATAGTTTGAAGATATATTTTTCTACTGTCACCCAAGAATCTTATATGAAAGAACTTAATATCTAAAGAGCTCCAGGGCTTCAAAAAAGCAGGAATGTGAAAATGTAAGTCTCTTCTGTAGTTTTTTAAAAAGACTTTATTTTTTTAGAGCAGTTTGGGGTTCATAAAAAAATTGGTTTGAAAGTATAGAGAGTACACAAATCTCTTGTCTTCCCCCAGCCCCCACTCCCTCATATGCACACTATTCCCCACAATCTACATCCTGCACCAGAGTGGGACATTTGTTACAACTGGTAAACTTACACTGACATATTATTATCATTCAAAATCCATAGTTGACATTAGGGTTTGCTCTTGGTGTTGGACATTCTATAGGTTTGGACAAATGTATAATAACATGTATCCACCATTATAGTACCATATAGAACACTTTCACTGCCTTAACTATCCTCTGTTAACACCTATTCCTCCCTTCCTCCTCCTAACCCTGGCAACCACTGATCTTTTTCCTATCTCCATAGTTTTGTTTTTTGTAGCATGTCATATAATTGGAATCACGCAGCATATAGTCTTTTTGGATTGGCTTCTGTCACTTAGTAATACGCATCGAAGGTTCTTTTGTGTCTTTCCATGGCTTTCATGCTGTATAATATTCCAGTGTTTGAATGTACCACACTTTGGTTATCCATCCACATATTGAAGGATATCTTGGTGGTTGCAAGTTTTGGCATTTATGAATAAAGCTGCTATAAATGTCTGTATGCAGGTTTTTGTGTGGACATAAGTTTTCAACTCATTAGGGTTAATATCAAGGAGCACAGTTGCCAGATTGCTCCATAAGAATATGTTTAGCTTTGCAAGGAACTGCCAAACTGTCCTGCAAAGTGGCCATATTGGGGTGCCTGGGTGGCTCAGTCGGTTAAGTATTGGCCTTTGGCTTAGGTCATGATCCCAGGGTCCTGAGATTGAGCCCAACATCAGTCTCCCGGAATTGAGCCCCACATCATCTCCCTGCTCTGCGGGGAGCTGCCTCTCCTTCTCTGGCTCCCCCTGCTTACGCTCTCTCTCCCTGGCAAATAAAAAAAAAACAAAAAAAAAACCTCAAAACAAAAACAAAGTGGCCATATCATTTTGCATTTCCACTGGGAATGTGCGAGAGTGACTGTTGGGCTACATTCTTGTGGGCATTTGGTGCTATCGATGTTTCAGATTTTGGCCATTCTAGTAGGTGTGTAGTAGCATGTTGTTGTTGTTTTAATATGTAATTCTCTAATGACACATGCTAAACATGTTTCATTTACTTATTTTCCATCTGTATACTTCTTTGATGAGGTGTCCAGATCTTTGGCGCATTTTTTAAATTGGGTTGTTTGTTTCCTAACTGTTGAGTTTTGAGTTCTTTGTATATTTTGGACAACAGTCCTTTATCAGACATCTCTTTTGCAAATATTTTCTCTCAGTCTTCTCATTCTCTTGACAGTGTCTTTTGCAGAGCAGAAGTTTAAGTTTTAACGAAGTCCAGCTTCTCAATTATTTCTTTCATGGATTATGCCTTTGATTTGGGGTCACTGATTTTAATCACAAAAACAGTGACAATAACAAGACTAACCCAAGCTGGGATGTTAATTGCCATAAAAGCAATAATATGGTATTGACTAGAGCTTGATGGTCATGTTTTATTTGCCATTAAAGGATTCTTCCATGCAAATCGTTCCCACATGTAATATGAAAAAATACATATTTACAATTATTTTGTTTATCAGTGTAGCTATTTCAAATGAAATGTCTGCAGTAGAAATAGACCAGGCTGCATATGTCAATCCTGATTTGAGATTAGCGGGCAGCAGCCACTCCCCAAGCTGCTGTTCCTGACATCTTGCTTGAACTCAAAGCCAAGTATTATCAACAGAGGTGTTCTTCCATTCCCTGGGAAGCTCGTAATGGTGCTCCATGGAAGAAGGCCTTCCTCCTCTGTTCCCAGTAGCAGAAACCACAGCTGCTAATGACTGTAACTCTGCAGACATGTTAAACATCAGAATTTGTTAATCATGGCAAAAGAGTTGCTCTGCTATGTCAAGAAATGACAATGATAGTAGCAAGACAATCACACTGCAAGGAGATGGACTCCAGTGAAATATGTATCAGGGAGATCTTTGGGAAAAGATATTGGCATTCCTGGTCTGAGAGATACCACAGTCTGTGTGTTTATCAGCCAATGAGCTCAAATGGATAGATAACTGAAGAAGAGCTCAAAGGGAATGAGGACTTCTTAAAGGGGATATCAGGGACTAACACAGAATCTCTTCCACTGCATTCTCTTGGTCAATGTAGTTACAGGCACAGCCCAGATCCAAGGGGGAGGAAAAAACGATCCCACCTCTTGATGGGGGCAGTTCTGAGCCATCATTAATCCACGACCTATAATAATTTCTGTTTTTTTCTTGCCTTTTAGTCCATGGGCATGAGGAGCCCAAAATGATGACACACTAATTGTGGCTTCTGTGGACCTCTTACTATGTTGTCTTAGGTGAAATGGTTCCCCTCTTAGGACCCAGGACCTCACCGAACCTAAAATGGTAGGGATGACAAGCACATAGTCTGCAAATGGGTTAGGGAGTGGTGGTGAAGGGGAACTCCTACTTCTATCTTTTGGTTTCTGGATCTATATGTTTTTGCTATTGGGCACAAAGTGCCCTATCACCTATAGGCTTGGTACATAAATTGCATCCTAGAAGATAGCACTTCAAGTTGCTCAGCTGTCTCTGAGCAGGCACTTCAGCTGAGCCTGTACTAAGACATTCTCTTATTCTATTCGGATAGCTGCCTCTGGGCACTGTAATATTTGGTTGAAGCAGTCATGTCTCCTCTTCCATAAAAGGGGTCCCTTGATCTGAGGCAATGTTGAGTGGAATGACATTTGGTAGCCCCAACATTCTGTTATCCTTCTGATGGAAATACTGGTAGGGGCATTGTGGACGGGGGGGCAAATACATATCCAGAGAAGGAATCAATTTCTGTAAGTACAGCAAATCCTCCAAAGTAGGAGTCCAATGTATCAATTTGCCATCAATGGCTCGCTGGTCTCCTTGAGGAATGGTACTGTATTGAGGGCTCAATATTAGTCTGTGCTGCTGGCAGGCTGAGAATTCAACAGTGTAGTAGTTAGGACCACCCTTAATGGGAGGGAGTCCATCATATTGGGCCCACGTGTGACCTCCATCCCTGTCCTTGGGGGCCATCCTTAAGTGAGATTGTCGTGCGGCAGCAAAATCTGTTTTCAGCTCACATCAACAAACTGGGCCTATTAATCCATAAAGCAACCTAAAGACTATTTTACTTCCTCTGATCTTTGGTTGTAGTGGACACCCTGCCTGTCCCATGAGACAACAGGTGTGAGTTTAGGAAGAGGCACTGCTGTAATCCAGTCAGGTGGCATGGGAGATTGAGCCATCTATTTTGGGGTCTTTTTTTTTTTTTTTTTAAGATTTTATTTATTTGAGAGAGAGGGACAGAGAGAGACAGAGATAGTGAGCAAGAGCACAGGTGGGGAGGAGAGGGAGAAGCTGGCTCCCTGCTCAGCAGGGAGCCCAGTGTGGGACTGGAGCCCAATGCAGGACTCAATTCTAGGACCCCGGGGATCATGACCCAAGCTGAAGGCAGACGCTTAATGTACTGAGCCACCAAGGAGCCCCCTATTTTGGGGTCTTAATGGTGCTCTCTGGATTGCTGTCTGGGCAGGACTCTTGGGCCTGACCCCAAATGTACCATTCTATTATGCAATAAATTGCTATAGCATGTATACAGGCTAAGTAAACTCCTACTGGTACAGGCTAAGTAAACTTTTCCTTCTTTCTGGAGAAGTTGCAGATCAGAGAGCAAAAAACACATTATGCACCTGGCTTAAGACACTATTAGAGTGAACTGAGTTGAAGCTGTCATAGAACTGGCCACTGAAGCCACAGCCGGAATTTGAGATGTGGTGAAGAGGACGGGAGGCAGGGCCCCACAGGCATCCGAAATGCATCCCATCTGCTTTAGCTCTATTATCCCAAATTGATTTAGAGTCTCTCTCTGTCTCTGTCAGTCTGGGGAGAAAACACAATGATCAGACTTGGGAGTGCTGAGCAAGAGACGCTGGAGGGTCTCTAGCCATTGAGAAAACGTATGATGCCGTTGTACATTCCCTGCGTTAAAACACTTCACTCCAAGATTTATTTTGTAGTTTGTGGCTCCCTCCTTTTAAGGCTTTTCTTTCTATACATGTGCCAAGAGTTTCCCCCTCTGTATTCCTGCAAGATGGTTTTGGAGCTCCAAAGTGTCCTCTTTGTGATTCCTACTGAATTTTTTAAAATTGAGAACTCTGTTCCATTTACTGTAGATCATTATACCAATATAAACTCAAAGACATTCAGTGGGTTTCTGACATCAGTCTCCAAGTCTCCAGTTCCTCATTTTTAAGAAATGGATAATAACTCCAAACCAGTGTTTTCCACGTTGGCCTTGTTCCATCTGATGCATGCTAGAATGTGTCCTGGTGTCTGGGCTTAGTTTCTGAGTCCTCAGTTGTTTTGATTAATGCATCACTATTTTATTCCCATCCACCCCCTCAGGCTTGTCTTCTCCTGCACCCCTTCCAAAGCATTGTTAGCACACATGAGAGTGTGTTCCGCATTCTTCTCCCTGCTCATATAATCATCTTTCATTTGTATGTACATAGTGTCCAACAGTGGTCCCGTTCTTCCTTGCTAGTGGAATCTTGACTTTATTTGCAATGCAGTGTGCTTAATCCTGGCAATGGGTCATGATTGGTCCAAGCTAATAATGATAATCCTTTCTCCATATTTCTCAGCCTAAACTCTGCAGCTAGAGGTGGCCACATGACCCAGCTCTGGCCAAGGAGATGTTAGCTATGGGTCAGGCTACCAGGAAAACAGATGACTCATTTAGAAGAGTCTTTGCCCCTTGCCCTTCTTCCTGCCTAGAATGCACATATGGTGCCTGGAAGTGCTATAGGCATCTTATGGCCATGCAGTGATAAAGATGGGGGGGGGGGGTAGAGATATAAGAAGGGTCTGGGTCTTTCAGAGCCCTATAGAGCTGCTGAAACAAGCTAGAAACTGTCTATATTCAGACTACCTCTCATGGAAGAAAAACAAACTCCTTTGTTTAAACCACTATTAATCTGGTTTATTGTTATCTTGCACCTAAAAGCATTTATAACTGAAACAAGCTGCATATGCATTTTTTCGTCTTCAATTTACGTAAGTATAATCATATTATACATATTTCTCTGAGTTTACAGAATCTTGCTTTATATCCTTCAAAATACATAATGGAAATTTCTCCAAGATAATGGGTATAGTTCTAATTTTTTTATTTTAAAAATGTTTTATTAATTGTCATGGATAGGTAATAGTGCTGCATGGTTCAAAATTCAAAACGTATAAATGGAAAATGGTGTGGTCACTTTAAAACAGCAGCAATTCCTCAAAAAGTTAAACATAGAGTTACTATATGTTAGAAATTTCACTCCTAGGTATATACCCAAGAGTAATGAAAGCACATATCCACACAAACAACCTGCATGTAAATGTTCATAGCAGGATTATTTATAATAGCCCCAAAGTGGAAAAAACCTAAATGCCTTTCACAGTGAACAAAATGTATAGGTATAGTCATACAATTGGAGTATCACTCAGCAAAAAAAAAAAAAAAAAAGGAATCCTGATGCATGTTACAATGTAGATGAACTTTGAAAACATTAATGCTAAATGAAAAGAATCCAGTTTCAAAAATTATGATATTATATGATCATATTTATGTGAAATGTATGGAATAGGCAAATCCACAGAGACAGAGAGTAGATTCGTGGTTACCTGGGCTAGGGGCAGGGAAGCTGGGAATGGAGAATGTTGCTAATGTTTAGGTGGTTTCTTTTTGGAGTGCTAAAAATGTTCTAAATTTTCATTTTGGTGATCGTTTCAGGACTCGGTGACTATACTAAAAAAATCACTGAACTGTACACTTTATTTATTTAAAGATTTATTTATTTAATTTAGAGAGAGAGAGAGAGCATGAGGAGTGGGGAGGGAAGAGGTAGAGGGAGAGAGAGAATCCTCAAGCAGACTCCCTGCGGAGCGCAGAGCCCAACATTGGGCTCCATCTCACAACCCTGAGATCATGCCCTGAGCAGAAATCAAGAGTCAGACCCTTAACTGACTGAGCCACCCAGGCTCCCTGACTCCTCCTTTTAAATGGTGCCATAGTCTTCAATTTCATGACTGTAACTTAATTTTTTAATGAGTTCCCTATTTGATATTTAGAGTATTTCCAATTTTTGCCTTTCTAAACAATGATGAAATAAATAATCTTGTCCGGACATCATTTCTTATATTTGTGAGTACATATTCGGGATAAAATCTTAGAGGTGGAATTCTTGGATTAAAGGATAAGTGTACTGGGGCGCCTGGGTGGCGCAGTCGTTAAGCGTCTGCCTTCGGCTCAGGGCATGATCCTGGCGTTCTGGGATCGAGCCCCACATGAGGCTCCTCTGCTGGGAGCCTGCTTCTTCCTCTCCCACTCCCCCTGCTTGTGTTCCCTCTCTCGTTAGCTGTCTCTCTCAAATAAATAAATAAAATCTTAAAAAAAAAAATAAAGGATAGGGGCGCCTGGGTGGCACAGCGGTTAAGCGTGTGCCTTCGGCTCAGGGCATGATCCCGGCGTTCTGGGATCGAGCCCCACATCAGGCTCCTCTGCTGGGAGCCTGCTTCTTCCTCTCCCACTCCCCCTGCTTGTGTTCCCTCTCTCGTTGGCTGTCTCTCTCAAATAAATAAATAAAATCTTTAAAAAAAAAAAAAGGATAAGTGTACTTTTTATTTTGATGGAATTTCCAAAATGATCTCCACAGTGTCTGTGGGAAGTTACCCTCCCACTAGAAATATCTGAGTGTGTCTGTTTCCCATAGCCGTGATAGCACTATGTGTTACAACATTTTTGATCTTGTCAATCTGGTAGTTGAAAAATTATATCATGTTGTGGTTGTAATGTGCATTTTTGTTATTGTGAGCACATTAAGCATCTTTTCCACACTGAATACCATCACATTCAATAAAGTTAATGTTATATTCATTCATTAAGTCATTTGAGTTTTCTGTAAATTGCTTCTATCCTTTACTTGCTTTTCTGTGGGTTTTGGTATTTTTCTTATTGTTGTTTTCTTTAGGGGCTCTAGTAAGGAAATTAGCTGTTTGTCTCATTTTTAGCCAATATTTTCCCAAGTTCTTCATTTGCCCTTTGATTTTATGGTTGGGTTTTGTTTTGTTTTATTTTCTTTTGCCATGAAGAAAATTTAACTTTTGGGTATAGTGAAATTTATTACTATTTTCTTTCATAGCTTCTGGATTTTGTGAAATGGTAAAAATAATTATTTATTTCTAGTGCATTTATGATTTCATTTTTTTTACATGTAAATATTTATAGAACTTATTTTGCTTTAAGGAATGGGTAGGGATCCAATTAAGTTTTGGGGGGTGGCTTTTTAGTGGTTCTGACGCCATTGTCTTCTCTCTGCTAACTTGGTATGCCACCTTTGATATATCAACCTCTTCTATGTATTGTCCATGTTTCTAGACCCTGTGAGTCGCACTGCATTCCTGGAATAAACACCTCTTGATCATGACTTGTTATATTTTTGACTTGGTGTTCAAATCTGCTAATATTTTACTTAGGATTTTTGCTTTTGTGGCGTGTGTGTGCAGTGTTTATTTGGTCTACACATCAATGATATATCCAGTTCTCTAAAATATTATGGAAGTTTTCCTTCTTTTTATATCTCTGGAACACTTTGAAGGCATTAAAATTATTTAGTCTTTGAAGGTTATTAGAATTCCCTTGTAAAACCTTCTGAGCCTGGTGCTTTTTGGAGGGCTCCATCCCACGGCAGGGCTCGATCCCACCATCCTGAGATCATGACCTGAGCTGAAATCGGGAGTCTGACACTTAACCAGCTGTGCCACCCAGGTGCCCCTGGAATTAGCACTTTTAATATTTTATTTCTTCTGTGGAAATTGATCTTTTATGCTTTCTTTCTTTACCAGGGTCAATTCTGATAAGCTGTATTTTTCAGAAAATTATCCATTTCATCTAGGTTTTCAATGTATTTTCAAAGAATTATACAATTTAGACTCATGATATTTTAAAATAACCCCTGATTCAATAGTTGATCTCCTATTGTCCTATTTCATTTATACTTGTGCTTTCTCTCTTTTACAATGATTCGGTCCATTTTGTTGACTATTTCATAGAAGTATTTTTTTTTAAAGATTTTTATTTATTATTAGACAGAGAGAGACACAGCCAGCGAGAGAGGGAACACAAGCAGGGGGAGTGAGAGAGGAAGAGGCAGGCTCCCAGCAGAGCAGGGAGCCCAATGCACGGCTCGATCCCAGGACCCCGGGATCACGCCCTGGGCTGAAGGCATACGGTTAATGACTGAGCCACCCAGGCACCCCTTCATAGAAGTATTTTATTTATTAATTCTACTATTTGATTTTTTTTTTTTAAAGATTTTATTTATTTATTCGACAGAGATAGAGACAGCCAGCGAGAGAGGGAACACAAGCAGGGGGAGTGGGAGAGGAAGAAGCAGGCTCCTAGCGGAGGAGCCTGATGTGGGGCTCGATCCCATAACGCCGGGATCACGCCCTGAGCCGAAGGCAGACGCTTAACCGCTGTGCCACCCAGGCGCCCCTACTATTTGATTTTTAACTCAGTTACTTATGCTTTAATTTTTATCATTTCCTTCTCTCTACTTTCATTAGATTTACTTTTCATTTCTTTTTTAACTTTTGAGATAGATATTTAATTCATTTATTATATTTTATTTTCATTCTTATATTTAATCTATGCATTTTCTTTGCTTTAACTGTATCTCCAAGATTCTGATATATAGGATTTTCATAATCATTATTTTTCTAAGAAACTGTTCAATTTCAATTTATATTTCTCTATTGACTAAGGAATTGTGTAATAACATTTTATTTCCAGATGAAAAAGAACTTGTGCCTTTTGATTTTTCCATTTTATTACATTGTGATAAGACAATGTTGTTGGTTTACATTATTTATATTTGGAAGAATTCATTGACGTTTTCTCAGTGACCTCACATATGGTCAATTTTCATGAATGTTCCAGAGTATTTGAAAAGAAGAAATACTCTTTCATAAGGGTGAAGGGTTCAATATGTATTCATAACATCAATCTTGGGATTATGTTGTTTAGGTTATATATACATGTGTGTGCGTGTGTGTGTAGTTACATAATTTCTTTTCTCTCCCAACTTGCCCTGTGTTGAACTGAGAGTGGATCTATAGCCTGTTCTAATTAATGTACTTCCATGTATTTCTCTTCTTATCTCCCGTATTTATGCTTTATGAAGGTTGCTGCTGCATTATTTGATGCAGAGTTATGGATACCATTTATATCTTTGCTGTGAAGTATGGCCTTCAGTATTATAAAAGTGTCCTTCTTTTGTCTCATTAAGCACTTTTCCCTCCACGAATTTCATCTTGTCAGATGTCAAGGTCACAATCCCTGCTTTCTTGATGTGCATTTTTCTGGTATAGTTTTGCCCATCCTTTTAGTTTTATTGCACTTTGTTTTGGAAGTATCTCTTACAGTGTAGAGTTGGATTTTGCCTTGTAAGACAGTCTGAAAATATTTTTCTTTTCATAAGTTTGTTGAAGCCATTCACATTTATTGTTACAACTTAAACACGTGATCTTAGTCCTGTGTGATTATTTTATGTTGTATTTACTCTGCATTTGTACCATGTGTTTTTCATTCTCTGGTCTGTTTTCTTTGCTTTTTAATAAAAGAAATGTTGGTGATTAAAATGATTTATGTTTTTGTTTTAGTAGTTATCTTTCCACTAATATATTTATATAATGCCCATGTTTTCCTTATTAGGCTTCTACTATTTGGTTTGTCTGCTTTAAATGGTGTCTTTGGCCTTCAACTATAATCTATGTGAAATCAATGAATTTATTCTACTTTTCCATTTTTACCTTTTTCCTCTCATTAACAAATTATGTTATCAGAGCACATAACACCTACATACTATTCTTCCACCTTGTCTCCACCTCTGGTTGGTCTAAGATCTGTAGTTAAATGTAGTCAGTGCTTACCATGGTCCTTCTAACAGTTTCTTCATTCACTTCTTAGTTGGATGAAGGTGGTCTTCTAGTAGATTCTTCACGAAATGCGCATTAGTATCATATTCCCCAAATTCTTGCACGTCTGCAACTCTTTCTCTATAAACAAGCACATGAAAAGATGCTCAACATCATTAGGGAAACACAAATCAAAACCATAATAAGATACCGCTTCACACTCATAAGAATGGCTATTAAAATGGAACAAGGAAAATAACACGTGTTGCAGGAAAATGAGGAAATTGGAGCCCTCATACATCGCTAGCATGAATGTAAAATCGTTCAGTTCTTGTAGAAAACAATTTGGTAGATCCTCAAAAAGTTAAATGTAGAATTATCCCATGACCCACTTCTAGATAATACCCAAAAGAGTTGAAACAGGTACTCAAACAAATCCTTGTAACGAAATGTTCATAGCAGCACTACTCGAAGTAGTCCAAAGGTAGAAACAACTCAAATGTCCATCAGTGGATGAGTGGACAAACAAATTTTGGTTATCCACTCAATGAAGTATTATTCAGCCATAAATGGGAATGAAGACTGATTCATGCTACAATGTGGATGAACCTACAAAAACAGTATATTAAGTGAAAGAAGGCTGACACAGGTCACATATTGTATGATTCCATTTATATGAAATATCCCAAATAGGCAAATCCATAGGAACAGAAAGCAGATTGGTGGTTGCCAAGGGCTGGGGAGAGGAGTGATAGGGTATAAATGCTGAATGTATACAGAGTTTTATTTTGGAGTGATGAGGTGTTTTAGAACTAGGTAGAACAATATTGTGAATGTACCAAATGCCACTCAATTGTTCCCTTTAAAATAATTTTGTGTTATATGAATTTCACCATAGTAAAAAGTGTTTTTCAATAGCCTTCATATTTGAAAGATTATCCGAGTTGGATTTAAAAAAAAAATCCTTTGTTCAGACTTCACCTGAGTTTTTGGTAAGACTATTTGACCACTGCTTAGCTTCCTAAGTTGCTCTTGAGAAATCTAATGCCAACCTAACTTCATTTTCTTTATAAAAGACTTGTTCTTTTGGCCGAGAGGACTACAAGATTATTTTTTTCTTGATTTTTGACTTGAATGTCTAGTTGTTTTATTAAGATATGTTTCAGAGTTGACTGTTTTGAAGCAATTTTGCTACATGGTGGCCCATTTCAATGTGTAGATTCAGGCCTTCAGGTGTACTTCAGGAGAGGTTTCTTGAATTATAGTATTATAAGTTTATCCTATTTCACTGTTTTCTCTTCAGCATCTCTAACTACACTTGTGCTCACCTATTTTATCTATCATTTTCTCACAGATTCTTTTTGCTTCTTTCTTTCATTTCATATTCTTGGCTCCTTTTATTTCCAGCCATTATCTTCCATTGTTGGCTTTCAACATATTTATTTTCTCTTAGGTGTCTTATAATTTAGCCATCTCAAGGTTAATTTTTCTTTTCTTTCCTAATGTCAGTTCCCATTAGTTCCAGTTTGTCAGTTTCTCTTTTGAGTTTTTAAATGCTTGATCTATGTTTTCTCCCCCCATCTGCAAATGCTTGTTTAATTATACTTAGCTCATGTTGGAATGTGGTATTATATTTTCTTTTGCATCAGGGCTGGTTTTCTTGATTCCTTCTGGGGTTTTTCATCTACTGAAGTTTTTCTTCAAAAAAATGGAAGTATAACATACGTTCAGAAAAGTAGGCAGCTGATAACTTGATATTTCACTTTCCCCCTGCACTTACCTGAATCCACCATCATTAAGAATCTATCACATGCCAGGGGTACTGCACCACTTTACATAAACAATGTCATCCTTTTTGCCATCTGATTAATGAGTGACCCACAGTTTGAGTCCCATCCTAATGTTTTGCTTTCTAGGGCCACTCCTGGTACTGATTTTCAGCCTGGGTTCCCCCAAAGCAGTGCCTGAAACAAGGACTTGCATGTAGGAACTTTATTTAGGAAATGATCCCAGAGAGGAGGACAGACTGGGAGAAATAAAATGCAAAAGCCAACACAAAGTTGTATTATCAAGTTGATCACCTCTATGAGTGATGGGGCTTGATCCTGC
Organism: Ursus arctos; assembly: GCF_023065955.2. Taxonomy (NCBI): domain Eukaryota; kingdom Metazoa; phylum Chordata; class Mammalia; order Carnivora; family Ursidae; genus Ursus; species Ursus arctos. Next base: position 11,355,759 of record NW_026622863.1, read on the forward strand.
TGGAACCAACAGAATGCACCTCAGGACTGTCCATCATAGGGATGGACAGGTGGAATATTTATGCATTAGTTCCTGGCTCCCATTGGTCAAGTCCGCTGGGGTGTTGACTTCCTCGTTTGTGAGAAAAGATGAAGGAGGAGGATGTGAGGTAGGGCCCAAGAAGGGTTTCATACTATGTCTTAATGGCTTCCACTGTTTCAGCTAAGTCAGCTCTCAGTCTTAGTGTTGTCTTATGTCTCTGACTGCTTTTAAGACTTTTTTGTCTTTGGTTTGCAGCAGTTTTTCTAGAATGTGCCTTAAGTCGTTTCCTTTGTGCTTACCCAGCCTGGGCATACGGAATGAGGTTGTTCTTGTAACTGTGAAAAAGCGTATTCTGAAAAAGTCTTAATCTTATATGTATGTATTCTTATATGTATTCTGAAAAAGTCTTAATCATTATTTTTTGGAATATTGATTCTAATGCCCCTTTTCCTCTCCTCGGTCTTCAGTTATTAAGTCTAACTGTATAGTATAACTTTCCACACAATCCCACGTCTTTTAACACCTCCCCCTTTTGTTACTTTTCATGCCTCAGAATGGATATATTTTTTAGAAGATTTATTTACTTTTAGAGAGAGAAAGAGAGAGAGAGTGCACAAGAATGAATGCAGGGGGGAGGAGCAGAGGCAGAGGGAGATCAAGATCTCAAGCAGACTCCATGCTGAGTGGGGAGCCCAATGTGGGGCTTGATCTGACAACCCTGAGATCATGACCTGAGCCGAAATCAAGAGTCAGACACTTAACCGACTCAGCCACCCTGGTGCCCCAGAATGGATATTTTTTTAAAATCTTTTTTTACAGGGGGCGCCTGGGTGGCACAGCGGTTAAGTGTCTGTCTTCGGCTCAGGGCGTGATCCTGGAGTTCTGGGATCGAGCCCCACATCAGGCCCCTCCGCTAGGAGCCTGCTTCTTCCTCTCCCACTCCCCCTGCTTGTGTTCCCTCTCTCGCTGGCTGTCTCTATCTCTGTCAAATAAATAAATAAAATCTTTAAAAAAAATCTTTTTCTACAGTTCAGTAAGTCACTTTTCAGTTGTGTCTGATTTGCTATTAGATCCACCTGGTGAATTCTTAATTTCATTTACTGTAATTATAGTCTACATTCATTTATAATATTTCCAGTTATTTTCTTTCAATAATGTCCAATTCTATGTTAAATTTCTCAAGATTGTTTTTAAGTCTATTAACATTTTTAAAAAGATTTTTATTTATTTGAGAGCGAGCAAGCACAAGTCAGGAGTGGGGCGAAGGGAGAGGGAGAAGCAGACTCGCCACTGAGCAGAGAGCCCCTAACTCTATTAACATATTAAACATTGTTTTTTAGAGGTTCATAGATGATGACTTTGTTTTCTGAATTACTTGTGGGAGTTTCACTTTTCTGTTGTCTTAGTCTTCAGTCACATGGTCTTGTCTCCTTATGTGCCTAGTTATTTTTTAATGTGTACCAAACATTGTACATAAAAAATGCAGGGATAAATTGAGCCTGAAGGATTTACTTGGGGGCTCTAAATTTTAGTCTTTGGTGGACTCTAAATTTCTAATTTTTGTTCTTCAAAGTCTGATGAGTATGCTGAGTTCCGTTCAGCTTCGCACCCATGCTTTTAAATTGGCAGATGCCTCTAGAAGCAAATCAGCTTTAATGTCTGGCTCACCGTCTCGGCTTCTCTCTGTTCCTAGATCTTGTTCCTGTGATTCCTTACAGCCTAGGTCACTGGTAACATTTTGATTTTGATGTTTTCAAATGCTTCATATGTAATATGTGTGTGTGTGTATAAAGTCAGATTTTCTAGTTGTTCTCAACAGGAATGTTGGTCCAAACTATCAAACTCATTACTAGTGTAGAACTCCATCCCGAGAAAAAGTTTTATTTTATTTTCTTATGCTACAGAATATGGCTACAGGATAGTTTCGGTAAAACTTATTTGTTTTCTATTTTCCTAGACAGGCCAGGAAGGATAATCATATAGGGTGGGGAGAGGTTTGGGTAGCTTACAGGGTTTCTCAGCTCGACAGTATCTTCTTCTGTTGCTGTAGTGAAGTTTCGTTAATAAATGGCCTCCTTTTAATGAGAATGATACCATTGAATGATACTATCTTTTCCACTGGGGCCCATAGTTTCAGCTGGTTCTTTCTTTCACTACTGTTGTCTCCAAGGATACCTCCCCTTTCAAAGTGTCCTCTTTTCTTTCAGGTGTCTTCCCAAGGCTACCACCTCTGGTTCTATGCACTTTCCAAGCCCCTTTCTTTCACTTCTCCAGTAGCCAGTAACTCTGCCCCCCCAGGCCTCAGACCTGTTCTCAGCATTTCTCCACTCAGCATGGCCTTTGTCCTACTGAGGGAACTTGAGTTGATGTTATCTGTGTTCTACTGCCACTAGAATCCTGTCACACTCTCTTATGTTTAACCCTTGCCTTACTCCCTCTCTGGCGTGGGCTTCTGAGCTGATGTTTATTTCCCCCACTTACATGTAAAGTGAAGTTTGTAGAATTTTCTTTCTCCTAGTTATATAGGAGTGGGTGAGTTCTTGTCCTATTAGAACCCAGAACAGTAACACATATTTTTAACTTTTAGATAGTGTAATTTTTTAGTTATCTCTTTGTTATTTTCTAATTGTACTGCATTTTGCTTAGAGAAACAGCTCTACAAGATTTTAATTCTTTGGAAATTGAGACTTCCTTTGTGGCTGAGTACATGGTTTTTTTTTTTTTTTTTTTTTAAATGTTCCATGTGTATTCTATATTTGCTTGAGTGTAGTAAACCTATTAAGCACATCTTCTAGACTTAAATTTTTTTGATCTATCACAATTAAAATCTAGTAAAACCGATGTGGCCATGTTTTGTCTATAGTTCTGTCAAGTTGTTGCATCGTGTACTTTGAGGCTATATTGTTAGGTGCATATATGCTCAAGTTCATTAGATCTTTGACCTGTTGTTCTTTTTAACAGTAGAAATTGTTTCTTTGTCCCTTGTTTCCCACCTTAAATTCTATTTTGCCTGTTACCTTGGTTCAATGTTAACATAAGACATGTATCTTGTTTTATAGGTTGTCTTTGCTCTCTTGGTTTGAAAGGGCTCCCTCATCTTGGATTGTGTGTAGTCTCTTCAGTTTTCTTCTTAAAATTATCCAATTTCTTCTACTGTTAATGATAGCATATGTAACTAGGACAAAACACATTTATGCCAAATAAAGCTTGATTTTAATGACACATTTCCTTAAAAAACAATTCCTTATCCTTCAGCTCCTTACCAGTGATTCCTGAGAGCTTTCTGAGTTCCAGCCTCTGTTGCTTCACTACAAAAAGCAAAGATACAAAAATTAGCTTGCTGTTGCCTCAGTTTCATAATGGCTGACTAAAAGTGCCCCTGTCATGTTAAATTAAGAAAAGTCTTCACACAAAGGCAGATTTGGGAATTCCACTGGAGCTGTCACCAATGCTGCTATCTAAAGAAGTGGTTGTAGCACCAAGAGAAGAGAAGGGGAAAAAGGTGCCTTGACTGACTAAAAATGAGTAGGGGGACAGACTGGTGGGAGGAAAAGTTCAGTTGAATATAGGTGTAAATAGAACATGACAGAAATAGAAAGATCAAGTTGGCAAATTTGACTTACAAAGAAAACTAATGGTGTTCAGTGAAGAGAGGGGTGATGCTGTTACAGGGATAAGAAAGGTCAATCTCGGCAGAGAGTGAGAAGGGGCAAAAGGCAGAAGACAAGCCTGCTGATGTTCACCACAGAAAAGAGGCCACATTCGAACTCTGAGAGAACCAGATTTTTACTTCAGAAAAACTGAAGGAGAAACACGGTTTAAAGATATAAAGTCAATGTCATATGGAAAACGAGAGGGTAAGAACAGAAGGTGTAACAATACCAGGAACATGGGCCCAGTTTTCCAGGAGGTTAGATTGTAAGGTGCAATCCACTGCTGGCTCTTTGAAATGGAACTGAAAAATCTATCTTGCTAGATAAGAGATTAGGATGAGGGATGTTTTTCAGTTTTTAAAACACTTGTCTCTGGTATTTTTTTAGCTTTCTGGATGACCTGGAGGTTGTTTTTGTTCTGAACAAAAGGGATGTAAAGCTGTTTGCTCCCATTCATGGATCTAACTAGGCATGTTGTCCAATCTATAATAAATCATGGGTTTAGTTTTTCTTTGTTAAGGTAGTCAGAGGCCTTCAGGCATGAGTGACTTATTGAAATGTACTCTCATAGTTGGGGATGAATTATCATCCTGATATTGTCAATCACTCGATAATTTGATATCCCCGGAGCTCTCCCTTGGTTGTTTTGGACTACACAAAGACGGCATTTTATTCTCATATTTGTTCACAGACATGATTCACATTTTGCTATCTAGTGAATAAGGAAATCATTCTAAGTTCAGCAATGGTGGCTGTTTGACTAAAAAAAGTTATTTTCCATATCCACAAAAATGTTAATCAGATTCTTGTCAGAACATGTGTAAGAAGTGGTTTTCATTGTCACAGCTCTTGATGTCAGATTACTAAAATAAATTATGTTTTGTTGTGGGAACATGGGTGCACGCAGAACCTCCCAAGTCACATGACCACTTCTGAGCCCATACTTCTTTGTAACACATAGAAAGTATTTGTGTTTTGTGGTAACGAATGAACGGCAGGAACAGCAGAATTTCAATGTGGCTGTTCTTTATTTGATTAAATATATTCTCTATTTATTCTTAAAAAACTAATTTAACTTAAATGGCAATAAACCATGATAATTTAGAAAACATGTTGAAATTGAGAGTGAAGAGAAATGTTCTCTATGTAAACCGCACTGTAAACCATAAAACTTATTTTTGTCAACTGCTTCTCATGACAGTGGCTGGGAATTTGACATTTCTACTACAGTAGGCAAAAAACCATGTAAAATACACTCTCCCACATACCACATCACATCTCTATTTATATTTCCAAACTAAAAGCATTACAGCCCCCAAAAGTGCTGAGTGTACTGTGTACATTTACACCAAGAGCTGTAAGTTCATGAAAACCTTGCCTTAAACTGGTGTATTTGTGTGGCGAGGCCATTGTTGGCACCCCCTCTCCCCCTCACCATAATGGGTCAGGCTTGGCGCACCAAGAGAAAACCATTGCTCTGTAATCCAAAAAGGTGGTGAACTTTTTTCAATGAATTCTGGTCAACACAAGACAGGATAAAAAAATTATTCTCAAACAGATTATGAAACCCACTCGAAGCATCCATATGATGGCATTCAATACCGCTTACCCACTTCAGAATACGTCGGCAGCTATTCGATTACTTAAGAAAATGAGCCTTATAAGAATTTACGTAGTTGGAAGTTGTGTTATTTTAAAACTAGAAAAGGAATCTTTAATAATCTCTACGGCAAACACGAATGTGACAGAAACATGGCTTGTTCTCTAATCGTATCTGAGGTATACATTCCACCCAGCTGACGAGGTCTCAGAAGTTCCCTAATAAAAACTCCCCCTCTCTACTTAAAGATCATAAGAAGTCAGTGCAATCCAGTTCTTTTCCCTGCAGAAAGGGTATTTAGTTTGGGATGTAACGTTTTAAAACAATAATACAAACCTCCTGGGAGAATACCACAATAAATGTCTCAAAAACCACTCCGTTAATCCCAGGGTATAATCCGGCTGTTTTAAATTACTGCAGGGAATATTATGGGCCTTAATGACACCGTAACTGCATGAAGCCAAAGAAAGCTAGAAAGAGAGGCCAAAAAGATGAGCTCAGAGCCAGCTGAAGTGACAACAAACATGTGGCTGTTTACTAGAATTGGAGAGGTTTAGTCTGCAGATGTTTGTGGTCTCTAGAAGGTTCCAGAGGAATGAGTTATTATGAAGATTTGCAGAGTTTGATGAGAGCAAGATTCTTCCTGGAGATGGCGGGCCCCAGACAGGGAGGCCCAATGGTAGAGACAGAATTTATAGATTTCTGTGGTCAGATCGTACTCTACTGGTCCCACAATGTACATCAACAAATTAATATTGTACGGATGTCATTTCAAAGCCTCCTAAAGACGAGAGTCATTATTGAAGCCATTAGAGCACAGATGGTTCAAACTATATGCAGATATTCATACTTGCATTTTTGCATTATAGCTGCTTTTTTTTCCTGTTGAACTGTAATGAATTGTCTCATAATCTATTCCATCTTCTTGCCATTAGCAGGCTTTGAATGTTCACAAATAGGAGCAAAGAACTCATTTTCCAGAGCTTTAATCACACAAAGAGGGAATGCCTAATTCTCTAAATGAAATGGTCTGTGATCACTGAAGCAGAGATTTAATATATCACGGCAAATTAGGTAGATTTTAATAAATTACTTATCTCCCTGAATACTTTACATATGCTTAAGAAGGAACATAGCCTGTTTGCAAACAGTGAAAACCCACAGCCTATAAAAATCCTTTGAAGAAAATGACAAATAAAAAAGTAAATTAAAAAATGAAATGCATTATATCCTAGACCTCCAGAGACAATTCCTTTGCAGCATTGATTCACAGCTCCATTAAAAATATCAATTAAATCCTTCAGTGAGATTGGGTAAAAGCTAGAAAATTAACTTTCTGAGCTGCTTTTCGAGGATCTGGTTATCCAGATACACCCCACCATTGTACAAGCTTGATGTAAATTTAAAAAATGATAAAAAAGATATTCCTTTCAGGTCTAACTAAGCATATCAGAATTTGAGCCATACTTTTAATAATTTCTTTCTGTGCCATAAGCTAAGTTTTCAAAACATGAATTTCATGTATATACATACATGTACCTATCTATCTCTTCTTTACATACACACATCTTTGGATCCCATTTCACCATTACAAATCCATAAAAATCATACAAATGCGAAGAAGTGTGATTTTTTAAGAAAGAAAACCAAAAACTTGCAGTAATTTAATAAGTTGGTGCCAAGTCTCATTCTTTATATTTAATTGATAGAAACTGCATGCATCAAAGAAAATGCACACTGAGCTTTAATGTGCATAAAATGGATATTAGCATTTTAAAGAGGAAGATTAACACATTAATCCAAGTAATTTTCATATATTGCTTCTAATAAAATCTTCACAGTATAAAACTCTTAATGAGGCTAATCATAGGCATTCCATTTAGTGGGACGATTAGGGATAACATAAAAGTATTCCTTTTCATAGGTTTTCTAAGATTTATCCTTTTTGCTTATTAAAAGTAAAAATGGGAATTGCATGTCGGTTCTTCATAAGAAAGTGTTGAAAATGCAAATAGATTTTCTCATGCTATCATGTAGGTATAAATTATTGAGAAGGTACTGCCCATGGTGGAGAACTGAAGTCCTGAGGGGTGGCAGTCATGGGAAGGAGGGAATAGAAAAAATAAACAAATGGAAAAGTATACAAAACTTGAACACTACCAACCCAGGCCTCCCCCACCCTGCGTCCCATGAATTATAGATTATATACACCAGAGTAATTACAGAAATCTCATCTCCAAACTTTCATGTTAGCATTTACTCAGGAGCAGGAGATGCCTCTGGAACAGCTTCTTTCCGCCTCCAAGTCATCTCTGTATTGCTCGTAGACAGACTGTAGGGCATGGAGCGCTTCGATGGTTACCCTGAGCTTGCCGATACATCCACCACCTGCCCGTGCATCAAAGACTAGGGGGAAAAATGGCAGAAGAGTGTTAATATTTCTTCAGACAGACTACCTGAAACAGGAATTGCAAACGTGAAGACGGCTCTATAAAAGGTCAAAGTTCACTGGCACCTCAGAAATCTGTAAATTAAAGCCTGTCCCGTGTGTAGGAAGATACACATTTCAGGTGTATCACATGTGTGCCTACTTCTTGCCCATGGAGTTAAGACTCATGATCTCTCCTGAAGCTGACCTCGTGGCAAGGCTGTAGGATGATGATTCCCGCACAGGAGCAGAATTTCTAACAGAAGAAATAAAGTCTAGAAGGGATCAATTTCAAAAAAAAATTTTTTTTAAGGAAACCTTTAAACACAACTTGGTATACAAAGACTTAGGTGGAGACACGAGTGGTCCCCAGCTCATTTCCGAGTTTCTTTATACCTCTTCTTCGGGACTCCTCACTTCACTGCTCTGTCTGGCACAGAACACAGCATTAAAATCCTGACCTGACACCTGAGTGTTGAAGTTTTTCAACTCTCTCTCAAAACATGGCCGCAGTAGCTGTCTGTGACAGATTAGTATGGCCATATGTGGATTCTCAGAATGAGAAGATGGGCTGTTAACCAGAACTGACTGGAGAAAAGATTAAGAATATAAAACAAATTAAGAATATAGATCATTTTCATCACTTCTCTCAGACTCTCTTGGTTCTGGTTGTCTTTCAGAGGGTTTAGGTTAATATTTTAATCCTCTCATCTTTTTCTGTGCCAAACAAAGTTGTGACAAACTGTCATGTAGTTAGATATGTATAGTTTACAAAGATTTCCCAGGATAGGTTTCGATTTTGGTTAATTATCTGGCTTGCTGTTGACTTGGGAGCATGTAACGCACACACAGGACAGACGGCTTGGCATCTGAACCGCAGCTGAACCACAGGGTAACGGTGTCCGGTACTTAGGAGGTGCTCAAGTAAGTGTTCACCGATGCACGAATAAACGAGTGAACAAGCCGTGTGTACAGACCTCCAGAGACGGCTCTGCTAACTTAACAAATGCAGCTAAGACTCAGCCTCATTTGTCCACTTACTGCGTACAGCCCTGGCCATCCTCATTATGACTGTGAAACGTCGGATTCATAAAGCACAATCCCTTCAGCATGTCCTAAATACGTTATATGAGAATATAGAGGGTGGGAACTAAGCCCTGATGGGACTCATGCCTTTGAGGTGAAAACCCAGGAGGGTACATTTTGTCAGGAATCCTTTACTCCTCTCAGAATCCTGCCAGGAAAGAAGTGACCGTTACGACTCGGAGACATTTGCAGTGGCTGTATCACTGGATTGTATCACTGAATTAAAGAGAAGCCTTACAAAAGACAGTATAATGATGACTCAGAATAACATTCCTTGGCTGAAATAAGGCTTGACAGCATGAAGCTTCCATAAACAACATCAACAAAATCCAATGGCCACATTTTTGTCACACACTCACCCTCAATACTAACAAAATGAATAATTCCTTGTGAAGTGAAATTAATTATTTTAAAATTTCTGTTGATTGAAAGGAAGGCAGGAGGGGACGGCAAGGGAGGGAAAAGCTTCCAGCTTCAAAAAAAAAAACCAAAACCTTCAGTTGCAAAGGAGTCAACCAATGTGTGACTCAACATCCCTGCAGCCAGCAAAAAAGAAGGTTTTAATAAAGAATTTGGATTTCAGCATTTGTTGTACAAATTGAGCAATACTTCCACCCATACCGTCGATAGTTTGCTCGATGATGTCTCTCCCTTCCTGAAACATGTCCGCGAGGTCAACGTTAGCAATGCCAATGTCATCGCACTCCAGATCCTGTTCATCCTCTGGGGGGTCGCTGACCACCGTGAAGCGAACACTGAGAAAGGGAAAGGAAGACACGGAAAATCCCCACAAAGGGAGGAAAAAGTCACCATAAAACACAACTCCCAAGTGGGGTTTTATCACTAAGTATGAAATCTCGAAGTTTCCAATTATTCCAGTAAAAAGCAAATTACAAGAGGTTAGATAAGTTATTGTATGAACTACTAGAATTATTATAGCACGCCCAGCCTTCAAGTGAACATAAATCCACTTTTCTAAGCACTGATTAACATTTAACTCTAGAATCTGGGGAAATTACTAGGCAAAGAGACGAACCAGATGTTCTCTCTAATACACACTATCTAATCGTATTGGGACACATCTACCTTTAAGGCTAAAAGGATCCAGTGAATAAAGACCATGGAGATCAGGGCACCATTTTCAAAAGAAATGCAACATTTTCTATAGAAATGTACAACTTTGGAGTGGCCACCAAGCAATTCACCCAACTCTCTATCCTATGAAATGCAGGGACCATGCTCCCCGGTAACGTTCTGAGTCACGTTAGATAAATATTGTAGCTCTGCGCGACAGCTACACAGAATGTTTGTACTAGTTCAGCACTCTTTCAACTTTCAATCCTAGCATTCAAGTTTTATTTTACTTTTAGACACATAATTGTAGGGTTCTGATGGGACTGATTTGAATTAGTGGCTTGTGTTGAGGCCAAACACACTTGGATTGACCAAATGACAGGAATTTACAGTTAAGTACTCTTTTGATATGTCTTGGCAGTGTAGCTAAAACCATGGATACTTGTAAACTACCATTTTAACCATTTTCAAAACCTAGGCCCTCCAAATCAGAAACAAAACAAGAAACTTGTTTCTTAGATGACATTTTGAGATGAAAATCTAAGTCTCTGAGAAATCATACCTTGAACAATACGTGCAAATAAAATCCTTTTCAAACACTTATAGGTAAACAGGATAGTATTTTTAACTAATTTGCTGAAAGTAAGCATTCGACATTTCACTGCTTTACCAAGTCCCTGTTTTTACCCAACAATAAATTTTGATTAGAAAACAGAAATCCCGGGATGCCTGAGGGGCTCAGTCGGTTAAGCGTCTGCCTTTCGCTCAGGTCATGATCCCAGAGTCCTGGGACTGAGTCCCGCATTGGGCTTCTTGCTCAGCGGGGAGTCTGCTTCTCCTTCTGCCTATTGCTCCCCCTGCTTGTGCTCTCTTTCTCTCTCTGATAAATGAATAAAATCTTAAAAAAAAAAGGCAAATAGAAATCCCTTCCATTGAAACCGAAGGCATACAGATCCTGATTTGTAAGTGGACGAGTATTTTATATGATGCATAAAACAAAGGGATTGAGATGGAGAGGTTAAAAGACATCCATTGTGAGTTCAAATTTCTGCTTTCCAACTATTAGCTGTGTGATGTTAGGCACATTACTCAACCTCTCTGTTCTTATCTGTAGAATGGGAAGGGGAATATCTATCTCATAGGGCTCTTATGAGGATCAAAGGAGATGATACATGTAAACAGTGCCTGGAACATAGCAAGCACTGAGGAAATGTTTGCTCTTTTATTACTACTATTTTTAATCTAGGTAGAGCTGCTTAAGCTTCTACATTTCCAACGGAAGAGAAAAAGAAGACATGGGGAAGACTTGTTTCAATTGAAAACTGAGATTGCCAAATTATACAATGACTGTATCAGTCAGTTAAACAAGAAGAATGGCGATGAAAGTAATTGTCCTAAAATGAATATGCTTGGAAGAGTAGGAATTACACGTGATATCTGATGCAAATTCTACATCCGCAAGACTTACAGAAAAGATAGAGGCTATGCAGATTGTACTAATACTGTTAAGTGTTATCCTCCTATAATGTCTCATATTTAAGGATCATATCTCTATCACTTTACAAATGCAGACCATTACCTCCACTGAATATATGAGAATTCTGAGACAAAAAGGAAAAAAAAAAAACCCTTCTAAATGCCAGGGAAAGGGCCAGAAACCAAAATTCAGTATTTCTAGCTTTAAATTCTGTAGAGAGCAAAATGAGATGTCAAATACGAAATTGAGAAACTACGAAGTTAAGCTGAAAAGGGAAGAAGGTACACTAAAATAATTTAACAGCTACAATTTGGCTTAGGCTAAACTGCACACAAGATGTTAGACACATTTTATGTCTCTCCTTTAAGGCTGCCAAACAAAGAGATGGAAACCTTGCTTGTTCTGTGTCCTGAAGAGGCTTCCAGTCCAGTCTGAGGACCGGGGCAGACATGTGGGGTAGATGTCAGACACCCACAGGGAGGTGAAACCGGTAGGGCCGCTGGAGCTGCTCCTGCCTCCCCTTCTCCCCTCTCCCTCCTGCAGACCTCCCCTCTTGCCAGGTCCTAGACACAGACCTCTGTGTCCTCCTGCAGGCCCGAGGTTCCCTTTGCCTTTGATGATCTTCCTTGCGTGGTTCATGACCTGACCGGGTCCTCTCGTCCCCTCACTTTCCAGCTTACTGTCACCTCCTTAGGCTCGCTGTCACTGTTACTTTCTATGTGAGCAACTTGTTTAACTTACTATAAAATGTAATTGGTTTATTTGTTTACTTGTTGTTGTCTGTCATCCTCAGTGGGACGGAAACTCCGTAAGTGCAGGGACTCCACCTTGTGAAGCATTTCGCTCCCGATACTTACGTAGGGGACCATAAATGTTGTTGAATGACCACATGAACTGCAAATTGGATGATGTCCCGGAAGGCTGGCTCATTTGAAGCAGGTCTACTGGAGGAGGCAGGCCCTGGGCTGGGCATCAAGGTTTAGACCTCAAATGTCACTTGCTGTTGTTTAGGAAATCAGAAAGCACTAAAACTCCTTAAATCGCTTGATGTTTTTGATTCTTTGCTCATTCTGAAATAATTCCTTTCCATATAAAACAGGAGAGAAGACCCTAAGGGTTACCTGTGAGCTGTACCTACTGGAATGCGGATGGTGCTAGTGGATCTGCTCAATGGACATGGTAAAGAGAAGAAATGAAACCAAGAAAGAACCTTAAGTCAGTGCCAACACGATGACCTCAAATAAGTAATTTTTAAGTCCTCCCTCAATGTGTTACCTCCCTTTGAAAGTGACACTTGTATACTTGCAAATATAGCCAGGGCCAGGGTGCAAAGGTCCTGTACGTAATTCGTTATGCAATGTACATAAATTTATGTATGTCAGGGAAGACTGGCCAAACTTCTCTGACTGTGGCTTTGTAAGCTGTCTCCAATATTCAAGAGGGGTGCTGCCTGAGAAAGCGAATTCTTATAAACTAACAGGTACTTAAAACAATGTGAAATAATGGGACCTGTAAGTATTTGCAAGATGTGAGACCATTCACTGGAACAACAGTTGTCTTTGGCTGTGGAAACATGAAAACATATACTCCCCCCTTCTCCTGAAGAAAATGATACTGTCAGGGAGAAAAGCAGGCGCAGCCATTCTCTCCTGTTATGGTCTCATTCCCGCCACAGTGGGCAGTGGTGTGGTCAGTGGCGTGGGCGTGGCCACTCTGGGCATTCACTCAGCCTCCATCCCCTGCCACCAGTCACTCTGTGCCTCCAGTGCCTCTCTTGGTTTTTCTCAAAATGACACGAACATTTGTGTCTCTGGGGGTCATTTAGAGATTTTAAGAGAAACAACGATGGGTCAGTGGAAGTCATTACATTTACTGTGGACTTTAAACAAAAATTTTAAACTATTTTGCTACAAGGAAGCAGGTCTTTTGAGGAAAGGCAAGCCTACATTTAAAGCAGAATCTGTCTTTTTAAAAATACCCACTTGTGAGGAAACAAAATTGCTCTCCCCGATGAGGAGTGCTACTTATATGTTCTAACATTCCAGAGACAAAGTGAACACAGAGGTAGACAAGTAAGACTGAAAAGATTGGGAAGTCCAGCCCATGGCTTGTCCATGGGAACAGAGCTCAGTCACGGATAGTAACGACCCAGTCTGTTGACCACAGAGAGGCAGATGACAAGGTCAGTGCTGTGTAATCACTTGTGACCTGGGATGACCATGGAACACTGAGGCATTGAAGGGGCCTTGAAAGAGGCTCAAGTATACAAAGTAAATAAGTAAAACTTGAATGATTATCTACCACGCTGGGAAAAACAGAACTTCAGGCTAATTAACCCCTTCTTCAGAACTGAGATCCAAAGACCTGATAAATGTACTTCAAGGAGTTAACGAAAAAGCTACTATCAGATCCTAAGAGCTAAGAATTCCAGTCTCCTTTCTTGAAAGAGAAGATCAAATGCTAGTTTGCAAGCTCTTTTGAAACACAGAATGTCTTGGGGTGCCTGGCTGGCTCAGTCGATGGAGCACGGGACTCTTGGTCTCAGGGTTGTGAGTTCGCGCCCCATGCTGGGCGTAGAGGTTACTTAAAAATAAAATCTTGAAAAAAAAAGAAAAATAAAATCTTGAAATAAAAGAAAAATAAAATGTCTTTAACTTTCCCTTCACGCCCTCTAGGAAAGGGGAGAACTCGAGCCTCCTTCTCGGGTGGGCAGGGGCGGGCTCCAACTCCGAGGCACTAACATCTATGGGCCACAAAAGCAAGGAGAAGAGAGATAAAGGGCCCATCCCGGCTAAGGGAGGAGAGCCAGCTAATGGGCTGGTGGGCAGCGCCTTACATAACTCCTCAAACTATACACATGGCAGCGCACACAAAAGCAGGAAGTTACTAAGATCAGGGGTTTTCCTCCTTAAAAGGATATCATTTCTCTACTGAACCAGGATCCAAAATCTGTTGAGATTGCCAAAAAAAAAAAAAAAAAAAAAGGCACAAAAAATACCATGAAATGATGACTAATGAAACGATGACAGTAAGGTACAATTAGTCTGGAAGGCTGATGAGCTAGTACGAGTAGTAATACCGACATCACTACTACTTACACCGATGACAATGAACGCTTATTGCGCCCTCTGTGTCAGGTGCTACTCCAGCCATCCCGCATTGATTATCTCGTTGAATCCTCCCAACCACCCTATCTGGTATTATCTCCATTGTACAGATGAAGAACACGAGGCAGAGGGTAGGTGTCCAAGGTCCGACAGTTAGTAAGTGATGAAACAAGAATTTATACTCCGGCCCCGTGGCTCCCGAGTACGCCCTCCCTGCAATCATGTCATGCACTTTCGTAATACTCAAACAGTAATGGGATACCGGGTATACACCGTAGGGTGTTTTGGTCTGCAAAGCACTGTCGGATCTTGACAGTTAACTCTGGATGGTACACTGGGCTACTTCGTGTCTAGGAGGATAGAGACCAAGAGGAAACATACTCATTCAAGGGCACACGGTGAATCACAATTCTGATTCCGCATCTTGAGCTTTCTTTCGCCACACCATGCCACAGAGATCTACTTTCTATAAACCATCCGATAATTTAGAATGCTTAAATATACCTCGTGTAAGGCAGCTCTTGTTTCAGTAGTATTGCCTTTAAGATGTCTCTCTTTGCTTGGTTGTTTTCTTTATCCACGTAGATCACTATACCAAAAAAAAAAAAATCCACAGAAAGAAGTCACTCAGGAATATGCTACATTAGTACCATTCTGTATTTGTATAAATAGCTGTTTTTAGAGACACAAGTCATGCCACCTGACTTGGGTGCCTGGGAAAAGAAAGCAGCTCTGGAAAGCAGAATCAAATCTGAGCAGTCATGTGATCTAATGTCATGTCACGGGCAGGTTTATGCGCACACTGTCAGAAAAGATACAAGCAACATCTAAGGGTGCCACATCGCTGTCACTGCCTGTTAATGGCACTGGCAGTCATGACAGTAAAAGCCAGTGGTCTTTATTGCTTTGTATTTGAGGGATTTACTGCATTTTCTCTCACCCAAGAAGCGAGTGATAATGATAATGTATGGCAGAGAGCTTGTCCTTCCTGACAGCCTCGGTAATTTAATCCTTCTCTCCTGCCACAACATGCAATAAAAGAGGCATCTAGTGTATTGGGTTGAGGAAATCCATAGGCTGACGTGTGCTGGTGTTCGGGTTGGGGGGGGGCAGGAGAGAAATGTAGGGAAGGGAGAGAGAGGCTTTTTAGGGTATGAAGTTTGTCTTTGGTTTTTGATGGTGCGTGTTGGGCGGGGGTGGGGGGGAGGTTGCTGGGGTGGCTCAGTTGGTTAATCATCTGACCCTTGGTTTGGGCTCAGGTCATGATCTCAGGGTTGTGGGATGGAGCCCTGTGTCAGGCTCTGTACTTGGTGGGGAGTAGGCTTGGGGATTTTCTCTCTCCCTCCCTCTGCCCCACCCCTGCTCACACTTGCATGCACACTCTCTCTAAATAAATAAATCTTAAAAAAAAAAAAAAAGTTGCATGTTGGCATGCAGGAATGTGGCCAGACTATACTTGGCTGAAATATGAGATGAGAGAGCTGATCTAAAGTCCCACCAGGAAGAAGGCGGTGAACACTTGAAACTGTAACTAAACGCCTGCGCTTTGGGGAAATGGCATCTCGGAGTGCGAACACCGATTTCCAACCTGATTATTTTTTCTCAGCTCAGTAACAATTCAGCATGCCTTAGCTTCTGAAGACATTTCTTTTTCAGATGCCATTTTGGAGGTAAAATGTCCCCTGTGACCAGATCTCAATTAGAGACTATCCCTGATCAAAAGTACACAAAGGGTGAAAGATATCATGACAATTCCAAAGCCAGACTCCGCTGGGAACCAACATATTTCATCCTGAGAATGTTTCCCTGGACAATTTTAGTCCAATCTCAAATCATGATACTATCAATTCATTTAATCATTTGGCTCAGCTGACGTGCTGGGCACTTCGTTAGGCACACAGGGTGGGAGACACATCGGGGCCTGTGTAGGGGTGGGTTCACTGTTTAAGAGAGTGAGAAGGAAGGTCAAACAGCGGCTCTCAGGTTGTTGCTGTTAGCACAGTGCAATATCAGTAAATGTGACTAGTTATACAGGTTACTGAGATTTATAGGAATCAGAAAAGACAAAGGGTTCAGAGTATTTTGTAAGCATAGTGCTTGGCTTATCGGTGCTAAAAAGGCTTTACTGAGAGATGAGTTCCACTAGTGCTGGGAGGCTCATTTTGGCCACCAGTACACCAAGCCAAATGGGAACTTTTTTCCCCAAATGGAAATTTTTTTGTTTTTGCTGTTTATCACCAATTCAAGATGAGGTTGAGCATATCTTTTTGACTTCAGAGTTCTAAAGCTTAAAAGCCATAATAGTCTACATTATTATTTTTTTTGTGATAATTTTTTGTATAATTTCCCCTGAAGTTTTATTGAGATATAACTGCTTATAACATTATATTAATTTTATGTGTATAACATAATGATGTGATATATGTATATATTACAAAACGATTACCACCGTAAGTTTAGTTAATATCTATCACCTCACCGAATCACACATGTTTTTTTTCTTTTGATAAGAACTTTTTAAAGATCTACTCTTAGCAACTTTCAAATACACAGTAAAGTCTTGTTAACTATAGTGGTCTACATTATTTGAAGACAAGGGTTATCTCAATGATACAGAAAAACAAAAAAACCTGAATTCAAAGTCCAGCATCTAGAGAGTTTTTCAGTTAAGTTAGGCTGGTTCTGACAAACCTCAATGGCTTGAAAAATATTTTTTTAATGTGGTTAAATACACATAACATAAAATTTATCATTTTAACCATTTTTAAGCATACGTTTGGCGCCATTAAGTACATTCATACTGTTGTACAACCATGACTACCATCCAGCTCCAGAACTTTTTCATCATCCCAAATTGAAACTCTGTTCCAGGTTCTCCCAGTCCCTGGTAACCTCTATTCGACTCTTTGTCTGTATGAACTGGCCTCTTCTAGGTACGTCTTGTTAAGCAGAACCATACAATATTTGTCCTTTCATGTCTGGCTTATTTTACTTAGCATAATGTTTTTCAAGGTTCACTCATGGCATGTATCCGAATTTCACTCCTTTTTAAGACTGCATAATGTTCCATTTTGCTGTACAGATTTGGTTTATTCATTCGTCTGTTGATGAACATTTGGGTTGTTTCCACCTTTTGGCTATTGTAAATAATGCTGCTATGAACATGGGTATTCAAGCACCTGTCAGAGTCCTTGGTTTCAATTCTTTTGGATAGGTATCCAGAAGTAGAACTGCTGTACCATATGGCAATTCTACATTTAACTTTTTTTTTTTTTTAAAAAACATCTTTAGGGGCGCCTGGGTGGCATAGCGGTTAGGTGTCTGCCTTCGGCTCAGGGCGTGATCCCGGCGTCATGGGATCGAGCCCCACATCAGGCTCCTCCGCTATGAGCCTGCTTCTTCCTCTCCCCTGCTTGTGTTCCCTCTCTCGCTGGCTGTCTCTATCTCTGTCGAATAAATAAATAAAATCTAAAAAAAAAAAAAAAAAAAAATCTTTATCACTGAAATCGGTAAAAAAAAAATGGTGTAGTTGGGACACCTTCTGCTTCTGCTTCCTCCAGCTGGCCAGCACACCGTATTTCCTATTCTCTTAACGATGAGACAAATAGTGACAGTCACCATTTACTGAGTGATATTTATGTACTAAGTACTACGCTCAAAACTTTTCTTATGGCAATCGCATATGATAAGAACCATGCTGTCCCATATTTGACAGATGATTAAATAGACCCAGAGAAAGTAAGTAATTTGCCCAAGCTCACCTAGTTAGAAAGTGGCAGAACCAGAATTTGGATCCAGGAGAGTCTGCCTCCAGAGCCTGCCTTCTTAACCTCCATGCTAGAACTTCTTCCTCCACATGAAGCCAAAACTTTTCCTGCTGTTTAAGCTGCAACCGTGTTGTTAGCACAGATGGGAGTGAGAGAGAGTTCTACCCCTGCAGAAGGGAAGCCACCGGAGCCTCCTTTCACTCTTTCACAAAGGGATTATTACTTAGGTTCAGCGGATCAAGCGCCTTAAACAACTCTCTCGGGCTGAACACTTTATAGAATTCCTTTCTGAAAAAAACTCAAGCTCCTTACCCATCAGCTAGCTTCTCCAAAGGTATACCAAATGTGAAGTCCAGCTCTCCTGCTTGCATAAACAACGCCTAGAATATGGGCGTCTTAAGCTAGCCCAGCAATTCTCTGCCTTTAACGTACGCCCGCATCCCCGGGAGGGCTGGTTAGAGTGCTCATGAATAAGCTCACCCCGAGTTTCTAATTCAGCAGGCCTGGGGTAGGGCCTGAGAATGTGCATTTTTATCTTCACAGCAGCTACTGCTGCTGCTGGTCTGGATGCCACACACTGAGAACCACTTGTAGCTCAACATCCCTTCCCCTAATTTTTGAGTGAACACTCTTGCGTTGAACATGTGGGGAACTGGGACAGTCCACCTCTAGATCAGGGTCCTAAGGACATCCATTTGGTGTTCTGGAACTAGATGGTTAAAAAAGAAATCTACAGTTTCAAAACTTCACATACATCTTTTAAAAAGCAATTCTGGTGATTTGAAAAGTATCAGAACTCTCTAAAAATTAAGCTATTTATCTTTTATTCTCATTAGAAATCACATTTGTTTAGGACTTGCTAGATTTTGACATAAACTTATTGAAAGGATATGTCTCAAAAAAGGTACAAAACAGTAGTCCAGCAACTTGAACTGACTTTGAATTGTCTGCCATTAAAAACCCATCTTTGACTTCTGCAGGTTGGAAAAATCCTTACATTGTTTATCAGTGTCATTTGGCAGAAGAAATGCAGGTGTCTTAATTACGAAGGGTTGATAAACTTAAATCTCAGTACACTTTTTGTGCTGGAGTGTTATCATCCCCCTAATCCTTATCTTTGCCACATTTCTCCTCCTATTAGTGATAAAACGTAAATTCTGCATTGTTTTCACTTTTTTTTTTTAAAGATTTTATTTATTTATTTGACAGAGAGAGAGAGACAGCCAGTGAGAGAGGGAACACAGGCAGGGGAGTGGGAGAGGAAGAAGCAGGCTCCCAGCGGAGGAGCCTGATGTGGGGCTCGATCCCAGAACGCCGGGATCACGCCCTGAGCTGAAGGCAGACACTTAACGACTGAGCCACCCAGGCGCCCCTGTATTCACCTTTTGAATTAAACTTTAATTGTTCCAAAACATAGACTGTTCAGTGCTCAGAGACTAAGGACCCAGATCCATATAAGTCTCATAAAAACTTTGGACGATTTCATTAATCTTTTTTCTTCCCACTGTCAATTCCCTAGAAGGCTTTATTCAGCCCAGACAACATTCTTCAGACCTATCATTAATCTTATTTTTTCCAAACTATTTTCTTGCTTTCTCAGCATTCTTTGAGCAAAATTTTCAGGCCCAATAAAATACAAATGTTTCGTTCATGCTACAAATGTCTAGCAAGTGAATTTAAGTTCGTTTGTTTTTTTTCCAGCATTAGGAGCCTTAAGAAGGTACACTTTTTGTGTAAGTGAAACTGGTATTAACAGCTCTTAATAAAGACTGAATCGGGCTATAAATAATTGTGGGGATCACTAGACTAAACCTCTCTTTTTATATACCTAATTCAGGCCTCAGGATACAAATCCCTTTTGAAAGGATTCAAGCCATAATGCAGGGTAAAAATCACTGTGAGGTTCGGTCACCCTCTCTACTGGTATGGTCTTCAAACAGGAGATAGCATGTACTAATTGTCCTTTAGATTTTCCATCTGAATTAAAAAGTCAGTTTGGAAATAAAATTACTTTCATTAACATTTAATAAGATTTGGAAGATGTAAGTCTACGTTATATTGACCTTTTACATCAAGTCACAAGTGAATGGCAAATTATTACAATAATTAGATGAGATAGTTACTTATTAACCAAAGGTTCAAGGAGATTCTCCTACACTGAAGGTGATGCAAATACGATAATTTAAAAATAAACATTTTCACTATGTCATCATTAAGTGAAAAATAAAATAAAGCCTCCTACAAGGTTTTAATATTATTTCTCAAATTCGCTGATGACCTAAGACTACATTTTTTTCAGATATAGTAGATAAAAAACAGTATTATTTTGCTTGGAAGCACAAAAGACATTCCTCTCCTCTCCCACCAGGAGGGGATTTAAATATCATTACAATTCTTTTCAATTAGACTTTAAAATTCTCAAAGTCAAATCTCAGTAAGGAGGAAGAGAAGCTGAGAAAAGATACAGTAAACATTTCTACAGAATTCATTTCTAATAAATTATTGGTTTTCTTGTTGCATTCAGATGACTAATTATTCATTAGAAACATAAGCGACTCTTAAAATTACCAATTAGATAGTAGGGGTATCTTGCAGTAAGAGGAAAAAACACACCTGAGCAAATGCCAACCAACCAACTAAGAAAAAGCCCCCCAAAGCCTTTGGTTACCACTCGAGAATGTTACAAAATTCAGGACACTTGAGCGTGTGTTAACAGGTTGCATCTCCCCAGAATGATTTGCGTGGTTTCTTAAGCAAATAAAAACAATCTGCTGTGCAGCGGGCCAAGTTTCTCAACGTACGATTTCTAAAAAGCAATTTTGTTGTCAGTCCAACCAAACATTCTACTGCTGACCTTTAAAAAGAAGAATACAAAAGCCAGAAGAGTTTGTCTCTTTTCCTGGGGTTTCCTCATTATAATTAGGTGTCTATTCAGTTCTTCCGTTACTAATGATGTTTTGATATGGTTTACTTCTCTGAAACTCTGCAGGTAAAAGATCTCTGGGAAGCTTGAGAAAATATTTTTGGAAATGTTTCTGTTATATCAAGTCAGTGAAAGGAAGGAGGAATCAGATTCTTGTCCTGACCACACTATTTATTTCCCCTGTGATTTCTCAACCTGTCATTATAGAATTATAGAATTTGAGCTGGAGGGGATCTAAGAGAGCCCTTATTCAATAGATAAGAAAACAGGATACCATGAAATTTAAACATCTTGCCCACGTTCACAGAACTAATAAGAAGTGTGGATACAGGGAAGACTAGAACAGATTTCTGGATACTCATGATGATCGTCTCAAGCAATGACCACATTTCCAAAAACAGCAGGTGTGTGCCCATGCACACACACACACACACACACACACACACAAGTAGTAACCACACGCATTTGTAATCTTACTGCATGATCAATCAGTAGCATGATATCCATACAATCAACAGCTTGATTACACATATTGATTAAAATACAATTTATAAAATTGGTGAGAAAAAATATTAGTGTTCAACGAGCATAAGATGGCCTGTTTTTGCTAAAGATAATGCAACACTCCATCTTTATGGTTTGTTTTAATAAAGGGCTTTAGCGCTTAGTAAGCAGTTTTAACACAGGGTCATGTCAGCTTGATATGATATTTTTACTCCTCTTTAATTATACACTGATACATGCTATTCTTTAAAACATCTTAAAGTTAGCTGATTGAAGAATTTACAGGGTACCAGTTGGGTCTGACTTAGATGTCAACTAGCTGATAGATAAAGCCCTCAAAGAGAAAAATCTGCCTGCAGCTATCAGCTCATGTGTGGGCTAAATCATGAAAAGGTATTCTAAGAATTTATGTCACTCAACTAAAATCCTGAACATACAGACACTGGGAGAGACGTATACGTATATTGTAAAAACACCCACGTGGTGACACTGATCAGAAAGGTAGAAAAAAATTAGGTCACTGAATTGTTTGACTCATATGATTAAAAAGCTAGTTCTTTTTTTCCCCGTGAAATATTGTACTTTTTGATTCAATTCAATTGAAGATGTAGGTGACATTTTTCTATTGATACTATCCTGTAGCAGGAACGTCTACAGACATTGTTTCTCGGCTGTTTTGTTTTCTCTTTAGTATTACTTCAAATTTAATTTTATTTATTTAATTAATTAATTTAATTGTTAATCCTTATGCTGCAGGTTTGACTTTTATCAATCCATTCTTATGAGACTTCCGTGACTTTATGTGAACATTAGAGAATTATACTTTTTCCTCATTCCTGCAGCTACCTTTACAGATAAGACAAAAATGAAAGTTTATATAATAAAGGAACCATACATACCATTGCTATAATTATAGTAGACCCACTGCCCACTCTTGGGTTTTGGGAGTGACACAGGTGTCTCTTCAGCAGGAAGACTGTAGAATCTGCATTCAACGAACAGCCGTTGGATAGTGTCATCTGCAGTTACTTGAGAATCATTAAGGCTTAGGGCTATGATCTCAATCCGAATTTTTTCTGATGGCTGTAAACAGAGTAAAAACAAACAAAAAACAACAACAAAGAAACGTAAAACAAATGAGCAAAAACCCCTTCACTCTTTTTCACTATCAATTTTAAATAAAACATGAAGGCCCATGGGTTTCTTTTTTGGAACGCATTGTACACTACTGTATAGTTACACATGATAGATTATTCACGACAGAGAGAGAGAGAATGAGATTCTAATGCCCCAGGGTTTGAAGTTAACAGTGTCACGGCAGTCGTCTCCTGATTTACATTTGAGGCTATAAATACCCCACTAGTAGTCTATCAGGGGTGAAGATTATGAGATCTTCATCTCCGATTGCTTTCAGAATGACAAGTATCAGTTGGCCTTATCTCAAACTATGTAATGAAGTACATGTTTATCGCTGCCTTTATTTAATCTACAGTACCTGCGAAAGTTTCAGTTATTCAGAGATCAAAGCCTGTTGAATACTTTATAGCTATTATGCTAATAAATGTAGCTATACGAATCCATATTAACCATAGCAGAAACTACAGCTCATCCTCTTCTATATTCTGCCATAGCACATTTCACTAAATAAGTAATGTTTTCAAACAAAAGAAACAGAATTGTTATCTAATTTACCATGTATTTCCTTGCAATTTATTTTTTATCTCATTTTTACAGAAACTAAAAATGTATTTGTTTTACTGTGTAATTTTCATTTCCATCCTTACTTAATAGATTTTGGTGTTACAGACATTATTAAACGAGCCATATATGTTTCCTTGAGTAAGAATTTAAGACAAACAACAGACTATGACTTAAAAATTAGATCACACCAAGATAACTCCTTGCTTAACTGTTTTGTTTTTCTTTACAATTTTAAGTTTGTGCTTCATTCCCTTTTACTGAATCCCTCTTTACTAAATTCAGAAGCATGCTACCGTAAATTATATAACTTCAAATAATAATTAGAAAATCCTGAAACTAAGACCTGTCTATACAACCAACTTTTAGGAACTCACTGTCAAAAATAAATCAGTGTGCAAATTCACCACAGTGATTACTTAGATATTTCAAAGCATATAATATAATTAAACTGAAAAGCAAAACTATCCTATTGTAAAAATATCCCCATAAAGAACAATTTCTATTGCTGTCAAACCCCCTCAATATTTGATGAAGTAATTTTACCCCATTCTTTCAAAAGACATTTTCTTTTATTATGTATTCTAAGACACTTTAACTAAAAACCCAAATCTGAATATTTCAATAAGGTTATTTTATTATTCAGTAGATTCATGGAAATTTTACTAGGATGACAGAGAAAATTCCACACCATTCTGTCTCCACTAATACAGGTACAAGGCTGCAGCTGGCAATATTACTAGGATTAGCATAGTATGATGAAATATTTAAAGGAAAATTTTTTCTAAAACCTAATAAATCAAATGACTGCCAAATGTCATTAAAGTGATGGTCTTTGACTTGAATATGCTTTTCATATTCAAATTTGAAAAGAAAGAGATGAAAGCCTGGAAAGGTTACTCGGTTTCAACTAATAACCTCAAGCCCTCTCCGTTCACCTGCATAAAAAATGAAGTTGGCTCCATTGTCTAACCTCACTTCAGAAAAGCCCTTCTCTGCTTGCCGAAGACTAACATGGTAAAGAAAATATTTTAAGTGATATTATTTTTTCCTTTAAATGTACGGTGGTTGTCAAAATACCACACACAAACGCCCATTTTATAATTCTGCTTCAAATGCAGCACGATGCATAATTAAGCCTTTTACAGGACTTGTAATTTGAAAAACTCAGAATTGTTATAACAATAAGTTCTTATAAAACATTCCTGTTCATTTCTGCACATAAGAATTAAAGGAAATTAGCCATTAAAAGGCAAAAGAGGAGTATACATGGTTCTTTCTACATTGTGAAAAGAAGAATTTAAAGTTGTTTATCATAGAACCCAATGAAGAGGAGAAAGAACTTTTAAATAGCAGGGGAACAAAATTTATTTAACTGGTTATTTTATTAATAATATATTAAGTAAACAGTCCCCATATGAAAACTTGCATTATTGTAAGAATGTATTTAGGTTGTTAAATAAGACTATATACAAAAATGTAATTCTAAATGAGAGTACATTACAGCCAAAGAAACAAACCAAAACATCAATCCCAAACAAACCAAAAGAAAAGCCACTGTATTATTCAAATAAATAAAAGAGCTTTAAAATTCCTCACATGACATCACCTCCCTTCTGGTCCAGTTTGTTGTTGTTATCTACCCCCCCAACCTCACCCCAACCTCATTACCTCTATCCTATGTCCTAAATTCTCCAATATTGCGGACAGAAGTTACTAGTTATCATTTCTTTGCTCTTTTTATGCTACACGAATCAACGTAAAATACATCAAAAAGGGGATAAATTCCAAATCGTATATATCTAGGGAAGCACGCTCAGAATTAAGAATTTTCCAAACATGATACATTTTGGCTACTGGGGCTAGCCAATTTCTTTTTCAACCTTGGAACAATTCTGGTGGTGTTCTTGCCTCTGTGAATCAAAAGTTCAACTAGATTATAGATAAAGATTTTGAAGATTAGGGAGCACTTCAACTGCATAACTGACAATTCCAACTTAGTGTCAGAAATGAACTCAAATTCCCTCCTCTTCCCCAAGCTCATTCATCCTCTGGAGCTTCCTGTCTCAGGAGACATGGCCATCTACCCGGTCACCTACAACCAGAAGACCTTGGAGCCACTTCTGCCATCCCCATTTTCATACTCACCACATCCTACAGATTACCCATTCCTGTACATTTTACTTCCTAAATATCTCAATGATTCATCAAATTATTGAAAGCTTACGATACTTCAACATTGTATCAGCTACTGGGGAGACAAAGACAAAACAGGACGTGGTTTCTTTTCGCATTTTGATCTCTAGAGAAATTTCTTTAGGTTCTCATCTGATCTGAGGGAAGAACTAATTCAACAGCTTCCTAGTATTCGAATGCAGTTTGATAGAAGAACAAGGGAGAAATCAGAAGGAATTGTAAAAGATAACTGGTTCAGAACTGTAAGCAGATGGGTGGTATGAGACTATCAGCTCAGGATACAGGAACTATTATCTTGCATATGGTATCACTGGTGTGGCGTGTAGTACACACTCAAAAACGAAGTGGATCTACTTTCAGGGCTGTAGAAGAGGTGAGGCACTCTTGTCCTTGTCGGCAGCCACAACTACTCTTCTTGTGGCTGAATTCTCTCTCTAAAAACAAATTGGCTATCAACTTTCTGCTTGAAAACGATTAACCTACATTTTCCCGGATCAGTGGTGTGCTGTTTATATAGCTCGGGTTTTGCATCGAAAATCTTCTCTATCAGACAAAATTCTACTTATTTTAGGCCCTGGGCCACACATGCTGTCCCTTTATGATAGCATCACTAATCTTCAAGAGCAAGCTGGTTGCTCCACTGGACCCTCACTGCACATTTCAGTCACATTACACTGCATGGATTTCTTTACCTATCTGCTTTTCTATGGAGACTGTGAGCTCCTGGAGGCCAGAACTGTATCTTACCAATCTTCTGCTATTTAACATCCTATTGGGCACATAGTAGGCTCTCAATAATCAGTTGAAGATACAGAGTTGCTATTTTCTAAATATTATATTCATTATTCAAAGCCTCTCCAGATAGATGCATAATAATGTCTGATCAGAATCTCTAGAACATGATGGTGCACTTCGGCAGGGCATTAGTAGCCTTCACATATAGTAAGTTTGCCACACAGTATAGGCTTTAGGCTTTTCCTGGTTCCTTTTTTCTTTCTTTTCTTTTCTTTTCTTTTCTTTCTTTCTTTTTTTTTTTTTTTGAGAGAGAGCTTGCACGCAGGGTATGGGGCAGTGGGTGGGGGAGGGGCAGAGGTAAAGGGAGAAAGAAAATCTCAAATTCCACGCTGAGCGCGGAGCCCTCCATTCCACCACCCTGAGATCGTGACCTGAACTGAAATCAAGAATCCGACGCTTAACCGATTGAGCCACCCAGGCACCCCTCCTGTTTTCTTTTCTATATGTGTGAACGTTTGTTACGAAGTATGATGTTACTTTTTTTGTCTCTTTCACCAACTGCCCTATTAACTTCCCTAGTTAGCAAGATGTTGAAGTAAGCATATAAAAAGTGCATTTAAAAATTCTGATCGTGGTGAACAGAAGTAATAGAAGTCACTCAAATATGAACTGCAAGCAACTTATTTTTAGTTGTCTGTATAGATGGACACTACATATTATGTGATTGAATGATCTAGAAATGTGATGACAGCTAGTATTACTTGCAGAGAAAAAAAGTTATAGTTCTCATGATTTTGGCTCAATTCTATTGCTTCCTGACTGATGTTAATTCACTTTTTAGGCCATATTTCTACAGTATTTACTTAAGCTTTTATTGGCATGCTTAAATTTTTTGTTTTACTTCAGAGGATCATGTTGAAATCTTCCTTTGGTTTCCGCCATCAGAGCAGCCACACTGGAGTTGAATTGTTAGGCTCCTAAAAATTAATTAAACTTGACGGCCCTTAAACATAGTATTCCTTAACTGGGAATGGCCTATGATAAAGGTTTTGCAACTTGTATCAGTCAATTAGATTTAACTCTAACTCTGGTGAGATTACATGTGAATTTTATTTCATTCTAAATCTCTACAGTGAATAAGCATTTCTGTAAAATTGTAAAGTATAGAAAATAATTTGGCATTTTCAAGGACTCAACATCTTAAACAGATGTTACCATTTTGCTGTATCTGATTCAAACTTTTTTATTATTACTGAAGAAATAAAACATTTCAGATGCAGGTAAAGCCCCCACCTCCTGGTTCCTTTCTCTCCTTCCTCATTCCCCCAGAGGGAACCAGTATCCTGAAGGTGATGTGTATCACCTGGTAAACGTGCTGGTATGTTTTCGGCAATATATGTGTATTTCCATAAACAACATATAGTATTGGTTTCTGTTTTTACATTTTATATTAGTGGTATCCTCCTCTATTAACCATTCTGCAACTTGTTTTTTTTTTCACTCAGTGCTATATTTAGAGATTTATTCATGTTTATAATTAAAATCTAATTCATTCATACTAATTGTACAGAATTTCATTTATATTGCATGTATAATCCATAGTCCACTTATTTCTCTACTGATAAAAAACTGAGTCGTTCACGATTTTTTGCTGTTACAATGTTGCATTGTCTATCCCTTTATGTTTTCCTGTGTATGTGAACGATTCTCTTAGAAGAATTGCTAAGCGAGAGATTTGAGAAATTCAAATTACTCCTCAAAGGGTTACATGAATTTACATGAGTTTTATATTTATCACCATAAAAATGTGGGGTGTGTGTAAATAAATACAAACAAAGCCCACCTCTTAGGAGCCACAGGCTGTAGAACTTGGTACTTTATAGTGAAACGATAGATACAAAATGGAAATAGAAGGTGATGATCTATGTCTA
This sequence comes from Ursus arctos, assembly GCF_023065955.2. Classification (NCBI taxonomy): domain Eukaryota; kingdom Metazoa; phylum Chordata; class Mammalia; order Carnivora; family Ursidae; genus Ursus; species Ursus arctos. The sequence continues at coordinate 11,383,959 of NW_026622863.1, forward strand.
TGCCCTTTAAGAGCAAAATTTTAATTGGGGTGAGCTCTAAAAAAAGCTCAAAATAGTTGGTTCAAAAAGTCAAACTCACCAGTACTGGCGGAGCCATATGTAAGTAGGGTAGGAGTGCATACTGGTTAATGGTGATTCTTATAATTTCCCTTCTTCAGGCTGGGGGTGGGCAGACTTATAGCAAAAACTTTAAAAAAAAGTCCCCTCAACTCACACTAGGCTCCAAAACTTCCTCTTATTAGGAATCATATCCATTCTTCACACATGTGTTTGATTGAAAAGTTTTTGGTTTCTTAAAATAGTAGCTCTTTGGAAGAAATAAGAGTAAAGAGAAACCCAAACTGTTGAGATAACAATGTTTTTAACAAACAAAAACCCAAAAACCCCCAGCTTTCATCTGTGGCAGTAACTTGTCTTTTCTCTTTTCTCATTGGTTCTGTGAAAGACCTATACTGAACAAATATTATAAATACTGAAAACTTCAAGATAAAAATAGTGCTAGGGTTAAGACTGCTTATTTTTAGAATATTGTCATGGACTCCCTTATACACCATGTAAATTACTGCATCTATAATGATCAGCAAATTACAGAAGCTTGTTACCACATGTTTTAAAGGAATGGTTGGAATATTTTTTTCTGTCCTAATACACCTGAGGGATGTGACACATTTCCATCATTAACTGTGGCTTACTATGGCAATAATGTGAAGGAAGGAGAGAATTTTAAAAATTACCCTCAATTTCAGGTGATTTTGATATGCCGTTCCATTTTCACCATCATTGAAAACAGATGTTATAGTACAGTGGTTCTCAATTTTGCCTGCCCATTAGTATCACTGGGGGAGCTTTAAACAAAATTCGGATTTAGCTGATCCGGATGGAGCTGGGCCCTGGCATTTAAAAATGCTCTCTAGGTGATCCGAGTGTGCAGTCATGGAAGTACCGCTTTCCCCTCAAGTTGTTCTCAAACTCTAGCATACCCCAGAATGACCTGCAAGTCTTGATAACACATAGATTGCTGGGACCCAGTCTCTGAGTTTCTGATTCATGAGGTCTGGGGTGCGGTCCAAGAATTTGCATCCTCAGTTGAGGTTCTCAGGTGATGCTGATGCTGTTGGTCTGGGGACCAAATTTTGAGAACCACTGCTCTAAACCAAAGAAGATTCAACCTACATTTGTTGACCCTTTCAAGATATTTATTAAAAAGCTTCTACAGGGACGCCTGGGTGGCTCAGTTGGTTAAGCATCTGCCTTCGGCTCAGGTCATGATCCTGGGGTCCTGGGATGGAGGCCCACTGGCTCCCTGCTCAGGGGGAGTCTGCATCTCCCTCTGCCCCTCCCCCTGCTCATGCTCTTTCTCAAATAAATAAATCTTTTAAAAAAAAAGCTTCTATAATATTCATATTAAACTGATCTTTAGTTATTAACATTTTAGTACAGAATTAGCTTTCAAATTATTTCCTTTCTAGAAGCAATCTACACTCATCATTAAAAATAATCCAACAATATAAATCCTAAAAAGTAAAGTATAAAAGTTCTTTGTTTCTTCCCAACTCAGGGGTTGGCAATTTTTTGCTGTAAAGGGCCAGACTACCAATATTTTTTTGCATTGCAGGCCACACGGTTTCTGTTGCAAATACTCAGCTCTTACAGAGTGAGTGTAGAGCACAGACAAAACATATTTACATGTGTTGGGTGTGGGTATGTTCCAATAGAACCTTATTTACAAATACAGGTAGAGGGCTGGGTTTGACACATGGGTCATAGATTTCTGACCCCTGCCCGGACCCATGTCTCAGAGATACTGCTAATGGTGTTTGGATTATGTACTTTCAGACATTTTCTTTGCTTACATAAACCTAAATGTGTCTGTATGCTCATATAAAAATATGTATGTATATACAAATATTTCTCCTTTTTTTGCTTCTTTGTAATGGAATTATCAGTGACATAATTTCTTAACCATTAGTTTGGCAAAGGTGTGATGTGGGGAAGCAGGAATTTTTATCCATTGTTATTTTAACCAGAAATGTTCGTGTTAGAAAAAACTGGTAGAAGCCTAAGGGTCCACCAAAAGGGGCTTAAATCAATATGGTACAGCTGTGCAATAGGAATATTATGCATGTTAAAAGAAATGGGAGTATCCTGCTATTGGAAAGATGTCCGTAGTATATTAGTAAGAGATAATTAGGTTGCAAAACATAAAAAAGAGTTTTGGAACCAATTACTACCAGGAGGTAATTCAACATTTCTGGTTTTACCTAAAATATATTTTGAAACCTACTCTATCTAGCTTCAGCTTCCGTATGTAAAATATTGGGAGGGACTTATTTTACCCACTGATAGGATATCATATTTGATTCTGAAGTGATTTAATAATTTTTAATACATGAATTCTAAAAGTAGTGAGTTGCTTTATGCTATTTTGCCCTTCAAATCTTCAAAACATATTTTGCTGAAGAGCTATATTGCAATCACCTGGGAATGCCAGCCCATATTGTTCAAGAGGACCTGGTTTCTAGGTGGAATTGTAATTTAGTCTAATTAAATATGGCAGTTTTTACAAAACTGCTATTAGCAGAAACAGAAAGAGATGTAAATATGCAATGCACAGAAGAATCCATTGCTCTTTCAGCCTGTGAGTTTCCATTCTTACCTGTGGGCGCACTTTAAGAAATCTATAAATTGATGGCCATACATTTCGTTGTGAAAATGGAAGGCTCCATTGCTTAAATGATAAAACTAGAAATACTTTGCAAGAAGGATTGTTAATTCTTTTTTTTAATGCCATGGCAGATGCAAATTTTTGGTTTTGATGTCTATTTTAAGGACCTAAAACAAGGCTTTTAATCAATGTATTATACATCAAATTGATACTGTTAACTTCTGATTATTCAAATTAATAAAATATTCATAGAGAAATGTCCAAAGTTTTACATTTCTCAGACTCCCCCCTCCCCCCTTAATTATCATGCCTAGAAGCTTTTTAGTAAAAGCAGCAGTCATCAGGCTGACGGAATCTGACAGGCCAGCAAGGCCCAATTACACTGGCGCTCTGTGGCACTTTGATGTCCTGGAAACGAAGAGAGATAGGGGCAAATTGGGTAGCACATTATGTTAATGACTTGATTTAATCCAGCCACTAAACTTTATGTAGCCTGTTAAAAAAGATGCTAACACTAATTATGCCACTTTGGAAAGAAAAGGAGGGGACAAGCATTTCATTCTGACAAAGCGAAACTCATAAATGTTGTAAATGAAATGAAACAAAATGAAGTAATCTATGATTAATTATACATCACAGACATGAAGAAAAGAGGAAGAACCAAGTAATATGTCTAAGTCCTGGGAAATCTATTAGATTCCTTTTAAGGATCAACGTTTCTAAGAGATAACTAGGAGCTCTGAGATTCTCAATCATGAAAAAAAGAAACTGCGCGATCTTAAAAGTACTTACACGGTGTAGCAGGTAATTCAGATGCACAGTGTAATTGGCATAAATGATACTTATCTAGGACACTACTTCTAGTCTCACTTTTGTGACATTATAGGGTAGAGGCAATTAAAAAAATCTATCAAGTGGGGATAACCACAGAGTAGGGTTCTCTAATTACTTTTTAATTAGTCTCTGTGCCTCTAATCTATTCTTTACATTATTGATAGCACGCTCTTTTAAAATGCGATTCAGGAGTGTAAACTCCCTAAGAGCAAGAGGATTATTTCTCTTCTTCGCTGCTATATTCTCAGGGCCTAGAATAAAGCTTGGGACGCAGCAAATGCTAACTACTGTTTAATGAGTGAGTCATCTTCCCCCTCCCTTAAAAGTCCTCACTGGCTGCTCACAGAACTTCAGGAGAGACTTCAACCTTCTCAGATGATACACAGAGGCCTTAATGCTCAGGACATGCCTATCTTTTCAGCATATTCTCCTGAGCCTCCACAGGTGTACCATAACGTAGCCCACCCTAACACCATTCTGAATTCCCAGAAAGAGCCATGCTCTACATTCTAATTCTTAGGCTATCATTCCTTTGACCTATAACGATCCCTCCATGACCCTTACTAATTCCTAATCATCTTCAACACTTGGCTCAGGCTTCACTGACTTTAGGAAGTCTTTCTTGATGAGGGTCCCTCACACTGTTAGGTAACCGCCTGGAATGCTCCCATAGCACCCTGTGCATTCCATTCTCCTAGTGCTAACCACTATGCGTTGATGGTGTTTCCCTTGCAGAGTGTAACTTCTTTGAGGCCAGGGACTGCTTCTTTTATGACACACGGTAGATTCTAATGAACGCAGCAGTGTGATAATTAAAGGACGTATTATATAGGATGTGCTTATTAGCACATAAGAGCCATGTATCACTGTCCTGAGATTTCTACTGGAAGCAGTTCCTTTTTTTTTTTTTTTTAAATATTTTATTTATTTGTGTGTGTGTGAGAGAGAGAGTGAGCACAAGCAGGGGGAGCAGCAGGAAGAGGCAGAGGGAGAAGCAGGTTCCCAGCTGTGCAAGGAGCCCCATGAGGGACTCAATCCCAGGACCCTGGGATCATGACCTGAGCTGAAGGCAGATGCTTAACTGACTGAGCCACCCAGGTGTCCCCTGAAGCAGTTCTTGAAGAAGAGGCAAAGAAAGAAATTAATGAGCCACAAGGATTTTTAAGCTTAAAAAACAGTTTACGGTAACAACACCTTGATGAAAGTTAACATCATCAACAATCGGACAGAATGACATTCTGTGCCTCCTGACATGATGCATTGGAAAGGACATAGCACTGCTTTTGTAGTATTCCTACCAAAACATATAACTGAATCTAATATGAGGAAACATCACAGAAATCCCAATTGAAAGATATTCTACAAGACAAATGACCTGGATTCTTAAAAAATGTTAATGTGGAAGACCCAACATAAAGAAAAGTTGAAACCATCAATACGGATTATAGAGGCTAATGGGACAGGAAAGCCAAACACAGTGTGCGATCTGGATTGGATCCTGGACCCAATTAATCAAATGCTATAAATTATACTACCGGGACAATTGGCAAAACTTTAATGAGGACTGTAGATTAAATAATAGTACTATATTATTATTCTGAAGTATTTAAGGGTAAAGGAACATGACTTCTGCAACTCTGAAATGCTTCATTATAACTATGTATGCAAGAATGTGTGTGTATACGTACATAGGTGCACATATACATGTACAGGAGAGACAACAGAAATAGAACAAATGTAGTGAAATGTTAACAGTTGATGAATGCGGGGGAAGTATATTCAGGAGTTCTTTGTACTACTTTTGCGATCTTTAAAGAAAAAGGCTCCATGACTCATACTGAATGACTGTTAAAGTATTATACAGAAAAACTGGTATTATCACTGGAAAACACTATATTCCATGATTATGATGATCTCTTGAGGTCTGTCCCTATGTTTACAGATTAAATTATTTTACTCTATTAGGTAAATAATTTAACACAACTAAATATCACCTATTAACATAAAATACTGGTTACTACCTTCTTCTAAAAGTAGAATTTTAAAAGCATGTGGGAGGTGATTAAGGGCTACTGAGGCATAAAGCATTGCTTACAGCAGTTGCTTCCTTTAAATGATATTCACACATTTGAGAAAGCATCTTAAGCCATTATAATAAATCACATCTAGAACGGTAGTCAAGACTGAAGCAGGCTGTAGCAAAGTAACACAAATCACTTCCCCAGGAATAATAAGAAAAAACCCCAGTTTATTCTAAAGGAAAAAGAGATGTGCACATTAGAATTGGTCAGGTATTTTAGAGGAATAGTTCTTTCTTCCCCTAAACTCGTTTGTTAAATCGAAGTTCCTTGTTCTGTCTTAGTCAAGGGCATCGAACAATTCCACTGAGATGCTGCAATGTTGCCAATACACATGGCTCCACGGAATGAAGGATTTCTCAGCCTCAGCATTAGGGACATTTTGGGCCAGACAGTTCTTTGCTCTGAGTCCTGCGCACTGTAGCACGTTTAGCAGCAACCCCAACCCCTACCTATTAGATGCCAGTAGCAGTCCCTCCCAGTGTGACAATCCAGAATGCCTCCAGACATTGCTAAATGTCCCCTGGGGGACCAAATAGCACCCCCCCAGTTGAAAATTGTTTGGTCTAAGATGCTATAATTTAGATAATATTTTCCTATACTTTGCAAGTTACTTTTGAATGATGAATATAATATTTAGAAAATAAAATTAACTATTACAATGTCTCCCTAGCATCTATTGGATAAAATCCAAAATGTTTAGCGTCTGCATTGTATCTAAGGTCTTCTATCCTCTTATATAAAAAGGCTGCTCTAGTTAGTGTATTCTTGACTTCTGAAACACACATGCATCCGTGCACTAGAAGTGCACACGATTTTCTCTCTGCTGCCATATATGCACATCTTTGAGATGTCACACTTAAAGCACAACACCCCTTCTTACTGTGTGATTGGCCATAGCTGAATGGATCAAACGTACACAACTGATAAAGATGGACCCAATCCAGAGGCTAGGCATGGCTAATTAGATTTTTCCTTGGGGCTGGGCATTTTTGTATGGCTATCTTGGGGCAATAAACAAGGAAAGCAGAGAAAGTCAGCTTAAAATTAGAAAAAGAAGACACGAAGCCCACAAGAGGGCAGGTGGGCCAGTTCTGGGCATATCTTCCATAAAGTCTACCAAAAAGTCACTTCAAATTTCTCCTTCTGCTGAACTTCCTTAATTAGTGGCAAGATTATCATCAAGTCACTTTATTTCTCAAGAGCTCCGTTTATTCATCTGAAAAATGAGAAGGGGGGCCAGAAAACACCTAAGTATTCTTTACCTCAAATATCTATTACATTAATTACTGGTACTGTCATCTGACATTGTTTTATATTGTAATTTAACAGTTGAATAACTACTTGACTTTTTATGAACACATCTTCCAATTAATGTAGATGTTCCCTGAAGGCAGGACCAGAACACTGCATTTACTTCCTTAGGAGAAGTGATGACAAACCGCAGACACTGAATCCCTAGGAATCACTGCATTATGACAAGAGGGATGAGTGTTGTTTTAATTTGACTAGATAAATATATTCCTCAGTACCTGCCTTCTTAAACTCCAAGACTGATTCTCATGTTCTTATGTTCAAAAGGCTAAATCATATGGGTGTCCAAAAATCCTGATGAAGTAGGCAAAGTCTTCCAGAAGAACTACTGATACATGAAAAAGAAATGTCTGATTCAAACATGCAAGCTTACTACTCTTGAGTCATGAATGGAGGATTCTTAATAAAATGATGTGATAGTTAAATTTTTTAAAGGTTGATTGATTGATTTGAGAGACACAGAGAGAGAGAGAGAGAGAGCACTGAGTGTGAGCAGGGGGAGAGGGAGAAGGAAAGGGGAAGCAGACTCCCTGCTGAGCATGGAGCCCAACGTGGGGCTTGATCTCACAACCTGAGATCATGACCTGAGCCGAAACCAAGAGTCGGACATTTAACGGACTGAGGCACCCAGGGAACCCCTGATAGTTAATTTTATCTGTCAACTTGACTGGACCACCAGATTTTCAGACCTTTGGTCAAACATTCTAGGTGTGTCCATCTGGCTGTTTCTGGATAAGATTAACATTTGAATTGGTAGACTGAGTAAAGCAGACTGCCCTCCCTAAGGTGGATGGGGCCTCCTCCAATCAATTGGAAGACCTCTAGAGAAGAAAAATGGAGAGAACTCCTCTTGCCTGATGGCCTTCAGAGGCATCACTGGTCTTTTCCTAACTTTGAACTTGAACTGAAACACTGACTTTTCTTAGGTCTCCAGCCTGCCTGCTTTCGAAATAGCTGGAACTTACGCCATCTGCGCTCCTAGTTTTAAGGTCTTCAGACTCAGACTGGAACTACACCAGTGACCTTCCTCGTTCTCCAGCTTGCTGAATACAGTTCCAGGGACTTCTCAGTCTCCATAACCATGTGGCTCAATTCCTTATAATAAATCTCCTTATATGCACACATTTATACATATATATCTTATTGGTTCTGTTTCCCTGGAAATCCCTAACACAAATGGCTATGAAGCTAAATCCCACACAAGGGGCTCGTTTTCCCTTTGATTCCCATTATTGAAAATTTCTAATAGAAAGCAGGTCGTTAGTTTGATAAATAATTTAACAATTTCAGGTTTGATAAAGCAAAAAAGCTAAATTGAACTGAACTAAATGCTATAATTAAAGGTCTTCAGGCAACCATATTCAAGATTCCTTCCTTGACTTACTGATTTTGAACAATAAAGATTCCATATATCAGGATGCCATGGGTCAGGTGATATTATAGTTAATAATGACAATAAAACTTTGGACAAATGAACTGTTCTACTTGTACTTATCGACCACCTGTTTGTATTTGGGTTTGTTCTGCAGAGAGGTTAAGCTAAGAATTTTAAGAGTTGAGGGGCGCCTGGGTGGCACAGCGGTTAAGAGTCTGCCTTTGGCTCAGGACGTGATCCCGGCGTTGTGGAATCGAGCCCCACATCAGGCTCCTCCGCTATGAGCCTGCTTCTTCCTCTCCCACTCCCCCTGCTGTGTTCCCTCTCTCGATGGCTGTCTCTATCTCTGTCGAATAAATAAATAAATAAAATCTTTAAAAAAAAAAAAAGAATTTTAAGAGTTGAAAGAAGTATTCCAACTTTTACCCATAAAGTAGACATTCTGAAAAAAGGAGTACAATTAATCATTTCAGGAAAATTAATGTAGATGAATAGAAAAAGCTAGGGCCTTTTTACTGTACTTACATTTACTTTATAAAAACTACCCCCCCGAAAAGAAAAAAGAAAAAAAAGGTCCGGTAAGTGGTATACTTCTCTTTTAAAGTATAATTTTATTTTCAAATTTCCATTTACATACTGCTTTTCAGCAATGTGTTACAAATCAAGTACCCCTACCAAGATTAATTACCTTCTATGAAGGTTTAGTTTTTGGTGGAAATGAAATAACTTAAATATTTTATCAGTGGACATATTTAGTGTATGAATGAATTCACATTTGGAAGTATTATAGTTTTAAATGCAATATCCCATTTTGAATTCTTAAAGCTCAGATTGGATTCTTTTTTATTTATTTATTTGAGAGAGAGAGAGCATGAGCAGGGGGAGGAGCAGAGGGAGAGGGACAAGCAGACTCCCTGCTGAGTGGGGAGCCCGACGAGGGGCTCGCTCCCAGGACCCTAAAACCATGACCTGAGCCAAAGTCAGATGCTAAACCTACTGAGCCACCCAGGCACCCCTCAGATTGGATTTAATACCTCTTCGTACAATAGTTCTGAAAAGGAGTCAGGGAAGTCAACTGGTGTTAGCAAGTAACTATTAAAGCTGATGATAGGTATTGTTAACATGTAAGCAAAAATAACACAAGCTACGACCCATTACATAATGAAACTACACATGAACTTGTGTGTGTGTGTTTGTGTGTGTACTACATGATTACATGGGTAAGACTGTGAGGATACATAGAATTTCCCCAGAAATATTTTTGCCTTCAGATTTTTGTATTCGAAGACCGATAGATACACTATGAACGAAAAGCAGCTTTATTTTGCAACATTTCTAGCTGGCATCAAGCTACTGACCTGCTTGATATTCTTGGAGATAGGACCTGGAATAATACACTCATCACTGTCAGATGCTGATCTGTCTTCCTCATCTGTTAAAAAATAAAATTTCAGTGGTTCAAGTCTGTTAAACCAATTATGTTTATACCTTGTGAAATAGAGCAAAACGAGCAAATGTTATAAGGATAATCTTAAAAGGACAATATGATAATCATGTCTAGACCTTTCTTAGCAGCAAAGATATTTACTTTTACATTATAGTTTAGGAAAGATAAAAAAATGACTGAAAATTCCAAGTTCAGTTTTAGTAGAAACAAAGATAATAAAAATATAGCTTTCTCTGAAATTCAAAAATAATCTTTTTAACGAGAAGGACAGGGTAATAGGTGTTTTCTAACAGCCTAACCAATTATATTGCAAAAATCAAGTTATTCTTATTATTTAGAAACATTTAAAATTTTTTTTGCAGTTTTATTGTAGCAAAATTGCCCTATGATAAACTGCACACATTTTAAGAGCAAAATCTGATATTTTGACATATGTATAATTCTGTAAAATCATCACAATTAAGATCATGAACCCATCTATTACCCCATAAATTTTCTCATGCCCCCTGTAATCTACTGCTTTTCTGTATCTCTCTGTTCCCATCTGCCCTTCCCTAGGCACCGCCTAAAAGCTTTGTCACTATAGTTGCCTCTTCTAGATATTTATGTAAATTAAATCCTGGTAAGAGTTGTCTTGTCTGAGTTCTTAGTTTTAATTTTTAAAAAGTTAATTTCTCTAGAATAATCCAGAGGATAGTATAAAACCCAAAGAGAATATAAAGCCACTTAAAACATAAATTGGAACGTGGTCAGCAATAAGACTTGGGTTCCACTGTGTGCAACAACTCCGCTGGCCCGTAGTGGACTACACTGAACCGTGTCCCACCATTTTGGTCAAGAAACAGGTATCATGAAGTAGATCCGCTATTATGTGAAGATGTCCTAGGAGGCATGCTCTAACAGATTAAAGAAAGCACAGAATTAAGGAAATAATGGTAATTTAAGAAAGGGAAAAGAAATCACCTTCTGGCTCCAACTCCTCAGTTATTTCTGTTTCATCTTCAGAAGTCCAGCTTCGATCTGTAAGCTGACCCTCAGACAGGAAAGACACATCATCATCTTTTCCTTGTTGTATTTTCTCTTTTACCTTAGCTCCACTGCTTTCTTGAGAAGCCTGAAGAAATGCAAGCACACTGGTAACACTGTTGCTTAGATCACATGTGTGTGTACTTGCCGAAGCACCTAACTCAGAAAGCATGTAAGCTTGAGACTTAAATATATAGATAGGCATTATATGTAAGTGATTCATTAGAAAAACCATCACTAAAATTGCACAAATGATAATATGCAGATAAATGAAAACAGTATTATAAGCCAAGAATGAAAAAGACATTATTATCAAAATGAATTTTACATCATTACTCTAATTCACACATCTATTTATTACCTGCTAATATCAGCATAATTGTTAACACTGGTCATATTTTCGGTCTTTCTGTTCCCAGAAAGTTATAGATAAAAGTAGGGTCAATGCTATGAGTTCTTGATCCATTTTAATACAAAATCTTTTAAGAACCAAATTAAACCTTTCAAAATAATTTTAATACAAATACATACCTCAGGAATATGTGAAAGAGTTGGCATATTAGTTTCTATTTCTGGCGTATGCTCCACTTCTGATGAAATTTCCTTCACATCTTCAGGAGGAGTAGGTATCTCCTTTTATCGATGTAAAAACATGCATATATGTTATTTTGTATTTATTACTAAATCCCATATATATGGGAGTAAATACAGTAGTTACCCATATGACCCTAAATTTAGTTAGCGTATTTCAGTAAAATGGTTGATAGTCATCATGGTATATACATGCAATTTAAGAATTGCAAGTGTCGTTCATTGAAGCATCGTTTATAATTGTAAAAAAAATGAAAACGATGCAAATGTCCAGTTCTGTGCAACGATGAAAAAAATGATAATGTAGATCTGTACTTACTGACACTTAAGAGAGTATCCAATATGGTGTTGAGTAAAAAATGCTAGTTACAGAGTAATGCATATAGCTGTATGCTGTTTTGTTAAAAAACAAGCATGCAAACAAACAATGTGTATGTTCCCATGGGAGTAAATATGGGATGAAATTCACTAAAATTCTATCTCTGATATATAGATTTGGGGAAATTTAATTTTATTTTCAATTTTTTTGCTTATTTGTATTTTCTAATATTTCTATGATGATTATACATTACTCGTGATATTAAAAATTGCATATGTGAGGATATATACTTTCTATGATCAACATGATTTTTTAACTGTATCAAATATCAATTTATAGTCAACCATTTTCCAGGATTCATAAACTGATGTTTATTTTTAAAATACAGCTTATCATTTTTGCTACTTTAAAAGTAAACATGTCCAATACAGAAAATGGGAAAGATAAATCAGAAAACAAAAGAAATTAATACAAATCCATAGTCTCATTACCCAATGGTAATATCCATTAATAGATTTCTTTACCATTTTTTACCTTTTTCTTTATGATTAATTTTTAAAAAAATTCTTTCTTTCAAGTTGATTTTAAATATTTATTTATTTAAGAGGGAGGGAGTGAGTGAGTGAGGGGAAGGACAGAAGGAGGAGAGAGAAAATCCCAAACAGACTCCCTGCTGAGTGTGATCCCACGAGATCATGACCTGAGCTGAAATCACAAGTCAAGACGTTCAATTGATTGAACCACCCAGGTGCCCCTTTCTTGGTTACATAGTGGTAATTATATTATAAATACAATGTATCCTGTTACATTTTTAAAAAAACCTTAATATTACAACGTAAAACTTTCTCCTGGTATGAAACTTTGGGCAAACATCATTTTTAATACAATATAATATTAAAATGTATGGATGTATCATAACTTAATGAACCATTTTACTGGCATTGGACATTTAACTAACTCACTATTTTCAGTTATTGTGACTAACATTGCAACAAACATGTCCGTGGATAGGTCTTTTTTATATATATGATCATTTATGTAGGAATCTGGCTACTTGTGTTCGAATCCCAGATCTAAAATTTGCCCTTGAGCAAGTTACTTAAGCTCTATACGTACTACTTTCCTTATCTTTTTTTTTCTTTTAAGATTTGTTTTTTTTTTTGAGAGAGAGAGAGAGCAAGCAGAGGAAGGGTAGGAGAGGGAGAGAATCTCAAGCCGACTCTACCCTGAACGCCAGCCTTGCACGGGGCTCTATCTGACAATCCATGAGATCATGACCTGAGGCGAAATCACGAGTTGGACACTTAACAGAGTGAGCCACCCAGACACCCCTTACTTTCCTGATCTTTAAATGGGAATAATTCTAGTATGATCACAAGGTTGTTCATAGGATTAAATGAGTTTGTGGACATAAAGCATTTAGTTCAGTGTCTGACACACAATGAGCACTCAATAAGTGTTTGCTATTAAACACGCCTGAATAATAATTACTGAATTCATTTATTTAGCATATATATATTAAATGCACTGTATATGCCAGGTATCATCTTCAGTTCTGAGGAGAAAAAATATTTTTATTTTTTTATTTTTATATTTTCAAGATTTTATTTATTTGAGAGAGAGAGCACAAGTGGGTGGGGAGGGGCACCCAGAGAGGGGAAGCAGACTCCCCACTGAGCTGGGAGCCCAACAGGGGGCTTGATCCCAGGACTGAGATTACGACCTGAGCTGAAGGCAGACACTTAACGGACTGAGCCACCCAGGCGTCCCGAGAAAAAATATTTTGATCTGGGTGGTGTTTACACAGGTGCATATATAGATAAAAATGCACTGAGCTGGGTGCTTAAGTTTTGTGCCCTTTAACTATCTAAGAGTTATATTGCAATTACAAGGAAAATATTTTTTTAAAAGTCCAAAAGAGATGATGCTGACTTGAGTGGTGACAGTGGAGATGATGTGAATACAGGATATATTTTGAAAGTATAGCTGACAGGTTTTGTGGATGAACTGGACACAGGATGTAGAAAAGAGAATGACAAAGGGATGCTTTCAAAATCTAATGACTATGCAACTGGGTGAATGGTTAGTCCATTTACTGAGAATGGGAAACAATGGAAGAAACATTTTGGAAGAGGGCTGTGAAGTCACATTTGGTTTTTGATATGTTAAGTTTAGATTTCTATTACACATTTCCAGAAAATAAATCTGGAATTTGGCAGTAAGATCAAGACTGAAGATAATAAATATGAGAGTGATTGCATCTAGATGTTTAAAACTATGAGATTGGTTAAGACCTCTGAATGTAGATACAGAGTGAGAAGAGGTCTAGGTCTGCAGTGAAACTGCTGAGGCACCTCTACATTGAGAGATTTGGTCTAGGACAGTGAGAAGAACCACTGGTAAGCTGGAGAGAAACTAGAAAGGCATAGTGTCCCAGAGGCCAAGGGAAGAGGGAGCAAGTATTCCACTGTGTTGAATGTTACTGGGAGATAAAGATGGGGACTGAGAACTGACTACTGGGTATGGCAAAGTCAAAGTCATTGTGACCTTAGCAAGAGTGGTTTTAATGAGGATGAAATTTGACTAGAGTGAGTTCAAGAAATGGTGTGAAGAAAGGGAAACAGAATTAAGACTTTCTGAAGAGGTTTCTTTTTTTTCCCCTCCCATAAATGGGGAAGAGGATTAGGGTAGTAGCTGGAGTTACAAATGGAGTCAAAGGAGGGTTGAGATCAAAGAGTAAGAAGACTTAACATTTACACACAGTACCAAATTAAGAGCTAACATTTAAAGGAAAAAGAAGTGTTTTATTCACCGGTTTCCTTCGAGATCAGGTAGAATATACTACACTTACATCATTTATTTAAAATATTTCATATGAGAGAAAAAAATCAGTATTTTCAGTGTTTACTACTTACAGAACTCTGCTGTGGTGTGATATCCACAAAAGACACTTTCTTATCTACAGGTGTTAAACGCTGTCTTGGTTTAGGTGTTGGTGCCTAAGATAAATCAATATGTCAAACTGAGAATGATGAACATACACTTAGATAAGACTTCAACTATTTTTTCTTTTTTTTTTAAAATACAATTTCTTAAGTTCTATAGGAAATTCAAAGTCACTGTTACTCACGACAACTAATGTGCTAACAGAGGATGTTGCTCTTTGAACAACTTCTGACTCTTCTTTGTGTATAAAATTTCCTAAGTCTTTAGTTGTTATAGAGCCACTTGGTGGAAGGTAAGCAAATTTCCATTTCAATATAACATGGATGGTTCCTGACGGATGCTTTTTATGATCTGTTAACTCAAACACTCCTGTCAAGTTACAAAAATAATTTTAATTAATGCCAGAGTGAAGTTTTATTACCATAAGAATTAAAGAAGAACAAAGAGAACTACCCACAGCTTTAAAAATAATTTTGGCTTTTACTCACACCTCAAATGGCTTAGAGAATAAAGACAAAATAATCTATGATAGGTTCATCTCTGAAGCAGACTGCTTTCAGAAGTTAAGGCCTCAGTGATAATACTGATTCCAAGATGAGAAAATTAACTTATAAATATTTTAATTCACTGAAATTAAATTCGGAGATTATTCAGAATTCTTAGCCTTCCTCTAAGACATTATCTGGGTTATAGCTCAAGTATCAACCTCCTTTTGCCTTAAATATTCTTGCAAAAGACTTGTCTCTATAGAAAAATATATTAAAACTTCACGATTTCAAATAATTGATATACCTAAGGAAGTCTTCAAAAAAGACACTTAATTTTATCATAATTTTAAATATATTTTACTGGGATTTGTTAAATTACTCCAAATTAATAGTAGTACAACAAAAAACGTCCAGAAAATAGACAAACTGACCAAAACAGTAATAAAAAGTATCGCCTAGCTATAACTGTAATACAGAGTCACAAATTTTAGTCATTGCACTAAATTTTTATTTTCTTTTTTTTTTTTATGATTCTATTTACTTATTTGAAAGAGAGCGAGACAGTGAGTGAGCACGAGTGGCTGAGGGGTAGGGGGAGAAGCAGGTTCTCCACTGAACAGGGAAACTGATGCAGGGCTCGATCCTGGGACTTCGGGATCATGACCTGAGCCAAAGGCATATGCTTAACCAACTGAGCCACCCAGCCACCCCTGCACTAGATTTTTCAGCATGAAAAATTCCACACTAGAAAAAAACTATACTTCAAGTATAACTTTTGTTTAGGAGTAGTATCCTTTACTTGGTCCTCAAATGTTTGATACATCTTTTAATGGTTGGCTGGGAAAGAAAAATAAAACAACTCTAGACTTTAGAGCAAAAGAATATAGATGGAATACAAGAAGGTGATAAACTTCTATTTCAGGCACAGGTGGGACTTCCAGAATGGCTGAGTGAAAAGCTCAGTAAATCCTTTCTACAAAAAGAATGACATGATAAAACTGGACAAAATGATAAAAAAAAAAAAAAACACAACAACCATTTAAATGCTCTGGAAATTGAACAAAGGTGTACAACAAATTGAGAGCATTTATTGATGAGAATCTACAGAAACTCAGTAACAACAGTAAGAGTCAGAACAGACTCTAATAAGCCACTTCTCTGGCTGAACATGAGACTTGTAGACTGCCTAAACTTTGAAAACTCATTACCCAACCTTTACACTAACCCACAGACAACGGGTGGAAACCTCCAGCTCAAGGTATTTAAGTACAACCTTTGACCAATCAATGACGACTAAACTATGCTGACTCAAGCTTAAAATTAAACAAATAAAAACTTAGCAGAGACATCATTGGGTACAGTGAGAGGAAGATACAGAATTAGTTAAGGCAAGTTGCCAAACAAAAACAGCAAGGGAACTACCCTGTGGAGTAGGGGACAGTTGAAATCTAGAGCTGCTATTATACAGTATCCTAAATGTCCAGTTTTAACCAACAACAAAAAAATCATGGCGCATGTGGAGAAGCAGGAGTGTATGCTGCATACATAGGAAAAAGGCCATCAACAGACACCTTCTGCGAGTGTCTCAATGTTATACTTAGCAGACAAAAACATCAGAATGGCTATTATAAATATGTTCAAAAAATTAAAATAAATGGATATTTAAAGAATTAAAGGAAAGTGTGATGACAATGACTTATTAAAAAGAATATAATAAGCAGAGAAATTTTATAAAAAAGAAAGAACTAAATAGAAATCCTGGAGTTGAAATTACAATTACTAAAATGAAAAAATTCAATAGAGGGGCTCAATAGGAGATTAGAGCTGGCAGAAGAAAGAATCAGTGAACTTGAATACTGACCAATAGAGATTATTCAATATGCAGAGAAAAAATGAAGAAAAAGGAATAGAGCTTCAGAGAACTGTGGGACACTATTAAACACAAATGCATGTACATGTAATGGGAGTCTAAGAGGGAAGAAAGGGCAGAAAAAATTGAAGAAATAACAGCAGAAAACTCCCCAAATTTGGTACATAACAATACCCTACACATAAAGAGGCTCAACAAATTCTAAGTTGGATAAGCACAGTGGGATCTGCATCGTACACATCATGGTCCATTTAAAGCCATATACAGACACACACACACACACTAAAAAGAAAATCCTGAAGATAGTATCAAGTACAAGGGAACCATAATAATATCAACATCTGATTTCTCATTAGAAACAATGCATGCCAGAAATTAGTCATCTGATATACCCAAAGTGCAAAAGAAAAAAATAACTGATGACTAAGAATATTATACCCGGCAAGACTATCCTTCAAAAAATAAAAGCAAAATAAAGATGTTCCTAGATAACAAACTGAGAGAATTCATTACCAGCACACCTGAGTTACAAGACATATTAAAGGAAGTTCTTTAGGTTGTAAGGAAGTGATACCAGATGGTAATTCAAATCAACACAAAGGAATAGAGACCAATAAAAGTAATCACATAGGTAATTATGAAAGACAGTGTAAATATGTTTTTTGTCATTTCTTCTCTTAACTGACTTAAAAGACAACTGCATAAAACAATAATAGTAAAATTATATCGAACTTATATAAAGATAAAAAGTATATGATAATAATAGCACAAAGGAGAGAGAGGCAATGGAGTTATATTGGGGTATGGAAATAACACCAGACAGTAACTCAAATCCATAGGAAGAAATAAAGAATACCAGAAATGAAAAAGAAAAAAAAGAAAAAAAAAAAAAAAGAATACCAGAAATGGTAAACACGTAAGTTAATGTGAAAGTCTCCTATAATTATATTCTCCCTTCTCTTGACTTCTTTAAAAGACAAAAAGTAATATAATGCAATAATTACAACATTGTACTGTTGGGTTTATAACATATATAGGTATTGTTTATAGAAATATATGACAATAATAGCACAAAGGAGAGGGGAGGAAATGGAATTATATTGGGGCAGACTTTTGGTATTTTGATGGTGTTGTTAGCATTAATTTTAGCCTGGTAAGATACATATTGTACTCTATAGAACAACTACTAAGAAAATAACTGGAAAAAAACTGTAAGCCCAACATTTAAGATTATCTGAGAACATTAGGAAGGTTAGTCATATCCATAACTGAAGCGGAGTTTAGGTTTGTTTTTACAATTTCATAGATTCAAGAAATATGCTTACCTGAGATACACCTGTCATGTGCCAATGAAATCAGAGGCACATTGACTTTTCCTATATATATATTCTCTTGGGTATCACTATCATCAAACACATAAAAACTCAGAGACTCTGACTTAAGGTATCGATCCAAATCCATATTCATTGGCACCGGGAAACACATGTGATCATCAAACTGTGGATCATTGCTACTGGGAATGATGGCCGTATCATGGTCTGCAAAATCAAAAAACTTGTACACAACATATGGGTGTGGCTGAAGGTGGCTTGCTCGGGACTTCAAGTGGCTGCAACATCTTACTGTAATATGAAGTTCATTTAAGTTGCCATCTGTGGAATCAGTAGAACTGAGTTGAGCAGTTTTGGGTGCTTGCTGACTTGACTGGAAAAAAATACATATATTTATTATAGTAATAATACAATGAAAAGATAAATAGCAGCTGTCAAATCCCAAACAAAATTATTTTGTAAATTGACAAAAAGCTATATATTTATATTTCATAGTGAATTTCTCAGTAAAAGACCTGATTCTTAGTCAAAACTAATATTCCTTAGAACATGTGTGAACAGGTGATCTTAAGCTATTAGCAATAAATATAGATGACAGAGCATACACGTAAAGACTGTTGTTAAAATAAAACCAAGAATTGATATTCTTTAATTCGATTTAATAACTAATGAGTAAAGTGAACAGAGGGGCCCAAAGACAAATGTCCTCTAGTTCACAATTGTATTAAGAGCTAATTTTTCAACCACTCCAGCTATTGTGATCACATCTCACCCTTACATAAGAATCCAGTAAATTTGATGGAGCCCACCCGGAAAGATTATTTCATTATATCTGGGTTGGCCCTCATCCTTAACCAATGGTGTTTGGGGAAACAGATACATGAGCCTAAGATTAGGCAGTATACTGAAGTTCAACTGCTATAAGAAAAGGAGAACAGGGTCAGAGATAAACTTCAGACGGCATAAAAAGTTAGGATTGGAAGGACATTTCAGAAGAAAGATGAGTGAAAGGAACCATAAAGCAGAGCTAGAAGGTACTCTAATGCCCCTTATGAAACTATTATTCACATAATCAGCGCATAAGTATTTTAACCAACAACTGCACTAATTAACTTAAGCCCACTGTAGCTGATGACCTGGGACAAAGAAATGTTAGCGTTCCAGGGTCTTGTTTAGTTTAGTGTTGGAGAATTCTCTACTTTTCATAAAGGGGCTCCTCTTTCACTGCATTTCTGAATCTGGATTGAGCATCTGGAACCTAAGACTCCAGATGTTTACTGGAGAAGGCAAAATTGAACCAAACTGATAACGTCCTCGGTAGAGACATCTGGTGGTGTGGAGAGGAGAAACCTGAGAAGGGAATCCCAATACTGCTGTCCCAGGGCTGGTTTGTATTCAGCAACAGAATGCTAAGTGGAATGATTTAAAAAGTACCCCCTCTGCTTCTCACTCCGAATTTACCCACAAAAGCTGGAATTCCAACAAATTACTCACCCGAGCCAGAAAATGGGAGTCTAAAAACAATTAAACTACAAAAGTAAATAAATAACCTGATATATTTTTAATTCTCTTTTCCATTACAGCATTTCCCAATGTATGTTCTGAAGAATACTAGCCCAGAAAGATGATTTCTGGGAAACAGGTGTCATTCTTTCTTAAGTTCGGGAATCAATGTTATATTAGTCATGGCTCTTTAACTGAAAATTATGGACACTAGTTCCACCTAGCAAATATAACAAAAAGAGAGTTTAATATAAGCCCATATGGTTATTTCATGAAACTGTACAGCAGAAATGTGGGTGGGCCTTAGGAAGATAAGAGGACTGGAAAACCACCAGATTTTACACTTGATCTAGTGTCCATTTTTCTCTGTATGCTTGCTCATTATTCTTTCTCTCCAGACCCATTTTCTTTCCTTTGCTGGTTAACATGGTAGAAGATGGCTGCCCCACAGCTCCCAATTTTACATGTTCCAAGCATGGAGAATCTTGCTTTCTCTTGAAAGCAGAATCTGATTGGCTTAACTGGGGTCAGGTGGATACCCTGAATCATTAGTCATAATAGAGTAGAGAGTGGGAAAGAACAGGACCACTGACATAAATCTGGCATCTGGGGGCCCAGCCCCATAGATTGGGAGTGACAGTGGTCCAAATGAAAAAAGGTAATTATGACTTGAGCAGACATTCCAAAATGTTTCAACTATATTTTATCCCTTTGTTATTCAACTCAAGTGCATACTTTAAGCTTTCCTCTTGGGATTCTTGTTATACGTGAGAGGTCAAGGACCCTATTTCACTTTGCTCACTTTAGTGTTTTCTGCATTCACTGAATCATGGAATTCTTTTGGAAGTATGCCCATTAAGACTCCATGAAACACAGTTTGGGAAATGCTGCTGTGAAGACCTGCTTTTAAACTTCCAATTCAGGGTACTGCAATTTTATTTTTCAAAAGTACCCTGGGTAGCACAAGGGAGTTCCTTTGTGGTGATGGAACAATTCTGTATCTTGCTTGTGGTGGCAGTTACATGAATATATACACATGATTAAAACTGCACAGAAATAATACTACACACACACACACACACACACACACACACACACACACGAGCGCATGTAAAAACTGATAAAATCCGAATAAGGTCTGTACTCTAGTTAATGGTATTGTACCAATGTCAATTTCCTGGTTTTGATAAGGTACTATAGTTATGTAAGATGTTACAATTGGGAGAAGCTGGGTGAAGGGTACATAGAACTTCTCTGTACTATTTTTGTACTTCCTGTAAGTCTATAATTATTTCAAAATAAAAAGTTAAAAAGAGTCACTTGATGGCTGTGAAAGAAAATGATTTTGGTTTAAAGCATGGCATAAAAAGACATATTATAAAATTTCTGTATCATAAAAATGTCTTAAAGTCCAACCAGCTCACCCATTGCATTTGCTCTGGCCCCTTATAATTTGATGTTATATATCCCAAAGCCTTTGCTCGTTCTCGATAAAGCCGAATTGCTTGATCCATGGGAATCCGTAATCTGAACCAGTATTCCACTGTGCCAAAATTTGGGATGTCTCCTTTAGTTCCTACAAACCAATGCATAACTCACTGTTAAAATATTATACTGAGTAAAATAATATATGACTTGCACAAATGATGTGTGATTGGCAAAGAACAGAGCTGAAGAAAATAAAGTTACTTCTGCAAGTATGAGTTTCATTGTATGTTAAGTATTATTAAAGAGCTATGTCAAATTATGTTTGAAATATTCCAATTTATACTATTTCAATCCTTCTAAAATATAAAGAAAATACTAAACACTGTACTAAATACTCCACAGATTCTTTTTGATGCTACAGTAGCTTGTTTTTAACAAGTTGTACTCAACGGAGACCGACGGATACAATATGAAATCTCAAAATTATAGATATGAAATTCCACATTATGATTCAACTTTCGAGAAGTCTTTGGCACCTTCCCACTTCTCTACTGGGCCACAAGTACAGGGACAAATGCCATAGCTATGCCAAATATATGCCGGATATAATACATGCTTGCATGATGTTCGCCCTGTACACCCTCACTCCTTTTTCTAATTCGGGCAGCTCTTCATTTCTTTTCCTCTGTGAAGAATTCCCCTACAGTTCCTGGGGGACTTAGGGGCTCTCTGTTTCCTTCAAAGAGGGGAAGGATATGTCCTCTCATTCGTCCTCTGATTCCTTTCACATAACTGTCTGTTTACCAGTGTATTTCTCCACCCACATTACAAGTTTCTTGAGGGCAAGGACTGTGGTTTCCATTGATATATTTCTACAAGAGCGACTAGTATACAATGGGTACTCAATATGTGTTGAATAGAAGATATTCTATACATAAGATTTCCTGAGCCTACCATATTATTAAAACTATTTTCCCATTCTCTTCTACTTCATCAGTTTCTTCCTCACTAATGCATCATTGTCATCAACATACAAACATGATTCAAATCTGCTATCATTTAAAAAAAAGTCCTAAAATTAGAATATTAATGGATACACATATTTGCTTGTATATGCTTAAAATTTCTTCAGAAGAATTTGCAGCCTTTGGTGAGGGGTTCCAGGGCAGCTAAGGGACAGGAGTGGGAGAGATTTTATAGTATAAATTTCTACACCTTTTGACTTGTGAATCATGTAAATATGGGTTACCCCTGTGATCAATCAATCAATAAAATAAAATCCCTCCCCAGAAGCTAAGTCACCCTCTTTTCCTCTTGAAACAGTTTCTTTACTTGGCCTCTAGGATATTGTCTGCTCTTGGTTTGCCTTCTAAATCATGGGCTACTTTTTGGTTTCTTTTGCTGGTGTCTCTTCTTCCTGAACTCTAAATTGTGTGGTTTTCTAAGGCTCAGTCCGTGGCTACTTTCTCTGCTTCGTGTACATTAACTCTCTATGTGATATTACCTAGGCCAAAGGCTTAATATACATTCCATATGGTAATGACTCCCCCTTTTACATGTTTATCCCTGACCCTTTGGCTAGGGCTCATGTATCCAACTGCCCATGTGCCATCTCCACTCGGCTGTCCAACAGGCAGCCAGTCTTAAGTTGTTCACACAAAATTCTTGATTTTCTTCCTCAGATTTGCTCCTCTCCCAGGCCTATCTCAATAAATGGGCTCACGATTCTCCTTGTGCATGCCAGAAATTCTTGTCTCCTTCATTTCCTTCATTACTCTCCATTGGACTGATAAGCAAGTCTTAAAGTCTTAAAGTTAATCAAACATAAACTGAAAATAACCACTTCTTGTCACTCTTCTCATTACCATCTTAATCCAAGCCAGCATCATCTTTCCACAGATTAATGCAATAGCCTGATAATGGTCCTAATTTTCCCTCTTGGCCCTGACACACTATTCTTCCCTCAGCACCCAGGGTGGTTTTCTAAAACCTACGTGGGGCCATGTCACTTCCTTCCTTAGAACTCTCCAATGTCTTTCATCAAAAGATCCACTTGCCTCACCATGACCTACAAGTTTCTAGAGCATGATCTGGTCCTTCCACTGTTTTTGTTTTGTTTATGTTTTTTAAAGTGTACTTTCTTTTTTTTTTTGTTTGTTTTTATTTAAATTCCAGTTAGTTAACATACGGTGTAATATTAGTTTCAGGTGTACAATTTAGTGATTCAACACTTCCATACATCACCCGGTGCTCAACACAAGTGCCCTCCTTAATCCCCATCACCTATTTCCCCATCCTCCACTCCACTCACCTCCCTTCTGGTAACCAGCAATTTATTCTCTAGAGTTAAGAGTCTGTTTTGGTTTACCAGCCACCCCCCCCCCCCAATTTTTCCCCTTTGCTCGTTTGTTTTGTTTCTTAAATTCCACATGTGAGTGAAATCATATGGTATTTGCCTTTCTCTGACTGACTGACTTTGCATAGTCATTCTTCCATTGCTTTAATCACATTTCTGCTTTAGCTACTGGCCTTCTTGCTGTTCCTCCAACATGTCATGCTTGTCCCTCCACCTTGGTACTTGCTGTTACCTCTGCATGAAACATTCTTCCCCCGGATCCTGTCATGGATCTTTACTCAGGTCTTGACCAATGTCAACCACCATTAGCCTGTTCATTTTTCTTCATCTGATGAGATCTATATTTGTTTTATGGCCTGTTGTCCCCTCTAGAAGGTAAGCTACATGATGGCAGGGGCTGGGGGCTGTCTGTCTTACTTAGCACGGACCACTATATTTTCAATGCCTAGTAACAGTGATAACATAAGCTCTTTAAAAATACTTGATGAATGTACTACAATTAATGTTTAATCAAAAAAGGGTATTAATATGGTAAATAAATATTTGCACTTATAAACTTTTAAAAAATTAATAGCCATTGCACTGATACCACCAATGACATTTAGGATAGTCCAATCAACTGTGGGCAGATCAATTAGAGAACACTGTCCTACCTTCAAGGCATCCTGAATCCCTAAGAGAAGACAGTAATGTAGAACACCATATTAACATATAAACCAAATCAGTGATTCAAACATCCAAAGCTTATAAGATTGTACTTACCAACCAAACTTGCTGTGCAAAATATTCGACCACTTTTTTCTAGAATCTCATGGAATCTCAACTGACCTGCTGCAATTGTTTCATAATCTGTGCTGTAAGCTTGGTGGACCTCAAGAGTGATAGTATTCTTCTGAATATATTGTAAAAATAAGTCATTAACATGAACGAGATATTGAGAAGTGAAGTTATATTCTGGGTGAAGGCCTTGCACTATGGGAGTTGTCTGTAGCTCAAAATCATAGAAAGCATAGGTACAGAAAGTGACAGGCTCTTTATCTCCAGAAGCCTGTAAAACTTCAGAAGAAAAGGTTACTTTGTTGATATGGATTTCAAATAGGTTTTCGCCTCGTTCTAAGTGAATGGTTTCATCAAATTCATCAACAGAGTCATCTGGCGTGATTTCTGGTTTAAATTTATACTGCTTGGTGCCATAGGCAATATCCTTTAATTGGGCTGCAAGAGAAGACACACAGTTTAGATATTTTTAAATATTGACATATGAAGATACAAACTGGCTTTTGAAGTGGTATGAAGTCTAAGTGTTTTGGTGAAGAGTCTCAATCTTAAATTCTATGACTACACTGTTTTTCTGTGAGTAATATTGTATTCTACAAAAATTCATCCTTTGTTTTGACAACACTTATTAACAGCAAACTTACAACTCAAGTTATAATACAGACTGTACCAGGGTAAAGGAAAAAGAAAAAAGAAAAAAAAGCTTTTGAATGAACAGCTGAGGTAAATATTTGGATTCTCTCTATTCCTCTGTTTTGGCTTTATTATATTCTCTCCTTTAAAGTCAGGTTCTCTTTCCACTGGCTCCTTCCCTTCAGTTTATTAAAGTATCCACTTTTCTACTTTTGGGGTGATGGATATGTTTATTGCCTTGATTGTGGTGACGGCTTCGCAGGGTAGCCATGGGCCTAAACTCACCAAGCTGTATGCCTCAAATATGTGAGGTTTAAAGTATGTTAATTGTACTTCCATAAAGCTGCTTTTTAAGCAGATATCTCTCTTTCTAGATACACATTTTATCCCCACGCTACATCCAAATTTCTGGAAAAAGTAACGTATACTTGTGTCTACAACTGCTCATCTAACAGACACTCTTCGACCTCCTGCAAGGAGTATCTGCTTTCCTTTTCTCATGAAACTGCTCCAGAAAAGGTCACCAGTAATGAATTAATTGCTAGATGGAACAGACTTTGGTCCTTGTAGCACTCGATTTCCTTTGCTTCCTTGACAATGGTGGTCATTTTCCCTTTTACTGAACCTCTGCCCTACCTTGGTTTCCATGTCATCATCTACCCTGCTTCTCCTTCTACCTCTCTTATTGCTTTTTTAAGGGTTTCTCTTTTTCTCATAGTTTGCTGGGGGTCCTGGTTTTATCCTCTTCTTAGTCTATATCTTCTTATGGGTAACCTCCATCTTTTATGACTTCTGCTATTATCAATATGCAAAGACTCTCCTCTTTTTATTTTAAATCAGATTTATTTCCTGAACTCCAGACCCATATATCTCATGGCTTGCTGGGCCCTCTGTCTAGATATCCCGTAGCCACATCAAATTCAATATGCCCAAAACAGAATAGAGCCAACGTAGAGTATTCTCTTCCAGTTATTTCTGTACTCTGAATCTGAAGCGCTGGTGTTAGCATTCATCCAGTTGCCTAAGCCTGTTGCCACAGAATCGTTCTAGTTTCTCTTTTCCTTAATTGTCCCCACATCCATAGGGTCACTACTATTCAACCCTGTCTCCTAAGGCTTTCCAAGTTTGTCCCTGTCCATTCTCTGTCCACTAATGCCACCTTACCTATATTCCCAGTGTTTACTACCCAGATTTTTATGGAACCCAAAGCACTTCCTTCCTTCAAATCTTATTATTTCTAATAACTATAGCATAATCTCCAAAATGCAGTTCTGGGTGTATTACTGCCTACCTTAAAAATTGCTTAGTGGTTTTCTATGTTATTTAGTTTCAAACTCTTCAGGGTGGCAAACAGGGCCTTCATGCTTTGGCTCTTCCCAGCCTTACCCGGAGAGATTCTCCTCCTTTTACTAATTATGAGTTCCAAGTAGATGGATCTGCGTGCAGTTTTGCAAATGAAAGGCAGTGCTTCACATTTAGGGCATTTTAACCTGCATCCTCTATTGTCTGGAATGCCTTTCATTGCTTTTACTTAGTGGTGAATTCTGTCATCTTTAAAGATTCCAAACCTACTTTGTGGAGTCTTCCCTGAATCTTCAGGTTTAAACAGGCATTCTCTCCTCAATGTTTCCTTGGTATCTTCTGCATTTTCCTAGCTTCACACTCTTCATGGTCAAGTATAACTGTCTATTTATGTGCTCCATCTTTCTTTTAAAAAATATTTTATTTACTTATTTGAGAGAGAGAGAGCATGAGCAGGGGGCAGAGCAGAGGGAGAGGGAGAATCAGAATCCCCGCTGAGTGTGGAGCCTGAGGGCGGGGGCACAGACATGACAACGCAGGGTGATTCCAGGACCCAAGATCCTGAGCAGGGAGATCCCAAGACCTGATGAGATCATGACCCAAGCCGAAGTCAGATGCTTAACCAACTGAGCCACCCAGGCGCCCCTATCCTCTGTGGTCCATCTTATGAGTTCCTTGGGGGTGGTACCTGAGCTTTTTTCTTTTTTTCCTATTTGGATTCTCCCTGCCCAGCACGTTTGCTTAGGATGCATTAAGAGCGTGAGCATGTTTAAGGAATGAATCAATGAATTTAGGGGACAGATGAAATATACTGGTGAAGATTAAGTAAGACTAAAAGGCATGAAAATCCTAAACTACTGTGACCTCCTTGTTATTCAGGAAAATTCTATTAAGCAAATTTTTATTGAGTACTACTTGAAATAAAAGGTATATACTGCTCTTTGACTTTTAGAAAACCCTGTTCAGGCAGATAAAGATATTATTGAACTCCTCTACTTAGAGCAGTGGTTCTCAAAGTGTGCTTTGGGAACCCCGAGGGCCCCTGAAACTGCTCTGAAGGTTTGTGAGGTCAACACTATTTTTAAAAATAATCTTGACATGTCACTTGCCTTTTTCATTCTTATTCTCTCACAAGTGTTTAATGGAGTTCTCCAGACTACGTAATGTGTGATATCATAACAGATTGAATGCAGAAGCAGGTCTAAAAACCCAGCTGTTTTCTATTAAGGTATACACCAAAAAGTTTGCAAAAAAGTCAAACAATTAAAAAAATGTAAAACAATTTAAAACAATGTCATTCTTCTCAGTATTTTTTTTTGTATGGAAAATACAGCTTTTAAAAAATAAATTCTGTAATTTATGTTAACATGTAATGGGTTTATTATTATTTTAGCATGACATAAAATAAATATTTTTAAAATTTCTCTTTTAATTCTTAATATGATAAGTAGAACCCATACAAGCAAGAGGCCTTTGGGATCCTCAGTAATTTTTTAGAGTGTAAAATTACTGCTGGCATCAATCATTTGAATTAAACATTGTATGGCAGGGGACATGAAAGAGAGACTAAGTACTTAGCCTCATAGGATTTATATTGCAGTCACAGGGAATATGCAAAACTCTAACAGTGAAGAACACTTACATAATATAATCCCCACACATATTTTTTGAGTACATAAAAGGAAAAATGGGGAGTACTGAGACTAATGTTTTTCAAAGTATAGCCTTGCACCTGCATCTGAACGGCTTGGAGTTATTTCTAAATGTATAGAATCATGGACCCCCGGGTCTCTAGGGGTAGGGCCCAGGAAGCTACATTTGAAACAAGTTCCTCATGTGATTTTCATACTTGCTCAAGTCTGGAAACCACTGCAAGGACACTTCAAGTAGAGGAATGGCTAGGAGTGGTCAGAGCCAGCCTGCTGGCAGAGGTATGCATTGTATTTAGTTAGATTTCAAAGCAGTGGAGACAGGGTATATGTGGGTAGAAAGGAGGTTAAGTTGGAGCAAAGGTACAGTGGTAGGACTGAGAACGGTTAATCTGATAAAGAGCCAGCAGACTTGTTTGGATGAGATACACAGCTTGCTTAGAAGAGAAATGAGGAATGGGGTGGTGAAGTTAGTTCTGCGGTACTCCGTAAAGTACTTTGAAATTGTGCCTGCAACATTGAATCCGGAAAGCAATAGAAAATTACTAAAAATTCTTGAGTAGAAAAGAATCAGATAAAAACAACCTTTCTGGTAAATTCTCATTACCGCTATGAATTAGAAAAAAACAGAGCAAAAAGAAATCGTGAGTGTAGATTTGGATGACATTTTCGACTATTGTAAAATCCATTCATTTAGGTAGTGTAGACAAAGAATCGTACCTTCTAGTTTCTGAATGCGAGCGGCTCTGCTATCAAGAAGATGAACATATTGTTCCACTTTGAGTTCATAATCTTGCTGCAAATTTTCCATCTTCTGGGTCACTGCTTCAACTTCCATCTCAAAAATAAGAGATAACAAGTGTTAATACTTAGGATTCATTCCATTTCATTTTTTAAAGCAACTCTGACTCAAGCTTTTCCTAGCTCCTGGGGATATCAGAAGCTGTAAACCATGGTTTTCAGACCTCAAATAGCTTACAGTTTAGAAAATTATGCTTGGCAATCTTCATAAATCAGAAGCAAAATTAACAAAACCCCAGATTCCTTTTCATGGAGGTGATTTTCCTGTTTGTTAAAGGCTAAGATAACATGTGGTTGTGGCAGGATAGCT
Source organism: Ursus arctos (assembly GCF_023065955.2). Taxonomy (NCBI): domain Eukaryota; kingdom Metazoa; phylum Chordata; class Mammalia; order Carnivora; family Ursidae; genus Ursus; species Ursus arctos. The sequence goes on from NW_026622863.1 coordinate 11,413,002, forward strand.
ACAATGCATTTGCAGAATGTGCTAATACCAGCACAGGTGAATTCATGGCCACAGTTTCTGCTCGAACACCAGGGCCTTTAAAAAAATTATTTATTTTTAAACTATTTACTATTTACACTCTAAGCACCTAGTTACAAGGCCAAATTCCAGACATGTGGTAATACATGATAAGAGATTATAACAGATGATGATACATAATACTGCTTAGAAAAGTAAATCATCAGTAGAAGATCATAGGAAGCCTATTCTCTCGCCTTCGTGGAGCACATTACCTGATAATCTTTATTAATTTTATGTTGCATAATTAGCATGTTTCGCGTCTTTTCAAGTTCTTGCACTGTTTCTGCATGAGTTGCTTGTAGCTCTCTCATGGAACGTTCTAGATCTTTGTTAATTTTATTGTCTACTTTCTCTAAAAAGGAAAGGTCTCCATTTTTTTGTGATTTTTGAGCCTAAAACAAAACATGTTTTATTACTGAAATAAGAGTTTCTAAAATGTAATCATGTGAATTAATATAGATATAGTAAGGAACAATCATTAATTGAAAACAGATATATTTCCATTTTCCATCAGGAATAAAACAATGCTGATACATAAAATATATTTGGATAGACATTTGGAACAATTACAGAGAATTAAAAAAACAGTTTATGACTTCATGACATAGAGAAGAATCATGTACATTTATTTCCATTTCTTCAACTGATTAAAAGCTACACTGTGTTGATCTAAAGGGAAAGAAATGTATTTTCTTGTGTCTTCTTATAAATAACAGAATATCCTAGAACTGAAAAATATTCTGATAACATTTATAATTCAATATTTTATTTAAGATAATAGGGTGTACCAACGTCTCTTAGGACAGAAAATTATTGATTAGTTTTATAGTGAGGCATGTAAAAGTGAAACGTTTGTTACAGTTGGAGAAAGTGCTTTAAATAAGAGATTTTGAGGTCTATCTTAATGTAATTTTGATGTCATTATGAAATATGTATATGCCGTAACTAAATGTCACCTGACCACTTTCCTGAATAATTCATTCTCCAAGTATAAGGGTTATAGACAAGGGTCATCATAATGCTGAAACAGTTATATGTAGACATGAAATTCATGGTGAAGTTCAGAAAGTTACCTTTATAAGCAGGAGAGCTTCACTCAGTTCATCAGCATTTATATCACTCTCCTGCAAAAGACAGAGTAAGTAAAAGCTCACAATGAGATATTAATGTTAAGTACAAGAGACATTCCAACTATGCAGATTATCCTCATGGAGCATATCATAAGCTGCCTGATACCATGAATTAAGAAACGAAGTGTAAGAGACATTCCAACTATTCAGAATCTCCCCCTGAAATGTAAGCTGCCTAATAGCCATGAATTAAGAAACTAAGTAATACATTTGTACTCTTTTGCTTTGTAGTATAGTTTCCTCTGAGCATAAAATATTGAGATAAAAATTTGGTGACTATTTCCTAAACAAGAAAATCGTTCACCTGGTTGTAAAACTTGAGGCGGTGTTTAAGGTCATCAAGTTGTTGCTTTTGTTCCAGATACTGTAATTGTAGTTCTCTGTTTTCTTGAACGAGTTTCTCATTTTGGTCTTAAAAATAAAGTTGACACAATGAGAAAGGTAAGAGAGCATGAGGCATAAGAACACGTTTAAAATTAATTTAATTCCTGATACACACCAAGCTCGAACTAGTATTACTCTGGTCAGAGAGGAAATTGTGCCAGCACCTAGACAAAGGCAGTGAGAGAACGAGGAACAAACGAACACCATCATGTGTCTACCATATGATTCAGTTGCTTATCAAAAACTGAAGACTTAAGTTCACAGTATTAATATAAGGAAATTGTGGCCTCTGGGACTTCAAAGGAACATTCTATCTAAATACCTAAGAAAATATGTTTCTAAATCTATGATTTTTACTTACTTATTAAGGGTCCCGAAAGGCATGCAAAAAAAAAAATTTTTTTTTTGTCTTTTAGTGTTTCAATTGACTTCCTTAAGTTTTCTTTTCCCAATTTAGCATAAAGTCTTTTTATTAAAACAACATAATTTCTCTGGTAATAACTAAACCCATAATTTTAATCAACCACACTTTGAACAAATCTGTTAAGATAGAAGAAATGGATTCTCGGCCAGTGCATGGTAGCATCAGTAATAATTCACGTGTGCTCTTTATTCATTGAGTTCGTGCTGTTAATTGGTAGGACATGTACTCAGAGCTCTTGTTAAGGAGTAGAGATAGGTTACGTTCGCCTGGGCACTTTCCCCCAAATCCACAAGCAAGAGCACAGAGTAGAGCTACAGAAGACAGTAAATCCATAAAGAGACTAATTTTTTGCTCCCTGCATTAAACATATGCTTAACTTAAAAGAAAAAAAAAAGCTAGCTAACAAATCTATTCTTTAGTCTCAAGTTGTTAAGCATACTCTTCAACAGAGTTCGTTGTGGGGGTCAAGTATCCTTTTTGGCTCCCTGTAGCCTAACTCTAAACCATGTCATCCAAAGTGTCTCCACTAATCTCATCCTATTTTCAAAGATTTGTGTTTATCAAAAGTCCTCAAGTTATAGATTTTTGTTTCCATTTCTTAAAAAAAAAGCAAGCCAACACACTTGCCAAGAATTCCTTACATGAATACATTTGCACACTGAATGCATTTTATGCAAAAATACGTTTCTGACTTTTATAATGCTTTGTGTTCCCAAGCTATAAATGCTACATGTAAATGAAAATCGTAAATTACACAATTAAGAAGAAAGGGACTAAATTTGGATATTTTTAATGTCACACATTTCCTGGCAAATTAAAAAGGAAAAAAAATGTGACTCTAGGGTATGCAGAGACATTTTAATATCAAATATATAAACATTTTTTATCTTATTGATGAAAGGTTAAAAGGTTATACTACAGTATAAATTGCTAATACTTGGTGACCTAAATGAGAGAGTTTCCAAATGTGAACAGTATTTGGAAATTTTGAAGGTAAGGTCAAATACCTGTCTTTAAATGAAAAATTAGGATTAATAATAAATATGAATTTGTAGAGGAGATAAACGACTTCTTTGGTTACACAGTAGAATAAGAATGCGGAACGCTGTATTTTATGTTGATTAGATTAAAAACTCTAGAGAGGAATGGTCAGGTAACAGAAAGAAGGTAAATACAGTAAGAAAAATGTAAAACCAAAGGTCTTGAGGACGATATAATTTCCTTCTCTGGCCTGGAAGAAATGTATGGGTTGTGAGAATGAGGTAAAGGGTAAAGGACATGACTACTTGACCTTCATCCAGACACAGTGTATTTTGATTTCTACTTTTATGCTCTAGTTTTTCTATTCTTTCAGTATTTCAGAGCAGGGTCCTAAGAATGATATGCCAGTAGGTATAAACAAACTTATTCAAATGTTTCTTCCTTTGTTGGTTTCTGTTTCTACAACAATGTCCCCGTTTCATTATCTTTTTAAAACTAAGGCATTATTAGTGGGAAAATAACTTATTAGTAGGAGAAGACATCCTGAATACCAGTACCTTTCTCTCTACTAAATTTTATGTAGAATTATCCACAATATTTTTCCTTTCTCAAACTGTTTATTGGGGATAGAACTCCTGGCTCTTTCAAAAGCACGGAGACGTTATAGTTCAAAGAAGAGATAGACTTGCTGAATTATAATATGAAAAAATCAAAGCATTCTGTACAAGATGAAAAATAACCTCCTTACCTTATGATTTAACAAAAAGCAGGTTAAGCTAAACAGCATTTTATTCAAATGAGATAACATTTTACTCTTTTAAAATTATGTTCTTCAAGCACACCATTAATAAGCAGAGTGCAGAGAACAATTCAACTAAACAATTTTCAGAGCTCCTTTGTGCTAATATCTTCAGCTGTGATCAATATAACCATATGCATTATGCTGAATTATGCATTTCAGCTAAAGATAGAAAGGAACTTTCAAAAGCAGGGCCTTTAAACACATGCAGTTAATTTAAGCATTAACCAAATGCAAACTGCATTTACATATCCTTCCCCCACATATTCACACAATCTGAAACTAATTTGTACCTTGAATAAAGAGGTGAGTATTCTCTAAAAATAATTTGCCAGTTAGATGAATGACTCTAAGAACCCAGGGAAACATCTTCTGGCAAAGAACACTTGATACATGAAAAGGTAAATGTGTGAAGAGACTTCAAAGTAAAATGAAACAATTTCAAAATCTGTAATGCAAAAAGGAACTTTTGAAATATTAAAAGACTTCCTTATATAGATAATTTCAATTTTTTTGTTTAGTATTTCCCCGGAAAAAAATGGTTCAAGGCTGTAATATTTTTCTTATGATCTATTGTAACATTTTCACAAAAAACTCCCAAATCTAAATCATTAGATCTATAAATTTCAGATAGTCAAGCAAAATAACTAAAATAACAATTGTATTAAAAAGATTCAGTTCCAGCAATTTTTCCTGAGAAAACAAACGAATAAAAGTGTAAAGATTTGTGCAGAAAGATGTTTATGATACTTAAAAAAGCTGAAACTATTTAAAAACTCATCCACAGAAGATTGTTAAACAATCTTTGGTACACCCTCACATGGAAAACTATGACAGCCACTATAAATGATGATGATGTGGATTTACATTTATACTCAAGGAACGATTTCATAATAAGTAAAAAAGCACATTATAAAACTGTCCATGCATGTAGAAACAACTCTGGAAGGACACAGATAAAAATATTAATAATGATTATCTTGTGGTTCTGTGATCGAGTGACTTTTAGAATTTTTTTTTTGTTTGTTTATTGGACTTTTTAAAATGGTTATATATGAATTATTTTTAATCATTCAAAAAATCCAAAGTCATAAAAACTGGTAAAAAAAAAAGATGAGGAATGGACTCATGGTAGATTAAAATAACTTAGCAACTGTAGTTTTAATCATTTAAAAGAACCTTGGGAATTAATTCAACAACAGATAGGTTTTAAAAAAAGATCACCTAGATTCTATCCCCTTAAGAGTTTCTTTCCAGAGACCAATTCGGATGTTTACAGATAAAGAGTTTTAGAATTTTTAATATTTAGGGAAATACAGAAAGCATAGAAGTAAGACAGTTGTCCCCCCCCTCCCATTTCTCTTCCTTTGAGAATGAGCAGTTTATATTTGTCTTTGGAAAAGAGAGAGGGAATATAGAGCACTTCTGCTTCCTTCAGTCAACAAGGATTTACTGAGCAACTACTAAACAAAAGCACTCTGTTAAGTATCACATGAAAATCAGGAACTATGTATCTTTGATATCAAAACCAGTCACAAATCATGTCACCATCTTATTCTCCTCACAATATTCTCAAGAAAAATTCATAAATAATTTTTCACAAAAGTCAATCGCTTGGTAAATAAATACTGCATGTGTGTGTTTCACTGAAATTAAGACTACATTGATTTTAAGAAGTGTTCTGATTTCAGACTTCTTAAAATATTAAAAAAGGTCAGACCACAATTCTAAAATGTTACCATTTATAAGATCCATCCCAATTTCAGAGATCAAAATGGGGGAAAAAAAATCCCTCTTATAATTCATAAAATATGGCATTGTGATCTAAATCGATACACAGAGTACTGACTAGATATGTAATTTTTATTTTTTACCTGAGCCTGCATTAAACTTTGAAATGCTCTCCTGCAACAGAATTGCAAATGTTCAAAAGAAGCAACCTTATTATCACATCACTTGGTTTATGAAGTGGATGAGCCACAGATACAACATTTGAAACAAATAATTCAATTCCCCTGTTGTGCATTTGTGTGTATAATCTAGTAAATCAGACATCTACTTTAATTATAATTATTTTATTTCCATGAGATGAGAAGGGTGAGGTCTGTGACTCATACTTGAAACTTATTAATGATTATTATTTTAGCAGGGACATCTTGACAAGTCTTCCTGGTATTTAAGTTCACTGTCACAGAGTAGATTTAGACATCTCATTATCACAAGAGATCTTCCCCGTTCGACCTATCAAAACTAGCAGGCAACTACTTCTGCTACTCTTGTCATATCACGCTGCTTTGTTTTTATTCCCACCGCACTTGCTGCCAACTGACACGTTGCATATTTGTTTAATTATTGTCAGTTTCTCCCTATTGAATTTATGTTGCATGAGGGCAAGGCCTTTGTTTTACTCACTGCTGTATCCCGCAGGACTTCGAACAGTGCCTAGCACATACTGGTGCCTCAATAAATGCTTGTTGACTGCTGAATACAGAAAGGCTCGACATTTAGGAAAACAAAACCAAACAAAACAAAAAATGAAAGGCAACGTGAATAAAAGTATCTCTGATGAAAGAATAACTCCTTTGGCATATCTGCTCGGCTGAGTAAATGGAAATTTTGAGTGACCAATAACTCACGAAAGTGGAGGGCTGTTAATACGAGCTATGTCCCCTGTATGGAGCAAGGTGCCTGGCAAAACAGTAGATGCCACAAGGCGCGCTGAGTCCGTGAATAACAATGAGTAACACAGATGTCGGAAATGAATAAGTCAGTAGTTGCTCTATATGTACCTCTTTCGGTTTTGAATCTGTCAAGGATTTCAGTTTTGTCTGTTAGGTCAGATTTTAAGGCAGTCTCGAGTTGAGCGATCTGTACTTTCAGCTGCTGTTCCTTTAACTTCCATTGCTCTTCGTGGGCAGCACTGAAGGCACTGCAAAACACACGTGACATGCAAGGAGAGCCTGGAAATCGGCTTCGACCGAAAATACGAAGAGAAAAGCTTTTAGTGGCACAGAGACCACTGTCATCATGTCTTAGGAATTAAGTAAACATATGCTGGTCTGCTGCTGTTGAAACCGAGGCGCCTTTCTCAGGCTGCGGTTAGGAAACATGAAAGGGTTTGTGGGATGAGCAAAGGAACTGGCCTTAATTTAGAGCTCTACAGTCAGAAAAGTTGGCAGTGTGCAGCTTTTGTGGGACTAGGAAAGGAATTCAGATACTGTACATACTCCAGAGGAATCTGCAAATGCAAACCTCAGGCATCGGCTTCGGATAAAACTCTTCTCTCCCACATACAAACCCTCTTAATACAGAGAAGAGGGGCTCACCACCTGATCTGCACTCTCAGAATCTGAAACTTCTACTGAGTCTGTGCTAATAACACAGTCACAAAATTCTGGCCAGGAAATGATAGCACACTGAACGACGAAGAAGTAATTCTGCTGCAAAGAAGTACTGATAATGTAGTTTTTTATCCTAAAACACAAACAGCAATAACCGGCTAAAAACAGAGTTTTACTTGTAACACGACTGGGATGAAAACCCAGCGAGAACACCCTGGTAAGAAGGATGAAGACAGAAATGTTATTCCTCAGTGAAAGTGTAGCAGTTTAAACTCCCGTTACAATCTACTAATGATGAAATCCCAGTATTCATTTAAGCCAGTAGCTCCCGAACACTGATCAACTAAACACTGGTGCTAGACCAGCTGCACTAAAAACACTCAGGGAGATTTAAGAATGAAGGTCCTGGGGCCCAGGAATTCATAGTTTTATAAAGCTTCCCCAGGTGATAGCCAGGTTTTGGAAAAACTGATCTTGATCTGTATTTCAGCAGAAAACTATTATCTGTGAAGCTTGCTATGACTGAATAATTATCAGCAGCTTTGACCCTTCTCCTTATTTTAAACCTGGTAAATGAAACAAAAATTTATAAAACCTGGTTTTCTACTGATGATGAAGTAAATGGAAGAAAAACTTGTTACTGAAAATTGCCCTTAATGTTGCTCCTAGTTAGTCTCGAGGTTTTATTCCAAAAGAGATACTTTTCTGGGAGGCATAGCTTTCAGAGGAAAAGAATTGTGTGTCTATTTTACATTTTGAATGTTTTTATTGCATTTAAAATAATACGAACTTAAAAAAATGGAATTCTAGAAGTTTCTCTAAATATGACATCTGTTTCTTCTATCAATGTTCTCATTTCACATATGGAATCCTGAGAAATGCATGGACCTATATACCAATATTTTAAGTTAATTTTATCAGAGGTACAATTACCTAGACTTACATGAAATCCAAACAAAGTATGTACTTTAAATATTAAAGAATATTCTTTTACATTTTCAGTTTTTAAAATAAAGAACAAATACGATTTTTGTGTCTGGTCAAATTATGTAAACCAAACACACACACACACACACACACACGTGTGTGTGTGTGTGTGTGTGTCTTGTATTATTAAAAACATGTATTACCCGGAAAAAAAATTAGCATGATGAAATAGGCACAATTATACATTATATCAGACGCCAAAAATTAGAAACAGTAGTGTTCCAATAGCATTAGTACCAGCAAAAAGATCACCAACAGTTAATCTGGCAGAAACATCAGAAACTGTATGTGTTTAAATTAAGAACAATTTAGCAGCCTGGTTTTTCCAAACCCACAAAATACTAGTGTAAATCAGCATAAGTCAATCTGAATTTAGTCTACTGCTATCTTCCCTCTAAATTTAGGATTACATTCCAGTGGAGTTTCATGAGGAATTCCTTTTGAATTTACTGTATTCCTGTATGCTTGGAGCCATCTGTGTAACTATAAATGGTGAACCACATCTGGCTCCATTTTCTTTGTAAAGGCTGTGTACATGATTAAATCTGCATATGAGAACAGTCTTTGAGAACCTTTTATTCATGAAAATGTTTTTGTATATTGCCTACAGTGACAACTGGAGGGGGGGAATCATACTTGGTTTGTGTGCACATTTCATTATTACAGTCTGTTGCAGAAGTGAGAAAATGTCAATCTACAGTCGAATGCCCATTGGTGCCTGTGGTCACTGGCATGGCCACTGGCAGGCGTGGGTCAGCATACACACAGCTGAACTACAACATGATCAGGCAGAAATAAGAGCTGAAGAATTCATCTCCACCCCAAGGCCTTTTTTCTTACAGAAAAAATTCCATGTATTCCAGTGTCTAAGGGCACCCTAATGTGAGAGAGAGGGAAGACTAAGCGCTAAGTCACCCACAAAGAAATCCATAGGTGCTTTAGTTAGGACCTAACGGAAATTAAATATGTATTTACTTGGGATACTTCACTTACTGAAAGAAAATGATGCTCCCCATGTACTCAATTTGATTTCTGGGAAGTACAAAGTGCTCCTATTTGATCACATGAGCTTTCACGATTCCTAGAGGACTGCAGGGCACAGGTGCTCACTCTCCAGAAATAGACCCCAGAGAGTCTATGGTGGTCAGCAGTACTCCATTAAATTCTGGATAATAGATGACTACTAATTACATAGCAAAAACCAATTCTTAAAAGGGTTAATACCATCTTCAAAAACTAGACCAACTCTTCTTTAAAGTAGGTATTAGATTACTGTCTCTCAGGGAGTTAATACCTTAAAGTCACCTCTATCAGATTCTCTGGATCCTATCCCAAATTGACCATCCTGAATTGGGTGGTGGTGGGAGGGAGGTTCCAAAGGGGTGGTGAAACCTACATTCTGCTGTTTTCCGGGTTACACATATATACTATAGTGGAAGGACTATTGTATTCATCAGTTACACCACCCCAAAACTCCACTAACTTCAAAAATGGGACACAGCTTTACAATACTGTAATATAAATTTCTCTCTGACCACACAGATTTAACTGCAGAAAGTTTATTCTGAATTTTTAAATGGAATATTTCTTAAAGTTATACTTATTTCTTGGCATTGTATCAAAAATGTTCCCGCATATTAAAACAAGCTCAGACCAAATACTAACATGAGGGTTTTATCTTACCAGATGATTCTCTAATATGTCATATGTCAAGTAATAAACACATTCAAAATTTCATTTGGAAAAGGAAGATAAGAATGTAATCTGCAAATCATATTTTTCTCCTGAAAACTAGCCAATTTTGAATAACAAACAAATGCTCTCCTTTAAAAAAGACATGCTATCACTATGACTAACCAAACAGGGAGTAAAATTCATTTAGTTTTTGATGAGCACTTGTTGTTGGCAATGATGAGTAACAGTGCCATGAAACACAAAAGCTGTAAAGAATCTTAAGGACCACGATGATTTTTGTAGAAGTTTCTCCAACTCTGCTTCTGAAAACATAATATATATTAAAAATTTGTATTAGAGAATTTTATAGCTCTATTTGCTATCATGTGTGCTTGCTGGGTTTTGTGCTGAAGTGACATTAAGTTTTTTTTGACACAAAATATTTTGACACTTATTACACGCATTTACTTCCATATATCTCACACAAAATTCAAGTATAGGCAGCATAATGAAGTCTGTTTTTAATGTGACAGGAAAAAAATGTAGCTGAAGCATAAAACATTAAAAAAAACCCTTCAAAGTCAGATTTACACTCTCAGATCATCTTCTAATATGAAGAGATAAAGTTTCATGGTGATAAAGTAAATATGAGAAAAACATGTCTCTCTCAAAATTCCATTTATGCATTATTCCCAGCTAAGTTTAATGTTTTCTATTCCCAGAAGGTATGTTCAGTAAATCCTCAAATTGGGAAGTAGAAAATGTATAAGTAATGGCCAAATGGCACCTATTTTGTTGTATTAAGACCATGTTAAATTATTTGAAATTACAAGATGTTGAAGATAAATATAAATCAATAAAAGTTTCTGAATGTATGGTAGTTCTATTATTCCATGAACATTTCCCTTCCACAGAATCAGTTTTCCTGTGAAATTAAAATCAGAGAGATAGGGAAGCACAGTGAAAAAAATTCAAGCTTTAGAGTCAAAAGAATTGGGTTTGGGTCCTATATTGAAGTCTCAGCAACGCCATGTGACTGTACAAGTCTCAATTTTTCTTGAGCCTCAGTTCCCTCATTTCTAAAATATGGGGACAACATCATTTTCTCTGCCCTACAATGCAGTGGTTGTGTGATCTATATACTGAAATTTGGAATTTTCAAACCCATAACTACTACTTAGTTATATATCAATATAAACCTTGTTTTGTTCTACAGAAATGAAAATATAAAACAGGAAGCATAATAAATGCTTTAAGTAAAATTAATTGGAGCTGATGAGAAAGATGCCAGAACAAAGCAAATAGGGCCAAATGGGCTGGAAGGGGTCCAAGGCAGATCCCACATAAAGAGTTTCAGCCAGCCTATCCTTGTTGCAGAGCCCCAGATACTATTTTGACTGATGTCTGAATCTGCTATCGGTAACTCTTAATAAAATGAGCCACTGTGCAAAGATAATCAACAGCAGTAGGTAAACAACAGAGATGATCCGTGCCACTGGACTGATGTCGAACAATAACCTAGGTATCTTTTCAAAGCAAAAATAAATAAAAGCCTAAACCTACGCTCTTTAGGTATGATTTAATTTATAACATGTAAATTTAGTTTACAAAACATCCAAAACATACAGTTAAAAACAGGTGTGTCTGCACGTCATCAGATGGCTATTCTGATGGTTCAGAATATGATCAATAGAAGCACTGTTGAATATCAGCTCTAACATATATCTTCCTATACATATTAAATTTACTTACATGTAAAACTGTATTTATCCTTTATCAGTTATTGTATACGGAAAAGACTTAAAAATACACACGTATACACAGACACAAACACACACACAGATATCTGTACTGCTTAACTAAGCTTAGTGGTGGTGTAGAATTTTGTTTCTAACGTTATCAGAAGGGATTAATTTTTAAAATGCCATCACTATGAAGTAGATTAAGAGACAAAACTGAAGTAGCTCTGTACAATTTATCTTGAAGGGTGCCTGGCTGCCTTGGTTGGACGTGTGTGTGACTCTTCAGCTCGGGTCGTGAGTTTGAGCCCCACGTTGGGTGTAGAGATTACTTATAGAGATAAAATAAATTTATCTTGAGATAAAGATACTTGTCTTTCTTTTTATAAGGAACAGAGATAACTGTAAGTGCACACCTTCGTTTTCCACCAAGGGAATCGCTCGGCTAATAGGCCAGGTAGTCCCGTGGAAGAGACCAGGGCTTGGAGAGACCAAAAGAAGTGCAAATACAAGCTCTATCACTTCACGGCTTTAAGAGTGTAGGCAAGTTACTTAATTCTGTTTTATTTTCATTGTCTGCAAAATGGGCATTTACAAAACCTACATTTCCAGGTTGTTGTGAGAAATTTATAATAATGTATGAAAAAGCATTTAGCACAGTGCCTGCTTGCTTCCAGTCTACAGTCAATAAATGGTAATAGCAGTTGTTACTGGCAACAAAGTAATATGGTTTTCTAGTCATAGACTACTGCTCAGCCTAAAGAACTTTTTACCGGTGCCTAAAAAAACCCTATTTTTCTTTTATAACACATATATATTTCTTGCAATCATCCAGTGCTAACTTTTTAATCAATATTAGATATTCTGACACCCACTGCTTTGATATAAAAGATCTCCAACAAGAGAATGAGAGAACACATGTAATCATGATTTACCTGTTACACAGTTTATCGTAGTTTTCCTTTAAAAGTTCCCGTTCCTTTTCTAAATCATTAATTCTATCCTGCAGCTAAAATGAAAAGAATATGACACATTAGATACTTATCAAATAAAACCACACGGGGGTAAAATAACACGAGAGGAGGCTAAGATGTTTTAGTCTTGACTTCTAAATTGCAGCTGCTAACTAGTCAACTTTTATTGTCTGTATTTTATTTAGCATTGGTTTTTTCCAAGTTGTTAAGTAAACATGAAATTAATATTTCTGTTTTAATTTAGTAGAAACGTATGCATTGCTTTATGGTGACATGTGCCAAAACTCAATAAAGAATGTGTTAAAAGTTTGCTATGAAGTCTGGGAAACATAATATTTTTTACTTCCCTCCCTGATGAATTCCATCATTATATTCATTTTGTATTAATTTCCAATTGGCCCATAAAAAATAAAAGGATTAACTTTTCTTTTAGTTTGTGGTTCAAACAAATTGAGTCAATCACAATTCATTCTGAAGACACAAGTTCTTACATTACCTGGAATTTACAAAGAGCCAGTAGCACATCTTTTAAATAAATGAATGAATAAAATAGTATACCTTGTTTTATCCTAATGAATATTTTTAGAAATAAACTCAGGATAACCATTATAGCTTTATGACTACAATGCAGCTTTCTGTATTTATTCCTAGCATTCATGTTTAAGTTTTATTCACCAGTATATTTTGTAGTTACAACCTTTTCCCGTGAGTCAGTACTCTTAAAATTCATTTCCATGTTCATAATTCCCTTTTGATGCTAGTTTGAGACACAGTAAGGACTCTCTAAAGATCAGAACAGAATGTAGGCATCTCATTTCATTGCCATTCTCTTTAAGAACAAGTTTAAAAGACGACAGAAAGAAACTGTGCTAGCTGGGAGACAGGAGTAGCAACAATAATAGAAAGATGAGTTTTCAAACAACTTCCTAGAAAAAAATGGAATAATTTCACAGAACTGCTGCTTTTGCAGAACAGAATAGCCTTCTCCTCAGAAACAGATGTGTATTCATCTAACGTGGTCTTGGTATCTCAAATGGCTAATGAGATGTTAAGGCTGAGAAAGTTAAGTTCCACAGGTAAGTTGCAAAATGTTATATGTTCTTTTTCCTCAAGAGTCCATTCTTCAGGTAAACCGTGGTTACCAGCACGTTTGCAAGTAGTTTTAGGCACCAAGCTGGCATGCATCTAACAAACTGACTATATTTTGCTGTGCTCAAAGCCCCACTTATGTAGTTTAGGATGTTTAAATAAACGTACTCTTTGGAATGTCTCTGTTTTACTTTTTTGAAACAGTGACAGAAGTTTTAATGCAAGGAATGGCTAATCGACTTTTGGGAGCTTACCTCTTCTATTCTTCTTTCAGAAAATGTCATGGAATGTAATTGTTTCTCAAGACTGCAGCATTTTAAACGCTGCTCTTTGAGTTGCCTATTTAGCTCATCTCCGTTTGCCATCAAGGCATCATGGCTGATTCGGAGACTTCTTTGCTTCTAAAAAACAAAAAGAAAATCTTTTCGAAATTAATTTTGGATTCTGTGTTAGATAAGTGATTACAATTTTTAAGTGAATTTACTCCTAAAGCTCACATTATACAGTTTATTCTTCACCTCACAAACAATGTACATGTGCTACTTGTCCATGGAGACGCTCTTGACCTAAGCGTATGATTAGAGACAAAAAATATAGGATTATCTTAGCACAGAGTCACATAATGCAAACTTCTTGTCCTTTATTTTATTTCCTCCTAGTTTTTGACTGGTTGATTAGTGACCAGTGAATAAATTAGTTTTAGCATTTTTTTTCTTTCTGCTGTGGTTACAGTGGTTGGACACGCTGTCTAAAAATGCTGCCACATGGGTCAAAATAAATGCTGACCATAGCTAATCAAACTTGAAAGGATTCGTCACCACAGCACATAAACAGCCTAACAGAAGGTTGTTTTAAAACAATTAGGTTAAAATTTTCAATTCAGTAAAATAGTTACTGAAGCCTTAATTTTTTAAAACAGATTTTTATTTTTATTTATTTATTTTTAAGTAAATCTCTATGCCCAACATGGGGCTGAACTCACCAACCTGAGATTAAGAGTCACACCCTCTACTGACCAAAACAGCCAGGCATCCCAATTTCTTAATTTTTAAAATGGCTTTTATGAATATGCTTTAAATTCAAAGTTATGTTCTAAAATGCCACATGCTTTTTTTTAATAAATAAAAAGATGACCATACTAAAGTCTTTTCAGAGAGACCATACAACCATAACATGTAATGGCTCATCTGCTAATTAATATCACTTACGTTCTACTGAAGTTCTCCAATCATTTATAAGAAACATGGCTATTGAGTAACTTGAGTTCAATTTTTGTTAATCTTGGTATTATCGTAGCACGCTATCTTTACCAGCTTTTCCTGGGCTTCCTACATTCATTGAAGCTGTTGGCCTGAACCTCTCAAATCTTCCTTTACCCAAAATCAATCCCCCAAAGAGGAACCTGTGCCATGGCAGACACTTGTCCTTGTTGGTCTCTGAACAAACACATGGCAGCACTGTTATATGGAAGTCAAAATGGTCAAAGTGACAAAAAAATGTAAGCTCACTTTTTATTTCCTTTCCTAATTCTCCATGTTCGAAATGGCCCTCAGCTCCATGTTTTCTTAATCTCCCTCTTCTATCTATGGGCAGACAGTGCTATTGTCTCCATTCTCCAATTCCTCTTCTATCATAACCCTCATATTTATATGGAAGGCAGTTATTACTTCATATTTAAGGAGTTCTTGCAGGAACACTAACCAAAACACATTTTAAAAATATTTATCAAATTCAATAGTAAATTTAGGCTTCAGATGACCCTATGCTTTCCATCAATTTACTGCTTTCCTTGTCTCAGTACTTCAAAGAAAGTACTGCTTAATATGAATTCTGCTCATCTGGAATGTTTTGGAGTTCATTAATTCCAGAACCTATGTTAATTATGCAGTGCCAAGAAACAGGCATCTTCTGATGGCAAATTCCTCTGGGGCCACAATCCTAAGGCAGCCATGGGGATGAAGAGTCCCAAGTATTGTCAACCTGAATAGTCAAGATTTAAAATAAGTACACTGAGAGTTGACATGATGGGTGCTCAAATATTTTGTGATAATGGTAGATAGTGACAAAACAAAACAAAACAAAACACATCAAAGAAACATTGAGCAAAACCTAATCACTCGTATTTTTAACTTGATGTATCTTGGATATCTCAGAAATGCTTATAACTGAAGATAGCTGCAAATACATCTAACCCTTTGGTGCTATGTGCCCATACGAAATCAGATAAAAGGAGTTAAAAATACATTTTCTTGGCATGAGATAATTTATGATAAATATGTTTATTATTTTGAGATGACACAGATATTTATGAAAATTCCAAGCAGTTATTTCTCTACTCATTAAGTTATAAATTACAAATAATATATGAAGTGAAGTCATACACATTTAAGGAAAAGAGCATCTTTAAAAATAACTTTTAAGTGTTACGACCATTCTATTTTAAAAAATACAACGTAAACACTATCTTCGATAGTGTATCTATGTATACACAAAGATAACTTTGTATCTATGTATCACCATAATAAAATAAATGATCACAGTACCTCTTGAAGCTGAATAAATTTTCCTTCCATTACTGAAAGAGCATTGCTTTTCTCCACTAGTTGTTTATGAAGCTTAATCATTTCTACATTGTCCCGAATGTTTGACCTTCAACAATGTGTTTAAGAAAACGAGAGACAGAGTAAAAAAAAAATGCAAGGCAAAAGAAAAAAATCTGGTGGAATCACAATTTTTCATTGGAATGTTATCTAGGTTTTCAGTTTATTATACACTTAGGATAGATTATTTAAAACCAACCAATCGTTGTTCTTTAAATTTCATAAATTCGCAGACTCTCAGAGTTTGAAGGGAGACTCAAATTTGAGGACCTGTGTCACCTCTACAACTGATAATATGCACTTAAAACCCTTTTACAGCATCCTGAAAGATGGTGCAAAAGGACATCAGTCTATAGCACAGCAACAAACTTCATACTTACTTTAAGGAGGACGATCATACTACTTTTTCCCTTAGAGAAAAATATGCAAGACAGCCACTCATCTTCCTACCACTCCCTTGAAACAAATGGTATCATAAGATTACCATTTATTGGAGTTTCCTCCTGGAGTTTCAACTTTTCAAAATATTTCCCAAAAAAGTGACTTAGCATTTTATACTAATAATGCCCAAAGCTGGCATTTAAATACGTTGCAGATGTGCCTTTAGCTGTAAGAGATCATTTAACGTCCACAGGGTATGTAGAAACTCTATATGCTGCAATAGTAGTTTGTATTTTCCCTACTGAGATTAAAGCAAATGTAGAATTTAACAGGAAGATCTTGTTAAAGGTTAATCATAGATCTAAATGAATACCCGTTTTCAAAAGACATTTACTTACCTAACAGAGAAAGGCTCCTTAATTTAATACGTTTTACATTCAAAAGTATTTAAAAAATTGTGAAGCTCAGTTTTAGACTTCATTTCTTTAAAAAAATAAACATCAAAATCTTAAATTCAGAAACTTATTTCAGTATTGAAAGTAAGTAATTTTACTTCCAAAACTTATCTAGTGTACACATATTGGAAAAATTGTCACAATGCCCTACTGGAACCAGAAAACGGACTACAAAGCTCACACATCTGTAAACCAGCTGAGGACTTGAAATACTTAATTTTCCTCTTTGATATTTGAAAGTTCATTGTATTTTGGCATTGGACAGTTAGTTGTCCTCACACTGAAGATAAACAAGTCCAAGAACCTGGATCTTACCCAGGATACAGTCTTAACACAATGTTAAAATAATTATGTGTCTAAAACACGGTATCTAGTAGTTCTGAGCACACAGTCAGCAGTACACTCACGATTCGGCCCCATAGCATGCTCTTTACTCACTAAAAAAATTACACGATGAAGGGAAAAGATTTTTACATAAGTCTAATAAAGAAGATATTCACTTTAACATAAACCGAAGTCAAAATACAACTTAATCTGCTTTCCCCAGAATTACTTGGTTTGACCACTCAATAGTGACAGTTATTGATATGGGAGGATAGAATGCTATTCAAATAATTTCAAATCTTTTCTTATATTTTCAGTCACCTCTGACATTTTAATCTTATTTTAAAATATTTTAATATTTTCAAGTAGATATATATTAAGATTATATATATATCTTCGTTACCTGGTGAATGTTTTCTTGAATATTTTCCTAAACTCCCTGAAGATTAAACTTTTCAAAAATGCCAAGAAAAGTGACTTAGTATTTTATGCTAATAATGCCCAACAGGTGGGTACAAATATAACTTCAGTAGTAATTAGAAAACAACAAAAATAATGTGGTCCTTTAAATATAAGGTCAGTTTGCTTGAGAGTACACCTAATCTGGGATAACGAAACAGCTGTAAGTCTTTAATGATTATTTTCAAGTGTCAGTTTTAGGGGCTTTATCTGTAAGAGTCACTATTATGATTAGATATTTTTTAAAAAAGATTTGAGAGAGAGAGAGAGAGAGAGAAAGAGCACACGAGTGGGAGGGGCAGAGGGAGAGAGAATCTGAAGCAGACTCTGAGCTAAGCATGGAGCCCGACGCAGGACTCTATCTCACACCCTGAGATCATGACCTGAGCCCAAACCAAGAGCTGGATGCTAAATTGTGCCACCCAGGTGCCCCTATGGTTAGATACTTTTGAGGGTAATGGTGGGAAGGAAAGGATGGCTGGCTGTTCAGCTGGAAGTGCTAAGACATAAGAGATCAAAATCAACACTGTGATAAATGTGGTCTGGCCTTTAGGAAGGTGTACAATGGAAAATCGTCTCAAACCTGACAATCGACTCAACATTCTTCATAGATGAAATATGATTAAAAAAAGTAAGGGTGGATTGAGAGGGAAAAGAGGGAAAGGAATGTCACAAAAAGCTGACAAGGAATGTGAGGGTGATGGAGGCTAGAGTCGGTGCTTAGGTCCTAGACCTCTGTGGAGTAGGAGGAGGGCCTCAGGTTGGTTTTCTTTGAAGAATAGAGATGGGGCTAATTTTATAAGCAGTGCTTTAAGTGACCACCACATCATGCTTTCTTGCTCTGTTTCATGCACAGTGATGGGAACATCAAATCTTCAGGATGATGACGTTCTAACAGAAAGAACGATCCATGGTAAAAACATTCAGATGAACTCTGACAGTCATGCAACAATTCATACATGCTGCATTACACATGGTGAAATGATCTGCAAATAGATATCAAGCAGTCTAATTATGTGCTTTGTAAAAATAAATTTCTCAAATTTTTCAACAAGGATTTTGCAAAAAACCTTGGACAATTAAGTTGGAAAATGCGGTTTCTTTTCTTTTTCTTGTTTTTTTATAGACATATTATTTAGAATTATGATCAAATCTTCTAAAACTATTGGAAGAGTTGTTGGCCCATCTCTAGATTAAAAACAAACTGAAATAAATTAGATTTTATGTTGAAAAAAGTAATCCAGTTCAACAACCTATGTGCCAAGTTTCCCTCAAATAATTGGAAACAGTCAAGCAATAAACTCTGGAAAAGGAATTTCTAATGGAAGCCTTGAAAACACTTGATTCCGGCTTTGCTACTGGGTGCCATAATAAATCCAGAAACTTAAAACCTCAGATACACTGGAGAAGGAAAAACTTTCAATGGAGCTATGTAATGTATAGTCTAACACGAAATCTTGAGAAACAAAAATCCTTCCTCCCGTGAAAGTTTCTTATACTTCATTCCCCAGGCATACAACTCTCTCACAATATCCCCCCCTTCAGCCCCCATCACTATTTCAATCTTTGTTCCAGTAGAGATTATGAATGCTAAAGAAAGCCTCTTGATTTTTTGAGACAAAAATATCATAATGTAGTATTTAACATCATTTAGAAAAGAAGGCTGTAGAATACAGAAGCTAGGCTATGAAAGTCTGGAAAGTAGTTGAGTAAAATATTTATGACAGAATGGAGAGGCTCTTTTTGAATCATAGTTTTAGCTTGACTAAATCTGGGGAAAAGGTTGAAAACAACCCTAGGTTTAAAACATGTCTACAGTAATTTTCTTTTTTTCAACAGTGGCAGACATTCTGTAAGTGTATTGTTAAAAGTAAATGTAGGTCATTCATAGCTTTTACTAGGGATCCACAGATAACAGTCACTAGCAAGGTGACACTACTGAATAAGATTACAGAAGGTTGCTAGTAAATTAAATGGAATCAGCTTCACTAAGAGAGCTGAGGAAAGTTTATTTGAAGGGCAAATCATGATCCCTGATTTAAGATTGCAGAAAGGAAAAAATTTGTCTGTGTATGTTTATTTGTCTCTGGATCATACCTTTCTTGTGATGGTGGGTCAAAACAGAAATCAGAGCTCAATATTTTCTTACTCTCATACTCACAAGGAATGGAGAGAAACAGTTCTGTCAAGCACTCTACATGCATATAATCACTCTCTTACGAAAATGGAGGGGGCACTCCCAAGGACTGGTTGGAGACAGGAAGAAGTGAAAGCCTGGCTGATTTTCTAAAAGGGATCATTTTGAAGATCAAGTTTAATGGATTCCAACTAGTAGTGGGAATCTGAGAATTACATTCAATATATCAAAAAGCCCAATGGGAAATGTAGGTTTACTAGCAATTAAGTGGTTAAAGAGAAAGTTTTGTACTGTTCTTTATTTTTTGATAAAATTATACCAAGTCAGCTCAATGACGCAGGTTATCAGAAGCAATGACTGACATAATAGAGGTCTTTGATGAATAAAAGAAAAAAACCCCAGTAAGTTGATTAAATTAATAAATACCGCTTACTTAGTAGATAAAAATCTTTCAGAAACACAAGATCCCTAGGGATGAAAGTGTGCTATTTAAAAGACAGGGAACCACTCACCCGTTTCAGTCTCTGTATTTTACAGCTAAGGTAGCTAACCAAGGCTTAGCGAAGTAAAGAATTCGACCAGAGTCCTTAGTTGAGGGAGCTGCCAATCAAACCCAATCCTAAGAGATCACTTCTTCCCACTCTTCTAAGCTGTCTCCCTCCTCAGAGATATTCCTAGTTCTAGCTGTCCCTCCACTCTCAAGTATGCACTAATACACTAGTTACTATAAATTGTGATAATTTCTGTGGTTCATATTAAGTGCTGAGAAAATACATCAAGCTGCTATCCCAGAAAAATCTTAGATGATGATGACGATAATAATAATAATAATAATAAACAACGCAAGAGAAAAGAAATGATATTTCAGTGTGATACTTTTCACTAGGCAAATTCTAAGGTTTTCAAAACAACAGCAAAAGCTTGGTGGTTATATTTTTTAAAAAATGACAGATCACCTGCTTGTGTAATAATAATGTGTGCATGGTTATCCTTGGCCCCAGTTACCCTTCCATCCAAGGACCAGATGTGCCCTCTAAATTAGGGGGCCGGGCAATCAGACAAATACAAATTGAGGGGCGTTCTGCAAACAACTATCAATGGGCTGGAAATGGGGAACCACTCTGGAATAAAGGAAACCTAAAAGACATGACAATTAAATACAATACATGACCCCTAATTGGATACTAGATCAAAACCAAGCAAAACAAACGAAAACCAGCTATTGGAAAAAAAAAAACAAAAACCCTCCAGCTATAAGGGATACAATTGGGAAATTTGAATATGGACTTGTGTTAGATGATGCTACTGTATTGTTAAGTGTTTTGAGTATGACAACCATACAGTGGTTATGCAGGAGGATGTCTTTGTTCCTAGAAGATATTTAGAAATGTACAGAGAGCAAAATGATACATGTGTCTAACTCTCAGATGGGGGCGAGGGAGGGAGGGAAGGAGAGAGAGAGAGGGTGGAGAGGAGAGAAAAGTGCTCACGCATGTGTGTGCAGAATTCACAAATACACGAAGAGGTGAAAAGGTATGTGAGTGTTCATGCGACTATTCTCGCAACTTTTCTGTAGGTGTGCAACTTTTCTGCAGGTGTGCAATTTTTCAAAATAAAAAGCTGGGGAAGAACTTAAGAGTGCCAGGAAGTCACCCTGTGTGTGCCTAGAGGGGAAAGATGGAGCCCCTAGAGCAAGCTGTTTCTTACACTGCATGGCTGCAAAAGGATTCTCTTTTAAGATTTGACAGTCTGCTGTCGACCAAAGGGAAGAGGGCAAGTCAGAGTGTCTGGAACAGTATAGGTTAAATTTCCTCCACTGGGATATTATGGAACTTACATGATTTTTAATTAAGAAGGTAAACACCCTAACATTTACTAAAAAAAACCACTTAGTACAAACTAGTTACACATTTGGTAAGAGTATAAATATTTTTGGAGTTGAAAAAGCCAGTAAAAGGTAAAATCATTCTGATTTTAATGTTCATGTACATGTGTTCACTGGTTACTGCTTTGCATTTAATTTAAGACGGCCTTTTTAATAAGCAGAAAATGTGCATTTTTATATTGTTTAAATTTTAATATGCATTTTTGTTCAAAACAACACAGACATTCAGGCTACTTGTAAATGATACAAGATTTTTTGCTAATGAGGCATTATGTAGAACATATGCAAAAATCACAACTCAGTCTTCCAAAATAGACCACAATAACAGGAAAAAACATGATTTTAATAAAAAAGAACAGCACTGGGCTTTTACTTCAAAGCAATTAAGGGCTTTGGATAACCAAAAGTTTATGTCAAGTTGATGCCAAACCAAACTGGTCTATTAAACACATACTATGAAGAGTTTCTGTAATATTCTATGAAAAGGCTCTTTGCCATAAATATCAAGCACCGTACTCTGAAGATTACGACTATGTTAGGTTCATGTTTGAGAACAAGGAGCCCAACATCCTGATCAGACTTCTAGGATTTCAAATTTGAAATAATGTATCCGTGAAAGAGAAGTTTAAATATGTTTTCCATTTTGTGATTTTTCTTTACAGTAAATTATACCAAGTTTTATATTCTCCCCAACGTTTTTTTCAACAGTTTTCCATTAGTCTCAAAAAATTGCTGTTACACATAAAATTTTGAGCTATGTGTAAACATATGAGAAAAAAAGACTTAAAGATCTTTATTGGAAGTCATTTCTTCAGTTTTCAACAACTGTATTTCAAGGAACAATATGCTATTTACTAAAGGTACCTTTCCTTTTCTAAGCAAATAACATGTGATTTTCAATATTATAAAATCAGTGAGGTAGGATACAAATTGGTTTATTTCTCTGGCCTCTGCAACAAAAGTTCCTTTACCTATTATACTCATTTTGTCTTGCTTCTAATTCCTGATGTGACAAAAGAGACTGCTATCGAGTGAATAATATAGCTGCCTAAGGAAGGCCTTAGTTTAGTTTTTAAGGTAAACTCATCTAGGTGTATATGTTGGTATCTCTTGCTGACAATATTTATAGGAGAAACCATGCATACCTGTCTATCGCTCCATTTCTTCTGCTGTTCTAGTCCTGGACTGAAGGACTTTTTGATCTATCTTTCAATGAACACTGAACACTCCCATTCCTAGACGATCATATCCCTTTGGAAGAGGCAATGGCCAACACAGTGTCCACCTTACTCTTTGGGAATCAAGAAATAGAACAGAGGAAGTAGTCTCTGATAACCTTGTACTCAGCTGTTGAGTAAAGGTGATAGGGGTAGGCTCTAAGCTTGGGCTTGGTCTAAGCATAAAATTTTTATATTTAGATAATATCTTAAATATGGCTGTTAGCAATTTATTAAGATCATATTCAATGTTGGGGTCTGGTCCTTTAGCACTGTTCCTCATAAGGAATCATGTGTTGGTTTTCCAAGAAGACCAAGTCTAATCAGTTCTTCTTCCTAGGGGAACAGAGATAACTCCTAGGTATTCAAGCTGGTTCAAAGCCAGGGTTCAAATTGTATCGTCTAATATAATTCTCAAAAATATTCATGTTTCTTTTGTCCTGCCCTTACAAGGGTATGTAAGTATCACTAAATATACAGAATTTCATTATATAATTTAATTATATATGATCAGATATAATACTAGTCTTTTGAATCTTTAAAATATAAAGCTTATATATTTTCAGCCCACTTTATTGTTTTTAAAACAAGTCTCATATGATGCATCTTTTCCTAGTTTTTTCAAACATTACCATGGCAGGTTAGTTTGTTAAAGGAGGATTAAACTCTGAATCTGAAATGAGAAACTAAAAAATCATACTGGTTTTTCTAAATGAGAACCTAGCCACATAAGCATCATACCATATACACTGGAGGAGGGGGGACAAATGGAGGATCTAGGTCTGGTTTAAAAAGCATTAAGAGAGAAGTAAGAGACACAAGAGATGTCAAATGCAATGTGTAGACCTCACTTGAATTCCATTTCAAACAAACAGGAGAAGACACGTTCAGGGAAGTTTGAATATAGACTGGGTATTAGAGGGTATCAAGGAATTGCTGTTAATTTTGTTAGGTGCGATAATGGCATGGTGTTATGTTAAAAAAAAAAACAAACTGCCCATCAGAGATATATACTGGAGTATTCGTAGGAGAAATGACATCTTACCTGGCTGGGGCTAATTAATTGAAGAAAATAAAGGTGAAGGGACAGGTGAAACAAGATTGGGAACATGTTAATGATTGTTTAAGCTAATGCTGGGTACCTGGCAATTTAATGCACCACTCCCTCTACTTCTTGGTATCCTTGGTCCAAGAAAACAAACAGAAAGGCAAGAGAAGGAACCAAAGGGAAAGAAAAAAAGAAAAAGGGAAGGAAGGGGAGAATGATTTGACGAAGAATGTGGTTAAGAAGATAAAGTCTTGTTGGAAACCCACTGTGGAAGTACAAAACAGGGGAAAAGTATTAGGAACCAAAAATGACAGAAGAGGATGGGAAAGAAAATACAGTACATTATAAAACATCAAAAATGAAGAGGCTGAAGGGCCCCACTGGCATTCACAATAATCAACAGAGTTTGAAGCAGTTTATATATATTTATATTCATATTCATATTAGGAGAGGTAACAAACATCTTTTTGGGACTAAAAAAACTGGTACCATGGTATGGAATTTTTTTAACTTTGAAAAAAAATTTATATGAGGCTGGACTTATTCACAAGATGTGTCAACAGCAGGGTCCTTATCACACATATTTCCCTTGGAAGGTGCCACCAAATGGCATCAGAACTTCCTACAGTTATGGTAAGTGCAACAAAAGGACAAACGAGTGGGGGAAATAAGAGGAGGGGGTATGCCCTTCCACTCGAGCTGTTAGGAGCACTTAGTAGGTCGAGAGTAGGCTTATATGAAGAATGTTAAGTGAAGACATGATTTTTAAGATAGACTAGACTTATCCTTCTATGGCACATGATAAAGTATTTTAAACTAATTTTGACCTTATCAAAGTGATATTTCTGTTTTAACATACCTTTGATCTGTAGCCTGCTGTTCTCGAAGCTGAAGAAGAGATAACTCAATTTCATTTTCTTTTCTCCTCAACTGAGTTTTCAGGATCTCAGCCAAGTGCTCTAACTCTTCTATCTGGCCTCTCTGTGACTGAATAACATTTTCTCTGAAATAAAGAACCTTTACAAGAATTTGTAGTTTGAGGAAAAATCTGCAGTATTCAAGATCAGTACAAAGGAAGTTCTTCATAATAAAGAGCAAGCAGAAGTTAAAAATTTTAGCTTAAGTGCCTCTGCATATAGTGAATAGCAGATTAAATGGGACAATTTAGAAGTGCATATGGAATAATTCAAAATACTGCTTTTTATACAATAATATCCTAGACGATAGCCTGGACTTCTGGTTCAATTGAATTCAATTCAGTATTTATTGGTTACCTACTATGTACTCCACAATCTGCCCATCTTCAGACAATTTACACGCTTTTGTTCTTTCCTACGTACATCTGCCCAGACCACTCAAATTAACACTTCAGAGAGAGAGCTCAAGAATTTGCAAAACATAACAGTGGTTTTTTGCCTGTACTTATTTATCTCTACCATGTATGGCAGCATCCCAGTGTAATGAGCCTCAGGGAACCTCTATGATCCCTGTTTTTTCAGCTGATTAGCAGGTAACAAGATTAGGTTTAGTCTTTAGGTTTTATTCCTTTGCAGGCTAGTCATTGTTGTAACTGGTATTTAAAATATACAAAAGAAGTAATCTGAACCCCACATTATTCTTAAGCAACTGTCTAAAGTGTGATGTTATTTCATGTTTTCTCTCCTCATTCAGAATTGTTACTTTTTGATGATCCAGGTGAAGGACTGTAGGTAAGTTGGAACCTTATCTTCATTTGTGTGACTCCTGGACATTGAACCCATGAGGCTTTCATTAACTGGGAAAGTAAGTGAAATGTGGCAGAAGTCACTTTTTTGAAACCATAGTATGATGAAGAATGCAGTACTATAGAATCACAGTGAAACAAAATCTGAAATCCATATGTGTTTGATAACTCCAAACTTTTAAGCCACTCCCTCCAATTCTTTTTTTTTTTTAACCACAAAAAGGCTAATTAATTCAGGATCTAAAAAAAAAAAATTACCTGTAGTTTTTCTGAGAATGGAAACGTTGTCCCTAGAACTTATACTATTCTAAATGACTGGGCTTTATGCCATTCCTTTGGGGAGAAAATTATAATATAGAGGACTATTCTATAAACCCTTCCACTGATGCAGTTGGTTAAGTTGTTCATTTTCCTCATTTTATTGGAAACATGTTATATAATATCTGTTCTTACCCCATAGATCTAGATGTATTTAGTGGAGCAAATTATTTGTACATAAACCAATTGTGTTTAAAATAAAGGAAAGGGAGGGATCAAAAAAGACATGATCAATAAACAAAGTTCTAAAATGACCACAAAAAGAATACATACAAATTTCTTATTTCTCCTCTGGCTTCTTCAAGTAAACTGTTGCCATATTTTGTAAGCATGGGTTGTAGAGTTTCTGTTACATCGACATCTTGGAATCTAATACCTAGAAGTCAATCAGTAAGATTATAAAAGTGAGGGTGGGAAAGAAGGACTCTTGATTTACCATCATGAAGAAATTTGAAATATAAGAAAATTTCTTAAGTACTAAGAGATATGTGCTCTATAGTACAGAGAATCAGAAATCCATTGCCGAAGGGAATACCGTTAGCATTAAATGTACATAGCAGCAGGTATTGCCCATTAAACAAATTCTACTATGGAAACCAAATTACCTAGAAATAATTTTTTTAAAAGATTTTATTTATTTATTCGACAGAGATAGAGACAGCTAGCAAGAGAGGGAACACAAGCAGGGGGAGTGGGAGAGGAAGAAGCAGGCTCATAGCGGAGGAGCCTGATGTGGGGCTCGATCCCACAACGCCGGGATCATGCCCTGAGCCGAAGGCAGACGCTTAACCGCTGTGCCACCCAGGCGCCCCTACCTAGAAATAATTTGATTCAACTCAGATTTGGAACACCTAAATTCATTTCTGAAAGAACCAAAGTAGGGTTTTATAATAGAAGCTAAAGTATGAAGGAAAAAGATTTCAAAATCTTGACTTTTTTAAAGTATTTTTGATATAGATTTAAAAAATTTTTTAATTAGTTATTCAGATTCCTTGACCTTATATATTGAATCTTGTCTTCATTTGTGTGACTCACAGATACTGTGAGTGTAAGTCAAAATGTTTCCTGTACTTTGGTTTATTCCATCTCAATAAGAAAATCCATATTTAAACAAAGGTAATTCAAAAAGGGATCACCAATGAGATTCCTTTAAATAAAACATTCTGCTGGTGCCCTTAAAATATTTTTCTTGTAGGGGCGCCTGGGTGGCTCAGTCGTTAAGCGGCTGCCTTTGGCTCAGGGCGTGATCCCGGCGTTCTGGGATCGAGCCTCACATCAGGCTCCTCCGCTGGGAGCCTGCTTCTTCCTCTCCCACTCCCCCTGCTTGTGTTCCCTCTCTTGCTGGCTGTCTCTCTCTCTGTCAAATAAATAAATAAAATCTTTAAAAACAAAACAAAAATATATATATATATTTTTCTTGTAAAAATAGCTGCAGTTTTACAAGTCTAGTCCCATTGTCAAACATGAGACATAATTTTAGTTATATGATTACACTTATAAAATAAATTACTAGAGCTTAAGGTGGATAATATATGACAAATAATTCAGATTTTTAATGAAGCATAGTCTCAGACAAGGTACAGATAAAATTCATTATTTTAAGAAGTTTATTTTCAATTAGAATAGAACTATTATTTGCTATTTCCAAAATTTTCAATATCTATTGTTATAGTCCAGACTAAAGAAAAGTCTCTGCCTAAAACCATTAAAATAGTTTACTGTGTTAAAATCTGCCAATTTTGGCAGTAATGCTAATTCTTAAGCTTTTCCTACATAAATCATGGAAAAACTACACATCACTAGCAAAATTAAGAAAAAATCTACTTATCCTTAACGTAATCTTAAAACTTACTGTGTACCAGTGGTTTGCCAATGGTTACATTTTTTTTTTTTAAGATTTTATTTATTTATTAGACAGAGACAGCCAGCGAGAGAGGGAACACAAGCAGGGGGAGTGGGAGAGGAAGGAGCAGGCTCCCAGTGTAGAAGCCCGACGTGGGGCTCGATCCCAGCTCGCTGGTATCACGCTCTGAGCCGAAGGCAGACGCTCAACGACTGCGCCACCCAGGCGCCCCTGCCAATGGTTACATTTTAAAGCATACACAGCTTGTAAGAATCTTTGTTCTACTGGTTCCTCAATAAGGATTGTTTCTACATTACAATGATCACACTTTAAACCAGTACTTTCCATTCCTTCTCTCGCCCAGGCACATATAGAAAATGGGAATATGCGTACAGCAGCTTGGGGGCAAGGCTGCCTGTAGCCAGGGAGAGTCGAGTGTTCTCACCTGGCCACCCTACGCTGTGGTACTTCTGACAAAGTATGGTGTTAAGTCCCAGGCTCAAAGGTGGTCTTGAAGAGACTCTTAAGATTACTAAGGTTTCAGCCCTGATGATGGTGCCTCAAGTTTACTCAGAAAGATACTGGCTGAGAAAGCATTCATCACCATCTAGCGCTTTGTGCGGCTTCTATGTCCTGGACTCTGTCCCAAGCAGTGAAAAAGGTCTGAATTACTAAGCGCATATAAACACAAGGAGAAATTTAAACTTTGTAGTCACATTTTAAAGACTGTGCAGCTCTGTGGCTCTTTTTTTCTTTTTTTTTCCCTATAGGAGGAAACTTCCACCAGACTCTTCTATCTAAACAGCAATTCATAGCAGATTAGTTTGCCACATTAATCTACAATTTGGGCATTGCTTCCTTATTTAAGTATACAAGACCTTACAGACCTTGGTGATCATCTTGCCCTGCTTCAGTCACAATGACCAAACTAAGGTTGAGGGAGGGTAAGTGACTTTTGAAAGGTAAAATATACTACCATGGAGTTGCCATCTTTGGAACTTTTTTCTCATCTGGTGTTATCACTCCATTTTACAGATGGGAAAAATGAGGCTCTGAGAGGTCAAGCGCTCTCTTCCAAGTATTTTTAGCAGCAGAGTGTTTTTTCTAATTTGTAATGTGCTATGATTGCTTTGGTTATATCAAAGTCTACTGCCGATCTCACAAGCTAGGTATAGCTGAGCCCTTTCATCCTGCGGCTGCCTCCTGCCTATGTGGGGGCCTTACTGACTTCAAGGGAACTCTGCTAGGGAAGAGAGTGTGTCAATATTTTGGCTTGGAGAAAAAACAGAAGAACATTTTCTCCTTTTTCTGTTTATGTGTCATGTTTTCCTCCTCCTCGATGAATTGAAATGAAAATTTTACATGACTTTTTGTGTCCCTCAAAATGTTTGGTCTTTATGTGAAGCATGTTCCAAACGAATATCAATTGCAGCTACAATTTTATTTCCCTCCCTAGTAGTTGAAATTTTAAAAATGTTACTTAAAATATTTATTGACTTTTCACCTCATTATAAATTAAGTTTGTCCATGGGTGGGGAGAATTGGGAATTTTTATTAGCAGTATTTAGGTTCTTTCTATTAAGTTTCATCTATGCAACTGAACTGCTTTGTGTGGGTAGGTTTTAAGTGATTCATTCTCAAAATGAGGAAAGTGACTGACCTATGATCATTTTTGGAGATGGAGACCTTTATGGTCACTTGCTTAAATCCTTTTATTTTACATGGAAGGAGCAAGTTCAGAATGATTACGTGACTTGTCCAAGGTCACCAGATAGTAAGTAGGGGAGCAAGAACCCAATTTTTTAAACCCTTAGCTATGTACACATTGCACTGTCATGCTGCCTCCATACAATGAGAGATTTAAACAATTCCGCAAATTTTGTAAGAGGTCTTTTGACAAAGAAATTAAGCGTGATCATTCGAGACTGAAAGCGTGATCATAAATAAGCAAACTAGCTGGTTTCCCCATTTGCCTGAGTCAATGTGATTTCCGTCTGCAATACGGAAAACCAACTCAAACTAAACTCGTATTTTATACAGTTTCACACATGCCTCTCATATCAGGATAAATAACTGTATTCAGTGTTTTACTCAACAAATAATTTTCAGGTCAATATTAACATTTTATCAAAACGCAAGTCAAAAAACTATTTTTCTGGGGCGCCTGGGTGGTGCAGGTGTTAAGCGCCTGCCTTTGGCTCTGGGCGTGATCCCGGCGTTGTGGGATCAAGCCCCACATCAGGCTCCTCCGCTAGGAGCCTGCTTCTTCCTCTCCCACTCCCCCTGCTTGTGTTCCTCTCTCGCTGGCCGTCTCTCTCTGTCAAAGAAATAAATAAAATCTTTAAAAAAAAAACAACTATTTTTCTATTTCTAAAGGTACTTAAAAACATGAGAAATACAGAAATACCGTGTGTGTGCGTGCGTGTGCAAAACAATCTACTAAAAGACTTATATTTAGGATTTAATATAAGCTGATTTTACCTTTCCTGGGGCATTCTTGTAAGCCTGCATTTTCATTCACTTTTCTACGCCCAGTGTTAACACGAGATTGCACATAATTGTATGGCGTTTGCCTGTAACCCTGGATTTGAAGTTGCTGTTTGGCTGAAATGAGTCTGTTTTTGAGGACTTCATTCTGTCTTTCAAGCTCATGAACTTTCTCTTGCAGCTGCTCCATCATTTCTTCCATTTCCACATCTCGTCCCAGCCGCTTGGGGCCGCCACCAACCCGCTCATATCTTTTCTTGTCATTAACTAGCCGTATTAACTTGGTGGCCATTCTAGGGAAATAATAAAAAGATGAAAAGGAATGTGAGAAGTCAGCATAAAATGCATTCTGTTGAAAGGAACATAATCACTGTGAGGACTTCAGTGCAGAACCTGAATAATAAATTTCAGGTTTTGATGTAACTATTACTGCCTGTGAAGAATCCTTTGATGATAATTGAAACCACTGGGCAACAATCTGCTTTATAGCACTGACAAATAACAGTTTCCTAAGGCTTATCATTTAAGGTTAGTAAAGAGAGGACACATATTTACTCCATATGTTCCTCAAATGCAATTTTTAACGCATGACCTTATGTAGGAATGCTGTATGCACTTAAATGTAGCTACAGATTGTGGACGTGGTGGATTATAGATGCGAGCCACAGTAAGCTACAACTTTTGAAAAGTGTGTTAAGACTACGCAGCATTTAGGTGATATGTTTTAGGTGAACTGTTTCCAGGTTCTCTAAGATTAAGACATGTTACAAATACAAAAATGTTAGGAGGCATAGGTACACACAGATAAAAAGCCCAATGAAAAATTCAGAGAAACCGAAACGTGCCACTAAGTGTTGCATAGTGCCTAAGAAACCTTCACGTTTAATGGTAGAAAATACTTAGATGCGGAAAGTATTATTTTAATGCTACCTTTAAATTTAGACATAAGTTGTGCTTTTGACATCTTAAGAGTTTATACCTTTCATTCTTTTAAGTCTTGATAAAAACTGGTTAGACAGAACAAAAGACAGAAAGGGCACATGGGGGTGATGTAATATACACGTACGGAAAACATGCCTGACAATGAATGGAAAAATCTTGGCAGGACAAGAAAGAAAAGGTGGCTTTGATGAGAGACACAAGTTCAAGACTTTACAAAATTGGTCGCACATCTTCAATAGCTGATTCTAGTTTACAGTGAATCTATTTTTATAAAGAGCCAGACGGAGATTGAAAATAAAAACTCACTTCATTTTTCTTTAAACGGGGTTTGCTTTATTTTAGCATGGTTATGGACAGAAGCTTTTACTTAAGAGAACAAAAGTGAAATAAAAAAATCCTTAATAGCTTTGGGATGTCATAGAACAACCTTTTTTTGCCCTAAGCGGAGTCCTCTGTAAAAGCAGTAGTAATACATGTCTATCTACACTTCTGGCTACTCGGCCTACAGCATGTGGCATCAGGGAGAGCTATGCATAACATAATCAGTTAAGATTGTTTTCTCTTTCCCTTGAGGCAAATCCATTAAACATGCTTTATAAGGGATATAGGATAATAAAAACCAAGATCCAAGAGAACCACAAACACCCTAGTAAAATAATCAATGGATTAGTTCCTTTTCCACCTAATCCAGAGAATGATACATCATTGGGAAATCTGGGCAGGTATCATACGCCCAACAGAGCCACACACTCTATCTAGCCCTTATGAGTTTAGGATCCTTAGCCCCGCCCAATGGCTTAGTCATAGAAATATGGTTGCCATTTAAATGAGATGTCAACCTAAATATCTGAATCTTTTGTTACAGAGAGACTTTCACAGAGATAGAGATCACATTCAAAAGACACAGGTTTAATATAAAAAAGCAGTCAACATGTGGAGAATTAATGACCCAAATTTTTAAGGAAAGAAAAGTACATCAGAGGGGGTTTTAAATTCCTTCAAGGATGTTCAAGCAAACTTTTGTCCAAAAACAAGATTCCATGTTCGTCCAGTAAAAGCAATAATTTTCATTTGTTTGATGTGGTTATTTTGTGGTATTAACACATTGTATGTAATTTGGTAAAGTTTGAGTACTTATTTAAAAAGGTGGTTTATCAAATCTACATTTATGCTAATGTGATACTAATTACATCTTAAAGATAAATTTAGGGGCACCTGGCTGGCTCAGTTGGTAGAGCATGCGACTCTTGATCTTGGGGTTGTAAGTTCAAGCCCCACGTTGGGTGTAGAGATTACTTAAAAATTAAAAAAAAAAAAAAAAAGAGTAGTTCTACACGTGCCTCTAAGTAGTGTCCATGGTGTGAAATTCAGAAGGATTTTAGAGCTTTGGGTCATGGTGGTCATTGATCACTACTCTCAGGGCTAAGTAAAATAACATCCCAGGAGGTTAAATGGCTTGAACATAATACCACAGGCCAGTGGCAGAGAAATAATAGAACACATGCATACAGCTTGACTCCTAGCCGAGTCCTTTTTTCATTAAACTACATGGCTCATTATTAGTTTGTTTTATATTTTCTGGCTAGGACAAATTACTAATGAGGTCAAGACTGTGAATTCAATTCTTTTACTGACCAATTAGGCTTACAAAGGAAAAAAAAAATTGTTCAGTGGTCATAGAGTACATTCCTCATTCTGATAGGACACGTGTGTGTTACTGGTCAGAAGAGGAATCAGGCAAGTGAGTCACATGTCTTGAAAAAAGACATTATCATGACTCAAAAACGAACTCAAAGTAAGAGCCCCATACACAGCAGGTCAGTGGGTCATTAAAACAAAGTCCGCAGAGTAGAAACTGAACTAGAATCACCCCTTTAGGATGCATTCTAAGCAGAACACCCCCCCACCCCACTGTGGCCTGCCCCCCATCTTCTTTCTTCCATAGCTGTCTCACCTTTTCATTTAACCTAGAACATGAATATGAATACAGGCCTGTTGAAGCTTACAAATAGGAATGTGCTTCTTTTTGTTTTTAATGCCACACATTCTGAAGATAGCCAAGGTGTTTCTGAACAAGAAGGAATGAAAGAATATCTACTCTTAAGAAGCTATCCCAGCAAAATTTTTTTGCACACAAATCAAGAGACAATGTAGAGACTCTTTGAAATAAAGATTCTAGACTCATCCAAGCAACGT
Organism: Ursus arctos; assembly: GCF_023065955.2. Classification (NCBI taxonomy): domain Eukaryota; kingdom Metazoa; phylum Chordata; class Mammalia; order Carnivora; family Ursidae; genus Ursus; species Ursus arctos. The sequence goes on from NW_026622863.1 coordinate 11,446,599, forward strand.
TTAAACATGTTCCAGATATTGAAGTGACGTTTTCATTAGTAAACCCCAAATCTTAAGGGAACATGCACTCTAACAAGTTAGAATAGCTAATTACTTTTTCAAACTTTCATTTTAAACCAAGGCATTTAAAAAACAGATGCTTTGGCCATTTGCTTATTAAACTATAAATATTAAACCAGAAGTTATTTATAGATATGATATACTTGTGGCACTCTTAGCTATTAGTTCTTTCATATAGCAACTTCAGACATAATAAACACTCATCATCTTTTTGGTTTATTATTCTAGTTTGTAAGATTTTCCATTTTTAAAAATTGTATTTATTTACAACCTGTCTTGTTCCAAAAAAGATTCCAGGTGGAGTTTTCAATTAAGTTTATAAAAAAGCGTATCCTCCAAACTTTACAGAGTCAGGAGAAAAAGCTAAAAGCTTTTTATCATAACCTTTTAATTTTATCCTCTTGCTTGCGGGCATGCTGTTTAAGCAAAATGTTCTCATCATGCAAACGCAAAAATCTGTCTTCCAGTTCCTCACGACTGATACGTGACACTGCCTGGCGAGACTTCATTGTCCGTGTTGTTGACGTTTCTGTAAAAATGCCAAGGTAATTAATAGCGGGATTACTGAAAATAGTCTCTAAAAATGATAACTGCTGATATTAATATAATCTCCGATGCATTCATCTTTTTTCCTTTGTGACCCACAATTAAGATTGTTTTAGAAAATGTTATAGTGTTGTTTATATCACCAGAGGGGACAATAATAATCTTTGCTATTAAAAGTTTACATGCAATATTAAGGATTTGAGCAATAACAGTATCCATTCAAAATGGTATTTATTTTTTTTTTTTTTAAAGATTTTATTTATTTATTTGACAGAGATAGAGACAGCCAGCCAGAGAGGGAACACAAGCAGGGGGAGTGGGAGAGGAAGAAGCAGGCTCATAGCGGAGGAGCCTGACGTGGGGCTCGATCCCGTAACGCCGGGATCACGCCCTGAGCCGGAGGCAGACGCTTAACCGCTGTGCCACCCAGGCGCCCCCAAAATGGTATTTAAATAACCATTCTTTAAGAATGTAAGATGGAACTCTGATTCAATAAGACTTTTTAATTTATATGCTCAATGTTGAAAAAAACAAAAGTCAGAGTACCTAAAAGTATTTTTTTTTTTTTTTTTTACAGAGGCAAGTGTTATAACAATAATTTGGTGAACATAAGATATTTTTCAGAGCTAGGTATGGGTTTTGGGTTCTAGAAAATACCTGTAAAATTTGAAAGTACAAACAAACCTTTGTAAATCATTTATAAGCTGTCTTATATATTTTTAAAGAACTTTTATACCTTTTAGCATGTGTATATGATTTCTTACATATGCTTAAATTTGGTATTTTCCATATCACTGGCTAATTTGCATTAATCATCCAAAAGAAACAAAGAACAAATGGACCAAGGTTAAAGCCCCTATGGTGGGTTACTGAGGGCAAGAATTGAACTTAAGGTAGCAAATTCCAATAAACAGCTTTGCACAATTAACATTTATTTGTTTTTGAATACCTGGTACTCCACCAAAGACCTAAGGCAAAGCTTATACATACTTTTTACTTTCAAAAATAAAACCTGTATCGTCACAATTTATCTTTTTCAATGAACAATGCATTGACCACCTTTCTGTGGTAGTTCAAGGTGGTCACTTGAATTGTTCTAATTAACAGGGGTATGCAGACACTCTTGTGGAATATATTTTATATCACGGCTGTCTCAATGACAAATGCACTAGTATGACAGCAGAGCTGACATGTTATATCCACAAACAAAAACACAGCTCTATATTCTGAATTGTTCCTCAAAGTAGTGTTCTTCATTCTCAATTTGAAAGTGATTTTTTAGCTTTAGGGCAACCACTAAGTGATAAAAGGATAAAGGAAACCTTTAATGTATATTAATCTGATAAAACAAAGTCAGTATCAGTTGGATAAACAAACCATTTTGAGATACTCTACTTGAAAGGCCAAAATTTTTAAATATGGCATTTCCTCCCATATAAAATTTAAACATAAAGAAACATTTTAATGGTGAATGTGATTTAAACCAGGCAATTCGATTTGGAGGCTTGATACTCTCTGTGTAGTTTCCACTGATGTGTGGAATTTTAAAAAGATGATTTATAACAATTCTTTATCAGAACAGAGGGGGATTTTACATTTTCTATGAGCTGTTGATAATTGATGCATGCAGTAAAATACCATATGTTGTTCTAAACTCTCCATGTTCCTGTTTAGTCCAATCAAGAGCTATATAGTTACTTAAATGGCTTCGTTTGTAAGGATATCAGAAATACTTTAAATTAAAAGAAAAGAAGTTACTGATCAAAGTTCATAACGATAATAAATAACAGCTGGCCATACCTTGTAGCCCTCCCACTCCAGAGAGGTTTAGGCCTATATCTTTCACAGGCAGGTCTCCTGCCGTCTCATCAGTAGGACCAGACATGGCCTATCTGTGGAGAAAAGAAAATTCAAATAAAATCTTTCCAACGTATAACACTAACTATCCAATGGAATGAACCAAATAAAATGAATAAAGCATTAGGGCTTTAACGGACATCTACTGCCCACATGTGCTGCTTGAAGAAGGCGAAAGCTTCTATTTTAAAAGTAATACTACATTCAATCAGTGTTCCTTTCAACAGTATATTTCCTATAGTTTGCTTAGGAAATGAGGTAAGATTATCATTCTTCCTTCTCACTTCTTATTTCTTTATCTGAACAAAAACAATTCCCCCAAATTTAAGAAATACTACTTCTCAGTCCCCCACCCCCTTCGCTGCCCCCAAGAGCAAGCAGGTATCTTGGAAAAAACTTAGTCGGAAAACTTGATTCATATAGTTGTTCTATTATTTACTAGCTGGTTGAGTCACCTAATCTCACTGAGTTTCAATTCCTTAATTTCATTTTATTATTTTTTTTGAAAAAGTCATTTTACTTAGTTTTACATATACATATCTTTTTTTTTTTTTTAAGTAAACTCCACCCCCAACACTAACTCAGGACCCGGAGATCAAAAGTCACATGCTCTACTGAAAACTGAGCCAGCCAGTTGCCACAGTTCCTTAACTTTAAAAATGGAGAAAATAATAGCTATCTCAGAGTTATTCTAAGGGTGAGATGGTAAATTAAGCAGTTAGCACATTTGCCTGGGATGCCAATATTACTTGAATATTAATTTTTAGCCTGGTGTACCAATGAACGGGTAGGTCCAAGTTTTACGAAAAATGGTTCATAAATTCACCAGCTGACTTTGTTTTTGTTCTGTCCTTTCTTTGTTGCCATGAGGCCTAGTCCCAGGGCTTCCTACCTCAACATACAAGCTGTCCAGTTAATTCTGGCATCTTTACAGTTTCTATTCTTCAGAGATGCACCACAGTATCTCAGTTTTGTACGCGGATATAAACAGTCCGTGCAATGTCTAGTATGTGGGGAAATAAAAGGTTTTATATTTTCATTTCAAACCACCCCAAAAGCCAAATGCAAGCTACCAGTGAAGATGCCCTAAGGCAGAGGTTCTCAATCTCTAGAATGTTGGGCCTAGAACGCAGAGTCCAAGAGAATGCTCAGCTTATTTGTCTTGTGCACCTCTGTACAGTATTCTCAGAGCCAAACACAGAGCCTGGCACACAGCAGGCATTTGCTAAATAGTTGCTGAATGAATGGAATCCATGGAGCTTCAGGTTCTGTAGACCCAAGAGATGGTTTATAAGATCTTGTATGCATATGTGTATATGCAATTATCTTCAGGGAAAGGGTTCACAACCTTTATTATAACTCATCAAAGGTTGAGAACCACTGCATTTAGCTGTGGCATAAACGAAACGAACAGACATATACCTGAGAGATCACCTCCTCCTTTTGGAACACTGCTACTGGAAAGGTCAGTTTTAGGAACCAAATTATCAAGCAGTTTAAACATAGGACACTTGTGAAAATGATCACTCTGCCATGATAGAGTTATGGTAACTTTTATAATAATGATGATGGTGGTGGTGGTATTAACATTTACTAAATGCTTACTAAAATGTGCCAGGCACTAAGTGCTCCGATAATACGAATTAATCAAGTGTCTCACAATATCCCTGTGAGGTTGTTGCTGAAATGATTTCTACTTTACAAACAAAAAAACTAAGACACAGCTTAGGTAACTTGCCCGAGGTCACCCATCTTTGAAGCGGTTGTCTGGTCATATTTTTGACTGTCATGACTGGGAAGGTGGACGGCAGTGTTACTGGCATCTAGAGGCCAGAGATGATGTTAAACATCCTACAGTGCACAGGAACCACAACAAAGAATTATCTGGCCCCAAATGTTAATAGCGCCGAGACTGACAAACCCTGCACAATGCTGTTACACCTCTTCAATACCATCTAATGTTATCCCTCCTTGCACACCATACTCCACTCACAACTCCTCCTTTAGGTTCCTCAAATCCATGGTACCCTTGTCTTGCTCAAAGCCTTTGCATTTGCTGGCTCCTCATTCTTTGGGGCTCAGTTCAAAGGTCACTTTCTCAGAGATGCCTTCCCTGATCACCATGTGTTAGAGTACGCTTCCTCCCAAATTCATCACTGTTTATTTCCGTTGCAGCAATCATCTCTACCTAAAATTATCTTATTTGTTTACTACCTCATTACTAGTTTGTTTCCACTAATACAGTATAAGCATCTCGAGATGGGTATCAGTCCTATTCACAGCGGTAGGGAACAGTGTCTGGGGCAAGATGGGCACCAAGATTAATATTTACCAAATGATTAAATGAACACCTGACATTGAGACTAAAATGGTAAACAGAATTCCCGCCTTTACGTAGTTAATAAGCTATGGGGATAATCAGACAATAAAAAAGTAATTATAAATAATTAAGCAAACAATAGGCCATTCAGGAAGCTTAAGGGTCTACCAACCAACTCTTAACCCAAGGCTAATGAAAGAACTGTGTTTATGTGCTCTTCTACTTAAAGAAGGACTTGGATAGGCACGGCAATTAGCATCAACTCTCATCAGCTAGGGTTTAAGGCTGGGATATAAAATTTCAAACCGGTGCTGGGCGTCGGGATAATGGGCGGGCTGTGAATCAGGCCTGAGGATGTGGTGTCTCATGCGGGGCTGCTTTTCACGCGAGCAGAACTCTAGTGCTTTCTCTAGGCGTAGAGCCGACCCCAAGACCCTGACCCGTGCTGCAGGTAGACGGTGGGCCACCTGCGTCCCCCTCGACTCCCCCAGAGTACTCACCGCCACTCTCTCCCCGCGGCTAGTTACCGTTGCTATAGCGCCGACGGCGTGTTGGGCGGCTGACCGAGAGGAGCACGGGAAAAACATGGCAGGCTCCGTTGCCTCCTGGGAAATGTAGTTTTCCTGCAGCCCTAGCCCGCCCGTTCTCCGCGTAGCTGTCGGCCCTGGGAAATTCTCGTGCCCCAAACCCCGAGGCGCTCTCGAGCGTCGCCGCCTTGCATCCTGGGAATGGTAGTTCTCATGGCTCTGACGGAGAATGGCCCTGGGCGGGAGCAGGACGCCGAGAGAACTACAAGCAGGAGGCGGGGTCCAGGGAGAGGGATCTACGCGGCTAGCAGTGGCGAAGGCGACTGTAGCGGCAGCATGAAGCGGATCCCGACCGCCGAGGAACGAGAGCGCGAAGCTAAGGTATGTCGGCCTCTCCGGAGGCTGGGGTCCTTCGTGCACTTGTAGCTAGGGGCCGGGAACCGGAAGGGCTTGGTTGCATGGCAAGCGGACGCACGGCCTTAAGCCAAGGGATGACAGGGCCTTGTCAGTAAGGGAACCAGAGACATTGGGGGATATACATTCATGCTGGTAAGGATGCAGGCCTAGTCCCGTTGGATCTGCTCACCAATGAGAATCACGACACCCATTTCCTTTTCCTGCTTCTGCACCTCATTCCTTGGTCAAATTTGTAGCTACCCTGGTGCCTCAGTTTACCGGACTCTCAGATGACTCTAATTATAACAGTTGTTCTTTCTCTTAAGTAATGGTTTTCGAGGACTGAGATTGTTTCAGATGGAGTATCTGTGCGGTCAGATGTGTTTATTTGGAACAGTTGTCTCAGTTTGTGTCCTGTGTCTTCAGCACAGCGAATATGAATCTAACTACAATCCTATTTTCTACCTTTGGGGTTTAGCTTCTGGTAGTTGCCATTCCATGGATGGTACTAATAACATCTATAGCTACTTCTTTTTTTTTTTTTTAATAGCATTTATTACATGTCAGGTTCCGCATGCAGTTCGTAAAATTTATATTGTATCATGTTCTTACCATAGAAGCTTGCGAGATATTATGTAGATGGAGTATCAACAGTCCTGTTTTACAGATGAAGACTTAAGGTTCAGAAGAATTGAGTGTTTTCCTTTCTCTCACTCCCCAGATCAAGTCCTGTTGGTTTGTTTGCATATGTCAGTAACCTGTCCATTTTTTCTGCCTCCACCACCTTGGACCAAGCTTCCATTATCTCCTTAATGGATGTTGTAATAGTCTCCATATTGGTCTACACTTACTCTACACCCTAACAACTCCTTTGTCCCCTTTCTTCCACCTAGCCAGTCTCTTTTGCACCCTATGGAGAGTGATATTTTCAAAGTTCAAATCTAATCATGTCCCTTTCCTTTCTCCCTCCTATGCCAGCCACCTGTTTAAACATCTTCCATGACATTCTGTTGCTCTTAGGAGAAAGAGAAAACTTTACGTGGCCTACGATGTCTTGCATGGTTTCGACCCTGCTCGTTTCTACAGCCTCATGGGACATGACACTCTCCCTGCTCTCTACCCATCAGCCACTTTGGCCTTCTTAAAAGGCCCTCTTTCCTGCTTTATCTGGTTACATAGCCTTCACACATGCTCTTATGTTTCTTACTCTGTATTAGGCAAATATTAGAAGTGAGGACCAATGGTAACTAAAACAGACACAATTCTTGCTCTTGTAGAATTTAGAATCCGAGTGAGTTTGTCTTAGGGCAATACTTCTATGGATTTAAAATATAAAATCTGGGGGCTCCTGGGTGGGCTCAGTGGGTTAAGCGTCTGCCTTCGGCTCAGGTCATGATCTTGGGTGTCTTGGGATCAATCCCCGCATTGGGCTCTCTGATCAGTGGCAAGTTTGCGTCTCCCTCTCCCTCTGTAATCTCTTTCGTTCTCTCTCTCACTCTTCTCTCGCATAAATAAATAAATAAATAAATAAATAAAATCTTTTAAAAATATGTAAAATCTGTCCTATAATGACCTGAGTTATAAGAAAGTTTCACCAGGGACCTGAAGTTTTCATGCTAGAGTCTGCCTGTTATATGGACAGTATAGTAAAGATGGATTCAGAGAGGGCAGGATCTTTCTGCGTTAGTCTATAACAGTGCAGAGAAAGAGATAAATGTCACCCGATGGCGTTGTGTATGATGTCTTTCTCACCTTTTAGCTTTACATTTATGTTATTCATTCTGTTGATTTATTGAGCATCTGTTATTTGCTAGACACTGGGATTATGAATTAAGATAGAATCCCTGCACAAAGGAGCTTTTACTCTACTGAAACCTTACCCTTTGCCTGTGAGATAGTGACTCATGTCATCCACATTTGATGGATGTGGAAATTGAGGCTTGAAGAAATCATGACTTGCCCAAGGCCACTTGGTTGCTGTGGAACTAGGGCTCAGAACCAGGTCTTCTGACTCAAAGCTTTTTTCCATTTTCAACATGTGAAACATTTGAATTGATAGAGCAAGTTGTCTTCCTGTTTACTTTAAAGATGTCCTTTGATACGTAATTAAAATTTGCTTATGAACATATTATTGGTTAGAAGAAAGTATAGGCAATTAAGTTTTAAATCTTACACACAAAGTGGTCAGTTACTCATGACTTCCTTTCTTATTTTCTAATCAATTGTATTGAGGTATAATTTATGTACAATAATTTGCACCCATTTATAGTGTACAATTTGATGAGTTTTGACAGGTGTGTACCCCTGCGACACCACCATCATAGTTGACAGAGAACCTTTCAATCCCTTCTAGAAATTTCCTCTTGATTTGCAGTTAGTGTCTCCACACCTTGGCTCCCAAGCAACCATCAATAATGTTTTCTGTCACCATAGATGAGTCTGTATTTTCAAGTTCATATAAATGGAAACTAACAGTATGTACTGTTGAGTCTGTACTTTGACTCAGCATTTCTGAGATTTTTGAGGTTCATTCATGTTGTCCTGTGTATCAGTAGTTCATTCCTTTTTATTGCTGACTGATAGCCTACCGTGTGGATCTACCACATCTTGTTAATTCATTCACTTGTTGCTCAAGAACATTTGGATTGTTTCTGGTTTGGGGCTGTTATGTAAAAAAGCTGCTGTGAACATTCACGTATAAGTCTTTGTTTCTCTTGGATAAACACTCAGGATTCCAATTGCTCAGCTGTTTAGCTTTATAAGAAACTGCCAAAGTGATTCGGCCATTTGCATTAGTTTCCTAGGGCTGCCTGAGCAAGTTGCCACAAACTTGGTGTCTTAAAACAACAGAAATTTATTCTCTCTTAGTTCTAAAGGTAAGAAGGATGGGAGGTTTTCACAGGTCATGGTCCCTCTGAAGGCTCTAGGGGAGAATCCTTGCTTGCCTCTTTTAACTTCTGGTGACCCCTGAGATTTCTTGGTTTGGGCAGCATAACTTGAGTTGGCTTCTGTGTTCCCATGGCCATCTTCTCAGTGTTTTGTGTGTGTGTGTGTGAAATCTCCCTCTCCTTTCTCTAGGAAAGACACCGGTCATTATCTTTAGGGCTACCCTAAATCCAGGATGATCTTAATCTCAAGAGCCTCAGTTTAATTAAATCTACAAAGACCCTTTTTCCAAATAAGATCACATTTACAACAACCATGGGTTAAGATTGGACATAAAATTGGGGATGTTATTCACACACAGTACACCATTTTATATCTTCATCAGCTGTGTATGAGAATTCCAGTTGTTCCCTGTCCTCACTGATACTTCGTATTGTCAGTCTTTAAAATTTTAGCCATTCTAGTGGCTGTGTAGTGGTATCTCATGGTGGCTTTAATTTACATTTCAGTGACTAACGAGGTTGAGTATCTTTCTTAAAAAGCTTTTGAGGTATAACTTACGTACTATACAACGCAGCTCTTTTAAGTGTACAATTCAGTGATTTGTAGAATATCTACAGAGTTGTGTAATAATCACCATAATTTCATTTTTGAACATTTCCATCATCCCCCAAAGAAGATGTGTATTCCTTCCCACCTCCTATCCCTAGGCATCCACTAATCAATTCTTTGTTCTCAAAAGTTGCCTTTTCTGGAGATTTCATGTAGATGGAGTCAGACAATATGTGGTCTTTTGTGTTTGGTTTCTTTCAACCAGCATCATGTTCTGAGGTTCATCCATGTTGTAGCATGTATGAATGCTTTGTTCCTGTTTGTTACTAAATAGTACAGTATTCCAGTGTATGACTGTACCACATTTTATTTAATCCATTCACCAGCTGATGGATATTTGGGTTGTTTATGCTTTTTGGCTATTATGACAAATGCTGCTATGAACATTCATATTCTACTTTTTATACGGACACATATTTTCCTTTCTCTTGGGTAGAGGCCTAGGAGTGGAATTGCTGGTCACATGGTAAATCTGTATTTAACATTTTAAGAAACTGCTTGTTTTGGTCTGAATGTTTGAGTCCTCCCAGCATTTTTATGTTGAAGTCCTAATCCCCAAGGTAATGCTATTAGGAGGCAGGGCCTTTTGGAGGTGGTGAGGTGATCAGGAATGGGATTAGTGCCTTTGTGAAAGAGGCCTGAGAGAGCTCCTCATCCCTTCTGCCATGTGAGGACACAGCCAGAAGTTTGGAATCTGCAACCTGGAAGAGTCTTCACCAGAACCCGACCACCCTGGTACCTAAATCTTGGACGTCCAGCCTCCAGAACTGTGAGCACTGAATTCTGGCTGTTTATAAGCCACCTGTCTGTGGCATTTTGTTACAGCAGCCTGAGCGGGCCGAGACATGGTTTTCCAATGTGGATGCAGCATTTTACGTTTCCGCCAGTTATGCTGGAGGGTTCCAATTTCTTCACATACTGGTCACCTCCTGTTACTGTCTGTTTGATTATAGCCATCTTGGTCGGTGTGAGGTGTATCTCATTGTGGCTTTTTAAATTATTTTTAAAGATTTTATTTACTTATTTGAGATAGAGCACGTGAGAGAGAGCATGAGTGGGGAGGGGGCGGGGGACAGAGGGCGAGGAAGAAGCAGGCTCCCTACTGAGCAGAGAGCCAGACACTGGTCTCCATCCCGGGACCCCGGGATCATGACCCGAGCCGAAGGCAGATGCTTAGCCGACTGAGCCACCCAGGTGCCCCTCACTGTGGTTTTGATTTTCATTTCCCTAACGTGTCATGATGCTGAGTTTCTCATGTGTTTATTGACCATGTATATATTTGTTTTTGTGAAGTGTCTGTCCAAATCTTCTGCCCATTTTCCGGGTTGGGTTGTCTTCTTAATATTAATGTTATGAGTTGTTTATGTCTTCTAAATGTAATTTCTTTGTCAATGGTATGTACTGTGAACATAGTTTTCTGGTCTTTTAGTTTACTAAGTGGTTTTTTGAAAAGCGAAAGTACTTAATTTTGATGAAGGTCTAATTTATTGATATTGCTTTTTATGATTAATGCTTTTTGTGTTACATCTATGAAATCATTACCTATCCCAAGGTCACAAAGATTTCTTGTTTGCTTTTTAAATTGAACTCGATCATCCCCATAATGGGTAATATTACTTTTGGTTTTTCTTTTCTCTTTGAAATAATGTAGATTGTGTTTTCCTCTTGTGATTGCTTATGCTATAGACTTTTATACAGTGTCCAGGTCTGGAGGGTGAATGCAGAGGCTGGACTAAATGTTATCTAGCTTTTCCCGATAATGTTTATTTAATCTATGTTAAAGCCTAAGAACGCACCAAGGTATATTGATGCATTTTTACAATGAACTTTTCTTGTAAGGCATATCGTGGCATGGTCCCGAGGTATTTGGTCGCCTCAGTGCGAACCACCGCCTTTAAAATGTCCTTGCTGTTGGGTTGGAGGGTTGGAGCACAGAAACCGTGCTTCAGTTTCTCCAGCCAGAAGATGGAGGCAAGCACGGCTTCTTGGGTGGGTTGCTGTGAGGATCCGGTGTGATGAGTTTGGCACCTGTGCCAAAGACACAGTAGGTGTGGCTTGGAATGAGTTCAGCTGTCCAAAGGGCCCTCTACTGATACAGGGTTGCCCCCACGCTTTTGTTTTTCACAGGTGACATCGTTTGTTATTTTAAAATGATTTAAAATTCATAGAAGAGCTGCAAGGGTAGAAAGAGAGCTCTCACAGGCCTATCATGCAGATTCACAACTTGTTAACATCTCGCCACATTTGCTTTTTTACTTTCTCTTCCTATATGTACACATGAGCCACTGTTATTATTATTATTTTTAAAGATTTTATTTATTTATTAGAGAGTGAGGGAGCTCCAGACAGGGAAGCGGGAGAGCGAGAAGCAGGCTCCCCGTTCAGCAGGCGCCCAAAAGCAGGGCTGGATCCCAGGACCCGGGGATCATGACCTGAGCAGAAGGCAGACACTTAAACTGACTGAGCCACCCAGGTGCCCCTATTATTTTTTTAATGAAGCATTACAGAGGAAGTTGGAGACCTCAATCCTCTTTACCCCTGAATACTTCAGCATTTCTTTCCTAATAACAAGGATACTTTGTTGTATAGAAACATAGTGAATTGTCACATTTAGAAAAGTTAACATTGATAAAATACTCTTATTCCAAAGTCCATATATAAAGTTTGCTAATTGTCTTAATATCTTTTATAGCTTTTTCTTTCCCCCGAACCCCCCCCCCCCCCCCGGCCCAGGTTCTACTCCAGGACCACACATCACCTGTAATTGTCATGTGTCTGGTTTCTTTTAACCTCCTTTTAATCTGGACTCCTTAATTTGGTTCCTCATGCTTTCTTTCATGACATTGACATTTGGAATGAGTAAGGCATTGTTGACATTTGGGATGAGTACAGGCTGTTTGTTTTGTATGCTATCCCAGTATTCTTATTTGTCTGTTATTTCCTTATGAGGGGAACCACATTATGCATCTTTGGCATGTATATTTTTGCAGTATTAAGGGCATTAGAGATCACACATTTACTACTCACATATTCATCCTGCCTGTAGATGTGTTTTACTTGGCCCAAACTAGGTCTGAAAGTTTCTGAATTATTTTCTAATACAAATTGGAGATAAACATCTGGATGTCTAGCTTTCTTGAAAAACTAGACTCTGGCAACATTGAGCATGCGCTGCACTAACTGATGCTGAATGGTGGCTGCCCCTTTAGAGGGGAAACGGACTTTCCATTTTGCCACCCTCCAGCTTTGCCCGTTAGCAGTTTACAGTATGGGGCTGGAGAGGTAGGCTCTGGAATGGAGTCCTGCTCCGTCACTGTTTTGGGCAAGCAGCTTCATTGCTTCGAACCTTGGGTTCTCCCTCTGTAAAATTGTGATATTTATGGTCATGGTGAGGATTAAATGAGATATATGTAAAGCACCTAGAACATTCCTGGCACATATTAAAAATAAAAGTAGTTGTTAACACCGTCATGTCATCGGCATCATAGTTACCACCTATCTGATCCCCGTGGATGTTTTAGCCTATGTTCGGGATATTCATCCAGTACACTTATATCAGCTGTCTAATTGGACAGATTTTTTCACCTGGAGTTCCACTGATTTCTCTCCTGTGCATCCCAAATAGTGTAAATTATGTACCCCTCTTGGGAGAATTGAGAAAATAGTCTTTCAAAACATTTTCTGTGTTCTGTGGTTCAGATGAGGAATCTGGTTAAGTGCCACATAGCATACCTGGGACTGGGGGCACGTGGGTAAATATGGCAGTTTTGGTTCCTTAGAACTGTCTGCCTTTCCATGAAATGCAATAATTACATACCAACAGTAGAGTGGTGAGTTTTATCATGGAAGTGGGACATGGGAGTAAGGAGGATGTAATGTGCTATGGAGGTCATGGAATTCCGAAGATTGATTTAACCTGGTCTTGGGGTCATGAAATTCCTTCCTAAGGTCTAAGGATGTATGATTATGAGAGGCCTGAGACTCCTTTAGAAGTTGTTCAGAAATATTAGACGTGTTCTTTTTTCTAATTCCAGTATAGTTAACACAGTGTTGTGTTAGTTTCAGGTGTACATTATAGTGATTCAACAATTCCATATATTACTCAGTGCTCATCATGGTAATTGTTCTCTTAATCCCCTTCAGGTCTCACATTTAAGTCTTTAATCCATTTTGAATTTATTTTTGGTGTAAGAAGGTGGTCCATTTTCATTCTTTCGCGTGTTGCTGTCCAGTTTTCCCAAAACCATTTGTTGGAGAGACTTGTCTTTTTCCCATTGCATATTCTTGCTTCCTTTGTCAAATATTAATTCACCATATAATTGTGGGTTTATTTCTGGGCTTTCTATTCTGTTCCATTTGTCTATATATCTGGTTTTTGTGCCAGTGCCATAGTGTTTTGATTACTACAGCTTTGTAGTTTAACTTGAAATCTGGAATTGTGATGCCTCCATCTTTGATTTTCTTTTTCAAGATTGCTTTGAGGGCCACCTGAGGGGCGCAGTTGGTTCAGCGTCCGATTCTTCGTTTTGGCTCCAGTTATGGTCTCAGGCTTCTGAGATGGAGCCCTGCATTGGGCTCCCTGCTCAGTGCAGAGGCTGTTTGGGATTCTCTCTCTCTCCCTGTGCCCCTCCCCTCCCCCCAAATAAATGAAAAAATCTTAAAAAAAAATTGCTTTGAGTATTTGGGAGTTTTTTTTTTTTTTTTTCTGTTTGTTTGTTTCCATACAAATTTTAGGAATCTTTGCTCTAATTCTTTGAAAAATGCTGTTGGTATTTCGATAGGGTATTAGAACTGTTCTTTAGTCATGGAGTGAAAAGGCATGGATGTTGAAGTCCAAGCTAGTTTCAAAAGTTCCTATGTTGTCTTGGGTAAGATCATCTTTTTAAAAAATACTGAAAATCGAACCGTTTAGATTTATTACTGAGAGGGTTATATACATTTAATAGGAACATAATAATTTTAAGTAATGTACATTTTTATCAGTGAAGGAATATATCCAGAATGAACTTGTTGTTTCAAATAAAAATCATTAAAAAAGTCTGTTTTGGTGGCAATTGTCTTAATATCATTTAATAAGATAAACCTTAACTTACATGGTCTAGTGAGTTATAAATATAATAACTGAATAAAAGGAAGTTTGTTGTTTATGTATGTACTCATTAGGTCTTTTTACTTCAGATTTATTTATTTATTTTTATTTTTCCAGTTTGCCATTGAATTATTTTGCCAGTGTATCTGTTGCTAACTTAGGAAACTAAATGTAGAACATTTTTGGTGGTGGCCAATGACCAAGGGACCTAAAAAATTAAAACTTCTCCTGGCAGATTCTACTCTGATTTTTTTTTTTCCCCAGATGTCTTTATTTTTTGCTTGATGTCTCTTCTAGCATATGGGTCAACCTTTAATCACCATTTGGTAGTTTTGATTGCCTTCTCTAGATAGAAGGGTTAGTTTTTTTGTTCATGGTTTCCAAACCACTTTATATACCTTCCTTGGAAAGTCAACTAGCTAAACCATTGAGTCACTGTGAATTCTTGTTACTTTATATTATTTCCAGGTCTGTTTCTTAACCATGTTAGTGTTGGTTTTGAAAACTAACTTTGCCATTTGAGAAAAGTCCTAGACACTTTAAACAACCATTTGCTTCTTTGAAGATAGCATTGGTGGTCGACTCCTCTTTCCGTCTCTTTAGTGTACCTAGCAGAGTGTCTTGCACGTAAGAGACATTTATAGGTATGTGTTAAAGATTGAATGGTTGAGAGCCTCCAGTGTCTGATACAGGTTATGTGTGACCCTTAATAATTATCATACCGGCTCCCCGGCTGTCGGTTGGATTTTATTGTGGCTAAGTTTGGCAATACAGTTATTGCTGTTTAGACTGTATACTTCAGGAAAGTGGAGACCCTGTCTGGTTAGTTTTGTTATTCCCCATTCTATCCCTGGCGGTTAACATAGTGCCAGGCACATAGTAAGTGTTCCATACATATTTATCAAATGAATGAATGAATTCCCCAAAGCATCACCTGTTGTTGGTCATTAGGCTTTCCATTAGTGAGAGCTGAAACCAGAATCTGAAAGAAATAATGGAAAAGGGTTAAGTACTTCATGGATTTTAAATTACTTGACATTGGTGTAGGTATAGGTATCAGTTTTGAGAAAAAGGATTCTTCTTTTCAACACATGCTTAGCAACTGCCAGCAATTGTTTTCTAGTGCTCTCTTTCAAATTTAAGATGCTCATTTACCCTCGAGGGTTAGTGTAGTTTATAGTTGTTAGTTTATTATGGTAGATTTCTTGATAAAGTTATACTTAAGTGTGTTTTTCTAACCTCTAAAAGACAAGAACTTTACAGTTGAGATGGTACTTTTGGAACCTTAAAGAAAGAAAGAGTTCAGAGGTGGGTTTAGAGTTCTGCTAACCACATTCACTTGACCTTCTGATTTTGTCTTATTTTACAAGCCTGTCTCACCAGTGGATTTTCCAGTGTAAGCCGGGAGGAATCTTGGGGACTCTTGGGTTGGATCAGGAAATGTTCAGGTGACGAAGACTTGAATTGGTAGCAACTTGTTTCCAAGCCTTCGTGCTTGGTACTGTGTTTGTCTGCAAGGCCAGTGCATGTTTGAAAGCTGACCCTTGACTAGGCTTGCATTTTTGTTTGTGCTCTGAGCATCTGTCCTGCTGCCATGCGCGTCATCGATTTGCTCTGTAGCTTTGGAAATGACGCGCTTGCAAAGTGACCATGCCTTCCTTGCTGTGAAAGAATGGCCATATGGCTAAGTGGCAGTCGAGACCTTTACGGCTGGTAGAAACCAAGTAGAAAACTCAGTCTGAAGGACCAAATTATGTTGCATCTGGTCTGAGGAGGAGATGTGTTGCCAGGGCCTGAATGTTTTCATAACTGTTCGTGATCAGAAAATTCGGAGCTCTGACTGCATTAGCTCTAGGTCTGCCCTTTGGCTCCTTCATTTAGTGACTGGATCATTCAAGGCTGAGCCTCAAGGGCCAGCATTTCTCTAATAATCATATAAAATGGGCTGATGTGGCCGCCTTACCTCTCTCTGCTGAGTTGGGCGTGATTAAAGTCTCAAGGCTGTATTAATATGGATTTTCTGTTTCTATGCACAGCACTCCATTATCTCAGTGTTTTCCAGTTGGCCATTTTTTTTGAAAACAGAAGACGGAACATTTTGCTGATGAAATTTTTTTTTTTCCTGTCAGCACGAACGTTCTGTTTTTATTTTGTTTTGTTTTTGCTTGAGAATAGCACCGGACAAATGAATGCAAACATTCCAGGCCTCTAGCCCGTTGTCATGTCAATCTTGTTTTTAGGGAAATAGTGTGCAGGTTTTTTTTTTTTTTTTTTTTGCCTCATCAGCAGCCAATGTGCTGCGAGCACTTTTTGTTTTAGTCACATTATTGACTGGTCACACTATTAATGAGACAATAATTGGGAAATCGGAGTCATTGTTCTCATAAAGCATGGTCCTCGCCGTGGAAGCAGCCAGGCAGAGGCGTTGCATATGCAGACTGCAAGGGAGGAAAGGATGAGTAGCCAGTGTGCCCAGCTTTTAAATTCATCAGACCCCTGCTGCTTAAATTGCCCCAGCTGTTAATGCTGGAACCATTACAGTAATGGACTCAGCAAATGAAGGAGAACGAAGACACGCACACTTTATTACCAGAGGGGCAATTTTCTCTTCATCTGTAATAGCAGCGGTGCCGCATATTGATCAGACCATCAAGATACTAATCCTCTGTAAAATTACTTGTTATAACTGAAAATGTGTTAATCCAAATCAGTCTGTGTCCTGACTGTCTACTTACTATTGAATACAGACTATTAGATGGTTTATTTTTCATGATTTAAAGCCTCTGCCCTGAAAATGGTTGGCGTTTCCCTCGCAACACTGAGTGCTTAATCTTAGCTATAGCCCAGGGTTGTCTTTTTGTTTTAAACAGAACATCACCCACTTAATTAAGGAGTGAGTGTCTGTCTTGCTGTCTGAGTTATGCTGGTGTTTTATGTTCCTCTGGATTTATTAAGCATCTTGTTTTACATTCAGTCTGTGGTTTGTGCCGTAAATAAAAATAGGCCCATCTTGCACATATTAGAAATTTGCAGGTAGCAAATGTCAATAAGTACCAGGGATGTAAGGTTCTTTGATTTATATTTCAGGCACCACGTTGTGCTTTGTCGATTGAACCCATAGGCAGGATGCATCCCGGGTGTCTTCTGTGTAGCAGATGTGTTTTTGCATCGTTGTCTGAGAAAGTTTATGGTTATTTCTGCATCCTTGGTTCAGTAGATTGCTTTTTAGACAATGAGGCAGATCTACTCCCCCTCCTTGTGTTTTGTGAAATGACAACAGCTAGGAATTATTATAAGAAGACCTGTTAAAAACTGAGTTCTGTTTTCCTTAATTATAGGAATTCCTCCATAAAATTTCCATTTTTCTCCATTAGAGTTTCTGCCTACTTTATATGTTTATCTGTATACAGACTCAGATGCCCTGTTGGCAATATTTTTATTTATTCTCCTGTATTTCATTGCTCAGTGCATTTGTATGGCATTCTCGGTAGAGTTCATTCAGAAATACTTAATTGGTACTCTTTGTGTGACAGGAATTGTGTTAGAGGCTGGAGATTCAAGGATGAATAAGATACAATTTTGCCTTTGAGGACTTTGGCTCAAGTAGGTCCATAGGGCTATGAATAGCAAATGGTGAAATCCACTTATGAATGTAGTTCCTGGGAGCGGATATCAGTTATGGGTGTATTAGTAAAATCAGCCTCATCGATTTTTCTTGAAGTGTTACCAAAAGCGGAACTGTGCAGCTTAATCACACTTTAAGACTTCCATCTCAGTGATTCCTAGCTGTTGGGAAGAAATCTCATCTTTTCTCGCGGGAGACTTGTTTACTGCCCCCTGGAGACAGTCAAAGGAAGGATTCCAAAAAACGTTTTGATCAGTGACCACATTTTTGGATATGTATGGTTTCCCCTGGAGACTACTTTAAAGGGGATATGCTTATTCGGTTGTTTATGTTCTGACATTTATATTATAAATCAGTCTTGTTGCTTTAGAGTATAGCTTATCAGGAGAGACAGTAGCCTGTTGTGGTTTAGAGTGTGGATTTTGGACCCAGTCTGCCTTGTTATCCCCCTAGCTTCCCTCCTTATTAGCAGAGCGATCTCGGGCAAGTCACCTCGTCTCCTTCAGCCTCAACTTCATCTGTAAAATGGGGAAAATAATAATTGTGAGGATTAAATGATTTAATATATGTATTTAGAATAGTGTTGGGTATATATCAGTGTTTTATAAGCATTAGCTCTTGTTATTACCAGAGGTGTGACTGTAGGTAATGAAATTATTTTTAACATGTGGCTAATGAAAGATAGCTTTGTAAATGTATGACCGCAATATGTGTGGCATATAAGACAGCTAAGCGTTTCTTATTTAAACTATTATTTTTTTCCTGATATATGATAGTTTGTTATATTAGAAAAATTTGAAAATACAGAAAGATACCAAAAAGGGGAAAAAAAAGCCTATAATTTTCTAGAGGTAACCACTGTATTTGTATATTGGTGCATTTGTTAAAGTACTGTATTATTATTGTGCCTATTATATGTACAATATACTATGAGCCCAGTTTTATCTAAAATATTTTTGTGATACATATTTATATAAGGTATTTAAAAGAAAGCTGTACTGTATTTCATCATATGGATTTTTATTATCTAATATTTCATTTTATGGATTTTTTCCCTGCTATTATAAATTATCTTTCAGTGACACAAATCTTTGTGTGAACCTCTGGTATTTTCCACAGGATAAATTAAAAGAAGGCAAATTGTCAGGTTAACATTTGTAGAGTTTTGGTTTGCGTTGTCAAATTGCCACCCAGAGAGGGAATGCTAGTTTCTACTCTAATAAGCAATACCTAAGAATATATACTTGTTACATCCTCTCCAGCACTGGGAATTATCATAAAGTAAAAATATTTGACAATTTGGAGATGAAGTAGGAGCTCATTGTAGAACTAATTTGTGTTTTCTTAATTACTAAGTATATGGTTGAATTCCTTCTCACTGTGTTTATTGGCTAAAATTATATTTCTGTTGTGATTTCTTTATATAGCCTTTGTTCATTTTGCTAATGTGTGTTTATCTTTTCTTACTGACTTGTAAGAACACTTCATAGATCAGGGATATTATTGTTAATCAAGTGATGGAAATATTTCTCCCAGTTTGTTTCTTGCCTGCCTTTTGCTTTTGAATTTTTGTTATTCAAAAGTTTTTCATCTTTTAGGGAAACTTTTCCCACCTAAATATCAGATTAGTCATTTGCATGTCCTAGTTATTTTGTGTTTTAAAATTTTTCATATCATTCTTCTAATACATTGAGAAATTAGTTGGTATATGAATTGGAGTAGATGTCTAACTTTTTCCTCCCATATGGTTAATGAGTTTAGCCCCGCATTAATTGACTAATTTGAATGCGAGAATACTCAGATCTGCTTTTTTGGTCTGTTTTAATTTTTTTTTATTGTTTCTTTTGTTTTGTCTGTTGTTCTTGATATACCGTTTTAATTACCAGAGTTTTATGATACCTTCCAATTTCTGGCACTACAAGACCTCCATGGCTATTCTTTGTTTCAGAAGTTCCTTGGCTCTTCTTTTGTATGGAGAAGACAACAATTTTTCCAGATACAAAGGGTACATCAGCCCTTTGTTATTTTAGTTGTTATTGCATTAAATTTATAACTTAATTTGGGAAGAACTGAAATAATTATGGTAAAAAATTTTCTGATTCAGCAGCATTATTTGTCTTTTCATTTATTTAAGCTCTCTTTTATGTTCCCAGAATGTTATGCAATTTTATTAGATTAAGTATTTTTTATTACCTTTTGGGTTTATTATTGGATAGTTTACATTTTTTATTGCTATTTTTGGGTTATTTTCAAATTATATTTTTGGGTTATTTTCAAATGGGTTATTTTCAAATTATATTTTTTAAGTGGTGTATGAGAAAGCTTATTTTGTGTGCTGTTATTGTAATTGGCCAGAAGATAGAATGATATTTTTTGGTTTGATTTTCTTGGGTTTTCTAGGTATATACTAGGTAGGTAATTTAATCATCTGCAAATATAATTTGGTCTTTCACCCTTCAGTAATTATACTCTGCTCTCCTTTTTTTTTTCTTGTGTTATTACATTATCTAAAACCTCCAAACAAAGGCGATAGCAGATAGTCATGCTTTTGCTAGTTATGTTTTAGGATATTAGTAGTAAGTATAATGATGGTGGTTGGCAATAATTTTTGATTTTTAATTTACTTTTTTACTAGGGACTGAGGTTGAATTCTTGTTGAATATATTTTTGACATTTATTTAGATGGTAAATGTCTTTACTTTTACTGATAGAATATAACCTACTAATATAGTTTCTAATATTGGTTCCTTGGCATAAATTCTACTTGGTCATGTTATATTGGCTTTTTAACATACTACTAAATTCAGCCTTTTAGTATTTCAATTAGGAAAGCAGGATGGGTCTGTAGTAGTGATTATTCAGGATGCTGGATGGTAGTACCCCCACAGGATATATCAGAATCTCAAGTGAAGCATATTTAATATACATGTTATTGTCATAATTCAGACTGCAGTTAGTAAAATTTAATAAAGCTCTTTTGGGTGATGAGGATAAGCTAATGGTAGAGGTTAAGATATTTACCTGTTAAAATATTGGGAAACTTTCCTTTTTGTGCTTTCTTTTGTCAAGTTTTGGTATCATAGATAAGCCTGTGTCACAAAATGAATTGTACCATTTTCCCCTTCCTGTGGTCTGGAGCCTTTTAAAAAGCATCAGAATTATTTTTCCCTTGGATGTTTGAACTAAATGACTTGTAAAACTCTTCATGTGATATTGGGGAAGGTAATTTTTGGATAACTGTTCCAAGATCTTTTCTAGTTACTGGTCTTATATATTGCTTTTTTTTCCTTTTGAGTAAATTTTTGTCATTATGTTTTCTCAGAAATTGAAGTTTCGTAGTTACTGGCATGGCACTGAACATAGCATTCTCTGGCTTATAAGGTAGAGTTGTGCAGTTTTATAATTAAAAACGTCCATGTTCATTTTTTATATCTCCTTTAAAATTTTAGCTTTCTGTATTCGTGTACTGTCTTCAAAACTTGATTATATTTGCTTGTTGTGTATTTTTGAAAACTATCTCTTGAATTTGTTATGCTAATTCATTAATTTTTACCTCAATATTTTTTCTTCTGCTTTGTTTAAACTACTTATTATTTTATTAAATGCTTGAGATAAATACTTAGTTCATTTATTTCCTTTTTTTAAAATATGGGAAGCATTTCAAAATCTTAAAAATAGTTTTTTTTCTTTGTTCCTATAACAATTTGTGCATGTTCTTGTAGTACTTATCACTCAGTATTTCTACGCCTTCCTTAGTTCGACAGATTATATTTTATCTTTTTACTCCGGTGTGTGCAGAGTCTTGAGTACAACCCTAAAAATGCTGTGTAGATATAAATATCATTTAAAGTAGAAAGCTTTTAGGATTCTTATCTTATCCACTACTCTACTAACTCTACTTCCCAATAGAGTATCAAGTTTTTTTGGCAGGGAAACTATTAAAAATACACACACACACACACACACACACGGAGAAACTATTAAGAATACACAGGTGCACGTGCACACACACATATTCTCTGAAATATCTAGCACAGAACTTTGTTGACAGATAATAAATATTGATTGATTGAATGTTTTCTGAGACTTAATTTTCAAATGCTCATTACTAAGAAAGCCTTAAGTATACTAAGACCTAGGAGTCTTTCACCCACCTATAGGATTTCTAGTATACTAGGATAAGAAAAAGCTTCTAGTTTACTTGGGGTGCCCTAGACAGCTACATCATCACATGGTGAAATGGATATGCATTGCTTGAGGATTTCAGCCTTTTGGTTCAATCACATTTCCTCTGCAGAAGAACGCTGGAAACACACTTTTTCTCCAAATAAAGGCTGGAAAGCTAGTGTAATTTATATAAATTGATAGCAAATTATAAAGTTGGTAGAAATTCTTTTCCATTTTTATAAGTCTTAGAGCAGTTTTTTTTTCTTCTAAATTCTTATTTGGAGGAAAAATAAATATATGATTATCTCTTCCCTTTCAGTTATAGTTACATTACAATTTCATTGCTTCTCTTGCACTGAGATTTTTTTTTTAACTTATTTTGTTTATTGCTATGGGGGGTGGTACTGTATCATTGTCTCTTACTTAAGATTGTCCATGTTTTTTGGGGAAATGAATGCCATCTGATAAGTCAGTCTTAGATTAACAGGTTGATTTTAAATTGCTAAATGCCATACAAATGCAGAGTGATTGAGAGTAGATTTTTGTGTAGTTATGAAATATTTTCTTTTAGAATAATATTCGTTGAAGGGCTTCATGTTACCCCTGACATTTCAGTGTTGTGGTTTCTAATAGAGCGTGCGGTACCCTTCCCCTGCCCTCCACCCCCGTGTTTTGGAGTTCATTGCAGCTAGAAAAAGTGGGCGTAACTTTTTGAAAATAAAGTTACCCTTTAGGCTGTTTTTAAAGATTCCTGTGAGACTTTGTATCTCAGATAATTGATGGTAAATTCTGTTTGGTTGTTTTTAAGCCCAAACTACGGGGATTTACAAAACAAGTTTCATCTCCGAGAAATGAAAACTAATTTGATGATATCCTATTAGATCCACCAATCCCTGAGGAATTGCCTCGAGTTCTCCCTCTTTCATGAAGCTTTTGAGGATTATTTCTTTCATCTCTTTCCTTGCCGACCTTATTTCCTGTCAGAATGTGTGGTAACAACAGGAAGTGTGCATACGGCATACTTACTGGGGTATGGTACCCTACATCTTGACATTTGGTCATTTTAAATATGGCATCTTACTATCGCTTATATCTGTCAGTGTTTTCTGTAATTCTCTTTTCCCTGGAGAGATGATAAGCTCCCTCTGGCCAAGAACCACGTTCTAAATTTTTTTATCTTATATTTCTAGCAAGGTGCTAAAGGTATGGTTGGCTCTCAACATTTCTTGTGAAATGGAAGTGTATATAAACTGGAAGGTTTTTTTTTTTTCATGCTTTGTAGAACTTTTATTTATCCCTCAATACTCTGTTTATTCTCCATCAGCAACAGAAAATACTTTGTTTAGAAATGTTTTGTGTAAAACCATGTGATAAATAGATCTCAGGAAACTGTATTTGTGGACTGTAGGAAAATCTTAGATTTTGGTGGCCCTTTGCCTATGACTGTGCTTTTTAAAAGAGTTGTATCTGAATCACCCATGTGTCCCGATTCATTTTGGCATTTCATCTACTGCTCTTCCTCCTGTTTTTATTTAAGACTATAAAGTTACTTTAGTGTAACTGCTGCTGTCACCTTTGCCCTTAGCTAATCAAATAGTTTACCTTGAGGGAAGCATTTATCTCCCACTTTCATTATTATTATTTTTGTAGCTGTAAAGATATATATTTTATGTCTGCAGAAGGCTGTAACAGTGAAACGAGGTATTGATCTGCTGTATTTAGCAATTTCTTTCCACCTTGCCATCAATAGCATGTCAGCATCTGTCTGTACCGTGGTTGACCTCACAAATAGCTCTTTATGCTCCCATTGGATTCAAATGATATAGTATGCTGAAAACGAAATCAATGAATGATTATAAAGTTTTTAGTATTATTTCATGACCTGGAGGCAACTGGTACTCCTTGCACTGAACAGCTCAGTGTACAATGAATATGGTAAAATGAGTGTGTCTGGCTTTTGTTCAGCCGAGAGAGGGAAAGCAGGGCACCTCCTTGGATTACGTCATATGTCTAAGCTGATGATCTCAAAGCACTTCGGCACTTCATGGAAGCATCTCGCCTTATAGAATCAGACAGAGAGAAGAGGAGTCCCTCCATTGAGCTTTATTCTCCACCCTCCACCACCGTGAGCATGTAGCAGTGTTTCTAAAATTATTTGAACAGAAAGCATAGAGCCTTTTGGTTTCATTTACAAAAGAAAGATAAAATTAGATGCTGTGTCGTCATATCACTGAGGGCCTGACAAAAAGTCTAATGTTAAGAGGCGGGAGAAGAACCTTTGTCTCGGTCTAGTGGGACTATCTGGAACAGCTACAGGATACAGTTGTTGAGGCCACATTCTCGATCCCAACTCCCACTGTGGAAATTCTGCTCATCTCCGCTGATCTGTGGAACAGTTGAAATAGCAGGAGTCACTGATTTGACTGAAATCAAATTTGGACTGAATTTAGCAACTTAAAAAAAAAAACCTTGCTGAATATATACATGGGCGAATCTTTTAGGTAGCGAAATTTGGGATATATGGAAGGGGATGATAGTGAGTGAATGGGGAAAGTGGAGCATAGCAGTTGACCTCCTGATCTCTTGGGATACGAATCAGATGTATTTCTCTCCAAGAGAACGCCATTCTGGTGCATTCCCGTTGTGCGTCAACCCAGAAGAAAGTTTGAAAAGGAGTATGGAGGAATTCATGCATCAGTGCATTCCTCAGATATTTATTGAGTATCTACTATGTCCCGGGTAAGAGATACTGGATATGAAGGCTTGCTCTTCCTTTTGAA
Organism: Ursus arctos; assembly: GCF_023065955.2. Taxonomy (NCBI): domain Eukaryota; kingdom Metazoa; phylum Chordata; class Mammalia; order Carnivora; family Ursidae; genus Ursus; species Ursus arctos. Next base: position 11,471,464 of record NW_026622863.1, read on the forward strand.
TATTCATGAGAAACTGTCCTGCTCAGCTTCATCTAACTCAAAATGAATGTGCCTACATGCTTTGTCTTATTCCTACCAACTGCCATTCTCTTCCCCTCCCCTTCCCCCAACCCCAGGCAGCCCTGGGCTCCAAGATATTTTGAAGAGGAGAAATGAAGGATGGGTTTTATGACCACAAGTTGATGTCCAAGCAACTTCTCCATCTATGTGTCATCTGCGTGAAAGGATGAAGTGGGGACCCCTTCATGCAAAGTCACAGAGCAGGAAGGCCCGAGGAGGGAATTTAGCCTAGCTCTTGGGATCTGAGGTTGACAGAACAGATTGAGGCGCCACACCCTCTTTTTCCTTCAGTGTAGATCTTATTGGTATTTTCATAATTTGAGCATTGGGCTTAACCACGTGAAGTTTTTCTTGGGATCTGCCTCTCCTAAATTTTTGGCTTACTTTTGTTACTCCTTATGCATCTGTGACTAATTGATCAGCTAACTTGTTTTTGAAGGCATTTAAATTTTTTGTTCTGTATTACCCTGTAGGAATATGAATGTCATTAGTGGACTCTAGGGGTGTTTAAAGAAGTACATTCTTTTATTTCTCCTGTATTGGTTCACATTAAGCTTTGAGGTTTGCAACTCAGGTCTAAAAGAAAAGGATTTGGGGAAGAAGTTCCTATCTCTGAATTCAGTCTTTGTGATTTTGTGTACCAAATCTGCCTGAATATGAAGTAAGGAATTTTCCTCTTGAAATTATCCTTCAGGAAAGAGAAGTCATTTCATATTCACAATTCACATGCTTATCAAGTCTCTTATGTTGCAGAATGCTCACTTACTTTATTTTGAACAATGTTATTCAAGTAGTTGTCCCAATAGTATGTGAGTAAGTACTTGTGGCTTGCGATATTTCTCTTGATCAGAACTACGTATAGTAATCTGGGTTTAGACACCATAATTTCTGGTTTTGCTTGAGAATGGAAGGTTGATATGTGCTCATACATTACTTAAAATAACTTGTGTTTGGTTTTCTGAATCTCTTGTGTTAGAAACCAGCTGTGTTCTTGTTGCTACAGCATGGGGCAATTGGTTGACCTCAGTCTGTACAGGCTTTAATGATGGGGTGTTTTGGCTTTGTTCCCTATAGTTGGTAGGTTATCTCCTCTCCCCAGGCTGATTTAAGGCAGGGCGGGTGATAGTGATCAGGGCTTAAAGAGTGATGTTAGTGCTGTAGTTGGTATAGGCCAACACCTTTATATAAGGTTCATTTTCAAGTTCATTCCACTAAAGGCTGTCTCTGATGAGGGCCACTTATGGCTCTATTTGTGGATAGAAATCCTATTGTTGGTGAAAAGGATATAAGAAGACCTGTCCAACTTAATTCTTAATCCTAGCCAGTCACTTTTAAGTGACAATCACATGGCTTCTAAATAAGACGAAACATTTCTTTTTACTTGATAAAGATGAAATCTCTGTTAATACATATTAATACACATACCTGAGTGGGGTCATGTAATTCCATTACATAAAAAACAAGCTTTCAAACTTAGAATTGTGGAAGGATGTATTTGTGTCATATGTGAAACCCTGAATAATTTGTGAGTGATAGTCTTGTAAAAAAAATTCTAAAGTGTATTGATAAATTACTGAGTACCTAAGATTATATTGTATTTGTTCAGTAAATTTCTACATACATAGTTATATTCTTACGCTCTCATAGTAATATGATAATATTAAGATGAAATGAGTCCTTTTTAAGATGATTTTCTTTTGTACACATTTGTGAACTTTTCTAGAAAACTGACACCAGGGTTCTTCTGTGCCATGTTGAATTATATACTTTATTAGAGACTCCGTAAGAAGAAAGATTAATTTTGCGTTTTCTTTCCTTTTTTTAGGATCTGAGAATGTGTATGTGTCTGGAAGCATAGCATGCTTAAAACCATGGCTGAAGAGTTATGCTTAACTGTATACTTTGCATGCATTTGTGATTTGAAATAGGAAAAAAAGTCAAATCCGAGACAGCTTGAATGGCATGCTGTCAGTTTGGAGCTTCATGAATTGGCAATGGTCTCATTTAGGACCTTCAGATGTGTCTCTGCCTGGACAGAATGAGAACGTTTTGCATGTTCTGGAGGAGACAGCCACTCCTTGCCGCTTCACGATAGGCACTGGTGCATGACAGTTGCCCTTCATTGCTGGCTTCTTGGAGCTTAACCTCTGACCCTCCACTTAGTCGCTGTGCAGCAGTTGGAGCAGGTTGGAGATGTTGGTGAATGACGGGCATTGGCCTGCAACGTGCTTGTCATTATTGGACTGTCAGAAGGAGCCTGCCATTGGTTTCCATCAAGGTTTGAAGCCTCTGTGCAGCAGTCCATATTACTTAACTTCCAGGGCTGTCAACAGCATGATCAAATGTGCATAAAAAATCCAAGTGCTGAATATCTCTTCAATCAGGAGATAGGAAGTTTTCCCTCTTCTTTGCTTTCTTTCTCTCTCTCTTTTCATTTTCCTTTTGGTTAAATATATTCAGATGGCTTCCACAGGGCCAAGAGGTTGAATCTGTTGCCACGGTGAAAGAAGTGAACTGTTTTCTCCTGTGGTCTGAGTTTCCGATACTACGACGCAGATCTCAGCGGCTCTGCCAGCCAAACTCAGCCCTGTCTTGCGTATTCTGTCAGCTTTCGGCCATTGGTTTAAGGGATGAGACGCCAGCCCAGTGGTACCTGGGGTTAGCTGACAGGATGAAACGTCTACTCTGGTCTTTGTGTGATGTTGCAAAGGGATGGGGAGGTCCGTTTATGTGATTCGTGAGTCATGGATTGAAATTTCAAATAAAGAAGGGGGGATATCGGTGGTGGGTGACAATTATCTCATTTACGACTTTCTTTTTTTCCTCTTATGGTAAAGAAATTTAAACACAGGGAGTTTAATTGACTGGGACTAAGTTGTAGAGACTTCAGAAGTCAGTCTCAGGCAGTATATTTCTTGGATATAGAAAATTATGGCAGCCAAAGCCATCTCTTACAAATTTGAAACTCTGAATTAAAAATCATCCCAGAGTGGAGAAGGAGGAGGGAAAACCCAACAGTGTTCTTAAAGTGTATGAAAAGTTCTGGTGACTAAATTTGGTTTGCTTCGAGTGCTGTGTAGTAGATGGAGCAGGGGTCCAGAGACGTGAATTTTAGTTTCGCTTCTGCCATTTTCCAGCTGTGTCTCCTTGGGTAAGTCCGTGAGCCCCTCAGTCTCCGTGTCTTCAGACGATCTTAGAATTAGGCGTACTAACATTGTGCTGAGGAAGAAAGGAGATCTTGCTTGAAAAGTACTGCAGGACCTCCGCAGGTAGTTCTTGGTCGCTTTTGTGTTTTTTTCTTAGCAGGAAAGACTTATTAAAGATTTATCATAGTGCAGTCCTTGGCCAGATAAAATATTCTAAAACTCAAAACCGTTGATCTTTGCATTTCTACTCTGCCCTGCCCATTATCCTGATTTTAGTTCAATAATATCCCATTTTAGTCACACACTCAATCCACAAATCTGAGTGGCCTGCCTTCTCCCTCCTTCCTTCTCTCCTGGTCACTCATTCATTCACTCACTTAACAAATATTTTTTGAGCCCTTGTTATGTGCCAGGCCCTGTCCTAGGTTGTGGACATAGCCATGAACTGGGCAAGCAGCACCTGTCTTCATGGAGCTCAAATGCTGTAGGGAGAGGTAGAAAGTAAATAAGAAAACAAATATCTACTTCTGGTGGTTCTAAATGTTATGAAGAAAAAGCGGAGTATGAGGATAAGAGTCCTTTGGGTTGTCAGGGAAGAGCTCTCAGTGGAGGATTCTTTTCAGCAGACAGAACTAAGGGAAGGAGCGATAGAGTTCTGGGAAGATGTAGGGAGGGGCTTCTAGAAAGAGGGCAGCCCTTCTCTCTCCTGCTCCTCATCCAGTTGGTCAGCAAGTCCTGGCCTCTGTCCTAACGTCTTTCCTTCTTTCATCTCTTCCCCTTGATGCCGACCCTGTGTTCAGGCCTTAGGCCCTCACTCAGCCTGCTGTTTCCCTTCCATCAAGTTCTTTCTTGCCATCTTGAAAGGTATGAAGTAGCCATGTCACTCCACTGTTTAGAATTTCTCAGAGATTTGCTCCTGGCTGCATGTTAAAATTCAGACCCCTGGGCTTGCCAGATGAGGTTCCTCTTGTTTCAGTCTCATTTATGATCTGTGGCCGACCCCTGCCCCAACCCTCTCACCTCGGCCACCTCACACCTGATCCTCCCGCTGTGAGAAGGTGCTGCTTCCCTGGAGACACAAGCCTTTGTGTCTTTACAGAAACCCTTCTCTCCCCAGACCCCCCTCTTCCCATCTCACCAGCACCTAGGAAAGGAGAAAATGCAAGCATTTCCTCCAATGCCACCTTCTCTGAGACTTCTCTGATTCCCCAGTCCTCGGTTTTATACACTTATTAGCTTTTATCTCACTACACCTGTTTATCTGTTTGCTTGACTAGTTGGTGAGACCTTGAAGACAAGGACTGGGTTTCCATTCATCTGTTGTAGTTTTAGTACCTGCCCTAGTGTAAAACGGACAAAATGGACACTCAGTAAACTGTCACCTGTTGTGGAATAATCTGCAGAGGTATTTTACAGACGCATTTATCATGGAGTTTAACTACAATGAAAGTGGGCATAGGCCTTTGGAAGAGTTCATCAGTCAATGTATCCCATTATTATTATTTTTTTTAAGGATTTTATTTATTTATTTGACAGAGAGAGAGACAGCCAGCGAGAGAGGGAACACAAGCAGGGGGAGTGGGAGAGGAAGAAGCAGGCTCCCAGTAGAGGAGCCCGATGTGGGGCTCGATCCCAGAACGCCGGGATCACGCCCTGAGCTGAAGGCAGACGCTTAACGACTGAGCCACCCAGGGGCCCCAACGTATTCCATTATTTTTATTTATTTATTTTAAAAAATATTTTTCAAGATTTTATTCATTTATTTGATAGAGTGTGAACAGGGGGAGGGGCAGAGGAGAGGGAGAATCTCAAGCAGACTCCGTGCCGTGTATGGAGCCCGACATAGGGCTCGATCTCACAACGTTGAGATCGTGACCCGAGCCAAAATCAAGAGACGGAGGCTTAATCCACTGAGCCACCCAGGTGCCCCTTAGTGGGACTTCTTCCCTTAGGCCCACCTTAAGGAACCAGCATAGTTGTAAAAGGAGAAGGAGGGTGAAACATGCGCATTGGGAAATGGAAATATTGTATCGACTTCCCAGTGATTACAATAATGCCAAGATGTAGCATCTCCCAGCAAGTTAGCGTCAGATAAATTTACACTGATGTGTCTTCTGCCAAGGAAGATAGTACTGGGTTTAGTATTTCTAGTTCAGTAAGTAAATTTTATAGTTTGTCTATCAATCCATTCAGATTTATATTTTCTAGATAATACTTTATAGAGTTATCATAATTTTTTACATTTTTTTGTTATATTAGAAGCACTGCGGTGCCAAAGCACAGTAGACACCATCATATGAATATAATACCTTATTTAACAGTTCCCTGCTGTTGACCATTAGCTGATTCTCTTTATTTTTATTAACACAAATCATGCTGTGTTTAACTATTTGTTTAGCCATCCTGAGTGCATTATTTATTTATTTATTTTTTTGAGTAAGTTCCTAGAAAGAGAACAGTAAGGTCAAAAGATAGGGCTATTTTTAAAGGCCCTTTGATGCATATTGCCAGATTACCTTTTGGAAAAGGTGTATAAATCTTTGTCTGTAGGCTGTAAGATAGGCTGTAAAAAGTATCTGGTTTTATTGTTTGTTTCTTAGATTACCTGCAAGTGAATTTGGGATCTCACTGGGGATATGATTTTTTTTATTATTAGTATTTTTTTAAGAGGCGGGGAGGTGCAGAGGGTGAGGAGAGAGGGAATCTTAAGCAGGCTCCATGCCCATCATGAAGCCTGATACTGGGTTCCATCTCATGACCCTTAGCTGAAATCAGATGCTTGACCGACTGAGTCACCCAGGCACCCCGACACTGGGGATTTTAAATATACGAGGTGATCTCGAGGAACTAATGGCTACCAAGAGGAGAAGAAAGAAGACGATGAAGAATAAAATCTCTAGTGTTGCCCTGGAAATGACAGGGTGGTACAGAGGCTCGCGTGTGCACGTGTGACCGGGGCACTCCTCGGACTCTGCTGCAGAAGGGGGAGGGGGCTGAGAAGAGCTTGGCCCCTTTTTACATTTATAGGTTTATACCTTTGGGTAAAATTTCATTCGAATTAATGGTTTGAAACTTGGAAAGTTTGAAAGCTACTGATGAGCAGATCTCTCAGTTCACTAGTACTATTTTCAGACTTGTGATTCAGAATAGACCTTGTTTCTGCCTCTGCTCTTTTCTTGAGAAGTCAGTGTTCTCATTCCTTGTCGCCTTTTTAAAAAAAAGATTTGTTTGTTTATTTGAGAGGGAGAGTGAGAGCACCAGCAGGGGGAGAGGCAGAGGGAGAGGGAGAAAGAGAATGCACAAGCAGACTCCCTGCTGAGCGTGGAGCCAGATGCAAGGCTCCATGACCCTGAGATCATGACCTGAGTCAAAACCAGGAGTCCACCGCCTCACCCACCGAGCCACCCAGGCTCATTGTTGCCTCCTTAAAGGAGCCATCTTGCTAGCCCCAAGGAGAGAGGAGTGACCTCTCGAGTTAGGCATCTCTGCTCTCCCTGCTGTGCTTTACCTGCTTGGGGTCTGTGTGGTTAAGGCATCGTGGTGTCAAATCACTTTCCAGTTCCGACTCCCCTGTAGGAGCTGCAGTGTGTGCTTTAGGCTGGGTAGAGGTTCAGACACCTTAAGGGCAGCCACTTCTTATCTTGCTTTTATTAGTATTGGTGTCAACATGCTCTGAAATGCGATGACCTGCTCTCCTTTCTGATAAAAAGAAAATGACCCGCCTGGCATGGATGGAGCGAGAGGTGCCCGAGGCAGATTACATTGTCCCCTCTCATAATAACAGCAGGTTAAAACACACACGCGCACACACACACAGGCCAGCAGATTTCTGTTTATCCCTGGAAATGTTTGACATTTTTGGCGCCTGATGAAATGTGCTGGATCCAGAGGAAGGAATGAATGAGTAAGGAGAAAAAGGACTCTAGTTTCTTAAGAGAGATTTGAAGACACGAAGGGACTTAAATCGCGACCGTGGAACAGTCTGTTGGCAGAGCCTTAAGACCTGAAACCCTAGAGGGAGCTCCTTTTTCAGTCGGTGTTTTATTCTAACCTACATTTATTTAGAGCCAAGATCTCTAACATGGCTTGGCTGACTTCTCTAGAGGTGAACTAAATATAGGGCTACCTGTAGAGTTTATAGTCTCAGAGGAGATGCCAGTGTGGAAAATTAGATAATTACCCAGTCCCCAGCAAAGCAGGATTTTCTTCTCAGTTAAATGTATTTACTTACATGCTTTTGAGGACAGAGTCTGAGAACTCTATGACTTGGAAAAAGTCATAGCTATTTTGAGATGTTTGGTGTTGTTTAAGCCTCTTTTTAGACAATAATTGTGTGGTTTCACCTGTCATCTTGAAATATAAATTATATAGAGATTACATGAAAAGAAAGTTATATGTGACACTTCAGGTGCCTAAGAAAAAGGTTTGAGTTTGTCTCATGTCTGTCATGGCAGCACTCTTCGAGTTGTTATAAAGAACATTATATGAGGATTTCCTCTACAATTAAAAAAAGATTTTATTTATTTGACAGACCAAGAGAGAACAAGCAGGGGGAGTGGCAGGCAGAGGGAGAGGGAGAAGCAGGCTCCCTGCTGAGGAGGGAGCCTGATGGGGCGGGGGGGGGGGGGGGGGGGGGGGGGGGCGCTGGGTCCCAGGACCCTGAGATAATGACCTGAGCCGAAGGCAGACGCTTAACTGACTGAACCACCCAAGCGCCCCTCCTCTACAATTTTAAATCGCAAAATGTAACTTTCTTTAGCCAGAATTAAAGAACTTTATGTTCATGGAAGACTGATGGGGAAAAAGGTAGAAAACCCCTAATAGTAACAGTAATAAAACAAAAGCAATACTTAAATCACATCATATAAGCACACAGATTCTACAGATTGAAGGTATTTTTGGACATTTGTTTAACTCCATCCTTTGTATCAACTCATGAGAACCATTTTTCAAAAAGTGTACAGGATGGAAGAAACCCCATTTTTTGTCGTGGTATTATCAGGTCAAATCTTAACAGTGAAGTTCCTTGCCAGACCTCTCTCTCCTTCTCCTTAAGATGTGAAGTTTTGCACTTAACATAATTTGCAAGTGGTAAAAAAGGCAGATAATACCAAAACTTCAGTTTCTGGATTTCTGGTCTATTATTTAGGCTTCTTATGAATAAGAGATTCAATCTCTTATTTTTCAAAGGAAGTAATCTGTATTCTTGGCACTGTCCATTCTGTTCTGCAGTTTTATGAACGCTTGGTACAAAATACGAGAGGAATAGACATTCTGTGGTAATGGAGGGACTTTGTAATATTTCCAAAATGACAGTTCTCTTCTCCCAGAATAGAAGAGGGTAGTGTCACTCGATTGCAAATCCAGCTCAGGTTGGGCGGCTGATACCACATTAGAGTGGATGTGCATTAAAGTATTTGATGCGTTTGCTCAGTATGAGTTTGAAAAACCCTACTATGTGTAACAATTCCCATTTATTTATTTTTTTAAAGATTGCATTTATTTATTTGTCAGAGAGAGAGTGAGAGCGCGAGCACAAGCAAGGGGAGCGGCAGGCAGAGGGAGAAGCAGGCTTCCCTCTGAGCAGGGAGTCTGACGTGGGACTCCATCCCAGGACCCCAGGATCATGACCTGAGCTGAAGGCAGACGCTTAACCCACTGAGCCACCCAGGAGCTCCCAACAATTCCCATTTAACAGTGGGTAAACCATGACTTTTCTCACATCATAAGCTGCCTGGAAGAAGGAAGTTCTTCTGGAGCAGTGGCTTATTATTTTTTTTTTTATGTTTTTGTAGTATTAATTAACATCTTTTTACTTCCACTCAAAGAACTCTCTCTTTTTAAAGATTTTATTTATTTGACAGAGAGAGCAAACACAAGCAGGGGGAGAGGCAGGCAGAGTGAGAGGGAGAAGCAGGCTCTCCACTGAGCAGGGAGCCCAATGCTTAATCGTTATAATCGCGGACACTGGCACTTTCCAGTTTGCTTCTCTGCCATCCTTATCACGTGGACTTTTTGGCCATTGTGATAGTGCCAGAATGGTGTCCGCATGTAGCTGTGTTCAAGGCAGGAGGACGGGGGTGGGAAGATGCAATATTAGGATTGATAAGAGAAATACATATTTGGTAATTTCTCATATATATTTGGTCTTCATCCCATATTCTCGGCTCACAGCTCCCCAAATTCTTGGGATTTCCTAAGTGGTAAGCCTGAACAAGGCGTTTTTTGTAATGTTAATGAGGTGACCTTTGGAAAGCACCTAAGATGGATCTGGTGTCTGTGGGGCTGAGCATAGGGGTTGGAAGGTTGGAACTTTCAGTCCCATTGTTCCCCCCGCTGTAGGGAGGGCAGAGGGGTTAGAGGTGGAGTTCAGTTAGCAGTGGCCAGTTGTTAATCGATAATGCCTATGTAACGAAACCTCCATGACACCCCCCCCCCCCTGATTCAGAGAGCTTCGGGTTGGGGAACACAAGAAGATTTGAGGTGAGTGGTGCACCTGGAGGGAGTGCAGAAGCTCTGAGCCCCTTTCTGTATACCTTACCCTATGGGTCTCTTCCATCTGGCTGTTCCTGAGTTATATCCTTTTATAATAAGCCTGTAATCTAGTAGGTAAACTGTTTCTGGGTTCTCTGGGCCACTCTAGCAAATTAATTGAACCTGAGGAGGAGGTCATGGGGACCTCCAACTTATGGCCAGTTGGTCAGGACTACAGGTAACAGCCTGGACTTGTGACTGGTGCTTGAAGCCCAAGGGGTGTGTGTGTGTGTGGGAACTTCCTATCTGTAGCTGGTTGGTCAGAAACACAAGCAGTAATAATCTGGGCTTGTGATTGGCATCTGAAGTGGGGGGACAGTCTTGTAGGACTGGACCCTTAACCTGTGGGATTTGAAGTGCTCTCTAGGTAGATAGTGTCAGAATTGAGATGAATTCTCAGGCACTGTGCTGGTGTCTGGAAAATTCCTTGGTGCTGTGTAGGATTTCCTCCTGCCATTGGAACTGGTACCAGAACCAAAAGAGAAGAGAAGAGAGAGTTTTTATATTAGGGGACTCTTTCCCACAGGCCTCCTAGCAGACTTCTCATTATGTCCTGTTGGCCAGGTCTGGATTACCTGGCCATTCCTGGTTGCATGGAAGCCTGGGAATCTAGTATCTGGCAAAAGGAAATGAGATTTCTCTGTGTTATAGGCTGAATATTTGTGTCCCCTCACATTTGTGTGTTGAGTCCTAATCCCCAGTGTGATGGTATTTGGAGATGGGGTTTGGGGAGAGGTAATTCAGGTTAGACGGGGTCATGAGGATGGGGCCCTCAAGATGGGGTTAGTGCCCTTAAGAGACCTCAGAACGTTCATGAGGTCTTTCTTTCTCTCTCCTTCCCTCTCTCCCTCCTCGCCCTCCCTCCCCCCATGGACACAGAGGTCTTGTGCACATGCAGTGAGATGGGGCTGCCTCAGACGAAACTTACCTTGTCAGCACCTTGATGGACTTCCCAGCTTCCACAACTCTGAGAAATAAGTTCTGTTACACCATCCAGGCTGTGTTGTTTTTTTATGACAGTCTGCACTAAGAAGCCTTACCTCACTTCGAGCGCTCATGATCCATTCCTTGGAATTGTGCTTGTTGCTGCCCTGTTCATAGGGATGGAGAAGAAGGAGGTGGTGAGCAGGCAGCCAGTGGTTTCTGCCACATTCAATTAATGTATGACTGGAAAGGGGGCTTTTATCTTTTGTTCCAGAATAGCCGAGGAATGTGGCCTTTGTTAACCATATAATACAGCCTTTTGACACAAATACATATAAAACCAGGATTAGAACTTGGAATCATTCATGCAACACATTTAATTAACACTTCCAGTGTTCCAGGTTGTTGCTCGAAGCTGAAGGTGTTATGCTGAATAAGATGGACAGTCCCTGAACTCACAGGGCTTGTAGACAAGTTGGACAGAGAGATTCGGAAAGAGACGCTTGCAGAGCAGTGGCATAAATGCTTAGGTTGTGGTGCAGTGAGTGGATGTCAGCTATCATGGATGTGGGGGTCAGGAAAGGCCTCCTGGAGGAGGTCCCATCCTCTCCCATGTCCTGAAGCAGGACTCCGTTCATGCATTGACCACCCTCTTTTTGTGCAGGTAGTCTCGAAAAATCAAGGCAGAACAACTCTGCTGTTCCTGTGGAAGCTGGCAGTTTGGGAGTCCCACGTACTTCTTGGGGTGTAATTGAATGAGCGGCTCAGGAGGAGGCACAGCACGGTGTCAGTAGCATGGTCTTCAAAGCCAGCCAGACAGAAGTTTCTGTCTCTGACTGGCAGTGTAAGAAACAGGCTTTTCCCGAGCCTCCGTCTTCGATGTTATGAAATAGAGGGAAATAATACATCGCGTGGAGACGCCGTAGTGGAAGTAGCCAGCGCTGATGTGGCACGTGCACTTTCTCTCGCTTGACGTACATGTTCCTCCTGTGAAATTAATCTTATATTAGCTCCGTTGGACAGGTGGAGAAAGTGGGGACAGAAAGGTTAAATGATGCGCTCGGAGGTCTGTGGCTGGTGGCTGGCGGAGTTGGGTTTGAACGCGGGCCGTCTGGGTCCCGAGTCCCCTGGACGGGAGAACAAGTCAGCTGGACTCCTCTCTACTCCGCGATAGTGGGACAAACCCAGTCCGACTCCTAGCTTGGCGTCCTTGAAACATTCTGCCATCAGTGAAAAATTTCTGCCCGTACCCAAGTCACTATGAATTCCTTTCTGGAAGTCTTGGGATCATCCATTCTGTCCCCATGTCTGTAGCTGGGCACCCGTCTCCCAGTCCGTGAGCAGCCCTAACATGTCAGCCCTCCTCATTCCTACCACCTCCGCAGATCATCTCAAAATACCTCCTTCCAGCAGAATTGCAACAGGCTCGTCGCTGGTTTTCTGGCTGCTCTTCCCTTCTCCCCCAGCCTCCAGTCCATCTTCTGCTTAGCTGACAAAATGGTTTTTTCTCATTGGACTGGTCTTAATTCATTGTAGGTCTTAGTTAAATGTATTCCCATTGCCCGTAGGCTCAAGTCCAAGTGCCAGAGGTGCGTAGGTGTCCTTTTATTCCCAGGCCATTCTGTAACTTATCCTTCCCCTCCCAGCTCTGCCCCCCACCATCTTCCCCCTTCCAGGTTCCTCTCTTTACTATTTATTTTGTCAGGGACTCCCCCTTCATCTTCAACTTCACTTCATCCCTCCACCCCTCTGGCCTCTTCCATCCCCCTGGTTCATCTGGGGGCAAGTCCAGCTCCTCCTTGAGATTTAGCTCTAAAGTTTCCGCCTCTGTAAATCCTTCCTTCCATTGTGCCCATTCATCAGTTCACTTAATGCTTTACTGTCGTCGCATTGGCATTCTTGGTTTGTCTCATCGGTGGCGAGTCCCTGGAGTGCGGGAATCCTGTCTGCATCTGTTTCTGCAGAGCGCAGTGCAGTATTGGAAGGCCAGTTGTGATATGTATTTTTAATTTTGCGTGATGGGCACATCTTACTGATTTCTGTGTACGGGAGATTCATATGTGGGCGTGTGCACACACACACACCCACTCACTCACGCATATGTGTGTGTACGTTGGGTGCTCGTTGTTACCCAGCAGCAGTTTGAGCCTTCATTTGTTTTGCCTGCGTGGTGCCCTCTAGGGAAACATGCGTTGATTCTGCCAGATTGATGTTATGAGGAAAGAATGTGTATTCAGTGATGTCTGTACAGCTTTGCATGTACTTTTTCCAACAATTTTTTCACCACATTAATAACATGCTAGAAATCATCACATTATACAGAAGGGTTATAATGGGAAATAACAACTCTCACCTTTATTCCTCCCCAGTTTCTCCACTTACAGACAGCCACTCTTTTTTTAAAACAGCTTTATTGAGATGTAATTCACATACATAGCTAACCCATTTAAAAGTATACAGTTCATTTTTTTAAAGCTTATTCACAGGGTTGTGGGGCCATCACCACTGAAATCTAATTTTAGAACATTTTCATCTCTAAAAAACCCCCTTACACTCACCAGCTGTCACTCCCCATTCACTCCTATCAACCAACACTCCCAGCCCTAAGCAACTGCGAATCTACTTTCTTTGTTTATAGATTTGCCTATCAGAGACATTTTATATAAATGGAATCATTTAATAAGTGGCCTCTCATGACTGACTTCTTTTACTTAGTGTGATCTGTATGTTTTTAGGGTTCATCCATGTTGTAGAATGTGTAAATACTTTTTCTTATGGCTGAATAACATTCCATTGTGTGAATATACCACAGTTTGTTTATCCATTCATCACTTGATGAACATGTGGGTTGTTTCCACTTTGTGGCGATTGTGGATAATGCTGCTATAAGTTTGTGGACAAGTCTAGAGAGTTACGTTTTCATTTCTCTTGGCCATATGCATAGGAGTGGAACTGCTGAGTCGTGTGGTAACTGGTATTTGTCTGTTTATGAGAGAGTGGTGGAGGGAGAGGGGGAGAGAGAATCCCAAGCAGATTCCCCACTGAGAGTGGAGTCAGATGCGGCGCTTAATCTCACGACCTTGAGACCATGACCTTCGTCAAAACCAAGAGTCGGGTGCTCAACTGACTGAGCTATGGGCGCCCCTGTCTGTTAAACTTCTTGAGGAACTGCTAGCCTGTTTTCCAGGGCAACCGTACTATATTATTATCCCCTCTAGTAATGTTGGAAAGGGTTCCAGTGTCTTCACATCCTTGCCATCACTTGTTCTTGTCCATCTTTTACTGCTCTCCTTTAATTCTCATTGTTCTGTGAGCTAACCAAAGAAAAATATTCTCTTATTTTATGGATGAAAAGTCGACAGGCGGATGAGATGCCTAGTATGTGTGTGAATAGAGGGGGAGAAGAGGCACGGATAGTTCAAAACAACAGATCATGCAAAAATAATCAAAAAGTTTTTCAATCAGATATTGAGAGCTGTGTCAGGGATTATATTTCCCATTCCCACCTTTTTGTTAAAATCAATGTGATTATGGGTGTCTTGCCTGCATTAAAAAAAAAAAAAGTTGAGGTATAATTCATGTAACATGAAATTAACCATTTTATGAGATGACAGCTCTTGTTCATGGGTATTTCTAATAGTTATATATAAAAATACTTAATCTTTAAAATATTTAAAAATATTTGCATGTGTTTAAAAATTCTTCTTTTTTTTGTTTATAGAAAAAGGGAGAAATACAAATTTGCTCTCGAGAGAGTCATTGTAGATATACAGAATGAACAAGAATATAAGGACCAGAGGGCAAACCAAAAGTCACTTGTTTTGAAGTAATTAAGATAATTGGGTTGCCTTTCTTCCATCCTTTAGCTATGGTCTTTTCAAAATTAGAAAGATCTGCCTGCCTTGTATTCTGACATGAATATTTAGCAGTGTCATCTCTAACCCTAGGATCACACGGTAAATGTTAACAAGAAACACCAGAACTTGTGTTTTTCCTGTCTTATTGTTTTTCTACAGGAATGGTGACAGCTAGAATGGCTTTATGACATTGTGCCTACAAAACCGAATGTTACATGTGTAGCTACCTGGGTAGGTGTAGAGTGTATTTTTTTAAGAGCTGGACGTACTGACTGGATGTCATCAGTTACATCTGTTTTGTAATCCTGGAGAATTTTACATATCCTTTGACGAAAATTGCAAATAAGGATTTTACAATAAGTTCTATTTCCATGTTACGTTTCTGCAAAGTGAATGGAATATATTTTGAAAATATGAAACTTCTCATGTACACCCAGGTGGAAGAAGTGCTTTATATAATATTTTCAGGGTTTTTTTGAGTGCGTAT
Source organism: Ursus arctos (assembly GCF_023065955.2). Lineage (NCBI taxonomy): Eukaryota > Metazoa > Chordata > Mammalia > Carnivora > Ursidae > Ursus > Ursus arctos. Next base: position 11,486,472 of record NW_026622863.1, read on the forward strand.
TTCTACTCATTGTGGTGCGGTTTTATTTTTTTGTGAGGAAACATGCACATTTCACTTTAGGTTTTTTTCTCATTCTGTTTCAATTTTCTATCTCCTGTTTCTTGTTTTGAAATAGAGTTATGGTTTCTGTCCACTTTGGAGAATCATGAGGGCCACCGAAAATGTTATCTGTGGCTCAGCTGACAGTTTTTATTGCTGATCTGGTGGTGACCAGGTCTGTTACTTTTTCAGTGCGTTTTAGAGTCCCCGTGTCTCCCAAGCCTCTTTTCCTCCTTCCCCTGCCCACCTCAACCTGAACAAAATTGCCCTGTATATTCTAGTTATAAAATAATTAATACATACATTCATCCATACAGTGCTGAAAGGTTTCCAGAAGAAATTAAAAGTCATCCTTAATCTTACTTCCCAGACAAACAGAACCACTGTGAAGATTTTGGCCTGCGAAGGGGCTTAGTCACCCGTTTTCATATGGCCCATGAGCTAAGAGTGGTATTTACATTTTTGAATAGTTGAAACAAAATCTAAAGGAGAATAATATTTTGTGACATGTGAAAATAATATGAAATGTAAACTTGAGTTTCCATAAAGGAGGTCTTATTGGAACACAGCCATACTCACTCACCTCCATATTGTACACGCCCACTTTCGTGCGGAGATGGGGGAGGTGAGCTGTGCCAAACCAGTGGCCTCCAAAGCCTGAGGTAGTTACTCTCTGGCCTTTACAGAAAAAAAAAAATTGCTGATACCTGGTCTGTAACCTTCAAGATTTTTTCCCTGTGCATTTATGTGAAGATACTGTGTGTGTATTTTTTAAACAATGGAGTCATCCTGTGCACTTTTGTAATCCACCCTTTTTACGGAGTATCATGTTTGCCAGTAACTTCTATTAAGTTCTTTTTGTTCGGGGGCGCCTGGTGGCTCAGTCAGTTAAGTGTCTGCCTTCAGCTTAGTTGTGATCCCAGGGTCCTGAGATTGAGCCCTGCGTTGGGCTCCCTGCTCAGCCGAGAGTCTGCTTCTCCCTCTCCCTCTGCCCCCAGACCGCATTCGTACTCTCTCACTCTCTCTTTCTCAAAAATTAAAATCTTTTTTTTTAAAGTTATTTTTGCTTGTTTTTTTCCACTGACTTGAAACCTGAGAACCACTACTTTTCTTTTTATGTTTGTGTTAAATAAACCCATTAGATGTTACCTGGGAACAGTGGTAATAATAGTGATAACTGTATCACTTAGAATTGGTTTGTTCCTCACCTCAACCTGAACAAAATTGCCCTGTGTATTCTAGTTATAAAATAATTAATAATACATTGTTTAATTGTTTAATGAATTAATTTTTTTTTTCCTGCCTGACTCATGAGCTAGGTAGTGGTGAAGCTGCCCAAGAAGGTCATGAGGAACCAGGATCTTGTTAGCATCCTGGTCTGCCATTCTCAGCACACAATTTTACTGAAAGCTGGTGGACAGACTCTGTCATTGCTGTGTGACAAATTACCACAGAATTTCAGGACTTGAAACAACAAATATTTATTAGCTTACATCTTCTGTGGGTCATCAGTCCAGATATAGTTTAGCAGGGTGCCTCTGGCTCCATCAGGATCTCTCATAAGGCTGCACTCAAGATGTTGGCTGGGGCTGCAGTTATTTTAAGACTCAAGTAGAGTAGGAGGGGATCTGTTTTCAAGCTCACTCTTGTGGCCGTTGGCTGGAGGCTGTTGGCCAGAGGAGACATCAGTTCCCTGCCACACGAGCCTCTTCATAGGGCAGTTTCCAACGTGGCAGTTAGCTTCCGCCATATTGTTTATGAGTGAGAGAGAAGCAGACAAGAAGTTACAGTCTTTTTGTAACCTAATCTTAGAAGTAATAATTCATTACTTCTGTAGTATTCTGATTGTTAGAAGTGAGCCACTAGGCCCAGCCTATGCTCAAGAAGAAGAATTACGTAAGGGTCTGAAGCAGGGATTATCGCGGGCTATCCTAGGGGCTGCTTACATCAGTCAGCTTCAGGTTTCATTTAAAGATGGTGGATAGGGGTGCCTCGGTGGCTCAGTCAGTTAAGCGTCTGCCTTCGGCTCAGGTTGTGATCCCAGGATCCTGGGATCCAGCCCTGCATTGGGCTCCCTGCTCAGTGAAGTGTATGCTTCTCCCTCTCCCTCTGCCCCTCCCTCTGTTTATGCTCTCTCATGCTCTCTCTCTGTCAAATAAATAAAATCTAAAAAAAAAAAAAAAAAAAAAGTGGTGGATAGACCGTCAGGCATTGGTCTGAGGTCCTTGCAGGAAGGGGTGGGTAGAAAGGCTTTTTTTTTTTTAAGGAAAACAACAGACTTACGTTTCTATTTCATCAGCTAGAATTATGCACAACACTACCCCAGCTGCAAGGAAGTCTGGGAAAGCAAGGTTTTTGGGTGGGCCCATTGTGGCCCGGGTCATAATCAGGATTTTGTTGACGTGAACAATTGTCAGAATAGACGCTGGGTGGGCAACAGAGGTATCTACTATACCACTATCTAAGGTGGTTGTAAGGGTTCAGTGTGGTAACAACCCCATGCTTGTCTGGTTTATGATATGGACTCAAACAGTAGCTATGCTTATTGTTATTACTTACAAGTTATATAAAGTAGTTTTGGAAGTTAGTCTGTTGATCTAACAAGTTCTCTTGCATTGATACTGAAAGAAATAGTACAGAAAGAAGAAAATAGACATTTATCAAGTACCTGGTATGTTCCAGGCATTTTATTAATAGGCTGATTTAATCCTCATAATAAACCTGTGAAGTAGGTTTATTTGCCCCGTTTTACAGATGAGGAAACCAAGGCCCCATAATGTTGAGTGAATTGTTGAAGGAGCACATCCCACTGGTGTGCTTTGAATGGGTCATGGATTCTAATGATCTGTAGTTCAGCCCTTAGCTCCTGGAGTGAGCAGATGAGGACTGGGACAGCTGGATCCTCTGGGCCCTATCAGCTGCAGCCCCAGCAGCCTCTTCTAGTTACTCCATGGTGCCTTGCAAATATAGTTTTTTACATGCTTCATGATGTGGAACAGGTTTGAAAGTATTGTTCTTTCAGCCAGTAGGTTGCGGAGCTGGAATTTGAACCCAGGTCTGTATAGGTCCAGAAGCTTTCCTTCTTTCCATGACTGGGCCCTTCCCGATCTATAGAAGTAGTGAATCTTAGGCTGAAATGGGAGTTAAAATGCAGCTTCATTGAATACAGAAAGTATTGTATTTCTCTTATACTTACATGCCTCTTTTCTGATACTTATATTTCTCTATTTCTTCCTCCCTTGTTTTTAATATACATTATATATATATATATATATCAGATGCTTAAAAGGGGTTTAAAAAGAGATTAAGGTCTAAGATTATAAAGTTATTTAAGTTAACATTATTTGCTATTTCACAGTTGTCTGAATGGAAACTTACTTGGCCACTAGGTGTCTCCTTTTGGTTCTGTTCTTTCTCCAGGTCACACTCTTAGAAGGAACCTAAAAAGGGATATAAGGAAGATTAGATAACAGGATTAAAAAGTGAGTGGGACCTGGACTCTGATGATTCCAGCTGCCTTTTTTGTTGTTTACTCCCTACTTCTGTTCCTCTTTGCTCATGGGCTGATATCGCAGTCATAGATCAATTCTCTGGAAACTAAGATGAGTCTTTGATACCGCCTGTTCATTTATGAAAGTATTGGAAAGTGGGCAGAAAGAACTTCTGTGCTCTAGGTCTAGATACGCTAGGTAGTAAAATAATGGTAATGTGTTTGCTGAGTATTTTAGGGACAATTTTAATAACAATTTATTCTCATGGGAATACTTGTGCCTAGTAGGCAAATAATGATTGTATTGTTAATATAAATTTCCCCTGTTCTTTAATAGAGTAATACTGGCTGTTACCTACCTGTGTTATCTCCTGTATTTCTCGCAGGAGCCCCGCATCTTTGCCATTCTTCCCCTGATTTTAGAGATGAAGAAATGGAGGCTTAGAGATTGGTTAATTTGGCCTCAAGTTTAATAGAGCTTTGTTTGCTTTAAGATTTTGTCCCCTCCATTTGGAAGTTGTTCATTCATTATAGTAGTGGGGAGAGTTCAATTTAAGTCAATAAAATTTTAAAGTTCCCAAGAAATAGTTCAGCCAAATGCACTTCTAGAGCCGTGATTTGGTTGTGAGCGCACGACTCCCATTTTTTGCAAGTTGCCTTGTAGAAGTGAGCAGTGTGCCCTGGATGTGGGCTCCCTTCAGGAAGGCTACAGGCTCTTTGCAGAATTACAAATTGTGTACACTCAGGGATCACTTCCTTTCACTTGCCTACAAATGCAGCACCCATTATCGTAGAAACAGCAGGGCACTTGACAGCTCAGGGTCTGACCCGGTGCTTCATAGAATGGAACATTCTTCTTATTCAGTTAGGGGCACACTAAAAAGATGGAAATGCAGCTCGGCCTAGGGTTTTCTGAGACTGCTGGCTGATGTTTTCTCTTTTACCTGAATTTCGATTCTGCATTAATTTCTGGATTTCTCCAGTTGTCTTAAAAAAACATCAGCTCATGCTAGGTTTTCTTTAGTCTCGAATAATTTAATTGTGCTTAGTATCTTTCTGGTTGACTCCCCAGTTGTGGTGGTGATTTCTGCAGACCACAGGAAAATGTATAACAAATGTGAGATGAGAGAACGTTGTCAGGCAGGTAGCATTTTCTCTGGGAAGTGGGAGCCGGGAGTGGGAGCGGTCCCCAGAGCTAACAGGCACACCCCCAAGATTTGCCTCCAACACTGTCACTTCTCTCTCTTTGTTCCCCTTCCCGACTCACTTTCTGCCAGGGATTTGTGACATATTTCGTAGCAGATCAAATGAGCCCCTGACACCTGATTGCCGAGTGCTTCTTGTTTACAGTTGCTTTCCAAGGACACCTAGACAAGATGGAAGGCTTAACGCACAGTAATTAAATTTGCATCTGCTCTGTGACAGGACTCAAAGGGGTTTCTTCCCCCTCCACATATGAATCTCATTGTAGAGCTCCTACTGTCTTTGACCATGCAACATCTAAAAAGGCAAGATGTGGACAGGTAAACAAACATTGGTTCAGTCTACTGCCTGTCATTATAATGATGAATATTAAATAAGATCGCTGAGCTCCCTTTCTCACTTGACTTTCTACTCTTCACCTACTTGTGTAGCCAGATTTATAACTGCTCTTAAATTTAAGAACTGTAGCTTGGAGGTGATTTTTTTCTTTTTAATCTTTTTAAAGGAAAACAAACATTGCTGAACAATCTGGATTGGTTTAACACCCTTTGGATTGTGCATTTCTCACAAATGCTAATGAATAATTCAGTAAAGCCAAACACAATCTGCTGGTGGTATCCAGTGTTATTCACACTTGCTAATGAATAATTCCCTTTGGCTTTTATAGAGCAGCTCTACGGAGTGACTTCTGAGACTCAGATGGGTTATTATTGGGCTATTTGTCAGTATCCTTGGGGCATTGTGAGCCAAAGTCCAACTTGGCTATCCACTCCACATCCCCTCTCTGATTCTTCTGGGAAACATGCTGCTCTGTCTGTCTCAGCCTTTTAGCCCTCAAATGTCGCTACGAGAGAGGCAATGCTCTAACAGGATTCAGCTCCAGTATAATTTCATTGACTTACGTCCTTCATTGTTTCATTCAAATAAACAAGTGTTTATTGAGCACCTTTAGAGGCGCAGGCTACTGAGCCGGCATTGTGTATGTGCCAAGGTAAAGAGAGATTTTATGTGATCAGTCCTTAAAGAGAATGTGGGGTATTGTAGGAGAGGCATGGGGTCCTGGAGGAAGATGCCCAGGGTCTCTTTGTCAAAATGATCAGTTTCCATTTTCTTATGTCCTCAGGTGTGCATTTCAATACATAGATTTGCTGTTGGTGGTGTCGTAGGGGGGTTTCGTTGCTTTGGATAAGCCTAAAAATTGATTAATCTTGGAACTGCTTATAGGATAAGCCCTATAGCATGATCCCAAAGACAGCTGTGTAAGTCTTGTTCATTTCTTCTGCACTGGAGTCAGGAATGTGGTATGACCTGGTTTTACTAGCCTGGAGAGCCTAACGATGGTGAATGTGGATTTATTTATGCCTGAGTCGTCTGTAGACCATACCTTCGCAGTCAGACTGCATAATGCATAACTGTGAGATCAGTGAGGCACATCTAGCCATAGTGAGATTGTCCCTGGAATCCTGTGTCTGCTTTAGCTTTTTCTGTTCAACTCCTGATTTTTCTCTCTCCTTTCTGAGCACACTGGAAGTTTATAACTACCAGCTTTCTTATAGTTAGGTGGGATCCTGCCATTCCTTCAGACCAATGAAAGGTAAGAGGAAGTGGCAGGTGTCATTCTCTGGTCAAGATATTTAAGAGCTGATGTGACACTTGGAGATATTCATTTTTCTCTGCCACAGTGACCTTGGGGGCTCTGCGTTCTAGATTGTGGGGTCTGCATTAGGCTTGGTCCATGAATGACTGTGTGGAGTAGAGCCCAGCCCCTCCCCCACTGGCCCATATTGAATGAACACAGAACTCGAGCAGTACGAACCATTGTTGCATCAAGCCCCTGAGATTTGGGAGTTCATTCACAGTGTAGCCTAGACAGGTTTTTTTACTAACCCAGAGGGATTAGTGCAGGGAGAGATGTGTGTACTTGTGTGTGTATATGTGTGTTATCCAGGGCCTGGTATTGTGCAGGATTTCAGCCAGCTTTGTGGAATGTAGTTTCAATCAGGAATTGAAGGGTAGACGTCATTTAGGGACAGACAATGTTTACCTCATCAATGACCAAGGAATCTGTGGGAGAAATAACTTTGGTATAAACAAAGTCATGGAAATAAGAGAATAATTAGTAAGAAAAACCAGAGTTGAGGCTGTTGTAATTCATGTCATTCAAAATTAATGAATTTTAAATTGTGTCTAGCATGTTTAATTAGTAAGATTATAAACCTGCAAGTTTTCTCTTTGTTTATAATTTATACCAGAGGCTGGCCTTCGAGCTAAGGAAGGTTTTTACATTTTTAATAGATCGTAGAGACAAGAAGGAGGAAGATATTCAGTAGGGGCCACAGGTGGCCTACAAAGCCTAACGTATTTACTGCGCGGTCTTTTACAGGAAACATTCGCTGACCCCTGGTTTAAAATCTCCATACACTGTTATCCAAAAGTATCACATTTACTCAAATGTGAGTCTCTCAAGAACCAGAAGTCAAGGATTTTATCAGTCTTTGTGTCTTTCTGCCTAGCATGGTGCATGGCAACACTGCGCAAACTCAGAACAAGTTATTTGATTAAATTTCACACAGAACACGGGAGATAAGATGTTTTAGAGGGTGAGAACTGGTAAGCAATTATGGAAAGCCATAGGTTTGGAGAAATAGAAGTTTTCTTCCTCTGTTTTCTTGGCTGTGACAACTTGGGATTTTTTTTTTTTTAAACCTAATGTGTATGGACATTTATTTCATTTTATACTCATTTTCAAATAAATGTCATATCTTGAAAGCTTTTAAAGATACTGACTTAAACTCTGGTATCACAGTATTGTTAGAGTCTTCTTGTAAATCTGTTCATTGTCGATGTTTTCTTTTTCCCCCTGCAACACCCAGTCTTCCCTCCCTTCCTACCTACCTTCCTCTTTCTCTCTCTTGTTCTTTCTTTCTTTCTCTTTCTCTCCCTCTTTGCCTCCCTCCCTCCCTCCCTCCCTTTCTTTCTTTTTTTTTCTTTCTCCTGCCTTGCTTCCTTCCTTCCTCCCTCCCCTCCCTCTTCCCCTCTCTCTCCCTTCCCTCCTCTTTTTATTTTTTTTTTTTTGGTAACTTTCATGCAAGTTTCTATAGGTTCACTCACTCATTCATTTGCTCACTTATAGGCCCATACCCATGGGAGATGAAGACATGTCCATGCAAAAGCTTTTTCACAAATGCTTGTAGCAGGATTATTCATTATAGCCCAAAATAGAAACAGCCCCAAATGTCCATCAAAGGATGAATAGATAAACAAAATGTCATATATCCCTATGATGAAATACTGTTCTGTAATAAAAAGGCACGAAATACTTACATGTGTTGCGACACTGATAAACCTTGAAAACACTTTGCTAAGTCAAAGCCAGATACAAAAGCCTGTATATGTGTGATTCCACTTCTGTAAAGGGTCTATCATAGGCAAATCCACGGCTGCGGAAAGCAGATTACTCATTGCCTGGGGCTGGAAATGGGGCGAGGCAGGGGAATTGGGTGTGACTGTTGGTGGGGGCGGGGTTCTTTTTTAGGGTAATGGCGGAGTTCTAAACTTAGGTTGTGGTGGTGGTTGCAAAACTCTGTGAATATACTAAAAACCGTTGAAGTGTATACTCTAAATGGATGAATTTTATGTTATGTGAATTATATCTCAATAAAGATATTAAAAATAATTATGCAGTGGATTGCTCGTTTCTTGGTTATGCTACTGATTCTACACCCTCTTATTCAAGTAGCAGTTAGGATTTGAATCTCTTCTGTTGTCCTTCATTGAATTAAAGTTTTCTGGAAACAAAAATTGATTATTTTCAAATCCCCTTTGACCCAGCTATTTTACATAAATTTATTCCATCTTATATACTGGCATATGTACACAAAGACATACACACAAGAATATTCACTGTAGCATTATTTATAGTGGCAAAACATAAGAAACAAACATCCATCACAAGGGGACATGTTAAAAAAATTAAGGAAGATGTAGCTGGCGAACTGCTCTAGTCCCATTAAGAAGAGACAGTTCTATACGTACCAACATGAAACAGTCTTCAGGATGCTTAAAGCAAGATGCAGAATACTATTTCCTATTTATGTAAAATGCTTGCATGAAGATAGAGTATCTCTGGAAAAATTCAATAGGAGTTACCGTTTTAGGAGGGAAAGATTAGCTAGGTCAAGGAATAGGACAGTGACAGCCTTTTGCAGGGTTAGACTTTTTTTAATGCGCTTTTCTTTTCATAGCAGCATTATTCATAATAGTCAAAAAGTGGAATCAGTGCAAATGTCCATCAACCGTAAATGGGTGAACAGAGTATGGTATCTCCGTATATGCACGGAAGTAGAATAGCTGGGTCAAAGGGGATCTGAATATGTCAGTTTTGTTTTTGGGAATTTTAACTCAAGAAGGTAGTATTTGAGTATTATTCAATTTTTTTTTAGGGACGCCTGGGTGGCCCAGTCGGTTGAGCATCCAGCTCTTGGTTTTGGCTCAGGTCATGATCTTAGGGTGGTGAGTTTGAGATCTAGCCCTGTGTTGGGCTCCGAGCTCAGCAGGGAGTCTGCTTGAAGATTCTCACCCTCTGTCCCTCCCCCCCAAATAAATAAATCTTATAATTTTTTTAAGAAGTGGATTCCTATATTATAGCTCAGCAACCAATCTTGCATATGTTTGTGCATACCCCTTTTTAATCCACGTGGAATAATTTGTTTGAAGACTCATCCCCCATCAAGTCGTTCCGCCCCCCCCCCCCCAACCGCTAATGATGGAGCAATTATGTGGTTCCACAGTAATTTTAACACCATCTTCTAAACCAGCTGTGTGGCAGCCGTCTATCTGCAGGGCAGGAATGTGGCTTGCAAGGGACAGTATCACATTGCCCACAATTATTTTAATGTCTCCTGTGAAATGATAAATGAAGTTTATAGTTATAATAAAAGTAAACCCATTTCCCCCAAGGTATAAAGAGTTTGCAAGTAAAATTCACATAGTCAGATGTGCTGCTGCCTTTTTTTTTTTTTTTTTTTTTAAAGAATCCTTCATTGAGGGTTTAAAAAGAAAAAAAAAATCCAGGGATAGGTTTTCAATGTGGGCATTTATTCATCAAGCCCTATAAGGATGTGAAGTATTGAAAATGTTGTAGGATTTATGGTTGTATGAAAATGTTATGAGATTTATAGCTGCCCCTCTAGGAACTTACAGTTTTTGTTGTTGGTGTAATTGAAAAAATTCAAGTTTTGCATCTGTGTGCATGCTTTATAACATTCACTTCATGTAATTTGCAAAATATCTGCTGGGATTTTTCATGGTCCTAGAAGGTCCTGTAATTTGGCTGTAACTCCTGCTTCTTATTATTTGGTGCCACTTTGGTTTGAGTCTTTCCTAATTAACTGTAAATCCTCCAGCCCACGCCCACAGTTACTGGGTAAGACCGCCACCTTGAGAGGTGAGCAGCTCCTGTCCACAGTATTGGACACAGTGCCCTGTAACTACAGGAATTATATGTCTCTTGGAAAAAGAGCTCATTGGGCTAAGTCTCCCCGTTTTCTCAGCTGGCAAGTATGGGATTGTGGAAGCAGCTCCCCTACTCCGTCTATCTGCAGCTTTCTGCTATCCCAAGAGCTAGGACTTCCAGGCCCTCTTCCCAGCTGCAGGCTATCTGGCTGCTGCGTTGTCATTTAAAAGAGTCTCCTCTTCCTCTTGGTCCTGTCCCTGCGGCTTGCTACCTACTGACCCCCAGCCAGTGGCGGCTCCTGCTGTCCTTTCACCATTTGTGTGACAGGGCACCTTGCTTTGTGCAATTTTGTCTTTGTTTAATTTTTGTATCTTCTGTGCTAGTGAAGTGGGTTTGGAAATGTCTATGTCTTAAAGAAACCCTGCTGTGAATCCTCTCATAATCCCTTTCTCAGGTGGGTCCTACGTGGGAATTTTATAAGTTGAGATAGATGTTGATGATGATGATGGTGGCGATGAAGAAGTGATATATCACTTAATATGGGCTTTTTGTACTGTTTATTTTATTTTTTTAAAAAGATTTTATTTATTAGAGTGTGTGTGTGCGTGCGGTGGGGGTGGGAGGCAGGATAGAGGGAGAGGCAGAGGGAGAGGGAGAAGCAGGCTCCTCGCTGAGGAGGGAGCCTGGCGCATGGGCATGGCTCTGTCCCGGACCCCAGGATCCCCAGGATCATGACCTGAGCTGAAGGCAGACACTGAACTGTCTGAGCCACCCAGGCGCCCTCATTTGTACTGTCTCACCTGTAAGGAACCATACCATACCGCTTTTTTGAGTCAAACTTTCCCAAAGTATAGCTGAGTCTTGGCGAGGCCCAGAGAAGCTTGTTGGCTTCTTCAAGATTACTCAGTTGTTTAATTTAATGCTGAATCTGCACGTTAGAATTTCAGGCCTGGAGCATTTTCCATAAACTAAACTGACTTGCAGGCTAAAAGATACCTTGAACTTCAGGGGGTGTCGAGAAATTACTGGTGAGTCAGGACACAAAGCACTCCCATTAAAATACCTCGACAGTGAACTACTTTGGGGGAAAAAAATAATGCTTAGGTATTTAAAATTTTATTTCCCTTCATTATAATCAAAGGAAGGTAACGTCTTGTAAAATATTTCTGATTGTCTTTACATGGTCTTCCAGGTGCTTCTCTGCAGCTTACTGATAGCATGGCAATATTGCTGGTAGTGGTCTTCCTCTTGATAGTATTGTCGGGTAGACCGACGAGGAGCTTGTGCTAGAACAACTGTGCAAACCCATTCCGATGGCTGTGGGCAAAGCAGAGGCCACGTCTTTCCTAGGTAAAAGGACTGACCTGTTACCATGGCTAGTTGGCGTGTACAACATGTGTTAGAAGAAGTAATTATTTTTAGCCGACTGACTATGACCAAGATTAATAGCTCTTGAAAGAGCTATAATGAAAGACTGCCCCAACTGGCTTCTACATTATTCTTTATTTATCCTGCTCTCATCCCTGTCACCTTTGGGCATCAGCCAAATGTCATTTATGTGAGATTTGCCCCTTGGAGGTGAGAGGCTCCTCTTTCTTAATGATGGGAGGTGATGGGGCTGCAGGGCTGAGGAACTTGGACAGTTGACACGACCCAGAGGAGAGTCCCTCCAGGTCTGTGGGAGTCACAGGAACGGGGCACTCACTCCCGAGGGAGGAAGAACATGAGAATATTCAGCTGTCTGATTCAGATCATTGAGGTATTCTTGTGGGATTATAGGGAGCAGTTCAAGGGCTCCGTTGTCAAGTCTGTAGATTTCAGTGACTTTTTTCTTTGCAGCATTTGCAAGTTTCCTATTCTGAAGAGGATTTTTTTTTTTTTTGACTGAAATCATCAACTATTTCTAGTTTCATAAAACTTGGAAATCTCCATGTGGTAGAGACTTCGAATAAACTCAACTCCCAAATCCCTGTTGCCTCCTCCTGTCCTGGATTTTCCCCTGCAGTTAGCTACCCAGGATACAGGCTGCATTTCCCCAGCCTCCTCCACAGCTTCCGTGTGGCCATGCGACTAACAAGAGTCTGTAGCTTGTGGTAGTTTCTGGGTTGTTTCCTTAAGAGAAAGGTGTACGCCCTATGCCCTCTTCTTCTTAGGCCCTGCCTTTTATGCTGCTGCCGAGAATGTTCAGGGCAGTATTGGGATCTTGAGAGCGAGGGCCAGTCCTAAGGGGGAGTGGGGTGGGTCAGCTGGGAGGGGGCTCGAGTCTCTCTGGACAGTAGGAGAATTGCCACACCAAGTTTGGTGGAGCCGCTGTCCTCTTGGATTTTCTGTCACTTGCAAGCCAAAGCTAATCCTAGATAACACATGGTTTGTACTCCTCGCAGTGGAGGAAGATAAATCCCAAGCCCTTGGACTCCTGTTCTCCTTCTAAATAACAATGTCAAAATCGAAACCATTTCCTCGGTCTTTCTTCTTTCAGTCCTACAGATTAAAGCAACCTCCAAAAAAGATAATGCATTCATTTATTTAAGAACTAAGGACGCGAGAGATATAGGAAAGATACACTAGAGCTAAATTAGCCCGAGGGCTGGATAGGGAGATAACTCGTTTAGGGAAATGATTACTGGGACTGGTCTTAGTGGCCTTTCCTAAGACTTAGGTCAGGGAGCCCTCATCACTCGCCAGTGTTGGCGGCAGCAATAGCTTCTTTTCTCAGCTTAGCAGAGGGCTTTGGGGATTCAGCCTCATCTGCTTTCGTAGGGACCCGGGGAGCTTTTGAAAATTTCAGGTTTCAAATGTCAGGTCTATTGAGTGCTTTCAGTTCCCTTGTACGATAGCACTGTTTCTATTTTGCCTGACTCATTGGTTTTAAGCCACAATGTTTGCATGTGACCGTCCTTTCTCTCATATTATCCATAGTAGATAAAATGTACTGTATTAGATACAGTGGGTTGCAAATGATTATTAACACAACCCTTTTAAAAGCGAGGCCGAGACGTGTAATTGTTTTTCATGACTTTGAAAACTTTGGAAAGAGAAAAGCAGCCCTTTGGTTCACTGTTTCATTAGCATTTGTAAAGTGAACCAAGAGAGAGGTTTTCTGTGCAGTGTTTTTCCTTGCTGTTTCTTGCCTTTTAATTTGGAGAATAGCAGGACCTTGTCTTTTGTTCGCACACGGAAAAGTCCATTCAGCTGGAAAACTGAACAGTGTGCTCTTTGTGTACTCAGAGCCTTTGAATGCTTTTGGTCACACACTAGTTGCTGTTTAACTACAATAAAATTGTGACCAAAGGAGATAAACATTTAAAGGATAAATGACAGGGCTGTTAATCCAAAAGCAAGTTTTGTAGCATTGTTATTTTTAGCTAATAGGTATATAGCCAAGAGTCATGGGGATGACTTTTAAGTCTGAAACTGGTGAAATTGTTTCCAACCAGTAAAAAGAAATGTCACTGGTTATTTTTAATGGCTGATCATTTTGAGCTTTAAAAAGTCTCTTGAACATGTCTAAACTGTCTTTAGAAACTTCTAGGAATTTACCTGATGTATTTGCTAAGCTTGGCTTTGTCGTGTGTGTCTATGTGTGTTGTATATATACAGATATATATATATATATTTTTTCTATATACATATTTATTTTGTATAATGCCAAGTGTATTATTTAAGAGAAGAGACTTTAGGGCTTTTAAAAGTCTATGAATTCAGAACTTGATCGGTCTTCGTGCCTATAAAGTATTATAATTTGCCTGCCCTTTTGTGGAGGAAAAGCATTTTTGAGAATTTCCTTTCCCTCTAGGAATTATGGAGGATAAATCAATGTTTCTAACTCCCTCTCCCCCCAGCTAAAATCTGGGTCTTTGGCATATGACCGTTTGAGAAGAGCTGATTTCGGTTGTGGTGAGGGTACTCAGGTATTGCAGGGCTGTTTGTTTTTGAGATGTGAAATATACAGGGTTCCTCTTGTGGTCACCTAGTGCTGGGATATATTTTGCCTTATATTACTCTTTTTTTGGATTATTCATCCTTTTTCCAGGATACTTCAAAATAAAATAAATCCAACTATATTTTACAAATGTCTTTTCCTTATATTCATTCACATCTCATTATTGCAGGAATCTTCAACTTTGCCCGCCTACAGGGGCCACATAGGGGAGGATGATTAATGAAAGCGGCAACTCTGTCTCCGTTTAGGAGAGACAGCAGGGACTGGTGAGGCCGGTGGTGAAACCAGAAGTACATGCACTACCCGGAGGGGCCCGGTGTAACTGAGCTTCATTGTGTCAACGTGGGCCCAGTGTTTGCAGATACTCTGTTTTTGAAAGAAGCTCAAAATGTAGATTTTTATTTGAAAACTCTTTATTGTAAAGAGCTCTCTGTGAATTGAATTTTTTTTTTTTTTAAAGATTTTATTTATTTATTTGACAGAGACAGCCAGCGAGAGAGGGAACACAAGCAGGGGGAGCGGGAGAGGAAGAAGCAGGCCTCCGAAGAGCTCGATCCCAGAACGCCGGGATCACGCCCTGAGCCGAAGGCAGAGGCTTAACGACTGTGCCACCCAGGCGCCCCTTGAATTTTAAAACTTCATATAGCCCAAATAAGCCACATTTACTTCCTCAGGCTGGAAGCAGCCTAGGCCTGCCCTTTGCCATCTCTGTTGTTTAGTGTGCTTACGTGACTGATGTAATCAGAGGAGAGATTTGAGGATTCCTCTTCAAGGAAGCTGACCAACCCAAAGAAGAACATATAGGTTGACACTTGGGGATATCTAAAGAAAAGGCCATGTTTCCATCATACGATCGTACAGCAAGGCCCACGAACTGACAGCCTCAGTTTCTGTACACACAGCTTCCAATTCCATTTGTATGGCCTCACTTGAACTTACATGGACGAATGTCTCCAAAAAAATATGACAATACAAAGCAAAAAACCAGAAGGAAGGGAGTACAGAGAAATAGTACGACAATGTGGAGAGTCAGAGACAAAACTTCAAAGCAAGTTAAAATTGATATTCTTAGATGAGGAAAGATATTACTTACACGAAACAGGAACAAGATGTTAATCAAAAGGAACTTTCATATTGTTAATTCTGTTAGCTGTGATAATGTATCATGATATTTTTAAAGAGAAGTTGTCTTTCTATATTAGAGGAATATACCAAAGAATTATGATTGAAAGATGATGATGTCTGAGGTTTGCTTTGAAGTAATTCAGAAAAAAAAGGCAGGGTCGGAGAAGAGATGAGTTAAGATGAGTAAAATGTTGATTATTGTTGAAATTGTTTAGTGAGTACATGAGGGCTTATTATACAGTTCTCTCTACTTTAATGTGCTTAAAATTTTCTATTGCAAAATTTTTTTAAAGGAACATTTAGAAAATAAGAAAGGACTCTCAGAAATTAAAACTTTGATAGTAAAAATCAAAACTCCAGTAGGATTAGAAAACAAAGTAGAACTCGGAAAGTAGAACAAAAAGATAAAGCAAGATATAAAAATAGAGGATTAGTCCAGTGGTCCACTATCTAACTCTAGGAGTTGTAGAATGAGATCCAAGATCTCAGAAGAGAAGAAAGGATCAAAGAAATAATATAAGGAAATTTCCTTGGTCTAAAAGATATGAGTGACTTTTGAAATCAGAAGCATCCATTGAGTGCCCAGCATATGGGATGAAAAATGGCACCCCCAAGTCCTTCATCATGAATTTATGGAACCCTAGAGAGGAAAAGGCAGCCCTCATAGCCGACATGCAGCCCTCACTTCTGTTCTCAGTTACTCTAGGGTCCAGACCTCTTTGGGTCAACTGCTTTCAGACAGAAAACCATCCCTTGCTTGATCAGAGTTGTGCTGGTTGCCTGGTTATTGGGATTGAGAGAAAGGATGTGGGGTTTAACCTCTATTCATAGACTTCCAACCAGGCTTCCTGTTTTCACCTGCGCTTCTGAAATGCACTTGCCGTCAGAGGTACCGGGTTCTGTAATTCCTGATCCTTCCTGGAGATGGTAGCATGAATCAGCTCACGACTTAATGGTCTTCCCCTGTCTCCCCCAATCTGCCCTGCCAGTAGGTTTTGACTTTGCCTGTTCTGTTAACACTAGTTAGAGTTCCTTTTCTCTCTTCCAAAATGTGGGGGCCTTTTCTCTCATTCTCTTGGTTTTGGGAGGGAGCTCAGTGTGTGTTTTGTATCTGCCGTGTTTAAATGGAAGTGAATTTGTTGTGTTAATCATTAATTTGGTATTAGCGTTTCTTTTTCTAAGATTTATTTGGAAAGCAAAATAAGAAAGCAAAATTTAATATGTAGAAAATAATTTCTTCCTTAACATCTTCCTTGACTACTGTCACTCAAATAGGCTTCTTCTACCTTCTCTGAAATACCGTGGCCCTCAAAAACTCTCACTCAGTTTAACGATGACTTCTGTACGGTTTTGGGTCTTAACTGTAAGCCTTCAGTGTGTACTTTGTCACCCAACTAGATTTTGTAGTCTCTGAACATAGAGTGTTAGTCTGCTTATGTTCCCTAGGCTCCTGATAAATCTGAATTCAATAAATACTTGTTGGTTAAAGTATACTACTCAAGTTTTCATTACTTTGCTTTTGTATGTGTTCTATGTATTTCTGTTTCAGTGTCCTCTGAGCTTCTTGCTCAGAGATCAGTAGGAAGGCATCAGTGTAATAATGAGTAGACTTAGGGAGTAATATTGTTAAGTGAAAAATGTCATTGGTGTACAGCTTCAAAAGTATTTTACTGAACTTGTAAATTCTCAACTGTCTTTAGGAAGAGGAGACATGGAGACCTGACTAGTCACACTGAGGAAGGGGTGATCTGGGGACTTGGTTTCTGCTTTTGGACTTCTGTAGAGGGCCTATCTCACGGTGTGTTTGCTTAATGACTGTTACCCATAACCGGGTGCTTGGGTTTATTTTAAATTCTTGCTTCTTAGCACAGGATCGCCGCAATCATTCAGGGTATGCCTCTCTAGTATAAGCAACAATGCTGTCATTTTCTCTAAAGTCACCTTCTTTATTAAAGAAACTCTTTAATAGTTCCGCATATTCTGTAGTTATGCATTTCTCTGAGTGCTTACCGACCCCAGCAGTGTTTAATAAATTATTGAACTTTGAAGAACCTTTGAGAGGCAAGGGCTTTATGTGACTGAGCAGCAGACATGAAAAAACGCTATCCTCAAGAGTATCTAACAGACAGAAATAGAGGCTTGATCAGACAATATAAGCACCGAGTGAATGATGGTAATACCATGAAATATTTACAGCCGTAGAGCGTGCTAGGGTGGGGAGCAGAGAGTGTGGGTTTTTATCGTTTTGGGTTGAACCCGGTGCCACACAACTCACCATTCTGTGATCTTAAAAGCAAAACAGAAAGAAAAAGAGAGAGAGAAAGGGAGAGGAAAGGAAGAAAGGAGAAGGGAAATAAAGAAGCAGAGTATTGATTTGGTGCTGTTTTGTTGTTTGCAGGAGCTTTTCACAAAAGTAAGGCTCCTTTTGTAGATAGCAACCTTAATAAGAGCCAAGTTTTTAATCAGTCCTTAAAAGAGACTAAAAAGTCCTGGTTTCTTGCCACTACAAGTTTAGAGTTTTAATTTAATCGATATCTCATGATTTAACATGCCTTAAAAGCCCTCATTTTATTATCTGTAAAAACAGAGGCTTAAATAGCAAAAGCACCAAATAGCCTAATATGTTCTTACTTTCAAACACAATATGCCATTTATTTATTTTTTCATGCTGTGCCATTTTAAATTGGCTTGTGGTGAATTTATTTAATACTGATCCACAGAGAAAATTAATGTAATGGAAGAAGTGTCTGGATTACTTAGGAAAGATCTGGAAGATATTTATGTGAGTGGATACATTCAGAGAATTTCTAATATCTTCCAGGATAGAAAGGGCTAAAACGAACATGTCAGACCAATTTGTTTTGCCCTTCTACATGGAATTTTGTATGTAAATTTTTCTTTTAGAAATAAACCTTTTTAAATTTCATGGTTTTATGTAGTGTTATTGAAAATATTTATTGTTATGATGAATAAAGTTTGACAAGAAATAATTTGATTTATTAAATTTGATTTTACCAGTGATTTATAGAAAAAACCCACAGATAGTGTTTGGGAGGTATTTTAATGTCATGTTTTTGCTTTTGCTTTTTAGTGGTGGTAGAAAGAACAGAATCATGTATTAATAAGGAAGCTCAGATTGACCATAGACATTGGCCTTTCAAAGGGATCATCTGGCTTTGTGGGCTTTGGTATCTGTCATGAACTCCCTGGATGTTAGATACCATGTTATCCTGAACTGGGTTATTTGTTCCCCTGATCTACACTGACAATTTTCTGTCGCTTGTAAAGTCAGGGTAATCCTGTTGGAAGGGAAACTTTGGTGAGACACTCCTTTGCATCTGTAATATTTTGTCTGTAGATTATAAGGGAACTTTTAAGGGAGTTTACAGTTTGTAATGTAGGAGCCCATTACGTACAAAGAAGTTTATAGTCTAAGGACCCAGTATCAGTGAAATGTGATATGGATCTATTTGTGAAAGGATGTATTAATTTCCAAATTGAAACCATAGAAGAAAGATAATATTGGTATGTTTCTTGTTTTTGTTGCTGAAATGAAGACTTGGAAATAATTGGGATTTTGTTCGAATGATGTGTATTTAAATCTTGCCTCTGCCTCTTACTTGCTTGACTTCCGGCCAGTCACGGGCCTAAGGCTGCATTTTCTCATCTCTGAAAATGGGACTAAATATAATTTACTTAGTAAAAAAAGCTTTTGAGCATTCAGCACAATATTCAGCATATGGGAGATACTTGATAAATATTAGCTCTTTCCCTTCCTCTTCACTTAGACCACTTTATCTAGGAAGTGAAACTTAGAAGTTCTTGATGGATGGAGTGAGGGAGGCAGTGAACCAGAGGGCTACTTGAGGTCCGTGGACAACTATGTGAAATTGGTGAGGGGTGTGTGTGTGTGTGTGTGTGTGTGTGTTGTGTTGGACAGGGAAAGGAAGGAATGAATCCACTGATTAGTGGAGGCAAATGTGATGCTGGTGATTGGAGACATCATCTGAGCTTCTGCTGTTCTCTGCTGCTCAGGGTTGGAGTAGAGAGCGTAAGCAAAGGGGAGCATTTACTTCTTCCTCTTGTCTTCTTGACCAGCACGCTGTTCTCGAGTGGAAAATGTTACAGGTGTTTGATCCCATGTAGGGCAGTTCAGAGGATTCTCTGTTCCTAAATTCTGTCTCTGGCCATAATCCTCTGAGGGAGAGCACATCGCTGATACTTCTAGCCAGACTAGGATCCGTAACAGATTTCCAGGTGCTACCCGGGTATTCATTCAGCAGGTATCAGCCGAGGCCTATTGTATGCTCAGTGCTGTGCTAGACTGGGGATTTAGTGGTGACAAACAGACCGAGGTCCCTCCTCTTGTGGAGGTTAACATTCTGTCAAAGGTAGGAAATAAGTAAACAGTACTTAGGATGATACATACATAAGACCATGTCTAACAGTGTTGACCAGTACGGTATGCTAAGGAGTGAGGGGAGGGGCTGCTGTAGGTCAGGTGCCCTGAGGTGACTTTCCATGTGAGATCCGAAGGGTAACCAGGCTATTCATTCCGGCCACAGGGACATGGCTCTGAGGTGCTGATAAGCTTTGCAAGTAGGAGGAACAGAGAAGGTCAGTGGCCAGGAGAAAGAGACAAAAGGGAGAAAGAATGAGGCCAGGTCACGTTAGGGCCTTCAGGCTGTGGTAAAGATTCGGGTTTTATTCTAAGCCTGATGGGAACCCACGGGAGGGTTTTAAGACGGAGAGTGTGTGTGTGGAGTGCCTGCGTCCGATTTGCATTTTCCAAAGCTCACTCTGGCTGCTGTGTGGGGAATACTGGAAGGCCAGAGCACAATGGGGGGGAAACATCAGGAGGAGAGAGAAGCTTCGGGCTTGGCCCAGGTGGTGATGGTGGAGGTGGAGAGAAGGAGAGGGATTTCAGCTATATTTTAGAGGAGAAGCTGACAGGGTTTGAGAGAGTTTTGCAAGAACAGAGGAATCTAGGATACCGTCCAGGTTCTTAGCACAACCTCCTGGATTGTGACCATGCACCGAGACCAGAAGGCTGAGGGGGGAGCAGGTGCAGGTGTGAGATCAGGTGTTCTCCTTTGGACATTCACATACCTGGTGCCTGTTTGGCATCCGAGGGGCTTCCAGTGAGGCTGTGGGGTGGGGAGAATCTGGAGCTCAGGGCTGGAGATCTAACTTTGGGGAGTCATCAGCATGGAGCTGGTGGGTTTAAGCCTTGGAGCTCCTCTCTTGATGATTCATCATTGTTCCGTAGATTGTAATGTATACTTAGGCCCCAGCTTTCCTGAGCCAAAGTGTTATTCCTTCACCTTTCCTATTATTTCTGGGTTGCAGTGCCAGACTGTCTCTAAGCCCAACAAACGTGTTCCTTCCAGGCAAAAACAGAAGATGACACACACCATGAGCCAGATTTTCCATGACAGACTTGTAAGGAACAAGATAATCTCATTGTTCCTCCTGCTACTTAAAATAAAGGTAATATTGATTTTATAGTAGCAGTTCAGGTCCTAAGGCATGATATTGATTAAGCGTCTGACGAGAATTTGCAGGGTAGCCTTCTAGACCTACAGCTACAGGGCATCCCCCCACTGGGTCAGGCCTCTGCGCTGACCCACTCTGTTATAAGTGGTGTTTTGCTTAGGAATTCTTGACCCTGTTTAGTCTAGGCACTGTCCAGAAGCATTTATTTTGCCAGATAGATGGCTCAATCCAGCCTATTACCTTAATCTGGCCTTAAAGACGGGAACTCTTTTATTCTTAGGAAATATGAAGACTGATTTTGACACTGTTTAGAATTATTTTCTTCATCGGTAGCAGTGGATTTCATGTTGAATCTTTAGCTGTGGAACTTCAATTAAAAGGCTGTAATCTGACTTTCCTCCTTTTTTTTTTTTCAGTGCTACTTTGGAGCAAGACTCACTTTATGGATTTTTTTTTTTTTTTTTTAAATCAGGAAGGTACCTCTTTTAAAGGTGCCATTATTAAGCCCATGGGACTCCTCAATTTTAATGTTGCATTAAGGGAAGTAATTTCCTTGTGGTTATTGTGGTATGAAGCATTCAACATACTCCGTTTACAGGTTAGGTTTTATAACGTTCACACATCAGGTTCTGAGGATATTTTGAACAATTTAATAACAATCAAGGGATAAATTGTTTATTGGCCTAAAGTATATAAAGAATCCCCAGATATCACCCAAAAATAACAGTTTCATAGAAAAAGTTTTGACTTTCTACTGTAATAAGACTCATAGATTTTCCCCCTGTGTCAAAATTCGGGCTGGATTGTTCACTGGGTTGATTTGAGGTTTAAATGAGTTAATACAGGTTAAGGCCCTTAGTATAGTAACTAAATGTTCGACTGAGCTTCGTTAGTCTTAGCTGCTATGGTGATGCTATGAGCTATTAGCTCCTTTTCTGTTGGCCACGATACCCAGCACAGGCCGAGGCACATAGTGTATTTAGATACGTTCTCAGCGACTGACAGATATTCCCAACATTTGGGAGTTCCTTCCACACTGGCAGTATCACCGTCAGTTTTATGCCTTTTCTAAAATGGTCTAAGTACATGACATCTTTTGATCCCCCACACGGTTCGTCTCAGAAGGGGCTGCATGAATTTTGACCATTTCCGTATCTGTCTGCTTTGTTAGCTGCCAGATAGAGCTCAGGTTTTACGTTCTTTGCAGTTAGAAGAGATAATAAATGTTAACATTCCTAGTATGGTACCAGGCTCAGAATAGGTAAATGGCATTTGACTCAGCATCATGACTACTGGGCATTTCTGCCTTTAGGGAGATGGTGCTGGAAAGTGGGGTTCTGGCATCCTTTGAGGTAGAAGGCAAAATAGCTATTTGCTAAGCTACTATGATACCAAGGGAATCTTAATGCTTTTTTTGAAATTCTCTGATTGTTGCACAAAGGGGCAATTCTGTGTCATAGAACCTTGGTGGAATGGGTAGGCAGCTTTTTAAATGGAGAAATGGCCTCTGTTTGGCTCATGAGCAGAGTCATTTTGGGAGTGGTTTGTGAGTCATCCGAAATATTCATTTAATCTAGACTTGTGGCCTGCTGGTGAGGCTGCTGCTTTTTTATGATCTCGAATGTCTTGTCCATGTCAAAACTTGCCTTGTTTCTCTGTTTACTTTGAACCAGGAAAATGGTCATGACCACATTTGGAATTCCTCCTCAAGTGTGCATTTGGTCACATCACCCCTGGCTACCACCGGTACATGACTGTTTATTTTGGATGTCCTTTTCTGATGTTCAGCTAATTTAACCCACAATGAAGTTAATCCTTGCTTCTTTGGAAAAGTACAGATTTACTTATTAGCTGCTTTCAGAGACATTTGCATTTTCATGAAAGGGAGCATATAATTCCACTGACTTTTGGACCCATCTACCCAAATATGCAGCGGATGCCTTTGTAGTCAAGATTAGGGAGAGCATTAAATCATAACTGTCCTGAGTTATCTGAAGTCCTCTTTAAGGTTAATAATGAACATGTATGTGACAAACATAGGCAAGTGTTCGATTTGGTCCATTTGTCTTGCCTCCTTGTGAATGAGAGAGGGGGTCAAGCTCGTTTGGAATTCAGGTTAATACCTCTTTCCTTGTATGTGTAGCATACTGACCAAGCAGTATGGATGCCACATCCCCACTGCCTGGGCTTGAGTCCTGGCTCTTCCACATACTAGCTGTGCAACCTGGGGCAGGTTACTTACTTTCTCTGGACCTCAGTTTCATTTTCTCTCAAGTGAAGACAATTACAGTAACTACCACTGAGAGTTCGGAGGACAGATGAATTAATTTATGTAAAGCATTTAGAGCCGATGTAGTAAACACCTAGTAACTAGTAACTAAACAACTAGTAACTGCTATACAGTGTTAGCTGTTGTTTTTATTACCTATTAGTCATGGCACAAGTCAAAAGGTCAAAGTGTAAGTCATCAATCAGGGCCTTTTATCTGGGAGATACTCTAGGCATTGTGTCTAGCCCTGTGGGTTTATATTAGGTAGGATAGGTTACTGCAAAAAAAAAAAAAAAAAAAATCATATCAACATACTGTATAATGGCTTGAACATGGTAAAAATTTGTTTCTTGCTCATGTAACAGTGGTAAGTATGCAAGCACTTTGGTGGGATGGCTTCCTCTGGGCGTGCACGTAGAGTTGCACATTGAAGGAGGATCTGCATTGCTTGTAAGGTCACCTTAGGTTATCTCCATTCCGGCCTGCCAGAAGGGGAAAAGAGCAGCAGTGTGTTTAGGAGTTCTCTAGGGCCAAACCTGGAAGTGGCACTCATCACTCCAGCTCACATTCCAATGGCCAGAACTCAGCAGCTACCAGCCTCGGCCACCGTTTTTCAGGAGTCTATACAAATGTATGAGCCCTGAAAAAGATGTCTTGACTCCAAATCCAAACAAAAAAATGGCAGAATTGAAGTGAATAAATGTTGAATTAAGTGTTTATGAAATGTAGTCTTATATGAGCTTCGTAAGTTGTTATATTTAGTATTGTTCTTGCATTTGAGATTAATTTGTAAGTTAGGTTTTCCAGCTTCTCAAGGATTTCCAAGTACGCCCGGTGATTACCGAGAAATTACAGTCCATCGTAAATGAGTTTCTCAAAGCCAAATAAATTCCAGTGCAAAATTATACAAATCCACTCAGATTTTTCTATTGCAAAGAAACTTTTTAATGTAAAATGTGGGTTTAATTTAGTGTTTATTTTGATGTTGAGTGGGGCCTTCAGAAGTAGCGATGATCCTGGCTTACGAAAGTCTTTAAATAGTTCCATTATTGAGTCTTAGTATATGCAGACACATTTTGGTTGCTTTGAAAAGGTGTGTGGTGGGAGTGACTAAACACATTTTGCATTTTGAGCTCAGATGTCCACCTGACCTCCCCTTAGGGTCCTTTCCCTGCCCCCCCCTTAGTTTCTTACCATATTTGCTGCCGTGATATCTAAGCACATAAATTACCCTACGTTTAATAAGCCAGGTTCTTGGTCTTGGAGATGCCAGAGAGGAAACATGCCCTCTCTTTTTGCCTGTCATGTTGGAAGGCTAGGGTTTGATTGATCTTCCTTTTGAGTTACCTTTGGACTCTTGGACCATGGTTTCCTCTTCCAGAATTCTCTTATTCTCCTAAAGTGAAGCACTTCTGAACAGACATTTGGGAAATGTAGTTTCAAAAACCTTTTTTTAATGATGGATCTTGTCGGGGGCTATTTAATTATAATACCTGTTGGCTCTTCTGTGTTTTGGTTAGTCCTGCCAACTGGAGTTTGCCTACAAAAGCAAAATATCCAGGATACCTCTGAAGGGACTTTGATGTATAGATTGGGGCTATGGGATAGGCTTTCTTGAAAAGGAGAGGCAAAATAAGAAATAGGGCAGTGGCTTCTGATCCAGCATTGCAGGGGTCCTTGAAAGTGGAGAGCGGGGAACCTCCAGAGTGGTCCTCTCCACCTCAGTACGTGGCAACTGCATCCTCCCAGTTGCTCAGGCCGAAAATCATAGACACATCCTTGACTCTTCCTTTCCTATTCCACATCTCATCTGTTAGCAAATTCTGTCCCCTCTATCTTCAAACTATGTTTAGAATCCAACCACTTCTTATAGCCCCAACTTGTACCGTTGTTCTTCAAGCTGCCAGCAACTCTGTCCTGGATCATTTCAGTTTCTACCTAACTAGCTTCCCTGTTCTTTGCTGCCTTTTTCTATATGCAGCAACCAAAGTCAGTCTTTAAGAAAAAAAAATGCATATTATGTCACCCCTCTGCTCAAAGTTCTTATGGCTCCTCAAAACATAGTTACCCTATAATCCAGCAATTCCACTCCTAGTTACCCAAGACAAATGAAAACATAAGTCCACAGAAACCTTAGATGTAAATGTTTATAACAGCATTATTCATAATATCTCTAAAGTTGAAACAGTCCAAATGTTCATCGGATGATGAATGGATAATCGAATTGTGGTATATCCATTCAGTGGACTATTATTCAGTAATAAAAAGTAGTGATACATGCTACAACATGGATGAATTTCTAAAACACTGTGCTAAGTGAAAGAGGCTAGTGACAAAAGGCTATGCATTATATGATTGCTCATCCAGAATAAGCAAATCCGTAGAGACAGAAAGGAGATAAGTGGTTGCCAGGAGCTGGGGAGAGTGGGGTGTGGAGTACCTGTTAATGGGTACAGGGTTTCTTTTTGGTGTAACGAAAGTGTTCTGAAATTAAGTTGTGGTCATGATTGTATAACTCTGAATACACATTCTGTATCATGTACTTTAAAAAGGGCAAGTTGTATGTTATGTGAATTGTATCTCAATGAAGCTGCTATTAAAAAAACAAACCCAGAAAAACAACAACAACAAAAAACACCCTTCTGGCTTTCTATCTGCTCTGTCCCCAGACATCCTCTCTGACTTCATCTCCTGTCATGTTCCTCCTTTCTTACCCACCCAAACTGGCCTCCATTCTGTTCCTCAAACAAGGCAAGTGCTTCCTGCCTGAGAGCCTTTGTACTTGCTGTCCTCCCTCTTAGAACCTTCCCCTGCCCCCCAGATACATGTATGGCTGGTTCCCTCACCTCCTTTAGGTCTATTGAAACACTGGATTCTCAGGAGGGTTTCTCTGATTACCCCAAAATAGCACTCTCTATCTCATTGCCTGTTGGTGTCCTCTGTTCCCTTTGCCCTTTCTTATTTTTCTCTGTCACTTACCATCATTTGATATCTTTTAGATTTTCTTGTTTGTTTTTTTGTTTGTTGTCCTCTGTTAGAATGTAAGCTCCAGGAGGTGACTTTGCTTTTTATTCATTACTGT
Organism: Ursus arctos; assembly: GCF_023065955.2. NCBI lineage: Eukaryota > Metazoa > Chordata > Mammalia > Carnivora > Ursidae > Ursus > Ursus arctos. The sequence goes on from NW_026622863.1 coordinate 11,512,574, forward strand.
ATCTGTAGCAATGTAGGCCAGATCTCTTTTCAGCAAACCATTAGCATGAGAAAGACATGGATTTCTGCGGCAGTGGTGCTGTTTAGGGAATACACTATATTTGTGTGGATGTTCAGTGTATCTGTCTGATGTGGCATTAGCAGTCAACAGCCTGGAAATAGTCTCTATGGGAAAGGTAATTTTGGTTCAAAGGGTGCAATGGAACTTCTCCAAGTTACTGTCAGGTAGCTCTTGCTGCAGATTGGTAAGTTTTCCTATTTTTCTAACCATTTGCATTATGCTAATATATTATGTCAGGGATGCTAATTTTTATATATGCCTTGTGGATTTAAAGCCTTTAGTTTTATTTAGTCTTTTTTTAAACATTTAATTTATTCAAGCAGTCTTTCTGCCCAATGTGGGGTTTGAACTCACGACCCCGAGATCAAAAGTCACATGCCCTTCTGACTGAGCCAGCCATGTGCCCCTAGTTCTATTTAGTCTTAATTTACCACCCCTCCGTTATCTTTTCCTACCTTGGACACTCTTAAGGTTTCATTCTGAATAGGTTTTGTGCTGGAAGATAACTGGCCACAAAAATACAATTCTGGAAAGCAACTGATTAGTTTGGCCTGTGATTTGGTTTTAGAGGAGCTTATTTGGAAACATACCTCTTCTTCTTTTGGGATGCAGAGTTGGTGAGAAAATAATATGTATATACTTTAAAGAGCAAGGATTTAGTTGGGAGAGCCCTTAAAATTGCATTTCTTCTCCCTGTCTCCTTTCCCTACGACCAAGCTTAGGTTCAAGATCCTGTCCATTGCCCAAAGTCTGTGAGTTAGAATGTGTGAGTCACTAGGTGGCACTGAAGCCCCACGGTGGAGGCCGCGAACGCTTCCGGCGTCCTGCTCCAGCTGACTGGATTTCTAGGTGTCAGGGAAATTGTTTTATTGGGAAAGGGCATAGTGTAATATATTCCTCTCCACCCTAGGCAGCTCTTTAATGCCCTGAAACATGCCCCTCTTGTGGCCATGGCCTGTTAACTATGCTTATTTGGTGTAATAATTAGCAGAATTTCTCACTAACAGGGGTACTTACCAACACCTCACATCTTCACTGTGCTTTTTGTACGTGATGGATTGTACATTCTGTGGAAAAAGTTGGGAAGGTCAATGCTCGACCTCTGTCCGACAGGGCTGCTTTCTGCACATTTGTTCAGAATAGGTTTATATTAACTTTGCTTTTGAGCTTCTTCAAACCGGAGCTGAGTAGTGTAAACATATTTGAGCTTTTATGTAATGGCCCAGTGAAGGTTTGTAAACACAACACTGTTAATTTTCCAACTCTTAGAATGATACAAAAATAAATGAGTAGCTGTCCAAATAATTGGAGGACACTTGCTCCTCGGACTGTGTGTGTTGGAAGCGTGTCATAGGAACAGTGGGCCTGCCACAGGCACCACATTTTAGGTTAAAATTGGAGAAGAAAATTACACATGGAATTTTAATTTTTTCCATGGTTGTAAGTTCGGCCCCATTTAATTCTTTGTGGTTTTACAAGCCCTCTTAAGCTCCTAATATTTCTACACCAACAATTTTAACATTTACTTTAGAACATGGTTGTAGTTAACTGACAGAAGACCAAACAGGAGAAAATAGGTTTAAAGCAGGAAATACTTTAGTTGGACCACTAACTTACCCTCTGTGACCTTAGGCAAATTGTTTACTTTCTTGGTGCTTTGGTTCTCTCGGTTCTTAAAATCCAGCGTATGATATGCACCCTTTTGGTATGCAGTGCCAGGTAAAATGAAGTGAGAACTCTTCAGAATACCTTTGTTCATATTCAAAGCTCCAGATAAATGTCAGATGTTGTTATAATTACTTAAGAAAGCCAAAAGAATTTTTCTTTGTTGATTCCAAACTGAGTTGTGGAAATTTTAGAGAATGGATTACCATAGTCCTGGGGTCTCCCCAACTGCCATGTCCGTCTGTGAAGATAATACGTTATTTTTTCTGTGCTCTGTTCTGGCTTTGTTTCCAAGTTTCAGTTCCATTCTTTTACCTACGTACAAGTTGTTTCACTTGGTTGGTCTGCCTTTATTTAAACCCACTTTACATGTCTGGATTTAGTTGCAGGAGAGAGAAACTGGTAAGATAGGGAAATAGATTCTTACAGTCATTGGGAGAAATGGGCTCAAGACTGAGCCTTTAGGGGTGGGCCTCTGAAGCAGTGCTACAGCCTGGCTTGCCACGTGGGTCAGTAATCTGTCACACCCAAGAGGGCTGGAAGCAGGAAGCCTTTACTGGAACTGTTGATTTTTAAGGACGTGGCCCGGTAGCTGCAATCGGGGGAACAGGAAGGTCCCGCCATTACAACCTGCATTTGATAAGCTCAGACCTTATGGCCAGATCCTTGGGAAGTCATTGCAGAATCTTCAAATTTCCATGACTGAGTTGCCTACAGAAGACATTTAAATAGCAAGAAGATGGTCTCCCATTTTCTTCCTGCCTTCTAAAGCTTACAGGTGGCCATTTAATTGGCGGAAGGTATTTCTCATCCAGAACCCTAATTGCAAAGGGGTCTGGGAAATGTAGTTTTTAATTTTCCATCTTCTGTAGCATAAGGAGGCACAGTAATAGATGGGAAAGATGTGAGTTCCCGTCTATCATATCTACCCCTTTCCCTCAGCCTGTTTAAAATCACATATCTCTCCCCAAATCCATATTTTATTTATTACCAAGGCATAGCAACAAGCTTAGTAGGCCCTCAGTAGATGTGTCATTAATGACTTTGACTTCTTTACTTCCCTGTATTGTTCCACTTTTTTTTTTATTTTAATTTTTTTTAACAGGTTTGGTACTGTATTAAATTCCAGATCTATCTACTGGTGTAGCTCTTGATCCTTTTTCATTTCGATTGCCATGTCGTTCAGGCCCAGCTCATGTCTGCCTGGGCTTTCTGTAGTCTCTTTATGTGGTCCCCTGGACTCTCTTTCTTGGTTTCTTTTAATGCAGCCATATTATTAATAGATTAGTGTTTAAAAAACAAAACAAATTAAATAGCACACTTCCATTATGTTCCCATCCTTCTCAAAAGCCTTTTGTTGGTCCTCGTTACATTCTGGATAGAATCCAGATTCCTTAGCTTGACTTTTGGGACCCTAGCATTATCTTTCATTTTCCCTCTGTTGAGACTGATTTTTAGCCAAAAGGTCTAATCGTAGATGTCTGGGAGTGTCTTGTCCTTTACCAGTTTTTTCAGGTCTGGCTGCCCTTACTACCCGCATTCAGTTTTCGACTCTCTTCTTCCCGTTTCTTCATGCCCTTGGTCACTTTGGTGCGCACTTATTCTCTGCATTCTTCACACTTCTGTAGCACTGTTTACTCCGGCATTTTTTTTTTTTTAATTACCTGTATTGTTAGTTTTCCTTTTATGATTATATATCCTCTTTTTTTTCATGTAGACAGTATAAATATTTGTTATGGATTGACTGACTTGTTGATTCTTCATGGTTTAGACATTTACTTGCTTGGGAAAAAGGGGATGTTGGAGGGTCAGGGTGGGGTTTGAAGCAACACTCTAGCTGTGTGATTTTGTCCTTTTGATTTCTAGTGAAAGGACAAATGAACTATTTGCTTTGAGCAAGCTAATGCTGTGTTTTGTGGATTTTAGTGTTTGAAAAGGGCCCTTGGCTGGAAAACCTTGGAGTTGAGCTTCTTATCCCTGTTTGCCAGGCTGGATGAGCTCCATGTCTATACCACCGCATTGCAGTTTGCTTAAGAGCGGGTTGTGAAATAGCAAAGGAATTTGTCTGTGGTTGCTTGCCAGAGAGGAGGAGGAAGAAAGGATTCTGAGTAAATCAGACATGCAAATTAGCAAGGCCCATGGGCCGTAAGTAAATTACACAATAGAGTCCAAAGAAATTCAGTTTGTCTTCTTTTTGCTTTTGGTTTATGCAGGGTGTGTGTGAGAAAGGCAGCTATTATAGATTTGCTTTAAGCCAAAATCCTCGACTTTCTGGCTTCAGGATTCTTTTATACTTACATTGCTAAAAATCATTGAGGACCCCAAAGAGCTTTTGTTTTTATGGGCTGTATCTATTGCTATTTACTATATTAGGAACTAACATGAGGAATTAAAAAAATATTTATTAATTCATTTAAAAATAGCAAAAAACATCCACCACATGTTGACATAGTTTTTTAATGGAAAATAACTCTCCAATACAAAAAAAATAGCAAGAAGAGTGGCACTGTTTTTAGTTTTTTGCAAATCTCTTTAATGCCTAGCTGAATAGAAGTAGGCTTCTCCTACCTACTTTTGCACTGAATTGTTGCACTGTGTTGGTTTGGTTGAAGTATATGAACCAAATCCAGCCTAACACAGACACTAATGGAAAAAGGCGAGTATTTTAATTGCTTCTTTAGCTATTAAATGTGGATGTTCTTCTCTGATATTGCACCAGAATTCAACAAGTCATACTTTCTTAAGGGTTGGTTGCAATGTAGAATCTTAGACCATGTCACTTATCATTTCCTACTGTGTTATATTATTATTATTATTTTTTAAAGATTTTATTTATTTATTCAACAGAGATAGAGATAGCCAGTGAGAGAGGGAACACAAGCAGGGGGAGTGGGAGAGGAAGAAGCAGGCTCATAGCGGAGGAGCCTGATGTGGGGCTCGATCCCGTAACACCGGGATCACGCCCTGAGCCGAAGGCAGACGCTCAACCGCTGTGCCACCCAGGCGCCCCCTACTGTGTTATATTATTATCTGTTGATCTAGTTTGCACTTTGAGTGGATCTCCTACTCATGCATGATTTTATAATACCATGCTTTAGTCATTTGGATAATTATGGGTTCGTTGAATTATGCAGATCTTCAAATGTTGACATTTATTACACATTGTCAAAAATCACATTCATTAATATCATCACTGATCTTATCAGAAAAGTCTTTAGTATTGGGTAACTGTCAAGTGCAAGGTGTCAAATGCAGGTTTTCCAAATTTTAAATTTTTGATCGAAAACTCAAATTTTTTTACTGGCAGCAGCTATGATGAGTTGAAATGACAGGCTCACTTCATTAATTTTTGAGAAAATGTCTGCCATATACAAGAGTCTGATTAATCATATATATATATGTTTTTGTAAAAATGGTATTCCATGAAAAAAGTGGCTAGTTCAGTCTACAACTTGAATAACCAGCCGCACAAGTGCTCTCCTTTGAGACAACCATTGTACTTTGATATTTATCAGAAGCGCTTTATATGTCCCATTTTGTCACACAGAATGGTAAAAAGACAGCTACTTAACATTTGAGATTTAATAAGATTAATAACATTCACTGCTTCTTCAGGGACATTCTTAAGTGAAACTAACATTTTTTTCTTTTTTCTCTCTCTACTGGAACACGTGGTGGTGAAGAACCCAGTGACTAGTACACTTTGGTGCTACTAGCTCGAGTTGTGCCAGATCACCTCCAGTTTTACCCACCATTCTTTCAAACCACAAGTGCAGAAGTCAACACAATGAAAAAAGCAAATAATAGGATTATTGTGAAAATAGTCTTGTTATTTCAGACCCTTTGCTGAACCACGGCACTAGAGCAATCAGGAGCGTTCGAATGGTTCAAAATTCAAAGAATGGAATAAGAGCTGTATTGGTTGTATCTTCACGGCCAGTTTCCCCTTCAAGCCAGAGCTCTGCTTCAGTGAGGCAATCCAGAGGAGGGAATTTCTCTCCGATTTCGGGCTTGTTCTCAGCCCAAGGTCTCATTCCTGGGGCTTGGGGTTTTTTAGTTAGGGAGCACAGGGAAACCCTCTGCCCGCTTTTGGTGATCATTAATGTTTAACAGATATTCAGTTGTGTTTTTGTTTTGTTGTTGTTGCTGTTGTTAGAAAAAAGTGATGAGTACTGTTGTTAATGACTGAGATCACCATGGGACCACCTGTCGGGGACCTTAGTGAGGCAGGGCTTCTCTCAAGAGAACCCTTTTTGGGCCACATGTGAAAATTATTTCAGTCAGTTGGCCTCATTGACAAGCTTTTGATCGGTTTATTAGTTTGCTTATTTATTTATTTGCTGTTCAAGATATTTGGAAGGCAAATCTTTCTGCTTCTTGAATGGCTGCCAGGCTGTCGGATCTCCTGAACAGCATCATCCCTTCCTTCGCTGGTGTGAATATAGCCTGGACTCGAGGCAGCAATTAACTGATCATGTAATAGAAGAATCCCAATTTTCCAGTTTCTTTTTTTTCTTTTTGTAACTTCTTGGGTGGTTGGGGCACATTATTGAAACAATTATTACATTTACTCAAGAGTTTGTCTTTTCTATTAAAAAAAAAAAATTCCATCTAAGTGCCTCACGGTGAAGAGGAGGAGATTGTGTAACCAGAGCCTCCTCTTAACTGGTCTTTATTGTTAAAGAAGACTGATCCCTTTGTGTTTCAGCTTGGCACGCAGAAACGGTTTTAATTTAACAGTCCAGCTCCTTTAATAGATCAATTCTCTATTGTGTTTTGAATTTGGTGCATTCCCAGTTCCGTCTCGAAGCTGTGGGCTTCTTTGGAGGAATTGGGGCGGGGGTGTCAGAGAGGCTTAGTTCTTTTGGATACGATTTATAGTTTTATCCCAAGCCTCTTATTAATTAATGTTAGACAGGGAGGGTCATTAACATTTGTAAGTGCCCGCTGTGTGTCAGATGCTCTGCTAGGGGTTTTGTCCACCCGCATCTGATCCTCAAGGTGACTCTGATGCGTGCTTTTCACCCCGTCTGTCATGCTACCATCGGCCAAGTCACCATTACTCTTGACTGCACTTCCACACCCCCATTGGTCTCCCTGCTTCAACTTTCCACAGCCCCTTCCTCCTCATAACCCATTCTCCATGTCAGTTGGGCTCATATTTTAAAAATACAAATCAGATTGTGTCACCTCCCTCCATAAGGCTGCATCGCACACAAAATGAAATCCTTGTGCTCTGGCCGACAAAGACCCTACATGATCTGGCTTTGGCCTGTATCTGAGAACTCATCTGCCACACTCCCCAAGCTCTTCCTCTGGGCTCTGACCTCTCTGGCCTTTTTTCTATCCCTGGAGGCCACCAGGCTGGTTCTTTCTCAGGGCCTTTGTACCCGCTCTTCTTCCGACGTGGAATGCTCTTCCTAGATCCTTCCTCTGGGCCTGGCTGCTTCTTGTGATTTGTGTCTTACCTAAAACAACACCTGCTCAGTGGAGCTTCACTGACCAGCCAAACTACAGCAACCGCTCTCTGTGCATCATTCGTTTTATTTCCATTGGATCACTCAGTGCCATGGAGAGTGAGGTCCTGCCATCAGATTGTCTGGGTTTCAGTCTTTGCCCTTCCATTTAACTTGCTGTCTGACTTTGGGCGAGTTACTTAACCTTAGGGGGCTTTCATTTTTTTCCTCTGTAAAATGGATGTAATAGTAGTATGTCCCTTTCTAATGAGAATTAAATAAGCTAATACTTCTTTCTTTTTTTTTTTTTTTTTGAAGATTTTATTTATTTATTTGACAGAGAGAGAGAGAACACAAGCAGGGGGAGTGGGAGAGGAAGAAGCAGACTCCTAGCGGAGAAGCCTGATGTGGGGCTTGATTCCAGAATGCTGGGATCACGCCCTGAGCCGAAGGCAGATGCTTAACAACTGTGCCACCCAGGCGCCCCTTATTTCTTATAATAGTTTCAGATGCATCGTATATGTTCAAGAACCATTAGCTGTTATTATTTTAATGTGATTAGTGTTACTAAAATTATTTTACATTTTCTTATTTGTTTGGCTGTTTGTCTTCCACCTAAATATAAGCTTTATGAAGAAAGGAGCTTTATTGGTTACATTCCCAAGTGTACCCCAGAGCCTAGAACAGTGCTTAGGCACTCACTAAGAATTTGTTGATTATTAACATCTGAAATATCATTATCAATATTTTAGAAGTTGAGCAGTCAGCGTTCAGGATGATAAAGTAGCTTACCTAAGGTTACACAGCTACTAATAACAGTCTTGGGATTTAGACTGAATCCTGATTCCAAAGACCATGTTCTTTCCATTACACTAAGATATATAAGTGGATATTTTTTTACTTCAAATTCTGTCATGTTTGGCACATGATCTTCAGGTTGCCTCTTTTATGTAAATCCTGATGTGACTCATGACATGGAAGCAGCCATTTGTGTGCATACGAGGGGTCAAGGCCAAGAGTTAGATCCAGAGGGAAGTTCAGAAAGTGAGATGTACGCCAACCCACCAAATAAAGGAGGTGGAAGACAAGTCCCCCCGACTTCTGCCTGGGAATGTGCAAGTTAGTGACCCTGGGCTTGGGCTGCTTGAGGAGATTCATGTACTTGGACTTCTGAATGGAAAGGGTCCCTGAAGTCATAAACCTCTAGTATGGGTTCTTGTATTTCTGTCATCTTAGTCTAATAGGGTAGAGGCACAAGTTGAGAAATCGAAGTCTTGGTTCCTGCATCTTCTGGGAAATAGGAGGCTTGAATTTGCCTTGGTCACGGACAGCACATGATAACTGTCCTTCGTCTTTGGGGGCTTCACTGACTCATTCTTTTAAACGGCCTTTTTTTGGGGGTGGGTGAGGTATGGAAACAGCGTGAGAGTACATGACACAGGAGATTGGCAGTTTGGGGTTCAGATATCTGCTGTGCCACTTTTTGGCTGTGTCTTTGGCACATAAATTTTCTAAACCTCAGTTTCCTTGTTTATACAATGGGGATTTGTATGAGAAGTAAAAGAGAGACTTTGCCAAAAGTGTCTCGTGTAGTGTCTCCAGTTTGGATCGTTGACCCTTTAGAGAATTTAGTAAAAGCCGTGGATTCTCTCCCCAGAAATGTGCTCATACACCCAAAATTTGGCATTTCATTTTGTGGGATTCATGGAGCATCTGAAACTCAGGTTAAGAGTCCTCACACCATGGCGCGCCTGGGTGACTGAGTTGGTTGGGCTCTTGGTTTCGGCTCAGGTCATGACCTCATGGGTTGTGGGATTGAGCCCTGGGTCAGTCTCCTGGGACAGTGTCTGCTTGAGATTCTCTCCCTCTGCCTCCACCCCCACTCACGCACTTGTGCATGTGCTCTCTCTCTCAAATAAATAAATAAATCTGAAAAAAAATAAAAGAATCCCCACACCTTTTCTTTTTATGGGGAAAAACCTATGTGTTTTTTTTTCTTCTTTTTTTCTTAGGAACTAGACTAGTGCTTGGCTGCCTGCAGTCTCTTATTAATGTTTGTTGAATGAGGGAATTTAACTAATTGCTGGATTCCTTAATCACCTTGAGCTTGATATTTGGTTTCCTTTGCTGTAGGGCCCGTGTCCGTGCCAGCTTCATAACTTAGTCTAGGCATGCCGGTAGCCATTGCACTGTGGCAATAAATATCTGAGCCCGTGGTTTTGCCTTAGGTCAGCTGTAGAGGTGGACTCATGAAATGCTTGGAAAATGTTTTCAGTTTCTAATAATGTATAAATGTCAAGAGCCAACCGTGGAGGGGTGGGACATCAAAGTGTTTGGACACCATCACAACATGTGAAGTTTTGCTGATGCTTCTTTACTAATAGAATAAAAAATCTTAGGGCTAGATAGTCTTAGAGATCATTTAATTTAATTCCTCCAGATCGATGAAGTGATTTGTCCAAGGTCATTCAGCTAGTATAGTGGCAGAGCTCAGGGCATGTAACACTCAACCTATACTCCTTCTCTGCCCCCCATCAAATGAGTATTTTTCAGCTCCTCTGATTTCTGTGTGGTGTTTTTTGTTCTGTTTTGCTTTTTTTAAAGATATATTTATTTGAGAGACCGAGAAAGAGAGCATGAGTGGGAGGGGAAGAGGGAGAGGAGAGAGACTCTCAAGCAGACTCCACGCTGAGCATGGAGCATGATGCAGGGCTCGATCTCACCACCCTGAGATCATGACCTGAGCCAAAACCAAGAGTCAGATGCTTAACCGACTGTGCCACCCAGGCGCCGCCGATTTCTGTGTAGTTTAACAAGCTTTGAGATTAAATGTAGCCATTTTAATGCTGAATAACATTACTGTCTGAAATTGGCTTATTTATTTGTAAATGTTAATGCGCAGTCTCTTCCTCTGTCTTCCCCAAATGTAAACCCCACATAGACAGAAATCTTGTCTCTCTTACTCAGTGTAGCATCCTTAGGGCCTTATGTATAGTAGTTGTGTAATAAATTCTGCTTGAATGAATGCGTGAGGAGTGTTCCCTGGCAGTTTCCTTAATAGTGTCTGAAGAGTTGGGATTTCCCCTCATTTTTGTCAGCGCTTTAGCGAACAGTGATGGAACCTACTGTCTATTAGACACTGTACTAGACGCAGGAATGAATAAGGTATGGTGCCTAACTTCAAGAAGTTACAGTTCAAATGAAAAAATGACAAATCAAGAGGAGCAGATCAAATTTGGCTTACAGTATATTTTTAAATTTAATTTGAATGCATGCTTCGTTAATTCCTTTATCGTTTACTACCTTCTTTGCTCACTTAAGTGCTTAGCTTCCGATGGTGTTTTGAGTGCAGGTTTTAGGTGTTTTCTGCATGTGGTTGACCAGCACTTCACCTCAGGGGCTTTAGAAATGATGTGCACACACAGGTGCCCAGACCCTACTCCGGGAGATTCTGTATCAGTAGGGCTGGGGTGAGGCATTGGAAGCTGTACTGAAAATCACGAACTCCTTGAGCAGTTGTAATGAGCAGTCCGATCTAGCAGGATTCCTCTGCTTTGTGGGTGAGTATTGAGCTTGAGTCCTTCCTTGGTCTTAGAACCCGGGCCCTGTATTCCGTACTGGCATCTTCCTCTTCCTCAAAAAACTTCTATGTTCTTTTCCCTACTTGCTTCTTTTCCAGGGGGCTCTGCAAACTCCAGCAGTGTGTTTGCTCTCCGTACACATATACTCTGAAAACTCCCTGAATCATGTGGGTAAATGAGTGTGAAACATGAAACAAATAGTATCTGAACTAGTTACAGCCGCATTTGGCTCTTCTTGTATCTTTGTGTGTGCACGTGTGTGTGTGTGTGTGTGTGTGTGTGTGTGTTAGCTCTTTGACTAGATTCAGCATATAAATTGGGTATGGGTTGGTTACTTGGTGACTTTCAAGAGTGAATGTTTTTTTTTGTGGACCAAGGGAGATGAGATGGATTTGTGTTTTTCCAGAACTCCTGTTCCTAGACTTGGCAGAAAGATAGCCAGGCAGATCTCAGCAGACCTGAAAATAGGTGAGCTGTCAAGGTGTTGGCAGTGATGGGCTCCTCTGGGTGGGACTCAGGGCAGCCTACCAGCAAGAAGGAGAGGGAGCTTAAATGATTTCACATTGGGGCTTTACTTGTTATAATTGCTCCAAGTGCTAAATTGGGTGTGACAAATCTAACAGGTAATTGCCAAGTAGGTTTCATTACCAGCCGTTGATGAGATCAATGATATTCCTTATGTTAAAAAACTGAACCAAACGAAAGAGAAAGGTAGATTGTGTTTGGAGTTAGAATTCAGATATTGCAGATATGCTCACACATATCAAAACTGTGTTGAAACTGTGCCAGTTAATTCAGTTCAGCCTTTGTCAAAGTTGGGGGGTGCAGAATAGGGAGAAGGGGGCCGGGGTTGTGATGTATGAGAAACTGTAAAAGAGGTTCAGATTGGTAAGCAGAGTTTTTTCTTATAGAAGTGCTATATTTTAAATGGCCTTTGGACAACACTCAGCTCTAAATATCTGTGTTAGAACTGAGATTCTTGACGTTATTGTTGACTCTGTTTTACATCTGCGGATGTGACCAGTCTCAATTGATTTCATTCATGAATCACTTGATTGGTGTTTTGAAAATATTTTTTTAAAAGGCATGCTGGAACACAGCAGTGTAACTTGAGGGTCGCATGGCTGCAGCGTTTCATTCATTCAGCAAGCACTTGTTGAGTGTCTGCTTCGTACGGGGGATTCAGGGATGAACAGGCAGGACAGCAGGGCAGAGAAAAGGGATTTTTGCCTCCTTGCTTCACTACTTAATCCTAGTAACTAGAACTATGCCTTGCGCTAAGCAGACACACAGTTATTACTGAATGAAAGAAGAGGGAAGACCTACTTGATGTCCACTTTTGCAGGGCTTACCTGCTAGTGGAGAGACAAACAGTAAGTACAGATAAATAAACAGAATATATGAATGGGAGTGGCTGGGGTGAGGGCACTGGTTTTGATAGGGTTGAGCTGGTTTGGAAATGGATCGGTAAGAGACAGTCTTGCAAAGCTGGGGTGCGGGGGAGTATCATTTAAGGAACAGAAAGAAGACCTGCGTAAATGAAAAAGGGTGAACAGAGGGGGCCTTGCTGGGACTGTGGAAGCTAGACAGGGGCTGGGTCAAACTGAAGAGTTTGGGTTTTATTCTCTGTGCATGGGAGCCCATTAAGGTAGAAGGTTTTAAGATACAGAACAGCACGAATGGATATCCTTTTTTAGGAAGGTTGTCTAATTGCGTGGAGGATCTCCCCTAGGCAGGGAATGACAGGAAGACCAGGAGGAGGCTCTCAGAGCCTGGTAGGCAAGAGATGACCGTGGGTTGCCCCAGGGGGGTAGCACTGGGGATGGAGAGAAGTGGAGGGATGGGGAATGTATTTGGAAGAGGGAAAAGCTGTTTAGCAGTCCCAGAGAAGTTGCCGTGAGAAAGGCGACATGCACACATAAACACATCCCCCCCCCGCACCCCCCCGCCATGATGAACCTTCTTTACAAAGTATTTGTCAGATTATGAGATTATGGGCCATCAATGAGAAACCTCCCGATTTGGACGCATGGGGAGTACCCGCAGAGGAGAAAGTGCCGTGTGAGGCGCTCAGGGCGTGGCCCTGCTATGGCTCTGTGGTTCCAGGCATTTTTTGCCAGTGTGGATTCCAGGCCGAGTGGCAACACACACTGTGTATCTTTTGGCAAATCAGAGCATAATGAAAGTAAAATCAGAAAATTCAGCTCTGGCTCCTGAGTGAAATAGGATTCAGAAGAGATTATCTCAAATCTAGTTTATGAGATAATGTGCTTTCTTATAAACACGGGCATCAGTGATGCATTTAGAATGCCTGATTTATTATTCTGGATTCTTTTTGACTACTGTGAGTGCAGTGATCCACTTGGATAGGCTCTGTTACTATGAAGTTTTAATAGGTAACAGTCAGAAGCGCAGAGCACATAAAAGCCAACAAATGCTAATAGCTGGTACTCGGAAACCTTTAACTTGAAGCCGGTTCTTCCTGACCCCACGCTGGAACAGAAGGTGGCAGACTGGCCGAATAGGACCGAACACCCGTTCTTCAGAAACATTGTCCTCGTACAAAGCATACACCTTTGACTTCCAGGGCACAGCATTTGCTTTGTAACCTGTATGTCTTTTTGAGGACCTTGTTGTCTACACCACCACCACCTTACGGATCAAAGGGAAACGTCAGCTCTAATGTTGGAAGAGGTGAAGCAAGACAAGGGGTTCCTTTTAATTAAAAAATACAACCTGGTATTTACCAACTTATTTTGATTTTGGTCCTCACCGCAGAAGCGACCCTCGCTAGAGGCCATCTACTACCACACATTTTACAGATAAGGAAACTAAGGGTTTGCCTGACATGAAACACTAGGTACTTTTATGCCCAAGGAAAATCAGGCAACTAGAATTTGAAAAAAAAAAAAATTACCTCTCTTTTGTGTTAGGTTTCAGAGGAATTGTTAGTAGGAGAAACCTGCTCGTTCATTTTAGACTGACTCATATAGTTGGAGCAGATTAAATTTGAGACCTAATGTTGAACAGAAAGGGGAATGACATAGGTGAGAATGGATGAGATTAATGCTATGTTGGCAGGTGGAATTTTTTTCCAAGCTTTTGAGTTCCCTGCCCCCCTTGTTTTATCTCATCTGCAAGTCTGGTGTATTTCACTAATCCTATAAACAGCTTTCGTCTTAGACTGTATAGTGTGTGCCTGGCAGACTAGGTGAGTCGAGTGAAATTATAGGTAAATCAGGCCAAAAAATGAATATCAGAGGGAAGGCAAATGAGCCTAGACTCTGTAGTGAGCTGTGGAGAAGGATCAGAGCAGTCAAGGACACGGAATGATTTACTCTTGCTGGTTTATGGCAGAGCACATCCAGAGAGATGTTTCCCTGATTCTATGTGACTGGGTAATTCCAGGGCTGGTCCCTTTGCTTCCTGTCCCATGTGAGTCCCCTTCTTTCACGTAACCATGAATTGTGGGTCCTCAGAAATGCCATGCTTTTGTTCAGAGTGGCGGGGTCGTTGGGAAGAGCACAAGAAGCAAACTGGGCTATGTTTCTTTCCCAGGAAATGACGTTCTTTCAGCATTTATAGAATATGTGCCCTGAATTGGGAGTAAACTGTATAGATTCCTGAGTTTAGGAAATTATCATCTGAGGGGTCTCCTTCAGATTTAAGCCTTAACTGAAGTTTATAAATTCCTTCTCTTTCGTCTTTGCTCTTTCTTTACCCCTGACCTCCTGTCTGTTACCTCTCTATGTGCTGTTCTGCTTTTGATACAGAATTGACCTTGTTTGTGCTCAACCTCTATTTCCATTTTTCTTTCTTTGGGAGAATACCTGGTACTGGATGCTGCCTTGGTCTCGTGGGGGTGGTTACCTCCTGGGGAGTAGGGAGGCCTTGGGTGTGTGCCTCTTACTTGTACAAATACTGCGCCCTATCAGTAAGTGTGCAAGTACATTGTATTTTCCCCTTCCAACATTATTGTGAAAGTAATAAGAACCAGGTGTTTAAATAAATTAATCACATGCCAAATTTCATTTTGGAAATGAGGTATTTTAGTGTAAGACTGTAGTACATTTGTAAAAGCTGTAATATATTTCAGTGATGAAAGTGGCTTAAGATCTGTCATAGCTGTGCACCTTAAAATTAATATGACCTGTATTTTGTTTGGTATGCTCATTTATATACATATAAATACATGAGTATGTATATGCTCATTTACATACATGCAAATATAAAGATATTGTCTGAGAAAGGACTTTGTATGCCAGAGTTTAGCCTGAATTGAGTTTTATGGATGAGAGAGTTACCCTGAAAATGGAACCATTGGCGTAACCTCATGTGTAATCTCACTAGCAGGCAGAGCTCTAATGATCTGCAACATGAGCTCAAGATCTACAATATCTTCAGAGAACACGGGCACAGGCATATTTTCCCCCTTATTAGCTACGTTGTATTCCAAAAGCAACAAGTACTACTTGTCTTCAGAGAGCTGTCATGGAGCCCTGAGACTCTTTGTGGTTTAGACTTCATGTAAGTCTCCTCTTCACCCTCAGCCTAGAAAAACTTTACAGTGCTCTTGGAATTCGATGGAAGTTTCCTAACTTTGAAGCTAGAGAAGGCTCTCGTTTCTCATTAGACAACCGTTAACATTTTTTTCTGGTCTAACTCCATGATGCCAAAAAAATCCTGCATGGTTACTTTATTTGGAGAATAGTATATGGTCTCAGGCTCTTCAGATCATGTCTAGTTTAGAAATCATGGCAACTGCCTGTGTGTTTTGGTCTTTTCTCCGCAGCCTCTCTGAACTTTTTGATTGCTTCAGGTTCTCCATGTTCTTGTTTTGCTTTCTGACTTCCACAATACTGTGCCTACGTTTGGAACAATTTTTTAAAAAAATTGTGGTAAAATACATATAACACAAAATTTACCATTTCACCCTTTTTTAAGCATACAGGTTAGTGGCATTAAGTATATTTCTGATAGTCGTGCAGCCCTCGCCACTGTCGGTCTCCAGAACTTTCTCATCATTCCAGTATGGAAACTCTGTCCTCATAAAACACTAACTTCCCATTTACCTCTCTTCCCAGACCTCATGGAATAGGAATCGTGCAGCACGTGTCCTTTGTGACTGGCTTATTTCACTTAGCATAGTGTTGCTCAAGGTTTATTCACGTTCTAGTATGTGTCAGAATTTCCTACCTTTTTAAGGATGAATAATATTCTGTTGTGTGAATATGCCGCTTTTTTTTGATCTGTTTGTCCGCTGATGGACGCTTGGGTTGCTTCCATTTTCGGCCGTTGTGAAGAATGCTGTTATGCATATGGGTGTACAAGTATCTTTTTGAGACCTAGCTTCCAGTTTTGGGGGGTGTATACGCAGAAATGGAATTGCTTCATTTTTTGAGGAATGTCCAGACTGTTTTCCACAGTGAGGGCACCATTGTACATTGCCACCAGCAGTGCCTAAGGCTTCTAACTTCTCTACATCCGTGCCCACACTTCGGTGGTGGGTGGTGGTGGTGGTGGTAATAGTCCTTCTAACTGTGGTGAGATAGTCTCTCTGGAACCCGTTCGACCACTGTTTCTCTCTGCTTGGCTCATACCCTCTGATGGTTCAGTTCTCAGCTCAGATGTCACTTCTTATGGAAAGCCTTCCCCAAAAGCTCCCTATCCTTTCAAGTTACTTGCCTCAGTACCACCCTTTGCTTCCTATATCATAGAACTTCCTGTGTTTGATTGTAGTTTGCTTGTCTAATTGACACTTCTCTCATACGTTGAGTCCCATGAGAGCAGGAATATCTGTCTTGAAACATCTGTCATGATCACTGTTGTCCTCTTGGGACAGGCCTCTGAGTAGAGGCGGTGCTTGGAATGTGTACCTTTAGGTTTAAATAAGCATTCCCAGTGTACCGTGCAGCCTGGGCTTTGTAGATAAAATGGGTGAAATCATCCCAGGTGTGAGATTTACTAGCTTCTGGATTTTGAACCAGGTATTTTATTTATCCAAATCTTGGTTTTCACTTCTTTGAAATGGGAATAATGATAGCCGCCTCATCCTCCTAAGATTTTCCTAACCATGAACAAAGTTAGCATAGATTGAAATGCTGATTACCGCCAATTAACATAATCCAACATTGTCAGTCTGGTGGGCAATGGCATGAATTTAAGATTAAAAACAGGAGAAACAGACTTAAGAAGGTAGGAAAGGAGAATGTTGACTTTGCTTTGGGCTTATTGAATCTCAGGTGCCGGGGGGACTTGCATGTTGTAATATCCTGAAGACAGTTTTAAGTATAGATTTGGGCTGGAGATGAGGATTTGAGCGTTATCTTTAAGGAACGTGTACTAAGAAGATGAGATTGCTTAAAGAAAGACTGCTTTGAAGAGGAAGAAGGGTAGAGAACGTCTGCTATGAAGGGCAGAGGAAGAAAGCCCAGAAACAGATGAGGAGGGAGTTTAGGCTAGAGGAATATACGGAGGGGGGAGGGAGGATGTTATTGAAACTGAGCGTAAAGGGGATTTTGAGAAAGAGATGCAGGTAACTATGTCCAGTGCTTCTCAAATGACCAAGAGGGTGATGCCGCATTTTAGTAGATGGAGTTGGTTATTGACCTTGAGAAGAATTGTTTTGATAGAATTGGCAGTGGTAGAAGCCACATCATAGCAGGGCTCAGGGCAAAAGAGACAGTAGGACTTCTGGACATCCATCTTCCATGGTTCTTCAGGAAGTTTGGTAGGGAATGGAAAGATGCAATGGGATTTAGCTGGAGTGGTAAGTGGGAAAAGCCAAGAAGAGTTTAATTAACTAATTAATTAATTTTTTTAAGTGGCAAGATTTTTTTTTTTTTTTTTTTTAAGTCTGAGCTAACATAAGCACAAAGGATGAAGAGAAGAGACCCAGGAAGAAAAGAGGTTGCTTGGTGATGTCAGATAGAACTGTGGTAACTGGCACATAACCCCAAGGATGGCAGGAAGGAATGGGCCCATGAGGACAGGCAAAATTATTTATCTTTTTAGTCTATTTCTAAACTTGTATTAAGTATAATTAAATAAAATGTATTAAACACTTATGTAGTGTTTGTTTTGTAATTGCACACACATTTATTTCTTTACAAATAATAACCCATTTGATTTAATCTTCATAACATCCCTGTGTGGTAGATTTGATTTCTGTATCTCTTCTGTAGATGGGGAAATGGAGGCACAAGGTGGCTAAGTAACTTACTCAAGTTCACACAGCAAGTAATTGGCAGAGTCAGGATTTGAACTGGTAACGTCTAATTTTAGAGCCTGAGCTCTTAACCATTATTTTAAGCTATGCTCTTCTGCCTTTTTTCAAGTTGTTTGGAGGCTACTTAAAGAGATACCTAGTTCATCTTCAGATAAACTCCTAATAACTTAGTGGAAAGCCTGGTCCTCTGGTTATTATATCTTGGATCGGAGTTGTGTATTTCACAGCATGATGAAATTACACATACATGATGGTTAGGTTAGGTTGCAAGCCATAGCATATTTGTAGGAGAAGAATAACTTTAGAATTATTATTCACTTTTTTTTTTTTAAGATTTCATTTTAGGGAGAGAAAAGGTGCGTGCACATGTACAAGCCAGGGGAGGGAGAGGGACGAGCAGATTCCTGCTGAGCCAGAGCCCACTGTGGGGCACGATCTCACTACCCTGAGATCACAACCTGAGCCCAAATCACGAGTCTGAGGCTCAACCTACTGAGCTGCCCAGGCACCCCTATTACTCACTTTCTATCAGAAAAGCCAGCAATGTTAATTTTTCATTAGTGATATAATTGGAAGAGGAAACTTGTAAATGCACGTATTGAAATAAGATTAAATGCATGCTGATGGAATTAGAGAGTTTTATGCAATGCCTTAATCACGAAGTTTTGGTAATAAAGAGTGTGTATTGGCTTTCTGGAATCCTGAAAATGGATAAATGAAAACAAAAAGAAGTAACGACTTTGTGTTACACAACTAAAATAGTTATTAAATAACTTACTCTTTCAGGTATTTTTCTTTAACTTTAACTTTTTATAACTGCTAGACAAAACTAATAGCTGATATAGCTCTGTCAGCAGCTAAGGGATTTTTGTTGTTGTTGTTAAAGTAATATATCATGTCTTCTATAATTCACTTGTGGCCACACAAGGGAAAGTATTTAATGTCTGATTATGCAGCACTTGCTGTGGAAACAGCAGAGAGCCAGAAAGGGACAGTAGAGAGCTAAGGATTATTTAATGGACAGTCACTGAGGTCACTTACTGATGTCTTTACTGCAACATCGTGTACATCTGCTTTCCCATGGCAGGTTGTTTGATCATGGTTTAATGCTTAAAGCTTTGTAAAATTACAAAGAAGTCAGAAATCCTACTGGTCTCAAGTGTTGTTATTTACAATTGGACTGCTAGCAAGAAAGTGCTTAGATTGATCATACTAATGCTTAGCTGGGTAGGACACAAGGTGAAATCTCACGGCTCTCTGTCCTCTGACCTTTGAGTAGACGAGTAAGGTATGAAATCTCAAGGTGGAAATTCCCTGAAGATTGAAATATGATTGAGGGAATGTGACTTTTTCATCTAAACAGGTGTGGCCAAGAGGAGAGTTGTTCTCTTCTTGGAAATATAAGAGGTGAATTATTAGGTCCTTGAAGCTAGAATATAGGTACAATGGCAGTGAGGGAGTTTTAATTAATCTGTTATCTCTCTTTTGTGATTTGGAATTATATTGTCTTTGTTCTTGTATTTGTCTGCAAAATTATGGGCAGTATTTTGATTGTGAAGAATCTTGAGTAAGTGATTCTCTCTGTTGGAGGTACTTGGAGGTGGCTCAGGGAAACTGTAGTTTACAAGGTAGTTTGTCCAGATGAAGTCAAAAGAAGTTAGAATTGTTCTTTCTAAGCCATTATCCCTGAGTAAAGAATCCAGCATTTTATTTTGTTAGAGGTACTTTTTGTTTTGATGGTAATAATGTAGTCTTCAGATATGTAAAGTACCCTTCTCCTAAAGTTCCAGTCCTTTCCACAATCACTCCCCAACCTTCATTTCTTTTTAGAACTTGTTTAGCTGATTTTCATTATAGGAATTTTTTTCTTCATGAAACTTTTCCTTTTGAAACTTGGACTGCATTCTTAAAATTGGTGATTGTAGGTGGTTGGAACTTAAGATCAGGTTGGTGAGACAAATAGGTTTTGATACTCAAATTATTGTTTGAAGAGCTAAAGTATATATTTTATATGTGTGGTTTCACTTATGAAAAAATTTCTTGTAAAAAGATTTCTTGTCAGAGTAATTTACAAGAACAAGGAATGCTGTTGCTAACTTTGTGGAATACTTGGGAAAGTATGAATTACAGTGAAAGGTGCTCTCTTAGGGAAGACATTTTAAAAGTGCCGAAAAGTCTAGTGTTACAGCTTGCTGCAAGAGGTGAACTCTATTAGGAACTGAGTAATTTGTTAGAAAGGTGCTTATGATAAAAAAAGGAAAGAGAAATGAGAATTCTAACTAATTAACTTGTGTAATGCCCAGATTCGTTGTCTTTATATGGACACAAAGTATCGATTCTTAGATCTGGAACAGGCAAAGATAAATATGCCAGCAAAAAATGGACAAAAGTCATGAACAGGCATTTCACAAAAGAGCTACTGCAAGTGGCACTTAACATATGAAGAGTTACTCAACCTGATTAATAATCAAAGAAATGTAAATGAGAGTGAACTTGTTTTTTCATTTATCAACCTGCCAGAGATTGAAAAGTTTGATAATAATTGATGTGTGAATAAATGAAGAAATGGGTATTGTCTGTTAATGGGCGTGAAATGGATACCGTTTTCCTGGAGGGCAATTTCACAATATGAATCAAGAGTCTTAAAAGAGTATACCTTTTGACCTAGTGAATCTCCTGCTAAGAATTTTTATCATAAAGAAATCATCTGTGCCTGCTTGTCAAATGGTGCAGTAAGCTTATAGCTTGCATATGCCTTCTGCTCCAAATACATGTCAATGATTGCTAACACATTAGAAGAATAAAAGATAAAAAAGAGTCATTGGTTGGCTTACAGGCAAGATATTGTTGTGCACCAGGAAGAGAACTAAACGTAAAGGGATAAGCTGGGTTGAGGGCTGGTCCTGCAAAGGCTTTGGGTGTGGAAATAAAAAGTAGCAGTTGTGAATTTAAGTCCTATGGGGTTATGGGGACGAAAAGTTTACTCCTTGAGATGGAACCAGAACTGGGTTCACTGGTGGAGGTGAAGTTGTATTTCTCATGAAAGGGAACTCAAGAAAGACCAACATGTCAGGGGAATAGCTTATATGGAGCTATGGGTTTGAGGAGCAGGAGAGGGTAGAATAACTTTCGAGAATAGAAACTCAATCAGTCTGTTTGATCATGGAGTAATGGGGGAGAGAATGTGGTACTTCAAATCACCATGATGTGAGACTTGGTCTTGGACTGGCGGTATAGGGATCCTCGTAGAGGCAACTACAGAATCACTATGGAGGGAAAGGTGAGCACAGATGGAGAGAGAGAGGAAGGGAAAAAAAAAGGAAAGACAGAAGAGCTGTCCACTCAGAATTAGCCTTCAAAACAAAATACAAAACAAACAAACAAACAAAAAACCTTAAAGAAAACAAATGTACCTGTGTTGAACGCTGGGTGTTAAATGTAATGTAAGTGGTGAATCACTGAATTCTACTCCTGAAAACAGTATTACACCATAAATTAACTAACTAGATTTTAAATAAAAATTTGAAAAAAAAAATAGCTAACAAACTCAACAGTGAGAAAATTAATTATTCCAGATGAGATTAATTTTATAGAGAAGTCAATAACTGAGGTGCCTGGATGGCTCAGTCAGTATAGCATGTGACTTTTGATCTTGGGGTCATGAGTTCAAGGCCCACACTGGGCATACAGCTCACTAAAAAAAAAAAAAAGTCAAACTAAAATAAGCATGTTTAAATGTTCAGGAAATTCAAGGGATAAATAGATGCATCACATTAATAAAAATGAAAATTTAAAAAGCCCCCAAATATGCACAAATGGAGCAGGAACAGCTGTACATGAAAAAGAGCCAGTTCTAAAATTTGAAAATGAAAACTGATGTCATAGAAATAATAAACTCAATAGATGGGGTGAACTGTAGATAGAATTAAAATGAATTGGAGAAGAGCACTAAGGAATTCACCCAGAAGGCAGCATGGAGAGACAAAAGGTTAAGAGAGGGACGGAGGAAGGGAGAGAGAGAGAATGAAAGAGATAGAACGAGAGAACGAGAACACGCATGTAGCAGACTTGCACAATATATTGAGAAGTTCCAACATATACATATGTCTGTCAGGAGTTTCAGAAAAAGACAATGAAGGTCATGATGGAGAAGCAAAATGTGAAGACCTAAGAGTTGAGAATTTTCCTTATATAATGAAAGACATGAGTCTTCAGATACTTTGAGCAGGACCGTCATTTTGAAACTAAAATACAAGGGATATAAAGAAAAAAAAATCCTTGAGATTTGCCCTTCTTCCCAAATGCAAATTATTTACAAAAGAAAGATTTTTTTTTTAAGATTTTATTTATTCATTTGAGAGAGAGACAGAGAGAGCACAAGCAGGGGGAAAGGCAGAAGCAGACTCCCTGTTGACTTGGGAGCCCAACATGGGGCTTGATCCCAGGACCTGGAGAGTATGACCCGAGCCGAAGGCAGACACTCAACCATCCGAGCCACCCAGGTGCTCCCAAAAGAGAGATTCTTATTAGCAAGATGCTAGATGCTAGAAGATAGGAGAATAAAATCTTCAAAGTGCTAAGGGAAGATTATAATTAATTTCAGTTTTAAAAACTGATGAAAAAGTATCGTTATTTTCAGTCATAAAAAAAGATGAGAGGAGAGTTACCATCCATGGATTCTCACTAGAACTGTTACAATTTAGTAAGAACAAAAGTGAATCCAGAGGGAAGGTTTTTAATACAGGAAACAAGGGTCAGCATAGAAATGGATGGAAAATTCACTTAATTATTGGTTTAAAATACTACTTTTCTGTTTTAAAATAAATACGAAACTAAAACTCTGGAGAGCAAAAATGAGAATGTGAGAAAGAACCAAATCCTGTGTGATCTGGTATTAGGGACTCAAAAGAGGGGTACACAACTGATATTCCTGATTTCTAAGAATGATAAAAAAAATACATTTGAGAGCTAACTTAGATGAAATGGATACATATCTTGAAAAATGTGCATTACTTAAATTGCCTCTAGAAGTAGTAGGAAGTTTGACAAAAGTGATGAAAGAAACTGAATAGTAACCAAGAGTCTGCTCCAAATGACAACAGGTCCAGTTTTGCAGGCCATATATGTCGTATTTCAGTAATCCTCACTTTCCCTTTTCTCTTTTTTAAAAACCAGTTTATTGAAGTATAACTGACATACAGAAAAATTGCACATAAATTACACAACTTGATAAGTTTTGACACATGTATAGACTTGTTGAATATTATTCATTACCCCCTGTAGTTTCTTTATGCCTCTTAGCCATGCTTCCCTCCTCTTCCCTCCAGCCCTGGCCCCAGTCAACCACTCATCTACTCTCTGTCACTGTTGATTAATTCGCATTTTCTAGAATTTTACATGAACGGACTAATCCACTACAGTACTCTTTGTTTTGGCCTGGCTTCTTTCACTCAGCATAGTGGTTTTGAGATTTATCCATGTTGTTGTGTCAGTAGTTCATTCTTTTTATTGCTGAGTAGTGATTTTTGTATTGAAACACCATCATTTCTTTTCCTTTTTTTTTAAGTATACTCTTGTTTCCTTATTTGTTCACTTATTGACAGACATTTGGGTTATTTCCAATTATTGGCAATTATAGATAAAGGTGCTTTGAACATTTATTGTATACGTTTTTGTATGGACATATGCTATCATGTTTTAGGTCTATATCTGACTTTTTCAGAAATTGGAAGATTATCTTCCAGACTGGTTGGACCATTTTATTTTCATGAGAGCAGTGTATTAGAGTTCTAGCATGGAGGGTTTTGAGAGTAGAAGTTCTTGATGAAGTTTATAATTTTTTTTTCTTTTATGGATTGTGCTTTTGGTTTCATGTTTAAGAAAAGTGCCTTGCCTAGCTTAAAGACTTAAAGAATTTATGTTTTCTTCTACTGGTGTTATAGTTTAAGTTTATTAATTTTTATAGTTGTGTTTTATATTGATATATTCATTTAGAGTTAATTTCTATATATGATACAAGATGTGGATTGAAGTTCTTGTTTATTTGCTTTAATATGGAGATCTAATTCTTCAAGGATTATTTATTGAACAGATTTTTTTCTTCTTCCATTGAATTAACTTTGAATCTTTCTCGGAATCCATTGATCACAAATAGGTGTGTCTATTTTGGGTTTCTGTTTTGTTCCATTTATTTGTCTACTTTTATGCCAGTACCACACTGCCTTGACTTCTGTAGTTTTATATAAGTCTTGGGAGGTAGAGTGAAGTCCTTCAACTTTATTCTTCTTTTGCAGAGTTTGACCTAAAGACCCACTTTAGGTCTTTGCATTTCCATATAAATTTTAATTGTGTTAATTTTTATAGAAAAAGCCTACAGGGATTTTGGATTGGGATTGCATCATTTTGAGGACAGTTTGACAGTTTATTGAGTCTCCTGATCCTGAACATGGCATATCTCCACATTTATTTAGAAATTCTTTAATTTCTTTTAGCATTGTCTTCTTCTTGTTTCTTGCGTGAGTTTGGAAAATCATTTGCCAGGTTTTCCCCTAAGTAGTTTTTAATTTTTGATGTTATCGTAAGTGATATTTTAAAAAATTTCAGTTTCATGTAATTGGTTACTGGTATCGTAGAACTGATTTTTGCCTATTGATCTTGCAACCTTGCCAAACTTATTAGTTGTAGTTGCATTTTTGGTAGAACTTGTATGATTTTCTATATAGATGCTCATGTTATATGCAAATAAAGACAGTTTTATCTTTCTTAATTTCTTCCTAGTCTGGATGCCTTTCATTTCTTTTTCCAGCTGTATTGCACTGGCTGGAACCTTCAGTACAATCTTGAATAGAGGGATGACAACAGACGTCCTTGCCTTTTCCCGAATCACACGTGAAATCATTTAGTCTTTTCATTGCTAGGTATGATGTTAGCTCTATGATTTTCACAGATTTCCTTTCTCAGGTTGAGTAAGTTCCTTGGTTTACTGAGTGTATTAAGCAGGTATTATCTAAGCAGGTATTATCTAATGTTGGGTATTATCTAATGTTCTTATTGTATCATTTCATATCACCATATGGTTTTTCTTTCTTAGTCATCAGTAAAGCTGATGATGATTCATAATATGAATTATGCCAATTTTAGAACGTTAGACCTCTGGCATTTGTGGAATAATACTTGGTGATGTATTATTTTTTTATGTGTTGTCAGATTCAGTTTGCTATTTTGTTAATAATTTGAATATTCATCTTACTGAGGGCTATTGATATATAATCTTATTGTAATACTTCTGCTTGGTTTTGGGAATTTCATTAATTTTTTTGGATGAGTTTGTATAGAATTGGTATTTCTTTATGAAATGTTTAATAGAATTGAACAGTGAAGGTTCTGAAGTTAGAGTTTTCTTTGTGGAAAGTTTTAAAAATACAAATTCAATTTCATTATTAGATACAGGGCTATTCAGGTTAGCTTCTTCTTGAGTGAACCTTGGTAATCTGTGTCTTTCAGGGAATTTTTCCATTTTGTCCAAGTTCTAGAATTTATTCGCTTAAGTTCATAATACCTCCTTATTTACCTTTTAATTGGCATGTTGAGACTTCAGTGTTGTTTTTTTTTTCCTTATCAGTATAGCTAGAGATTTAAAATTTTCTTTTCTCAAAAAACTAATCTTCTGGTTTCTTTGATTTTCTTTACTTTTCTGTTTTCTGTGTCATTGATTTCTACTCTGGTTTTTTATAATTTTCTTCCCTCTGCTTACTTCAGATTTCATTTGCTCCTCTTTTTCTATTTTTTTCCAGGTAGAAGCTGAGATCATTGATTTGAAATCATTTTTCTTTTCTAATATAAGCTTGTAGCTGTAGCTATATCCCAGAAATTTTGAAATTTATTTTTCATTTTCATTTAATTTAAAATAGTTTCTAGGGGCGCCTGGGTGGCACAGCAGTTAAGCGTCTGTCTTCGGCTCAGGGCGTGATCCCGGCGTTATGGGATCGAGTCCCACATCAGGCTCCTCTGCTATGAGCCTGCTTCTTCCTCTCCTACTCCCCCTGCTTGTGTTCCCTCTCTCGCTGGCTGTCTCTATCTCTGTCGAATAAATAAATAAAATCTTAAAAAAAAAAAATAGTTTCTAATTTCTTATTTGGTTTCTTTTTTCACCCACGATTATCTGTAAGTGGGTTATTTAATTTCCAAATATTTAGGGATTTTCTAGATCTATTTCTGTTATTGATGCTTAATTTCATTTTGTTATGGCACCATACCCCACCCCCCAGCTTTATTGAGGTATAATTGACATATAACATTGTGTAAGTTTAAGTTGTAAAATGTGATGACTTGATACATGTAAATATTGCAAAATGATTACCACAGTATGGTTAACTAAAACCTCTGTCATCTCACATAATTACCTTTTTTTTTTTTTTTTTTTGGGTGAGATCATTTAAGATCTGCTCCCTTAGCAACTTTCAGTATTGTTACCTATAGTCATCATGCTGTACATTAGATCCCTAGAACTTACTTGTCTTATAACTAGAAGTTTGTACCCTTTGACCAACATCTCTCAATTTTCCTCACTCCGCCTCCCCCAGCCCCTGGCAACTACTGTTCTGCTTTCTGTTTTATAGTTTGGCTTTTGTAGATTCCACACATAAGTGAGATCATCCAGTATTTGTCTTTTATCTTTCTGACTTAGCATAATGCCCTCAAAGTTTATCCATATCATCCTGAGTGGCAGGATTTCCTTCTTTCTCATGGCTGGATAATATTCCATTATGTAGATATATCCTCTTTATCCATTCATCCATAAATGGACACTTAGGGTGTTTCCATATCTTGTTTATTGTGAATAATGCTTCAGTGAACATGGAAATGTGGATACCTCTTTGAGATCCTGATTTTATTTTTTTGGTTTTTGTTTTCATTTTTGGACATGTACCTAGAAGTGGGATTGCTATATCATATGATAGTTCTAGTTTTAATTTTTTGAGGAACCTCCATATTGTATTCCATAGTGTCTGTATTTTCCTGCCAACAGTGCATAAGGATTTGGATTCCCTTTTCTCACCAAAACTTGTTATCTCTTCTCTTTTGGATAATAGCCATTCTAACAGGTGTGAAGTGATACCTCATTGTGGATTTGATTTGCATTTTCCTGATGATTAGTGATGTTGAGCACCTTTTTATGTTCCTCTTGGCCTTTGCATGTCTTCCTTGGAAAAAATGTCTATTCAGGTTCTCTGCCCTTTTTAAAATCAGATTTTTAAAAAAATTTTGCTATTGAGTTATATGAGTACCTTCTATATTTTAGATAATAACTCCTTCTCAGAGAGATGGTTTGCAAACATTTTATCCCATTCCATAAGTTGACTTTTAATTTTGTTCGGTTTTTTTTTTCTGTGCAAAAGCTTTTTAGTTTGATATAGTCCCACTCATGTATTTTTGCTTTTGTTGCTTGTCCTTTTCTTGTCATACTCCCAAATAGTTGCGAAGACCAATGTCAAGGAGCTTTTTCCCTAATTTTTCTTATAGGAGTTTTATAAGTTTGGGTCTTATGTTTAAGTATTTAATCCATTTTGAGTTAATTTTTGTGACTTGTGTAGGGTAGGGGTACAGGTCCAGTCTCTGCATATGATTATCCAGTTTTCCCAGCATCATTAATTGAAGTGACTATTCTTTCCCCATTGAGTATTCTTGGCTATTTTGTCAAATATTAATTGACAACATATAGAGAATTTATTTTTGGGCTGTTAATTCTGTTCCAGTGCTCTCCGTGTCTGTTTTTATGTCAATAACATAGTGTTTTTATTACTATAGCATTGTGGTATAGTTTGAAATCAGAAAATCTGAAGCCCCCAGCTTTGTTGTTTCTCGGGATTGCTTTGGCTGTTTTGGGGTCTTTTGTGGTTCCCTATAAGTTTAGGGTATTTTTTTATTGTTGTGAAAAAAGCCACTGGAATTTTGATAGAGATCGCCTTGAATGTATAGATGGCTTTGGTGGGTAGTATGCACATTTTAGCAATATTAATTCTATATATATATATATTTCTTTTTTTTTTTTTTTTTAATTTATTTGACAGAGAGAGAGAGACAGCCAGCAAGAGAGGGAACACAAGCAGGGGGAATGGGAGAGGAAGAAGCAGGCTTCCAGCAGAGCAGGGAGCCCGATGCAGGACTCGATCCCAGGACCCTGGGATCATGACCTGAGCTGAAGGCAGATGCTTAACTACTGAGCCACCCAGGCACCCCATTTAGCAATATTAATTCTAATCCATGAACACGGGATACCTTCCCATTCATTTCTGTCTTCATTTTATTTTATCAAAGTCTTATAAAGTGTATAAATCTTTCATCTCTTTAATGAATTTAAATTATTTTATTGTTTTATGAGGTTATTATAAATAGAGCTGTTTATTTTTTTCCGGATATTTCATTGTTAGTGTAGAGAAATGCAGCAGGTTTCTGTGTTGATTTTGTATCCTACAACTTTGCATTATTTGTTTATTCTAACAGTTTTTGGTGGAGTCTTTAGGATCTTTCTGTAGATAATGAGGTAATACCATCTACAACCAGAGACAACTTTGCTTTTTTTTTTTTTTTTTAAGATTTATTTTATTTATGAGCGAGAGAGAGAGCAGGGATGGGGCAAGAAGGGCAGAGGGAGAGGGAGAGGGAGAGAAAGTCTCAAGCAGACTCTGCACTGAGTACAGAGTCTGATTCAGGGCTTGATCTCACAACTCTGAGATCACAACATGAGCTGAAACCAAGAGTTGGATGCTTAACTGTGCCAAACAGGCACCCCTGCTTCTTCCTTTTTGATTTGGATGTCTTTTATTTCTTTTTCTTGCCTAATTGCTCTAGCTAGGACTTCTACTAACATGTTGAATAGGAGTTGTGAGAATAGGCACCTTTGTCTTGATTTTAGAAGAAAAGCTTTGAACATTTCTTCATTAAGTATGATGTTAGCTGTGGGCTTGTCCTATACAGCCTTTATTATGTTGAGGTACATTTTTTTTCTATACCAAAATTTTTAAAAGAGGGTTTTTTTTTTTTTTTTAACCATGCTAGGGATATTGTATTTTGTCAAAAGCTTTTTTTTTCTTTAGCGTTTATTGAGATGATCATATGATTTTTATGTTACATTATTAATGTGGTCTGTTACACTTATTGATTTATGTATACTGAATATCCTTGCATACCAGGTATAAATACCACTTGATTATGGTGTATGATCCTTTTAATATGCTGTTGTATTTGCTTCCCTGATATTTTTTTGAGAACTTTTTTTACATCTGTATTCATCAGGAATATTGGCCTGTAGTATTGTTGTTGTTGTTGTTTTGTTTTTTCTTGTTCTATCATTACTGGGCTTTGGTATCAGGGCAATGCTGGCCTTGAGCAATGAATTTGGGAGTGTTCCTTCCTCTTTAAGTTTTTGGAAAAGTTTGAGCAGGATTTGCATTAATTCTTCTTTAAGTGTTTGGTAGATTAACCAGTGAAACCATCTGGTCCTGAGCTTTACTTTGTTGGGAGGTTTTTGATTACTCATTGAATCTAAAAAGATTGTTACTGGTGTGTTTAGATTTTCTATTTCTTCATGATTCAGTCTTAGTAGGTGACTGTTTCAAGGAATTTATCTATTTCTTCTAGATTATTCAATTTATTGGTATATAATTGTTCATAGTAGGCTCTTAGAATCCTTTCTATTTCTGTGGCATCAGTTGTAATATCTTCTTTTTCGTTTCTGATTTTATTTAGTTGAGTCTTCTCTCTTTTTTTCCTAGTTGGTGAGCTAAAGATTTGTCAGTTTTGCTTATCTTAAAAAAAAAAACAAAAACAAAAAACCTGAGTTCTTAACTCTTTTGTTCTTTTCCATTGTTTTTTTGGACTCCATTTCATTTATTTCCATTCTGCTTTTGGTCATTTTCTTCTTTCTGCAAACATGTGCTTAGTTTGTTCTTCTTGTCTAGTTTCTTGAGGTATGAAGTTAGGTTGCTTATGGGAGATCTTTCTGTTTTCTTAAGCATTTATCACTATAAATTTTCTTCTCAGAATTGTTTTTGCTGCATCCCATAAGTTTTGATATTTTGTTTCCATTTTTGTTTGTTTCAAGATATTTTTGAAATGCTTTCTTGATAGCTTCTTTGACATGTTGGTTGTTCAGGAGTGTGTTATTTAATTTGCTCATATTTGTGGATTTTTCAGCTTTCCTTTTGTTACTGATTTCTAGTTTTATACTATTCTGGTTGAAAAAGATCCTTGGTATCATTTCAGTTTTTCTTTTTGTTTCTTGTTTTTTTTTGCTTTTTAATTAGCTAAGACTTGTGTTGTTGCTTAACATATGATCTGACCCAGAGAATGTTCTGTTTGTGCTTAAGAAGAATGTGTATTCTGCTGCTGTTGGATGGAATGTTTTATATATATGGCTGTTAGGTCCATTGGGTCTAAAGTATAGTTCAAGTTTAATGTTTTCATATTGATTTTCTATCAGGATGATTTATCCATTGTTGAGATGGGATAGTGAATTCCCCTACTATTATTATATTGTTGTCTGTTTCTCTCTTCAAATGTGTTAGTATTTGTTTAAGGTATTTAGGTGCTCCAGTGTTGGGTGCTTACATGCTTATTGTTACATTCCCTTGATGGGCTGACCC
This sequence comes from Ursus arctos, assembly GCF_023065955.2. Taxonomy (NCBI): domain Eukaryota; kingdom Metazoa; phylum Chordata; class Mammalia; order Carnivora; family Ursidae; genus Ursus; species Ursus arctos. The sequence goes on from NW_026622863.1 coordinate 11,543,208, forward strand.
CTCTATCATTATATAATGCCCTTCTTTGTCTCTTGTTAAAGTTGAATTAAAGTGTATTTCATATATGTATAGCTACCCCTTTTCTTTTTTGGTTTCCACTTTGCATGGACTGTCTTTTTCCATTCCTTTACTTTGAGCCTATGTGTGTCTTTAGAGCTTAAGTGAGTCTCTTGTAAGCAGCGTATAGTTGGGTCTTTTTAAAAAAATCTATTTAGCTACTCAGTGTCTTTTGATTGGATCATTCAATCCATTGACATTTAGAATAATTATTAATAGTAAAGGACTTACTAATGCCATTTGTCAATTGTGTTTTGGCTATCTTGCAGTTCCCTTATTCCTTTTTTCCTTCTTGTCTTCCTTTCTGTATTGATTGATTTTGTATTGATGATTGATTTCCTTCTCTTAATGTTTGTGTATCTACTCTAAGGTTTGGCTTTATGGTTTCTATGAGGCTTCCATAAGAGATTTTATACATATAACAGACTGTTTGATGCTGATAACAACTTAACTCCACCTGCATGCAAAAACTCTACCCTTAATTTTTTTTTTAAGATTTTGTTTTTGAGTAATCTCTACACTGATTATGGGGCTTGAACTCACAACCCTGAGATCAGGAGTTGCATGCTCCACCAACTGAGCCAGTCAGATGGTCCAAAAACTCTACCCTTTTATTCTTCCTCTTTTATGTTTCTGATGTCACAATTTCTCTCTTTTTATATTGAGTATACATTAACAAATTAGTGTAGCTTTGGTGGTTTTACTGCTTTTGTCCTTTAACCTTTTTACTAGAGATAAGTAGTTAGCACATCACAATATTACAGTATAACTCTAATAGAGTTCTGAATTTTACTATGTACTTTACTTCTATGTTGTATATTTTCATCTTTTTTAATAAAGAGCATCCTTTCATTTCAGCTTAGAGAATTCTTTAGCATTTCTTGCAAGGCATATCTAGTAAGGATGAACTCGCTCAGATTTTGTCTGGGAAAGTTTTTATTTTTCCTTCATTTTTGAAGGACAGTTTTGCTAGGCAAAGTATTTTTAGTAGTTTTGGTTGGCATTTTTTTTTCCAGCACCTTGAATTTATCACCCCACTTGTTCTTGGTCTATGAGGTTTCTGCTGAGAAATTCACTCATAGCCTTGTAAGAGTTCCCTTACGGATGACAAGCTTCTCTTGCTGCTTTTAAGATTCTTTCTTTGACAGACCACTGGCAAGACTTATCCAAAAGAAAAGAGAAAGGACCCAGATTATTAAAATTATGAATGAAAAAGGAGAGGTCACGACGAACACCATTGAAATTGGAAGGATTATTAGAAATTTTTATCAACAGCTATATGCCAATAAACTAAGCAATCTGGAAGAGATGGAATCCTTCCTGGAAACCTATAAACTACCAAGATTGAAAAAGGAAGAAATTGATTTCTTAAACAGGCCAATTAATTATGAAGAAATTGAGTCAGTGATAAACAACCTTCCAAATAACAAAACTCCAGGCCCGGACGGTTTTCCTGGGGAATTCTACCAAACATTCAAAGAAGAAATAATACCTATTCTCCTAAAGCTATTTCAAAAAATAGAAACAGAAGGAAAGCTACCAAACTCATTCTATGAGGCCAATATTACCTTGATCCCCAAACCAGGCAAAGACCCCCTCAAAAAGGAGAATTACAGACCGATTTCCCTAATGAATATGGACGCCAAAATCCTCAACAAGATACTTGCTAATAGAATCCAACAGTTCATTAAAAGGATTATCCACCACGATCAAGTGGGATTCATACCTGGGATGCAAGCGTGGTTCAATATTCGCAAATCAATCAGCGTGATACATCATATCAACAAGAAAAGACTCAAGAACCATATGATCCTCTCAATCGATGCCGAAAAAGCATTTGACAAAATACAGCATCCTTTCCTGATTAAAACCCTTCAGAGTGTAGGAATAGAAGGTACATTTCTCAATCTCATAAAAGCCATCTATGAAAAACCTACTGCAAATATTATTCTCAATGGGGAAAAGCTGGAAGCCTTTCCCTTAAGATCAGGAACACGACAAGGATGCCCACTCTCGCCACTATTATTCAACATAGTACTAGAAGTCCTTGCAACAGCAATCAGACAACAAAAAGGGATCAAAGGTATTCAAATCGGCAAAGAAGAAGTCAAAATGTCTCTCTTCGCAGACGACATGATACTCTATATGGAAAACCCAAAAGAAGCCACTCCCAAACTATTAGAAGTTATAGAGCAATTCAGTAACGTGGCGGGATACAAAATCAATGCTCAGAAATCAGTTGCATTTCTGTACACGAATAACGAGAACGAAGAAAGAGAAATCAGGGAATCCATCCCATTTACAATAGCACCAAAAACCATATGTTACCTTGGAATTAACTTAACCAGAGACGTAAAGGACCTTTATTCTAGAAACTATAAATCACTCTTAAAAGACATTGAGGAAGACATAAAAAGATGGAAAGATATTCCATGCTCATGGATCGGAAGAATTAACATAGTTAAAATGTCCATGCTACCCAGAGCAATCTACACTTTCAATGCTATCCCGATCAAAATACCGAGAACGTTTTTCAAAGAACTGGAACAAATAGTCCTTAAATTTGTATGGAACCAGAAAAGACCCCGAATCTCCAAGGAACTGTTGAAAAGGAAAAACAAAGCTGGGGGCATCACAATGCCGGATTTCGAGCTGTACTACAAAGCTGTGATCACAAAGACAGCATGGTACTGGCACAAAAACAGACACATAGACCAATGGAACAGAATAGAGAGCCCAGAAATGGACCCTCAGCTCTTTGGGCAACTAATATTTGATAAAGCAGGAAAAAACATCCGGTGGGAAAAAGACAGTCTCTTCAATAAATGGTGCTGGGAAAATTGGACAGCTACATGCAAAAGAATGAAACTTGACCACTATCTCACACCATACACAAAAATAAACTCCAAATGGATGAAAGACCTCGATGTGAGACAGGAATCCATCAAAATTCTAGAGGAGAACATAGGCAGCAACCTCTACGACATCGGCCAAAGCAACCTTTTTCATGACACATCCCCAAAGGCAAGAGAAACAAAAGATAAAATGAATTTATGGGACTTCATCAAGATTAAAAGTTTCTGCACATCCAAGGAAACAGTCAGAAAAACTAAGAGGCAGCCCACGGAATGGGAGAATATATTTGCAAATGACACTACAGATAAAGGACTGGTATCCAAGATCTACAAAGAACTTCTCAAACTCAATACACAAGAAACAAATAAACAAATCAAAAAATGGGCAGAAGATATGAACAGACACTTTTCCAATGAAGACATACAAATGGCTAACAGACACATGAAAAAATGTTCAAAATCATTAGCCATCAAGGAAATTCAAATCAAAACCACACTGAGATACCACCTTACGCCAGTTAGAATGGCAAAAATAGACAAGGCAAGAAACAACAATTGTTGGAGAGGATGTGGAGAAAGGGGATCCCTCCTACATTGTTGGTGGGAATGCAAGTTGGTACAGCCACTCTGGAAAACCGTGTGGAGGTCCCTTAAAAAGTTAAAAATTGAGCTACCCTATGATCCAGCCATTGCACTACTGGGTGTTTACCCCAAAGATACAGACGTAGTGAAGAGAAGAGCCATATGCACCCCAATGTTCATAGCAGCAATGTCCACAATAGCTAAATCGTGGAAGGAGCCGAGATGCCCTTCAACAGATGACTGGATTAAGAAGTTGTGGTCCATATATACAATGGAATATTACTCAGCAATCAGAAAGAATGAGTTCTCAACATTTGCTACAACATGGACGGCACTGGAGGAGATAATGCTAAGTGAAATAAGTCAAGCAGAGAAAGACAACTATCATATGATTTCTCTCATCTATGGAACATAAGAACTAGAATGATCAGTAGGGGAAGAAAGGGATAAAGAAAGGGGGGGTAATCAGAAGGGGGAATGAAACATGAGAGACTATGGACTATGAGAAACAAACTGGGGGCTACAGAGGGGAGGGGGGTGGGGGAATGGGATAGACCGGTGATGGGTAGTAAGGAGGGCACATATTGCATGGTGCACTGGGTGTTATACACAACTAATGAATCATCGAGCCTTACATCGAAAACTGGGGATGTACTGTATGGTGACTAACATAATATAATAAAAAATCATTATTAATAAAAAAAAAAAAATTCTTTCTTTGTCTTTGATTTTTGACAGTTTTATTATAATGTGTCTTGAGTTAGATCTTTTTGAGTTGAATCTGTTTGGGGGCCCTAAAAGCATTGTGAATTTGGATGTCCAAATCCTTCCCCAGACATTATTTTTTGGAATGTACTTTCTACCTACTTCAACTCCCCCCACCCCCGCCCCCCCCTTAGACTCCAGTAGTTCATATTCTACTTCTCTTGATGGTATCTCATAGTTAGGCTTTCCTCACTCTTTATTTTTTTTCCCTTGTTCTCCTTTATCTGGGTAATTTCAGAGGTCCTGTTTTCTCCTTCACAGGTTCTTTCTTCTGCTTGATCCGTTCTGCTGTCCATATTGTCTGTTGTATTTATTATTTCATTCATTGTGTTTTTCAGCTTCATAATTTGTTTGGTTCTATATCATTTCTGACTCTTTGTTTAACTTTTGATTTTGTTCATGCATTGTTTTCCTAATTTCATTGAATTATCTTTCTGTGTATTCTCATAGCTTATTGAGTTTCCTTCAGATAGTTATTTTGAATTCTTTATTGGACAAACCGCAGATCTCCATGTCTTTAGAGTTGGTTACCAGAAAATTACTGCAATTCTTTGACAGTGTCACATTTCCCTAATTTTTTCATATTCCTTGAAGTCTTGTATTGCTGGCTCCTCCAGTCTTTACCGACTGACTTCCAGAGAGAAATACCTTCTGTTAGCCGTACTAGGGATTCTGAGGGTTTCTCAAACCTTCTATGGATATCCCTGTTCCACACTTCTTGCTTCCCTCTTGTGGCAGAATTCTTAAGCTTATGTGTCTTCTCTCAATCCTGCAAAAAGCACTAGACTGAGTACTGACAGCTTGCCTTTTGCGTCTCCAAGGGCAGTGTTAAATGCTCAGGTTTGTGATCTCTCCTTAGATTCAGAATGGATGTCTGTGCATGCTCACTAGCTGTCTGGAAAAGCTTGGTCTCATCACCTGCCTGCCTGCTGCAGAATGGGGGCTTATGGGTGAGAACTGTGGAGCACTGGTTGCCCATGGGCCAGTTAGGGGGATCAGATTAGTGGGTGGGGTGACCCCAGCATCTTGTTGGTTGGCCTTTTAATGGAGTCCATGGTATGGTTAATGGGATATTTGTTCCTTTAACATGTATGTTTTAAGCTTTGGCTATTTTTCTCCCAACCAGTCACTACCCCTCCAGTTGCAAAGCTTATGACTTGATACTCTCAGTGGGATGAGAGAGAAATGGTGCTCTTTGCCAGCATCCCATACAGATTGGAAAGCTGGCTGCTCACTCACAAAATTTCACTTTTAACCATGGGAGAGATCATGGGCTAAGATGGGTACTGGGTTCTTTGCACTCTGACCTGTGCCCCCTTGTAGGAGAAGTAACATGAGTAAAGTCAAATCATTCCTCTTATCCTCACAACATGTCTAGTCATGGATTTTTCTTGCTCACATGGTGTACTGGAACTTCTCCACTGGACTCCGACACCTCCACAAAGGCCCTCTTATCCATGGATAATTGTCTAAGTTAGCTTTCATTTCCTGGACCTTGGCTTAGAGGGGATGAAGTCTATTCATGGGCCAGTTTTGGGTCTGTAGTGGACCCAGGTCTGTATACCTATTACTTGCTACACAGGTGGATGAGATGCCTCCACAGTCCCTTAGTGTATGGTGCTGGATCCTGCAGCTCCCATAAAGGCACTTATGTCTGTAGATGGATGCCATTTTTTTTGTTGTTGAGGGGGGCATACAGTTGAGTGATGTCTTATTCAGCTGTGTTCCTGACATCATTCTCCCCCAGAGAAGATATTTTTTAATGATCTGATTTTTTAGAAATATATTGATATCTAGGTGTGGTCTATCTTACCAATGTTCTGTGTGTATTTGAGACAAATGTGTATTTTGCCATTGTTTGGTTAAATGTTATATAGATGTCAATTAGGTTAGGTTGGTTTATAGTGTTGTTCAAGGCTTCTGTATTCTTACTGAGTGTTCTGTCTGCTTGTTCCACCAATTATTGAGAGAGGGATATTTAAATCTTTGACTATAATTGTGGAATCATCTATTTCTGTTTGTTGTTCTTTCAGTTTTCACTGCATGTATTTTGTAGTCTGTTGTTAGTTGTATCAATATTTAAGATTACTATGTTCTCTTGATGAATTGACTCCTTTATCATTATGAAATGACTCTCTTATAATATTCTTTGCTCTGAAACTCATTTTATCTGGTATCAATAGAATTACTTCAACTTTCTTTTGATGAGTACTACTGGTGTAAATATTTTTTCCATTCTTTTACTCTCTTAAATATTTTTTTATTGTCATAAAATACGTGTAACATAAAATTTACTGTTTTAACCATTTTCCATTGTATAGTTTTGTAGCATTAACTACGGTCATATTGTTGTATCCATCCTTTTACTTTTAACCTATTTGTTTCTTTATATTTGACGTTGATTTGTTATAAGCAGCAGATAGTTGGATATTGATTTTTAAAAATGTAGTCTGGCAGTCTCTTTAATTGAGTTGTTTAGACTGTTTATATGTAATGTAATTCTACCATTTTACTATTTACCGTTCTCCTTTTTTCTGTATTTCTCCCTTTTTGGATTGATTTTTCATGATTCCATTTTATCTCCCTTGTTGGCTATTACTTGTAACTCTTTGTTGTTATTTTGTGGTTGTTTTAGGGTTTCTAGCATCCTTCATTATCTTAATAGAGTATTTCTATAAGTAGTGCTATTCCACTTTAAATGTAGTGTAAGAATCTTATCACAATATACTTCCATTTCTCTTTCACCATTGTGGTATTGTTGTTATACGTTTCACTTCTACATATATTATAAACCCCACAATGTACTATTATTTTTGCTTGAAATGCTTATCTTTCGTAAAGATTTAAATAGTGAGGATAAGGTCTTTTATATTTCCAGTGTAGTTACTATTTTTGATTTTCTTCATTCCTTTGTGTAAACTCAGATTTCTGTCTAGTGTCATTTTTTTCTGCTTATAGGTCTTTCTTTATCATTTCTTACAGTGAAGCTTTGTTGGTATTAAATTATTTTTATTTTTCTGTATCTGCAAACATGTTTATTTCACCTTTGTTTCTGAAAGACATTTTGGCTTGCTATAGAAACCTAGTTGACAAATATTTTTCTCTCAGTTATTTGAAAATATTTTTTCACTGTCTTCTGGCTAACATTGCTCCAGTGAAATATTCCATGTAATGATTTGTTTCTGTGTACATGCTATTTCTTTTTCTCTGCTTTTAAGATTTTCTCTTTTCACAGATTTTAAGTAATCTGATTATATTGTGCTATAGTGTTATTTCCTTAAGGTTTTTGTGCCTAGGGTTCTGTGAATATTTATTTGAATCTGTGGATTTATAATTTTCATCAAATTTGGAAAATTTTTGGTCAGTTCTTTTCCTTTTTTCCATTCTCTTATTCTGTGGTGACTCTGCATGTATTATACTGCTTAAAGTCCTCTCACAGCTCACCAATACTCTGTTAATTTTGTTTTTAAACCTGTGCTTCCTTTTGGATAATTTCCACTGATAAGTTTTCATGTTACTGTTCTTTTCTTCTATGGTATCTAATCAGCTTTGAATCCTGTTCTGTTTGTATTTCATCTCAGACATTGAGGTTTCCCTGTCTAGAAGCATGATTTAATTTTATTTTTTCTGCTTCTCTACTTACCATGTTCATTTTTTTGACCTTATGAACCACAGTTATATCACTTTTCTATTTTTATTAATTACTTTATTATTTTTTAAAGATTTTATTTATTTATTTATTGGGGGGGATGGGGCAGAGGAAGAGGGAAAGAATCTTCAGGTAGACTCAGCACTGAGTGTGGAGCCTGATGTAGGGCTAGATATCATGACCTGAGACAAAATCAAGAATTGGACACTTAACCAGCTGAAACACCCAGGTACCCCCACTTTTTAAAATGTACTTTTCATTTTGTCATTTGTACCATTTTGGAGCCAGTTTCAGTTGATTGATTTTTCTCTCCATTACTTCGCCTTACTGTCTTACCTTGCTTTCCATGGTTGTAGTTTTTGATTAGAAATAGTTTCATCCTTTTAGTCTTTTTTTTTTAAGATTTTGTTTATTTATTTGAGAGAGAGAGAGAGAGAGTGTGTGAGCGAGCATGAGCAGGGGGAGGGGCAGGCTAAGCAGGGAACCAGATGCGGAGCTTGATCCCGGACCCTGGGATCATGACCTGAGCTGAAGGCATATGTTAACTGACTGAGCCACCCAGGCGCCCCTGATTCTTTTAGTCTTGATATAAGATTTTTTATAGGGTCACTTTTGTGTTACTACTGAGGCAAAATCCTCCCGAGAATTTTTTCTGATGTTTTGTGGGTTATGAGATTATTTACTCTGGCTGAATGTTTGGTCTACAACAGCATAGGCTCCCATTATTGGAAACAATAAGGAATGCTAGTTAATGTCTTAAAGGAATTTCTTGAAAGCACTGTAGAGCTACCAAGGCAGCCAAGACTTGGGTGTCCAAAATTAGTGGTGTAAGCATTTGTTTTAAATTTAAAAAATAAGATTGCTTTTAATTAAAATCATTTAAGATTTTTGTATTTATGTGTTCTTTTTAAGTTAAAAATTGAACAGTTGTTAAAAGATAAAATTTTCTGTTGCCTCTGAGTTGGTGTGGTGAAGTATAGTGGAAATGACCTCGTACTTGGGAAATGAGAATATGGGTTGTGATTTTTCTCATGACCAGCCACGTAATCTCTTGCCATTCACTTTATATCTCTAGATGGGCTTTTATTTCTTCATCTGTTCTAAAATTTTACAGTAATTTTTATTTTTATCACCAGTGTAGCTAATTGAGGTGTTTTATATATATAAAATTTTATGAAGAGCTTTTACGTGTTTCTGCTGCAGCTCACCCAGGTACATTAATATCTGAGTTTCTCATGTAGCATTAATTTATGGCATAAAGTATAATTTGATGGGATAGATTCTTTTATAGATAATTCATAGCTACTAAATAAAACTCATTTCCTAGAATAAGGGAGTAAATAAGTGGTTGCCAAAGTGTACTGAGGGGTTCATTTACACCTCACATGGAGTTAAGAGACTAGTTCCAAATTGTATATCTAGATGGGTAGAACTGGTATTAGAACTAACTTTCGGCTTCTTAACTCATGCTTTGTTATGCAGGCCCCACCCCCTATTTGAATGCCATTTCCCTGTTATCTGCATAGGCTGTCATTTGTAAAATTCACTAATATATGTAACTGATTTTATTTCATCTTCATAGCACTCTATGAAACAGTGTTTTACAGATGAGTAAACTGAAATCCGGAGAGGTCGATTTGGGTGTACCACATGTGGGAAGGGATGAGTCTGGACTCAAATTCTACTCTTTCCTCCAAATTCTGTTTATTTTCACCATGCCATTATTTTCGGTGAGCATAGGAAAGTGAATACTGAGTTTCTTGAAATGGTTGAAGTACTTTTTCCCCCCTTTCATTTAAAGCAAATATGGCATGCGTGTATATGAAATATTTATTTATACTTCTGGCTTAGCTATTTTTTTTTTTACTCATCTTTGTGGCATTAGTTTTGATGTATCTTCCTCAGGGAGGTTTTACTTACTCACTCAATGCCCTGCTTAAGGGCTAGGTCAATTTTCCCACTTACTATTTGAAACCCTCAGAAGATCTGGTGATTGTTTTTACAGTAAACATTCATAAACCTTTATTTGTGATTGTATTTTAAAAAGAATCAGAGAACAAAATTAATTTTTTATTGAACCCGACAAAATATGATTTATAGGTTAAAAATTATGTGGAAAATGAAAAATGGATAAAGTGTAAGAGTAGTTAGCCACATAATGTGATGAGACTGAAGAAAATATATTTTATTTGTAGGTGAGATACCCCTCCTATTATGAGTCATAATCCAGTTAATCTTTTTAATATAATAACTGTATGATTCTCAAACCACATCTCTCTTTGACAAGATTCGCAAGCTCAGATAGAGCTTAACTTTTCACAGTGAGTCAGAGGCTTAGGGTTAAAGTTCAGTCTCTAACTTTAAACCCTTATAGTTTTGAGTTGCAGTGTGTTTTTCTTAAGGTCTTGTGTGTATATTTTCTTTCCTTGCTAGAGCTCTGGAAAGGGGCGTAGTCCTCGTGGAAGGGTCTTCATGTGTTCCTCCTACCAGCTGGGGAAGCTTGGGTTTTGCACTCTCTGGCTTCTGTGCGGCATTTGTGAGCTGCCTGATGTATTTGACACCCGTGTGACAGCAAAGAAGTATGCGAGCTGAGCAGTGTGCGGTAGGGCCCAGCTGTGTGCATTTATCTGTACAGCAGGCCAAGGAGCAGCAGTTAGCCAGATCTGACAATCAAACAGGAGCACTTTCTACCTCCACTCCGGAGTGCATTTTAATGTTGTGTGTGTTTACCGACTAGTTGGCATTTGACACAAAAGAAATTGTCAGAGCTGGGTTTTTTCCCCCTTCACTCTTTAGTGTGCTGGTCTATGATAGTTTCCCCCAATATACTTTATTGCATATTATAAAAATATACATTTTCTAAAACAAAGTAAGAAATCATGGCATCTGCAGTGTTATCCTGGATTTTACATTAAGAATTAGTAGGTAATATGTTTGAGTTAAATAGGTAATGTGTTGACTAGGCAGTATGTTTACATAGTTCAGAAATGAAAGCAGTACACCTGGAATGTTTGGAATAGCCTTGTTTCACCCATGTCCCCTTCTAGTCATTTCCCACCTCTACCTGATAGGTAACCGCGTGAATTGTTTGTCACATATCCTTTAGGTTTTTGTATGCACATATAAGCAGATATTTTGCCCCTTGCCTTTGACTTCCTGAGAGATTCTGGATAGCTTTTTATTTCACTAACAGGGAACCTTCCTCATTCTTGTTTACTGTTGCATTGTATCTCATTTTGTGCAGGTACCGTGGGTTATCTAACCATTCCCTATGGATGGACACTTGCATTGTTTCTAATCTTTTTGTTTAGTTGAGATAAAATTTACATGCCAAAATACTCATTCTTTCAGAGTGTACAATTAAGTGGTTTTAGTATGTTTCCAAGCTTTTCTACAAATAATGATCCAGTGGGTAAACGTGTAATACATTCTTCTGAACATGGTGCAAGTATATCCATAGAAAAAAATCTTCAGAAATAGGATTTCTGAGTCAATGGGCAAATGCATTTAAATTTTTGTAGGAATTGTCAGTTGCTGTCCGTTGGTATTGTACTAATTTGCGCTCTTGAGTATGAGAGGATTTTTTCTCCATAGTCATGCTCAGAGTGACTTTGCCTTTTTTTAAAAACAATTTTAATTTTTAAGAAATATGTGAAGGTCATGAACTACCAGTTTAATATTAATTCCTGATTGATTTCACCGAGGTAGAGATGACCCAGACTTCTTTTTAAGTTCATAAATATTATTGTTTATAATTGATCTATTAGCTAATTGGTAAAATTGTAGGCTGCGAATGTTGATACACAGAACGGATTACAGACGTGTGGTCTTAAGTGGAGCGGTTTCTGGATCTGCATTCTTTCCTGCCATATAGATATACTGATGCTCACAGTATCAAAATTAAAATTTCCAGTGGAAAGAGACCATTTGTATTCTCCTTGCTCTGTAGTAGGAACATTCCTGTAGAATTTTATCCCTTTGATACAGCCTTCCAAGTTCTAATGTTTTATACCTGTCTGATACACTGGACTTCAACTGATCTGGGAAGTGGTGGTTTTTATAATGATGTAGCTAAAGTATTAATTAAAAGTAGAGTTTCAGGCTCCATTGATGCCTGTTGATCTATGGGACAGGTCTACTGCTGTTTAATCTCATTAAGGTAGAGTATTTAATTCCTTAGAGGAGTTGACCTTTGTGCTCCTTCTTATACACAGGGTAGCTTTATAGACTTGCCCGAGGAGATCTTCAGGTGGTATTTATTTGTTTATTCATTTTAAGGTGGCATTTATAAGGCAGAGCCGTTTCAAGTTTTGGTTTTCATGTGCGTTTGAACTATTCAAGGATTTTAACAACGGGTTAAATTTTGGGGGGAGACATTTAAGTGTTCTGTCTATAAAAATGACTGGTAAAAGGTTCATGGGAAAATGCGGGCTTTCCTGAAGTCGAAGTGACAATTGAGATATAGATTTGGATTAAATTTGTGATGAAGTGCATAAATGTGTAAGCATATGCATGGAAATATCATTAGTTTTTTCTATGCCCCAAATAGTGGCTAATGTTGAAAACAGATAAGCCACTTCACCAATGATTTATGTAAACTAATGGTTTGTGTTAGTATTCTAGGTTCTTCATAAAGGAAAACTGTTCATAGTTTAACGGGTAAGCCAGTCTTACCATTGTAGATGAGAAAATACCTAGAGTCCAAGCAGAAAGCTTTCACTAAATAAATAGGCCAGAATTTTGTATGGGTAAACTTGAGTGTTTTGCCTCTCTTAGATCAACCCATTGCTATGTTTCTATTCCTTTTTTCTTTATTTACCTTGGATAATTTGCAAAAAGATACAGAAAGATTTACGTTCTGCCCAAAGGGTGTTTTCTCTGGACTACTGTGGGATGGGTCTATGAAAAAAAGCTGCTTTCTTGGGGTAGGGGAAAGTGATAGGGTCCCTATGTCTGGTTGAGCAGGTTGTTGACTGCATATGACAATGTCCTTTGCAGCAGGTGGGGGCTAAATAAACACACAGTTTGTGTTCATCAAGCCATGGAATAGGGCTGCAGTGACCCAGAGCAAGGCATACCATTTTGTAATTCTTACAAAGGTGCTGATAACAGCCTGAATATGCATCTTATTGTAGTTTTATTTGAAAATCAGTTGTTTCTGCCATTCCTGTTTTTTTGTCCTTTGAGAAATTTTCTGTAGTATATAGATAATTCCTATGTGTGTGTGTAAATACACACACACACACACACACATAATGCCATTTATATGCCATGTGGACTCTTTCTCTCTGTGTCTCTCTCTGTCTGTCTCTCTCACACCCCCCCCCCATATACGTTAGGTAGTCTTTGAAGAAAAAATCCCTCAGAGGAGGACATCACCTTATATGTATTCAGTTCTTTATGAAATACTTTATAATACGGGGTCCTCTCTTAGTTACTTTGTTTGGACAGCATGGTGCTGTTTGGGAAGACAGAGAAATGGCCTCAGACAGTGCTAGCTGTGGATGCTTAAAAATGTTTCTTCATAAAATTGGAAAAGAAAAGAAATGAAGATGCCTAACTCGGATTTAGTACGTATTCTAGAAATGAAAGATCACTTTAAAAAAGTAATACGTAAGTGGATACTATATCAAATAAACGTTTATAGGATGAATAAATCTTCCAAATATCCTGACATTCTGTAAATGGATACTGTGGTTTGATTTGCTATTTCCAGTGTTCGTGTGATAGAAGGATTCAGAAGCTGCTGTGTCTCAAGCAGATTATACAGACAGGAAGATGTGCTCTGGAAGACTGTATAGGGTGTCTCAAAAGGTGATTCTAGTGATGAAAAAGACCCTGGTGTTAAAGAAACATGTCAGGATTGGTGAATCAAATTGTTTCATGGACTATGAGAGTGAATAAAATCATTATTTCTAAATTAATGCTTTATGCAATGTGTAATTTAAATGTATGTAATGAAATGAATACATTTTATAATAGACATTTGGCTGATTTCTATCTCTAAAAATTTCTACATTCAGGTTGGCTAAGTTTTTCTTGGTATTGTCTTACTGGAAAAATAAGGGGTTGTCTTATATTCTGATCACTTTATATTCAGTCACCTGTAATCATTATTATTTCTAAACAGAAACTGAGGCTTCTTGAAGAGCTTGAAGATACTTGGCTCCCTTATCTGACCCCCAAGGATGATGAATTCTATCAGCAGGTAAGATCTTTTCATATTTTTATCAGTTGGTATTGATTTGTTCTGATCTAAGAAGCAGCTGTGGTCTGGAGAGGTTAAAGTGAAATGGTCTGATTTGGTCATCTAGTGACCCCCAGAACATCCCGGCTCCTTCCCAGTCTGCTTTCTGCTGTGAACCTAGGGCTTTGAACAGTGGACTGCTTTCTTCATCCCCCAACATTCCATGCTTTCTTCTCCTTCCTTGCCTCTGCTCCTTCTGTTTCTTCTGCATAGAATATCCTTTTGCCCCTTACCTTGTTGCCAGATGGCTAATTCTTCAAGACTTCACTTAACACATCACCTTCTTTGTGAAAGTTTCCTTGACTTACTTTACCTAAAAGTCGACTCGACCACACTCTGTTCTGTGCTACTTGCACCTTATAAATACCTCTATCCTGCTTATCGCGTTGTATTGTAGTTATGGGATTCCGTGTCTCTTTCCCTGTACTCTTTCAATTACAAGTGATAAACACCCCAACAGACTCATTGTAGCAAAAGGGGAATTTATTGACTTTCTTAACTTAGATGTGTAGGAGCACATGACTGAATCCACCTTCTCAAAAGGTGTCATCTGATCCCTGCTTTTCTGTGTGTCATGGTTCGGCTCTCCTCTGTGTGACTTCATGCTGGCTAGGCTCTGACCTGCTAGCATATGTAGGAGGTGTCTGACAGCCCAAGGGGTATATGGTCTTAAGCCCATGGGATCTTAGAAGAAGGTAGCCAGTTCTTTTTTTCTGGTTCCATCTGATTTCCCTGGGAGTGATCTTTTTGGCCTGGTTTGAGTCCTGGGCCTATTCCTGAACCAGTTATAGTGTTCTGGGGCATGAGATGCTCCCGTGTGCCCAGCCTCGTTCATGCACCCACTCGCGGAGTTGGGTTCAAATATGACCATTTCCACTCAAACTGCATGGCCTGTGAGTTGGAGATGGATGGTTTCCCCAGAGGAAAATTGGAGTCCTCTTCCCAAAGAAGGAGGGGAAGGCATGTTGGGCAGGTACTAATAGTCCATGTTCATCTGTTCTTTCCTGCCAGAATGTCGGCTTTTGGGGTAAGAATTGGGCCCCCTTATCTTCGTTTCTCCAGTACCTAGCATGCACTTGTGTATGGCTGATTCTCAATAGCCGCGGAAGGGAGACAAGAAGGAAGATGGTTACCATCTAACATCCAGGTCCCTTGACTTTCCACTCTCAGTTCCAGGACATTATCTGTCATCTCCATTCTCATTAGATCTTCACTGTCTTTCACCGGATCAGTCCTTTTATGGATTGCTCTAGTTTCTCCTCTTTGTCCCTCTTTCTTAATCCTTAGAACTATAGTACATTTTCTAACCAAGACATAAATCTGAGCCTGTCAACCCCCTGCTTCAGACCCGGCAGTGGCTGCTCATTGCCTGGCTCTTGCCTTTCTAGTCTTATCTCCCCAACTCTTTCATCTTCTTACGTACACTGGACTTTGGCAGGACCTCAGACTAGCCGGGCAGTCTCATGTTTTGGGCCTTCTTGCTACATCCTCCAGTGCCCTGCCTCCTCCCTTCCTTGGTGAACTTCTGTTATCTGTTAGCAACGTGTCATCTCTTGGAGGGTGTTCCCTGACACCTCCGCAGCACAGAGGCTTGCCTCTGCTTCCTCTTGTGTGCACCTGTAGTACTTTATTTGTACCTTTATTAGCTCCGTGGTTTTATTTTTATGCTTGTCTCCCCCATCCTCTGTGCTTTGTATAACACCTGGCACCTAGTAGGTGTTTAATTAATTTGCTTGGATGGATGAGTGAATTAATGCATGCATTAGTTAATTTAAAAAACAAGTTATAAAATAATGTTTTTATACACATACCCTCCTCCCAGGGGGGTAGATTCAGAAAAGGTTTTCAGGGTATGTACAGAAATGTCATATGCCAGCGTGGCAAGGTTTTCTCTTTTGAGCTTTTCTAGTTTTCCAAATTGTCTTAAATGAACAAAATAATTATCCAAAAAAATAATTATAAAATAATTATCCAAAAAACCCTTAAGACAAGTAAACCCACAAAGCACAATCAGCTCTTAAATCCTTATTACTGTTTTTATCGACAGAAGCCATCTGGTACATGATTACACACACTGCTGTAAAGCAGCTTCTGAGCCTTTCGGCTTTGGTACAGTGCAAGTGGGAGTAGTACATGAAGAATTAAACACAGAGGTTATCAGCCGCTGTGCTCAGAGCCAGCCCTACACCGGGGCAGGAAAGGAAACGCAAAGGCAAACAACAACTATCAAGGCTGCTCTTTTATCTTTCCAAGACCCACGACAAGTCTGAATACCAATATCTAATCACTTTAAGTGCACCTTATAATAGGGTTAGTGCTTCAACAGACCCTTAGTAAAGGAAGTCTATTCTCTTAAGAGACGAAGTGAAAACACTTTTTTAATGACATGAATAATAGAAAGTTCAGACCGACGTGGGGTCCCTTCAGGAGGCCCTGGCCACAGGAACGCCAGTGCAGCTGCCAGTCACAAAAGCAAGACTTTTTGCAGCTTCCCTGTTGAGTGTGTGTGTGTTGACCCTTACTGTGTGCGTTCAGTCCTCACAACTCCCTCGTGCATTTATGCCACAAATGTGCATTCAGTGACTGCTCTTCTTCAGGCTTGCAGTGTTTGAGGTAGGTATTATCTTCCTCTTCTAGAAATTTCTCTTTAGATCCAGAGTAAGCTCCATATGTGAGCAGCAGAGGTGGAGTCCACGCCCACATTTATCTGACTCCGAAGGCCCCTGCTCCTGCTCTTTCTGCTCTGTTGTGCACCTCCCAGTGCTCAAATACCCTGTTCAAATTCAAACACCCTCAGAGACATTTTTTGGTTTCGTCTGACAAGACCACAGAGAGAAAAGAAATAAAACAACAATAACAAACCTGAAGTAGAAAAGTAGAGAGAAGTTCTGTGGGTTCACCAGAGAGCACAAGGAAATGAGGAACTGCCTAGTCCAGAAACAAACCCTGGCTTCCAGATCCATGAGTGCTACCTCTCGTATCCGGAGAAAACGCCTCTCTCCTCGGTGCGCCCACCTGCTTTCAGTTACTGTGTACTTCCTTACCTCAGCCCTCTGAGGCAGGGGTTTTTTAAAATCCCGTTTTAGAGATGAGAAAACCGAAGCACAGAGGGGTTTAAAGTTTTGTTCAAGGCTTTTATTTAATAAGCAAGAAGCGTCAAGACCCGGGTTTGAGCCCAGGCGGCCTGACTCCTGGATCGGACTCTGAGTATCATCCTACTGTGTCTCTTGGTGCTTCTGGGATCGCTCTGCTTTCATCGCCACTATCCCTCACCTCTCTTGATCCCTGACCTCCCCTCTGACCTCCAGGGCTCCAATTCCAACTGCCTGTTGGGGGCTCTGCCTGGAAGTCTTGCAGGGGCATCTAACCCAACATGATCCGTATGCATTCATTACTGACTTCATTGAACACCGATATTTAGCTTCCCCGCCCTGTGCAGGTAATGTTCTAGGCATTAGAGATGAAGTGGTGAAAACCAAGAGAAGAGTCCTCCTTCTTTGAGTTTATTTTCTTTTGAGGTGGGATATGGGGGGGGGGCAGGGAGCAGAAATAAAAAGAAAGCCGGAAAATGAACGTCGGAAGGGCAAACAGGTATGGAGAGGAAGGAGGTCAGAGGGCACCATAGGGAGGGGGATTGCAACTTTGGGGGGTCCAGGGAGGCCTTCTTATAGTGACTTTTGAACAAACCCCTTATGGAGGTGTGGGAGCAAGCCATGTGGACACTTGTGGGAAGAATGTTGTGGACTCAGGGAAGAGCAGAGCCCCTGAGGTGTATCTGAGGAGGAACACCCAAGGCCAACACACCCGGAGCGAAGTGAGAGAGTTGAGAACAGAAGGGATGAGATCAGAGAGCCATGGCCGATGATATGGGAACTTGCCGTCTGTGCTGGGCATGTCGGCCGTGACTCTGAGTAACACGAGATGCCGTGAGAGGCTTTGGAGTGCAAGTGGGACAAGCTCTGAGTCACCTTTTGGTAAGGATCCGTTTTAAGGGATCCTGCTGTTCAGTCTCTTCTCTAGGGGCCATCCTCCTTGTGCTCTTCACCAAATCAGAAGTCCTTGCTGTCCTCCCCTTCCACCCATTGCTTCAATCCCTCGTTTGGGCACTGGGCCCTGGCAGGTCCGCCTCTTCACAAACCCTCAGGGTGTTTCTTCTTTGCCAGCTCCACCAGCACAGTCTTTGGTCAGGCCCTCATTTATCATCTTAGACCAGCACAGTTTCCTAGTCTACCTGGTGTTCCTTGTGCCCTCTCCAATACCATCAATATCGTGTTCCTCTCAATATGTCTGACTTGTCACTCCTTGCTTTATAAGTTTTGCTCGGTCTCTCTTGCCTGTGAGGTAGAGTTCACCCTCCTCAACATGTCCTCTAAGGCCACTGACCGTATGACCCCAGACTACCTCTCTGGTCTCATCTCTACCCATTGCCTCACGTGGAGTCCGACCGTAGACTCTTGCCCCTCAGAGTGTCTTGCTACACCCTGGGCCTGCTGTGACCTTTCATCCTTCCACGCCTTTGTGCTTGTTATCCCCTGGGTGTGGAGCACCCTTATCTCCTCTTGTGTCTGGTGAGCATCTACTCACTCTTGAAGACCTTGCTGAAATACGACCTCTTCTGTGAAGGTACCGGGAAATGCCATGTGTTTTACTTTCAGAAAATATTAAAAATCCGGCCACCTCCCACCACCTCCGGCGCATACGCTGTGGCCAGAGCTCCCATCGTCTCTTTCCCAGATGGTTGCAGAGCCTCCTGTCTGTGTTCCCACAGCATCTGTAGCAGTGCCTTTTCTGAAACCTCAGTCAGCTCGTTACACTTTCTTGCTCAGAGCCCTCTGAGAGCTTCCCATCGTGTTCAGAGTAAAAGCCTGGGACCTTACATTGACCCACAAAGCATAGTAAGAGCTCGCTCCCTGCTTCTGCCGCCTGTCCTCTTGCCATCTGGCATTCTTGCCGTCTGGGCATCAGCCAAGCACACTGCTGCCCCCACGGCCTTTGCGCTTAATGTTCCCGTCAGCCTGGGACTCTCTTTCCCCCCCAGGTATCCGTGGGGCTTGTCTACTCATTTCTTGCATTCCTCTGCCCAGATGTCACCTTATCAAAGGCCCTCTCTGACCAGGCTGTGTGAAAGGGGAACATTCGTCGCGGCATTCTCATCCTCCTTAACTTGGATTTCTTTTTTCCCGTAGCACTTATCACAATCTAAAAGAATGTATGTTTTACTAAATAAATAACTCAATAATGAATTCATAAAATACTATGTATATTATGAGCCACATGTCCTGTGTATTTATATACCATCTATATAAATATGAGCTCCTGGAGAGCATATCAACGTTTTCTTCTCTTCATATTCCTAGCACCTCATGCTTTGCAAATAGTACGTGCTCAATAAATACGTATTAAATGAGAATTTTCCAGATTCCCTTCCTGCTTCTTTATTCCCTGCCCCCACAGTAGTATTTTCATACTTCCCTTGTGATAAGTCTTTCTTTAGCTACTGGTTTTTATTTTTATCTGTGCTGGTAAACTATGAGATGCCGTAAAACAGGGGCTGCCTTGTTTTTATCATTGTGTTTATGGCACTTTATACAGTATCTGGTGGAAAGCAGATATTCAGTAAATTTTAAACAAACAAAAAATGAACCACTGATTTGGGGCGCCTGGGTGGCTCAGACGGTTAAGTGTCCGACTCTTGATTTCAGCTTGGGTCTAGATCTCAGGGTCATGAGTTCAAGCCCCATGTTGGGCTCCATGCTGGGTATGGAGCCTACTTTAAAAAAAAAAAAAAAGAACTATTGAGCGAGTGAATGAACGAACAAACATCTCTGGGTCACTTTGTAGCAAACCGCATGTTATGCCAAGACTCAGTTGTGATAGCTGTAGCAGGGCCAATGCAGTGACCTCAGAAGAGAGCCTCCTTTGGGAGACAGCTCAGCATCACGCAGCAGGAGGTTGGCCGGTTGGGCCAGATGTGTCCAGCCCATTTGTCTTGGGATGGCTACCAAGTCTTAAGCATGTTACAATGAAAACTATATAGAAAATGTTATAACTGATAATGCATACATTTCTATAGAGTGCAGAATACAAAGTGTTACCAGCAAAATCTGTTAACAGCCAGATTAGAAGTAGAGTCCCTTGACATCACAATATTTTTTAAATGAAGTACATTTCCCAAGTCACTTGAAGATTTTAAATTTAATTTCACTCTACTGAGGGTTGAGTTCCACTGGTTTCATTTAGGTGAGCCTCCTGTAAAACTGGTATCTTACTCATTTAGCAACATGTCTGTCTCTGTATGATGAAATTCTTTCAGAACCATCCCTTGATTTGAGAGGAGAAGCAGTAGAGTTCTTATAAAATGGCTTAAAATAGGTGGAAAATAAAGCTTATTCGCCAGAAAACCTAGCATTACGCATGTTTCGGCCATTGATAAAGGCCTGGCGTGTTGGTGGTTTATATCTAAAATACCTTTCTAGCCGCTTATTAAAATCATCATTTAGATCATGAAACCTTCTGTAGATCTCAAGAGATATATTAGGTGACCAGACAACTATTAATGCAATTGCATGACTCTATACTCCTTGGCAAAACTTTAATGGGATTCAACAACAAAAAAAATTCTGACATATTTGAAAATCTGCCAACAGCTGTTCCAAATTCTTGTGTGATATCTGCTGTTTTACATGTACCTGTCCAAAATGGAAAGGGAACTTACTCGCTTGCCAGAATGAATTAATATTCAATTATTTAATGTTCAGCTCTTTTCCAGAGTTACTCGTAGTTCTCTTTAAAGAAACACCACGTGGTGCTTTAAGGTATCAGGCACTAGTCTAATTACTTGATAAATAATTAGAGTGGGCATTTAGGATGGGGGATTTTCTCTTGGATTTTTTTTTCTTTTTTGAGATAGTGACCAAATTAGCCAGTTCTTATTATTTGTATTTTTTGTGTTAAAATCATAATTTCCTAGAGCATTCAGCAGCATTCCAGATGAGATTTAAATTAGAACCAGAAGTTAATATTGACACGTTTTGAAAGTTCAGGGTCATCAAAAAGAATATCCTGGCAAATATAAGAAATGTCGTGAAAATTAAGAATTTCTGAATGCAACATCTTTTCCCTGATTTTCTAATTTAAAAAGTATTTTACATTTACTTTGGCAAATTTGAAAAACACACAGATGTCTAAAAAAGAAAATTAAAATTATGTCTAAGCTCACCACCTATAGATAACCACCATAAACTTGTGACCATATTTCCCCCCCAGTTTTCTTTTCTGTATTTATCTATATACATTTGTTTCCTTTTTAAGCTGAGACCCTGTTGTCTCAATATCTGGTTACTAATTTCTTGTTTAATAAAATTTTTTTACGCTTTTCACAAAACAGTACAGAAATTTTTCCAAAGTATGTTACTTTAGCATTCCATCACATGAATATACCATTTTACCTGTAATCCCCTATTGGGCATTTTGGTGGTTTTCAGCTTTTAATTATTGTAAAGAACAGTATGGCAAATATCCTTATAATCTTGGTACATTTCTCTAATTATTTCCCTATGATAAATTCTTAGAAGTAGGATAACTGGATGGAAAAATATGAGCATATTTAGGGTGTGGCGAATTTTGTCCAACTGGCTGTAAGCAAGGTTGTAATAATTTGCATTGCTAATTGTAGACTATAAGAATATTTGATTTTGCCTCACCAGCAGTGTGTATTACTATGATAAAATTTTATTTTTTGCAAATTTTATAGGCAGACTAAGTTAAATATAATTTAATACAAATTATGTTAATTTATATTTTTTCTTGACCAGTGCAGTTCATTTTTTTTCTGTATTTAAGAGTCTTCTCCATTAATTTATGTGTGAATTTCTCTACTGGTACATATTATATATGTGTGTGTATATATATATATATTTATGTATATATGTATGTATGTTTACGTATATATACATATATTTAAATTTGGAAAGGTTCTTTATTAAGAATATTAAACCCATTTTTGCCATCTAGATTGCAAATAGTTTTGTCCAGTTAGTGTTTGCCTTTTTATTCTATAATTCTTTTTATGCAGAAGTTTAAAATTTTATATGTTCAAATGTATCAGTCTTTTAAAAACAGTTTATTGATGAGCTGTGTGTATGTACAATTTATATAAAATTCACCTTTTAAGATTATACAATTCAGGGGCGCCTGGGTGGCACAGCGGTTAAGCGTCTGCCTTCAGCTCAGGGCGTGATCCCGGCGTTCTGGGATCGAGCCCCACATCAGGCTCCTCCGCTATGAGCCTGCTTCTTCCTCTCCCACTCCCCCTGCTTGTGTTCCCTCTCTCGCTGGCTGTCTCTATCTCTGTCGAATAAATAAATAAAATCTTTAAAAAAAAAAAGATTATACAATTCAGTAATTTTGAGTAAATTTGTAGAGTTGTACAACCGTCGCCGCAGTAGTTTTAGTGTATTTCCAGACCCCCAAAAGATCCCGCCTGCCTCTTTGCAGTTGTCAGCCTTCTTTCCCACTCCTGGCCCAGACCCTCACTAATCTGTTTCCTATCAATCTTAGATATTTTTTATTCTCTTACTCTTAGAGGCAAGTCTTGAGTACTTATATTTGAGCCAGCCAAGGGCTTGGGGATATAGTGGAGAATAAAACTGCTACCATGTCCTTCTTCTGGGAGATTCAGTCTTGCAGGAGAGATTATTAAACAAATAATAGTTCAAAGAAATATGTAGTTATGGATTGAGAAGCGCTGTGAAAGATAAATGAGAAGTGTGTGATGAATGGTAATGGGGGATATGTGTTTCAGGGGGGCAGTGCAGGGAAGGATTCTTTGAGAAAGTGGCTGCAGGATGAGAAGGGACTGGCAGGTATAGATTTGGGAGGAAGAGCCTGCCCTAAAGGGGAGGTGCTGAATGCTGGCCTCTTGAGGCCTGTGGGAAAAGAGGCTGATGTGGTCGGAGGGGAAAGGACATGAGAGATCACTGAAAAAAAACTGGGGGGGGGGGGGATACTTTCCCATGTCATTATTACTGTTTTATTTTTAGAATGCTCTTTTTAATGTCAAGGTATTTACATGTGATACTCATATGGCTATGTGAATTTCCCAGGTTCTTAGAGTTAATATTCCCCTGTGTTAAATCTGTCTTCTGCAGTCTCCAGCCCCACTGTATATTGAACGATGGCCGCAAGCTGTGTGTAGATGTGTGTGTGTGTGTGTGTGTGTGTGTGTGTGTGTGTGTGTATTATCTCCAGTCTTCCTCCTCTCTCAGTCCCAGAGGGAGTGTGTTCCCAAATTAAGTTCTTGGGAATTATCTTACTTTTCGTTAATATTTTATACTGAGGATTATTTAAAGAACCCAGAATCGTTAAGAAATTATGGAGAAATTTCCTTCTTAACCACTGCTGTTAGTTAGATGTGTTCAAGTATACCGAGGCCTTAGGGACTTGCTCAGAGAACCAATTGAGTGATAGAATTAGAGCTACTGCTCATGGCTCCAGAATATTCCATGGTTGATGACTAGATTACATTGCTCTCTTCATGAGCTGCATAAACAGAAAGTATGGTATTTCTCTTTTTATTTTTCAAATGGGATAAACGAGTATAGAAACTATAAATCCTAAATGCATCCCTGACAGTCTCACTGGTAATTCATAGTGGTGTGCCACAGAACTCTGCTCTCCGTCACTTTCAATTTACGATCACACACCTCAGATAGGCACTCTGAGAAGCAGGGCAATCCTACTACGCTTCCCAGTAAGGTCATTTTTCCATATGCAGGCTTGACGACTTCATTTTTCTTCTGCGTACACAGACTTCCCACATTCCTTCCGTTTCCTGCATCCTGGATCAGGCAGAATGGGCTAGATAATGCTGTAGTAACAACAACCCTCAGATCTCAGTGGCTTCCCCCAGCAACATTTCTTACTCGTTCTACATGTCATTTGTGGTTGGCAGAAAATCACTACCCATTAAAGTAGTAACTCAGGGATTCACGTAGCCACTAGCTGGTGTCTATGCCAAAAAAGAGCGTTCTGGAGGGTGTGTTACTGGCGATGAAGTGCTCCGGGCTAGATGTGATAGCCGTCGTTTTTCTGGACACAAACAGTCCCATGTTTCATCCAACATGACGAGGCCAGGAAGCGTAATTCCACACTGGGTCCAAAAAGCTGGGTGATGGCAGTGGAGTCCAGAACTATCTGGCAAGCAGCCCACGTGACCAGCACACATTTTAGCTAGTGATTTGTTTTGCAGTGATTTGTTTTGTAGTTATGGATTGAGAAGCGCTGTGAAAGATAAATGAAAAATTGAAGTGTGAAAAATTGAAGTGTCCCCTCTCTCTTCCTCTAAAAACTCCTTGAAACTTAGTCATTTGTCTATTATCGAGTTTATAGTCCTCTCTGAATTTGGGTCCTCTTTCTCCTTCCAGTTTATTCCGATACAGGAAATACCTTTCTTCTGATCCAAATGTTTTTTGATCATATATACGCCTGTTAGTAACAAATTTTAAGCATATACAATGGTGTCCTACTAAGTGTTAAAGAATGGGTTGCCTGGGAAAAAATAAACCAGCCTTGATTTTTAGTGTTACCTGATTTCTGTGGTATAAATACTTCTCCATGGCCAATTTCAGGCTACCGACATGATGTCACTGAATGTGCAGTTGGGAAGCGATGTACACAGTAGGCTTTCCCAAGGGGATATGAAGTGACTGCTGCACACTACCAATAGTTATCCATAAAATAGATGTAAGTATTACTTGTATACTTGTGTCTATTTTATAGTAGAACTCATATTAAACATGTGTATATGTGTATATATCACACACATATATGTACACATATTTTAGTAAAGCTTTCTTTTTTTTTTAGATTAAAAACAAAACAGTTCTGCCATCTTCTCCCATCAACTGGCGGATTGCCATACAGACCCCACAGGTCATTCACACACCTCCCTTGGGAGACACCCCCTCTGGGCACTCAAGGATTTCGCTCCTGTAGTTAATCACCTTGTGTCCTGCAGCATCAGCCTCTTCCCAGGAGTATCCTGGCAAGTTCTGGTGTGTCCCCCCACCGTCTTCCAGCGCCGAAGATGGTCCCCTGATCCAGGTCTTGCCCTTCATCAACAGCTGAATTTTTCTGTTCCCTTCAGAGCGTGACCCCTGAGACGGACATTGAAACATGGCGCCTCCCCTGCTGACCCAGCTGACTGTCCTTTGACTCTCATCCCCACCACTCTGTTGAAATCTCTCTTGTCATGGTCGTCAGTGATTTTCACACTGCCCCATCTCGGGGATCATGTCCTCATCTCACTTGGCCTCCCAAGGGCGTCTGTCTTTTGACCTCTGCATTAATACTCTCTCCTAGTTTTCTCCCTCAAAGGGCTCTTCTGCTCCTTTCCTCTGTGACTCAGGAAATGGCCGTGGGCCCCCTTCTGTGTTCGCGCTGTTTCCCTGGGGAGGGCTCATTCATTTCCAGGCCTTTAAAAACCCCAGGGGTGCTGACAGCTGCCACCTGGATTTCCAGGTGTGTGTGCAGTTGCCCTCTCGCCACTTCTACCTGAAGATTTCGTAGGTGTCTTAATGGCTACAGCTCCAAAATGGAGCTCGTCATTCCTTCCGATTCTTCCACCTACATTCCTGTTTTGTGCCAGTCTTTCTTACTTAAAAAAAAGTGGTGGGGCGCCTGGGTGGCGCAGTTAGTTAAGCGTCCAACTCTTGGTTTTGGCTCAGGTCTTGATCTCGGGCTCCGCATTTAGCAGGGTGTCCACTTGAGACTCTCCCCCCTCCCTCTGCCCCTCCTGCTCGTGCGCACACGCATTCTCTCTCTCTCTCAGATAGATAGATCTTTTTTAAAAATGGTAATTCAGTTATTAAATCCAGAAATCTGAGAGTCATCCATAACTCCTTTCCTTTCTTTATCCCTCACAGGTAGTCCATAAGCACTGCCTTTCGCTCTGCCTATAAAATATGGATTTTACCTATTCATTTATCTCTGTCTCAAATTTAGACTATTGTCTCTTTTCTCCTCGACGGTTGTAATAGCACCTAATAGGATTTCCACTTTCACATTTGCCTCTTTCCAATCTGTGCCCGATATTGTAACTAAGAGTGATTTTTATAAAATGTAAGTCAAATTACGCTTCTCCCCGTGGGTCTTCCAGTGCACCTCGAGCCAAATCCTGATTCCCTGCTTTGACCTCCCAGTCTCCATGTGGTCCAGCTTTTGCCTTCCCTTCAACCTCACCGCATGACAGATTTCCTACTGGTTTTTTTCTGTCCTAGTACTTAATGCAATTTGAGATCACTTTTTATTCATTACCAGATCTAGTAGAAAGCTGTGTGAGGGCAGGAACCTTATCTCTGTCTAGTGTTTGGGGGGTGCTCTGTAGACGTGTATTGAATGAAAAAAATGTATGGAGGAATAAATGGTCTCGTCCTGATTATCATATAAACAGTAATCATTGAATGAAGATATAGAAGGAGTGTGTCTCAAAAATGGTGGGCTGTACAATACTGAGAAAGTACCGATCAGGTTAAACTTCACAGGGGTAAATGTAAAATCCTGTGCTTTGGTTAAAAAAAACGAAAGTCCATTTCATTGCACAGAATCAGGGAACTCTGGCTTGTTGCCTGTTCGTAAGTCCTAGAAGCTAGAAGTGGTGGCTGAACAGGTAACGAAGTCCTCCACTGTGGCAGTAAATCCCTGTGTTTGCATATTAGAGGAGGGATTATCTTACAGTACTCTCCTCCAGGGACACCAACAGAATGATCACAACTTTCTCAATCCCGGTAGAACACCTCATTTATTCACTCGTTCATTCAACATTTACTGAATACATTCTGGGCACTAGTGTTATTGTAATAAGCAACATTCTCCTGGCTCTGGTGTTTGTAGGACTTGGTGTCTAATTCCCAATGAGAAGTGATTTCTCCTTCAAATGAAAGTATTAGAGCAGAAACCAGTCTGTCACTGATTGGGAGGCAGGGCAATCTCGTGGTTCAGGACTCCTGTCCTGGAACCAGACTGGAGCCCAGAGGCTTCCCATCCCAGCTCTGCTGTGTATCAGCTATGTGACTTTGGGCAAGTGTTTAAAATGTCTCTGTGGTTCCAGATTCTCCTGTAGAAATCAGAGACAGTAACAGCACTGCCACATAAAGTTGTGAGCTGCAAATGAGTCCATGTGTCTAAATCATTTAGAATAACACACGACACTTAGTAAGCACTTACTAAATAGGTGGTTAGCAGTTAATTAATACAATTGTGTTGTCTGGAGGACCAAAGGTTGAAAGACAGATTGAGGGCAGGGAGAAGTGGCTGTAGAGGGAGCCTGGCAGACCAAAGCACAGATTATCATTATTTTATTTATAGTAAAGATGAATTATTTGAGCTCGGACTTGGAAGTCTTGCTGCATAGTCGATGACATTTGTTTCCCGTAGCCTTCCGTGTGAGGCTGGGGAGATACGGGTCCTGTTCCGAAATGCTACCTGACAGTTGGTTTTTTTTTACTCCTCCGAACGCTGACAAAGAATCGCAGTTCTGGAAGTGGTAAACCCTTAGCGCTCCATGAACACGTATTTCTGCTCTGGTTTTGTTGTAGTGGCAGCTGAAATACCCGAAACTGATTCTGCGCGAAGCCGGCAGCGTGCCCGAGGCGCTCCATAAAGAAGTGCAGGAAGCCTTCCTCACGCTGCACAAGCACGGCTGCTTCTTCCGGGACCTGGTTAGGATCCAGGGCAAAGATCTGCTCACGCCGGTGTCGCGCGTCCTCATCGGCAACCCGGGCTGCACGTACAAGTACCTCAACACCAGGCTCTTCACGGTGCCCTGGCCGGTGAAGGGCGCTAGCCCGAAGTACGACGAGGCTGGCGTAGCCGCCGCCTGCCAGACCTTCCTGAGGCTCAATGACCACCTGCAGATGGAGACCCTGCAGGCTCTGGAGGAGCTGGCTTGCAAGGAGAAATCCAACATCGATGCCGTGCCGGTGTGTATAGGTCCAGATTTCCCCCGGGTCGGGATGGGGTCCTTTGACGGACAAGACGAGCTGGACATGAAGAACAGAGCCGCCTACAACGTCACTTTGTTGAATTTCATGGATCCCCAGAAAATGCCGTACCTGAAAGAGGAGCCTTATTTTGGCATGGGGAAAATGGCCGTGAGCTGGCATCACGACGAAAATCTGGTGGAACGGTCGGCCGTGGCCGTGTACAATTATAGCTGTGAAGGTACAGCCCTGGGCGTCACGTGACCAGAGTCGTGGAGGCTCTGGAGGCGTGTGCGTGCGTGCGTGAGTGTGTGTGTCTGTACGTACACAGGTGTCGTGTGTCCTTTGTAGGTTTGCCACACCCAGGTATCCGCAGAGCATACCTCTTTCTCGTCTGGCGGTGCTGTGTAGCTCATTGTTACACTGTACCCAGATCGCATAGTTCTGTGTGTGAGCACTACTGTCATCTTGTCTTTCTCCGGCCCAGGAGAGCAGCATCTTGGTTTCATACAGCCAGCTGCCTTTTTGCAAAGCTCTGCATAGACCGCACAGTTGCTATAATTAACTTGCTGATAAAGGCCTGGGAAAACAAAAATCTGTCAAATCTTTCCAGGTTCCCACAGGTGCACATTTCCAGTCTTGCCAAAATACTCTATTGTGGTTGACATCACTGCCTTGATGGGAGTGATTTGTCAAATATGGACTTGTTCTTGGCTTCATACAGATTTGACTACTGTCCTTCCTTGCCAGAAACAGTTGAAGTGGGTTCTGTAAGCAGGCAGTCCTCTGTTTTTAGGAAACTCTCCAGCCCCTTCCCCTCATCAGCTCTGCAGTTTTAGACCTAAAAGGGGTGCTGTGGGTGAACTTGTTCTTGAAGTTTCTGAAACCTGGCCGCTTTGGAACAGAGATCCTACGCTACCTTTTTGTGGCCTCCCTGAACTTTCCTTCTTCTGTTGTTCAGTTTTTGTGTGTTTAGGGTTTCCATTGTTTTCAGCTCGGGGTCATAAAGAGACAGTAGAGCATATCCAGGACAGTGTGACCATTGCCGACTTTGTTCTTTGCCTGATCATTTGACAAAGGAATACAAGACGCAGTATCAGCTCTGTTGTGTGTTTATCTCTTCTACCCGTTTATTGAAAGATGCTTGGAAAACCAGAGTTCTAGGCATCCCATCAGGGAACGAACTGGAACTTTTAAGGGTCGGTGCCTTCTGAAAACCGTTTTTTTAATTGGATATTGCTATCGCTTTGTATGCTTTTTGTTTACTAAAATGACTGTTTCATAAAAGGGATTTTAAAAAGAAGTTCTCAGGATTCTCTTTAAATTTCTTCCCATTTCCCAATCTCAGACACTTCCTGAGGATAGCTAAAATATCTTCTAGCTT
The DNA here is from genome assembly GCF_023065955.2 of Ursus arctos. NCBI lineage: Eukaryota > Metazoa > Chordata > Mammalia > Carnivora > Ursidae > Ursus > Ursus arctos. Next base: position 11,572,726 of record NW_026622863.1, read on the forward strand.
TACCTCACGTCTTCAGCCCGGAACAAGGAGCTAGTTTAGCGGTTGGAAATTTCACCAGTTTCCCTGGCACCTCAAATAATGATGCCGACCTAAGAAAATTGCTTGAAGGGGATTTGATGCTGTCCTAATGGAAAGAACTGAGATCCTCTGATCTTTACTAAGGCGTTGCCAGGGATTTAAGAACGATCACATCCAGGAACTCTGATGGGAAGGAACAATGGGTCCAGTTTGTTGGATGCCTTCTGAAGGAGGCAACTCTGTGAAGCTGGGGCCGTTGAGGCCGTGGTATGTGATAGCTCAAGCCGCTACAAAGATGTCTTTGTGCTCCCACCTCCTCTCAGCCCTACAGTTTAATAGTCCTTTTGTACTCCCAGAGCGTGGGTGATCAAGTCTTTTTTGAAACCTAGAATATCGTTCAGAAAGGAATTTAAATTTTGAATGAATGGTTTCTGTGGTTGGGAGTGGTTAAGACTGATAAAGTATACAAGTCGCATAAATACGTAAAGGTTTATCCTTGCAACTGTCACCTGGAGGAGGGAACTGTAGAATTAGAATCTGTAAGAGCAGCGTGATTCCTTTGTTCTCTTAGAACAAATCCCAGAGAATCCCAGAACTCTATCTAATCATAATAAGAGCAATGCTGAGAGCTCTTGTTTATTGAGCACCTATTATGTGCTCGGTGTTGGTATAAGCATTTTACATGTATTAACCCGTTTTATTTTTATAACAACCCTGTCAGTGACATACTGCTACTCTCATTTTACAGACGAGAACACTGAGGCACAGAGGGATGATTAACTTTTTCATGGAAATACAGCTATTAATCAGCAGAGGTGGGATTCGAACCCAGACATTCTGGCTTCAGAGTCCTAACGGCTAATGCTAACTGCCTTTTGAGCAGATATTTCCTATTCTTGCAGTATAGCGCCCTCTGGGACTTGGGTTTTTAAAATATCCACCTCTGGAAAGACGAAGGGAGTGTTCTCCTTGCTCTCCCTAGCAGGTCCTATAGTCTCTCCTCTTCTGCCCGCCACCCCGCTTCTCTCCCCCCACAACATCTGCTCATAGCTTCCTACACATGCTCTCAGGTGATTGTAATACATTAGATAAGCTTATTCTATGAAATGGAACCTCTCTCCTGGTCTCCAGTTGTGTGTGTGATGTTGAGTCAGATGGTTTACAAAGCATGTGCCCTGAAACTTTTTGGTGGATGCATTTCTTCCAGGTGACAAGTGATCTGTTGACTTCTCTGGCCTCCGTGTAATGCTGCCAGATGTATGGTAAGGGTGGACTCAGAGAGAGCCATTTGGGTTCAAATCACGGTCGGGCTTAGGAAGGGCTTAAAGGTGGCGAAGAGAATGGGAATTTCAGAACACTGTACTGTTTTCTGAGTCCCTGAACGTTTTTGCCAAGCAATCGCTAAGTGAAGTTCAGTCGGCTGTTCTAGACAGTAGGGAGGCTCCAGAGGTAAATCAAATGCCCTTCTTGCCTTGAAAGGACGGGTGAAGTGTGTGCCTGTGATTATAATTATGCCATCAGGAAATGTGAGATCTGGAAGAGACTTTTGAAATCACCTTGTCCAAGCATCTCATTTTACAGATGAAGACACTCAGGCGGGGAGAATGGCAGTGACTTGTCCAAGGTCACATAGTTCCCTAGTGACAAGGAAGTCTTACATGCCACAGGAGTTCATGTAAAATGTATTGGGAGTTCAGAATAGAAGAGATTACTTCCTGCTGAAATTAAATTCAGGTGAAGCTTAAGATCCTTCAGGACTTTGCTCTCATACCTTTTCCCAGTGAAATCTTTCTGTAGATTTAAAATGAGCCCGTCATCTCTGTTTGGTTTATTTCTGTGAGTAGAGGTCATTGAGAAGTAATTTGTATAGGATACGTGTAATTATATACTAAATTCATTGGCTTCACAAGCAGTGCTGGTTAATAGATATCCCCAGTAAGAAGATTGAAATGGTACAATATTTAATCAGGAATGGCTTCAGGGAATCGTGTGTAAAGAGGCAGAGTATTTGATTTTCCTACGCTAGCTTTGCTGGCGATTGCTTGTTACTCTTCGATGTTAAAAACAAAAAAACCCAAAAAAGCCCCAAACATATATACATACACATGTATGAATTTTATCAAGGAAGGCATTAACAACTCATTGTTTGATGTAGTCCTAAACCTTGTACTCTGACTGGAATACCTTCAAAAGGATCAGGTAAATAATTATTGGTTACTGTTTTTGTACTTTTGGAAGGAAACATCCTCTGCAATATTGTCTTTATAGGAAAAACAATTCTTAAGAATTTTAACTAGTGCCAAGTTTTGCCAATTCTTGATATTATTTTCCAGATTTCCCAGGAAGGGCGAAGGAAGAAAAGGAGGAGAGGCTGATCCATGATTCCTGCTCAGTATGTGATAGGCTGGAAAGCAGGGACTTTGTAATAATTTCCTTGGCATTCTGGGACTGCCATTTCGTGTCTCTGACTCAGGAAAAGTTGAATTTGCTTGAGGATATCAATTTGTTACCATAATTCTTAAACCTTTACTTTGAAATGAGTAGCTTCATATTCCTTAGCTCGTCTTTGAAAGCATGAAAGGTTAGATTGTAACTGCAGCTAGGAGTTTGGGAGCGTTCATAATTTTTAAAAATGCTGTGAGATTTGATGTTTTCCTTCCTCTCCCAGCATCCCTCTCTGAGGTCTCAAAGCTCATGTGACTTTGTTTCATTGTATCATGCCATGTGCTGTTACTTTTTTTTTTCTTTTTCTTTCTTCTTTCTTCTTCCTTTTTTTATTTTTTATTTTTTTAATAATAATTTTTTATTATGTTAGTCACCATACAGTATTATCCTTAGTTTTTGATGTAATGTTCCATGATTCATTACTTGTGTATAACGCCCAGTGCACCATGCAATACGTGCCCTCCTTAATACCCATCACCGGCCTATCCCAGTCCCCCACCCCCCTCCCCTCTGAAGCGCTCAGTTTGTTTCCCAGAGTCCACAGTCTCCCATGGTTCATTCCCCCTTATTACTTTTTTTTTTTTTTAAGATTTATTTATTTATTTTAGAAGGAGAAGTGGGGAAGGGGCAGAGGGAGAGAGAGAATCTCAAGTAGACTCCCCGCTGAGCGTGCAACCCGACGGATGCAGGGCTCCACCTCATAACCCCGAGATCATGACCTGAACTGAAATCAAGAGTTGGATACCCAACCGACTGAGCTACCTGGGCACCCCTATTAGTTATTTGTGAAGTCACTTACGCTGTTCAGTAAAACTTGTTTGGTGGTCTAAGTCACATTTTATTTAATCCCCATGGAATCATTTATGCATTGAACAGTAAGCAGCTACTGTTTGCCAAGCACTCTTCTGGAGGCTGAGCATATAGCCACGAACAAAAATCTCTGCCCTCACAGAGCTTATGTTTAACGAGGAGAGGCAGAAAATAAACCAACAAGAAGGTGGTAAACAAAGGGGAGGCCTAGGTGTACAGTTCTAAATGGGAAAGTAGGCTTCCTTTAGAAGGTCACGTTTGAGCTAAGACTGGAAGGAGAGAGTGCGCAGGAGGAGACCAGCCTGGGTGGAGGGAATATGGAAGGCCCAGAGATGGAACATGGTGTTGAGATATTTCAGAAGCAGCAAGCATGGATGGAATTGAGTGAGAGAAGAGGGGGAGTAACAGCAATGAAGACAGAGAGGAAAGACGGTACACAGCGGGCAGAAGCTATTACAGAAGTAATACCATAATATAAGGTACGGGGCTTGTCTGTGGCATGGCATGAAATGGGAGCTGTTGTGGTTTCGAGTAGAAGGGGGGAGGCAGCACTGGAAGCAGGAGGAAGAGGCTGTTGCAGTAATCCAGGTTAGAGAAGGTGGGCCCGATGAGAAGAGGCAGAGGTGATGAGGCGTGTTTGTATGATGTCACCTATCTTTTCACCCGTGAAGAGTGGCAGTGTTCAGTGCTGGTGAGAAAAAAAGACCCGCAGTACCATCTCCCAATTGTCAAGGGAAGGTCAGCCACCAAGAACAGCTGATTCCTCCCAATAGTTCTGTTGCGGTATAACTTAACATACAACAAGCTGCACACATTTAAAGTTTACAGTTTCATGAGTTTTAACACACCTGTGAAACCATGACCATAATCAAGATAATGAACGTATATCCATTATCCCAGAAGTTTCATCCTGCCCCTTGGTTGATCCTTAATGATTAATGATGTTGAGCTTTGTTTCATGTGCTAATTGGCCATACATGTATCTTCTTTGGAGAAATGTCTCTTCAAGTTTTTTGTTTTTGTTTTTTTTAAAGATTTATTTATTTATGTTGGAGGGTAGGGGTGGAGGGAGAGAGAGTCCCAAGCAGACTCTATGCTGAGCGTGGAGCCCAATGGGGCTCGATCCCATGACCCTGAGATCACAACCTGAGCCGAAACCAAGAGTCAGACACACTTAACTGATTGTGCCACCCATGTGCCCTTGTCTCTTCAAGTTGTTTGCCCATTTTTGAATTGGGTTGTTTTTTAGTTGTTGAGCGTTAGGAGTTCTTTATATATTGTGGATATTAATCTCTCAACACATATGTGATTTGCAAATATCTCCCCCAAGAACGGCTGAATTTTTAATGATATATTCATGTGATGAGTAGGAAATGAGGACAGATTAGGTGGAACAAGCTTTATTGTCTAGGACATTAATTGGGCAATTTAATTCTGTATTACTGAATGGCAGTATTTATGTCAGCACCCCAGAAATGCTCCTTTCCAGTGTATTTTTCCCCTAACAGTAACCACTGTCCTGCCTTCTGAGGCCATACATTAGTTTTGTGCATATTTAAATTATGAATTAGAATTGTAAGCTCCTTGAAGGTATGGTTTGTGTCCTTCTTTGTATGTGCATATAATGGTAGAAGAGTAGGTACATTTTTGCCTTAAGTCAGTATTTTTAGTTTTGAGTGGTTTATGCTGTTCATCTACATTCTGGCCACTCTGATTTCTGCAACTACAATATCTGTTTAGAATTAGGATTCTTTTGATTGCAGATAGCAGATACCTGGCCTAAACAGGCTTAATTTAAAAAGATAAGGAATTGTCTCACTTAATAGGAAGCGCAGAGGTCTCACTGGCTTCACGTGGACCTCATTTCAACAATTAATAGTGTGGTCAATTTCCAGGGGCGCCTGGGTGGCACAGCGGTTAAGCGTCTGCCTTCGGCTCAGGGCGTGATCCCGGCGTTCTGGGATCGAGCCCCACATCAGGCTTATCTGCAAGGAGCCTGCTTCTTCCTCTCCCACTCCCCCTGCTTGTGTTCCCTCTCTCACTGGCTGTCTCTATCTCTGTCAAATAAATAAATAAAATCTTTAAAAAAAAATAGTGTGGTCAATTTCCAGTTTCTTTCCCTTCCTCCTTTGGCTCTTCTTAAGCTGTTGCTTTCATCTCTTGGGGCAAGAAAACTTCTCATGGCCCCCAAATGCCTGCCCCCAGCTGTTGTGGCCACTTCCTTTCTTTTTTATGAGCTTTGAGAAGGACAGAAACTGGGTGTTGGACAGGTGCTTTGAACTGTGGGTAAAGCTTTGCCTGAAGCTAGATGAACAAATGATTATCCTCTTTTGATTAATCCAGTTTGGTTCTGATTGTCTATGTTATTTACAACGTGAATGTTTCTTGCGAATCTCTACCACTCTGTCCTTTCCTGAGGCTGCCCAGGGAGTTACAAGCTCTATTGTTAGAAGGTCTGGTTTGGAGAATGTATTGTTTGAGAAGTATCTCTGCTTCCTTTTCTCATTTCACACTTTACTTCAGATAATGTAATGGTTTTGAAGCTTTAGCCAGGAGTCCCCAGAAAATTTTTCTCTCCTTTTCTCGCTTTTGCTTTTTCCCCCCAAGTCCATGAAACATGATGTAATAAGGTTCTCCTATGTATGTGAATGTTTATATCTTAATTTTTTTTTTTCAGATGCTTAATCTGAAAGCTGACAGAGCCAGACATTATGTTGAAAGGCCTTAGACTTTTCAGGGAAGAGTTTGCAACATTTCTCCCGAGATCCCAGAAAATTTAAGATTAATTTTATAACCTGTGTCAAGGGACTATGTTTGTCCTGAATTGCTTGTTTCAAGGCATCTGAGAGCAGTTTCCAGCTTCTTATAGACTACGAGCTGGGATTGATTAGCCCCACCCCCCCAACTTCAAAGGTCTCTTAGTTCATTTCTTCAGACCATTCATTCCTCAGTGGCTGGGAGGGAGTTTGCTCTAAGTCAGCAGCAGGCTTGACTACTTGTTCTTCACAACCAATCAAGAAAAGCATTGCTAAATTGCAGCAATCTCCCAGGGCAGCTTCTCCTTGGCGAACCCTTCTTGCCTTAGTGACATGCCTTTCAGGAGTGTTTCCCAAACGTCGTCTGGCTTATACCATTTGCCATTACTTTGGAAACCTGTCTAGAAAAATTATACAAGGTCTACACACAAAAGTGTCTACTTTCCAGAGGGATTACTCTGAAAAACGGATCTGACCTGTGAAAAAGTCTTTCATGTCTATCATTGCCCTCAGTCTAAATTCCTTACCTTGGTTTGCTAAGTGTCCTGGCTTCTGCCTCCCCCACTCCAGCCTCTTCTTTTGCAAATGTGTGTCATTTGCATGATACACATGCAACTCAGAATTAATGATGTTCTTGTACACCCATCATGCCATTTCCCTCCCCAGAAGGTATCTTCCCAACCTCACACCTTCCCCTCTTCTCACACCTTCTGACTCTTCTCCCTTTTTTCAAAACGGATTCTCCATCCCAGACACTGGAATATCACAGACCAGCACAGGACAGAGCATCATGAGGTTTTGTATACCAGCTGACTAGCTGCGACTTCTGGGTTTCTCCTGCCTCAAGATCTGGGACATGGACAGGAACGGACCTGCTACTTATGCCCTTCTGGGTATGGGGTTAAGGAAACAGAGAATATAATTGCTGAGGCCAGAGGCTTAGAAATCTTAGCACTTGGCCAAGGGAATAGGGAATAGGAAATCGGTCTATTAATGTGTGGTGATGAACATATATTTTACACATCAGGGAAATTATTGACATACAATATTAATGGTATATGTTATGAAATGTACAGAATTTCAAGCGATATATTTTATTTGATTGGAACCATCATCTCTTTCTTTATGCTCAGCTTTTTGTCTTTGTTTCCTGTATGACAGCGGTTGCATACAGCTTGAAAAATACAAACAAAATGTTTGAGTGCATTTATTTTTTACCAAATGGGAATTTAATTGTTCTTCAAAAACTAGTTAGCATAAAAAAATCAAATTGGTTAAATTTGGGGCAGAGTCGGTATTTTAAACTTGACGTTTAAATTTAGCATTCTTTTGTATTTTTTCACATCTTTTACTTCTTGAACAGTTTGGTTAGTGGGAGCTGGGAATGCATCAAACACACTTGAGACATTCACAGTCCTTTCAGTGTTACTGAGGTTTAAAGGCAAGTGGGAGCCTATTGCCTCTGCTTGTTTCCAGAATAACACGAAGCAAGAGTAATTAACTGCAGTTGCTATAGATAATTACAAGTTGATTTTATTGAGAAAGTGAGCAACACTATACTTATGCAATAAAAAATTTATCAGACATACGGCTTCCCTCCCTCCTCTGTACCCAGCCCAAGGGGGAAACAAACCCTCAAGAAAACCTTATTTTAATGAGCACATTTCAAAGGTGCTGGATTTATGGGAGACATCAGGAAACACTGATTGCAATTACTGTCTCTGTTTGTCGTTCCAGACTTTACTGGTGCCATATTGGAACGAGGGGGGAGATGGGAGATAGAGGGGAAAATTGTCAACCAGCCCATTAGCCTGTGAAAATCACCTCTTAGCAGAATTGCCATATTACTTGGCTGGAAACCACAACAGCTTCGTTGTCACTGTAATTTAGAAACCATTTCTTTTTGAAGTTTAGTCATAGTTGATTTCACCAGAGAAAGACATATGAAAAACCTTCTTTAAATATTTCTATTTTCTCTACCTGTGCTACTTGCTGCATCTGTTATCATTAGGGCTCTCCAGAAGGAAGCCGCTGAAAGCCCTAGGGTATCACAAATATAAACATACGATTTTGCATAGCAGTATTCTTTCGCTAAATTGATCTGCTTATCAAATAATTTAGCATTAATTACTTTATTGTATGCTAGTATTAGTCTCCTGACGTCATTATTATTTTATTCAGCCTGGCTTCCTTGCTAATACGTGCAGTAGACATCTCTATCAAATCACCAATATCAGGACTCTAGAGCAGGGCTCGGAGAACGTTTTCTGAATAAGGGGATGGCCAGATGATGAATATTTTTGGCTTTGTGGGCCTTACGGTCTGTGTCTTAGCTCCTCAGCCTCCTAAGGTGCGTGAATGAATGGGCATGACTGTCTTCCAGTTACTTTGTGTAAGCAGGTGATAGGCCTGGTTTGCCTGTGGGCTCCAACAAAGTTCACAGATGTAAATGCCTGTAGGGGCGAGGCAGGTTCTGCCAATGAGGGAAATGGCTGATGGGGACAGCCACTAGCAGAGAGCATGTGTCTTGTCTAAAAGGGGCAGCTGCTTCTTAGCTCTGCACTGGCTCAGGGATTACCAGATCTTGTAATTTATATTACAAGCTGAATGTTTATATTTTTATGCAAAGCACTTTTCTCAGTTGGTAGCTAACTTAGTTTTGTTAAGAAAATGTAGTGCAGGTCAAGTTTTACACCTTTGGCAGGCTCTTTTCTGGTCATTAAGATCTAGTTTTGCAAATTCAAGAATTTTCAGGTGTAACTATATATTCTAAGTAAGACATGCCTAGAGAATGTCATCAGACGTGGATAGCAAATATCTAGTTTTGCCGCTGCTAACTCCCATTTCTAGTGCCAATGACAGCTAATCAGTAATTGATTATACCGCTCTTTCCTGCTGAGCTTGGAGAAAAATTCAGTATGGAATAATTCTGTTCCAGGGCTCACAAAAGCCATAACCAATAAGTAGTTGTGTCCTCTGATATGTAGGGTATTCGTCATTCCTGTTCTAGAGGGTTCTCCTTTAAATGGTTTTGGGATTAACCTAGAAAAATGGTTATAGACTTTTTACTGTGGGACTTTATTCTTAAAGAAAACTTGCTGAAAGTTGCTCCTAACTAAAGAATGCTTGGGAGAACATGTATCAGAAGTAAAAAATAAGAAAAAAAAAAGGTAAAATTCTGTTCAAAAGGCAATATCAGATTTTAAAGGTTTATATATTATTTTAGAGAGAAAGCAGGGGTGGGGGTGGTAGGGGCAGAGGGAGAGGGAGAGAGAAGCTCAGGCAGACTCCCTGCTGAGTGTGGAGCCCAATGCGGGGCTTGATCCCACGATCCTGAGATCATGACCTGAGCCAAAACCGAGAGTTGGATGCTGATCTGACTGTGCCACCTAGGCGCCCTGTGGCAATATCAGATTTCAGATTCAAACTTAAGGAATTAAAGAATAGCCAAAGTTGGATGTGTCGTTAAAGGTCATTTAGTAACATTCCTTCCCTGAACTTGGATTTCTAGTCTGTTTTGTTTTGTTTTTTTTTCATCATGCCTGTGCAGAGTAATATGAATTAATAGTTATAAAGGGGGTTTCCTTCTTTTTTCCCCTTCCTTTACTGCCTTTGACCCTTCGGCACAGTTACTGTAGTGTAACATGTTCAGAATTTAGGAATTCCGTGTATGAGGTTGTGCCGTCCAGGGTGCACGTACTTTTGGATTGTGTGTGTGACGTGAACATGACACAGCCTAGGTGACACACGCTTCGTTGCCCATTGTGATCACAGGAAACTTTGCATCCTCTTATCTTCCTTCATCACTTTGTACGCTACCCTCTGCGAATCTAGACCGTATGTGTCTTTCAAGTTTGATCTTCTCCAAGAATTCTCTACCCATTCTAACCTTCACTAAACCCGTCCCTTCTCTAAACTTCTTTACAGTTAAGACCTATACTAAATGAGCTGTGTAATGCTTTATTATGTTATTTGATTTAATTTGCAGGTTTTCTCCACCCTCAAATTAACATTTTCTTTTCCTGCCATCCAACCCAGGAAGGACTGTTAATGGGTGTGAACAGAGCGTTTTGTTTTCTAAGTAAGCGGTTAAGTACAACTGAATGCCTTCTCTGTGCCAGTTAGTAGGACTCTAAATGTGGATGAAACAGAAAAATGGGCCCTCCCCTTGAAGACCAGAGTCTAGCATCTAATGGAATTTAAACTTTTTTCTGGTATTCAGTGATAAACGTTAATAACTTCACTAGAAAGAAAGCTCCACTGGGGTGAAGCTCTTTGATTCATTCATTGATAGAGCCCAAGTGCTCAGATCAGTGCCTCATATATAGTAAGTGCTTAATAAGTGTTTCGTAAATGAACTTTTGTAAGTTTTTATGTAGGGCAATCCCTGCAGGACTGTTCGTGTAGGCAGATCATGTTGTATGCCTTCGCTTCGTTTACATGTCTCTCCCCTCCTGTATCCCCGGATACATTGTTCTCGTCCCAGAAAAGTCAGTCTTGAGTATCCTTCTAGAATAGAATATCCTTCTAGAATAGACTATCCTTCTAGAATATTACCTGTACATATATACACACCTGTGTGTATGTGTTTGTATTTTTTACACAGATTATAACCTGTCAGTTTCTTTCTCTTAAAAATGTATCAGATCTGTATCAGTGCATAGTCATATTACTTTCAGTGGCTACATAGTGTTTTATTGCCTGGACATTTCATAATTTATTTAACCAAAAACTTATTGATGGATATTTAGATTGGTTCTTTCCTTCCTCCCTCCCTCCCTCCCTCTCTTTCTCTTTTAGAGAGAGAGTGCGTGGGCATGCATGCATGCACGTGAGCCGGAGTAGAGGGGCAGAGGGAGAGAGAGAGAATCCCAAGCAGGCTCCATGCTCAGCATAGAGCCTGGATGATGCGGGTCTCTATCCCATGACCTTGAGGACATGACCTGAGCCGAGATCAAGAGTCAGCTGCTTAACTGACTGAGCCACCCAGTCACCCCTATTTAGGTTATTTCTGATCTTTTGCTCTTATAAACAGTGGTACAGTAAAGATCCTTGCTCAAAAGTCATTTTGCAGTCTCTGCAATACATTCCTAAAAGTGGAATGGTGGAATTCCTTTAAGTTCAAAGTGTTTATGCATTTGTAATTTTGATAAGTGTCGTCAGATTGTCCTTTACAGAGTGTGAGTATGCCATTTTGCTACACTCTTACTAACACTATATTTATCAAAGTGTTTGATCTTTTCTGATCTGATAAGTTAAAAATATCTGTTGTGGCTTTAATTCGAATTTCTCTTATATGAGTAAGTTTGAACATCTTTTAAATGTTTGCCTACTTATTTCCTTTTATGTGTTCTGTCTTCATAACTTTTGCCCATTTTTCTGTTTGAGTATTGATCTTTGTCTTATTGATGTTCGGTAGTAGCTCTTTATATATTAAAAAGTTCTTCCCTGGCTGTGCTTTCTTGCTTATATTTCCATGTGATTTATAGAATCAGTTTGTCCAGTTACCAACCCCACTTAACTAAAAATCAGTCCTGTTGGTATTTTTATGGGGTTTGTGTCAAATTTATAGACGGGTTTAGGGAGAACTGGCATTCCCATGGTGTTCCGTTTTACATCCCTAGAACATAATATGTCTTTACATTCATTTAGATTTTCTTTTGTGTCCTTCAATAATATTTTAAAGTTTTTTTTCTTACAGACAATACACGTTTAAGATTTTTGCTGGGTGTTTTAATATGCACCATTTGTAGGTAGCATTTTCTTAATTTGACGATTGCTTGGGATATATTTTTCCTGGTTGATTTGCAGATAAATAATAATTTGCAAAAAAGCATTTTTCTTACAAAAAAAAAAAACCTTTTTCTTTTGTCTAATTATGGCTCATTTATTATGCAACTCCAGAGAGCACACTTGTGTTGGTCATTCCTTCCAGAATAGTGACGAGTCATTGTGGTGATAAAGGCAATTATATCCTAATTCTTAACTTTGGGAAGATTTCTAATGTTTCCCTATTAAAATATGATGCTGGCTTTGTGGTTGAGAGAGATCTGTATTTTATTGTGTTAAGGAAACTGGCCACTTATTATTTTATTGACGTTTTGATTATGGAAGGATGTGTTTTACTGAATATTTTGTGTATCTTTGGTGTCTGTTTTCCTCTAAGAATATGATGAATTTTACGTGTAAGCCTTTTCATATTGAACTATCCTTGTATTCCCGTGATAAGTTCTACTTGGTCATGGAATGTTATTCTTTTAATATGCTGTTAGATTTGGATTCTGTTTCCCTATATTTAAGAATTTTGCATTGATTCTCAGATGTGAGAGTGTGTGTGTGTGTGTGTGTGTGTGTATTTTCTTTTTGGATTTTGATACATATTATTCTGTCTTCATAAAAAGAATTTGGAAACTTTTCTTTTTCTATGCTCTTAAACAATTTAAAGTATATGGAAATAACCCACTCCTTAATTGTTTGGTAGAATTCTTCTTTAAAACTCCTGACACCTATGTTTTCCTAAGAGATAGTTCTTTGACAATGTTCTCTTTACCTTTTATGGTTTCATTAGCTTTTCTCCCCTTCTGGGGATGATTTTGGTAGTTAATATCTTCCTAAAAAACTGTCCATTTAATCCAGATTATCTAATTTATTTGTGTGGAATTGAATAAATCATCTTTTATTGTTCTTGGTATCTGTGGTTTTTTTCTCATCGTTTAAAGATTTTTTTGATTAAAGCATAAAGGACATGTTAAAAATATTTGAAAGAATGTGTTTTTTAAGAAAATATGATGTAAAAGGATATAGTTCACTTCCTATCCATTTTTTATTAAAACTAATTATTGCTGAGCTAATGATTATACAACCCAGAACCTGAGACGAGACATTTCCTTTCTGATCCAGCTCTTCTCTTTTTGACAGGCCCAGAAGAAGAAAGCGAGGATGACCCTCAGCTCGAAGGCAGAGACCCTGATACTTGGCATGTCGGGTTTAAGATCTCGTGGGACATAGAGACTCCTGGCTTGGCAATACCCCTTCACCAAGGAGACTGCTACTTCATGCTTGGTAATTAGGAGGGTCAAAGCTATATGGATACTCTGGTGTCTAAGTTTTAGATTACTGGCTACATATTTGGAATGTGTCCCTTTTTTTTTTTTTTTTTTAAGATTTATTTATTTATTTTAGAGAGAGTGTGTGGGGGAGGGGCAGAGGGAGAGACTCTCCAAGCTGACTTCCTGCCAAGTGGGGAGCCCAACATGGGGCTTTGATCTCAAGACTCATAAGATCATGACCTGAGCCGAAAGCAAGAGTCGGACGCCTAACTGACTGAGCCACCCAGGTGCCCTTAGAATGTGTCTTTTGAAATAAGCTTTTTAGGTATTTTATAGCGATAGTGAATCTGCTACATGGAACTGGTATTTTTGTTTTTATTTCCTCATTTTTCTAGGTAGTACTCATCTGTAAAAGTTGCCTTTTTTTTTTTTTTCCCGTCTCCCATTCCAATAGTTTATGGAGTTCCCCAAATGTGCTAAATAGCTTTCAGGACTTTTCATCAGAGTTGCTCAGTCATCCAAATGAGCTTATTAGTCTGACGTATTAAGATGATTTCTGTATAAGTTCTTAGTGGAAGTTTTTTCAGTTTCGAATTTAGTTTCTTCTCAGGAGCAGCTGACCTGAAAACAGGGCCTTTCTCTCCACTTGTGTTGAGTTCTTTGGGCAGCAGTATTTCAGCTGTATTTAGGATTCGGTTAGCAGCTTTTGTTTTTGGCTCTTTGCTCTGAGTGTTTGGTTTTGGTTTTGGACTTTCTACTTGTTTTCCAATGCACAGCATATAGACGGTATGCTTTCTTAACTCACAAAGCCTCGCTGGGTTTATTCTGTTGCTGGCTTTAGCTCCTGACTATCTAGGGTTAATCTTACTCTTACCTGCTCGGGGATGTCTACTCACGTATTGGCTTTAGAACTGGGGAGCCCCAAGGCTCAAAGTGGATATTTATGAGAAGAATTATTTCTCAGTTAATTGAGTATATGTAGAGGGCCCGCTATGTTCTCCATGCTGTGTAAGGTTCTGGAGGAGATATTGGAAATGGATAAAACTTGGTCCTCGCCTTCTCGAAATTCAGAGTTTGGATTAGCTCTTTACGTCATTACCTCATTAAGCATTTTCCAAATTTTAGTCATTTACATGTCAGGTTCAAGGTTCTCACCATATCCCTGTGCTGCCTGTACTGTTAACTTGTGTAATATTTTTCTCTAAATAAATTCACCTTCTTTCTTTCACTGAAGTGGATGTATTTTAGAAGGAGATTTTATAACACTGTCTTAAGCAGAAGACCAGTATCACTTGGTTTATAATTAGAAGAGGTTTATAAACAGAGAGAGAAAGTGAGACAGAATTAAGACCTGCTGCTTTTGTTTGCCAAAGATCTTGAGTCCTGTTCTGTCTTTGTTAAAAGAGACGTGTCTCTGTTAGGTGTTAACTGTGTGATGGTACCAATCAGGGACTTTCTCCTTGTCAGCAGCAAGACGGGAAGATCATTATGTAGGAATTACTTTCCCATGGTGTGTGATTCAGTGGTGCTTGACGTTGTGTCCCTTCACCTCTTCAGTTCTTCACGTGGACTGATGGCCACCTTTGCAGAACAGTGATCTAAGCAAGCCCTGCCTCTCTTATTTTCCATTTGCATGTCGCTCTACAGTTCACGATTCAGTTGCACATAAGCAGTCTCATTCGCTCTGCAAACAAGCTTGTGAGGGAGATGGCATGGAGATTGTTCTGTGCTTAAGTAATTTGCCTAAGGTCACTGGGTTGGTACAGGGGATTAGGGTGGTTTGCAGGTTTCATATACAATGCTTTTCCTGCTCTAAAAGGGACCGTTTAGACTTGATTCCAATACACTGAAATCTCTATGTGGGAACATTTTTAAGCCGAAGGTCATCTCTTCGTGAGACCCTCCCCTGCTTGCTGCGGGATCTGAGTTTCTATTTTGAAGTCCCTGCCCCATCGGCGAGCATCATTTGTAGGTTACAGATTATTACTCAGTTTTTAATGTACCACCCAGATACGGATATTTACTGTGAGTACAAATGGGTTTTAATTTCAGCCAATATTAACCACTTGCCTTTGGATACGTTTTCCAGGAGTTTCTATTAGCAGTTTGTATCTTTAAAAGAAGTGAGAGTCATTTGGTGCCATTCTGGTTTTTTTTCTTTTTAATTTTTATTTATTCATGAGAGACAGAGAGAGAGGCAGAGGAGGGGGAGAAGCAGGCTCCCCGCTGAGCAGAGAGCCCGATGCTGGACTCGATCCCAGGACCCTGGGATTACGACCTGAGCTGAAGGTAGACGCCTAACCGACTGAGCCACCCAGTTGCCAATTTGGTGCTATTCTAAATGGCTATATTAATTTTCTGCATATAGAAGTAGTAAATATACATTTTAGAAGTTCAGCTGCCATCCGTTTACTTAAGAACATCTTGTGTGCTCTTTTCTGATTATGAAAGTAAAATAGATGTTCATTGTAGAGAAAAGAAACACTGAAAGGTATGAAATGAAAGAAGAATATAAAAATCAGGTTCATACCTGTTTTGGTATATTCCTTTTCAGTCTTTTTTCTGCACGTGTATGTATCTGGAATAATAGCAGTATGTGCATAACAGCCACATTGACTGGGGACTAACAACAGTTCAGGCATTCGTTTAATCATCTCCATAACCCTAAACAGTAGATGATAGTTACATTGCGCAAGAATCAGCTCGGGTGTAACTGAAGTAGTGACATAGCCGTGGTTACACAGTTAGTAGGGTGTGTGGATTGGAACTTGTTCTTTTATCCCATTTGGGCTCTGACAACCTCTTCAAGCCCCCCCCCCCTCAGGTGCTGATCCCCGCTCTGAGCTCCTGGGCCCCCCTCTCCCACCATGATGTCTCTGCTTCACCTAAAGGCTTTAGGACTAAATTGTTCAGGAAGGAAGGAGAAGATGACAAGAGTGTTCTATGTCCTTCTTTCTTTTCCCTTTCTTTTTAAAGTTATGTTTCTCTTGCCTCAGAAATAGATTAATAATGAAAATATTAAATAATGACATTGTTCTTTTTACCTTTATGTTATAATGAATATACATTTTTAAATATACATTTGTCCCTTTAGCTACTGTAGGTGATAAACTGAAGCAAGTGCTATTATTTTATAGGCGCTGATATGCAAGACCTCCTATCCATTCCTCATGTCCCAGCTCCTGCGTTCAGATGCAGGGGAAATAGCTGGTACCTTACTGATCTGGGCCGGGCACAGCACAAAGCCCAAAGCATGCTTTTAGAATATATTCATTTAGAATGTATTTTCTTTATTATTATTATTAAAGAAAAGTATTATTTTCTTTATTAAGATGTCATAGTCAGTTTCTAAAAGGAACTTTCCTCCATCTCCTCTTAAACAAAATCAAACAAAAATAAAACCAACCATCGTCTGTCGCTGCCTTTTCTCTGTACTTTCTAGAATCCAAATCCTTCAAGGAGCCCAGTGGTGGGACCTCAGCCCTGTGCTGATATCTGAAATCTGAACTTCATAGCACTTATGAAAAGGAAACAGTTTAGCTCAATTTATAATAATATATTGGTCTGCAGAGGAAGTGCAGGCTGAACCCTGCTGTCTCAAGTAAATACTCCAGGGGTGTCTGATGGGGAACGTGTCGGGTGCCTGTAATAAATCCACTGCCTGTGGAAGTGAGTGAAGGCCCTGCTGGCAGTGCCTGAGGACACGCTTAACAGGGGTTGTCACGGTTTTACTTTTAAATTGGAATCTTTGCCCTAATCTCAGAGTTAGACATGACCAGATTTGCAAACAGATTTACAATTTTCACTAATTTTCCAACCAGGACTTCAAAAAACACTTAGAGGGAAAAAAATACACCCTGGTCTTTCTCAGAGTAGGATGATTTACTTTGCCACAGATGTTTTCCATAGACTGAATGTAACCAGGGAGTTAGGGACTTAAAAAGTGGCTTGGAGACAAACTGTGGGTTTGTTTTTTGTGGAACAGATTATACAGTTCAAGGGACATCAACCAAATTATGTTCATTAACCAGGAGCCGGGTATGGAGATGGGCTGTTTGAGGACAAAGGTGAGTGCTAGGCAAACATTTGGGGCAAACCTCCTTTTTATCCATACCCCCCCTTCATTGATTACTTTTTACTTGTCACTGTTCATCACTGTTCTCCTGGCCTCTTTATTTTTGTTTCCTTCAATCCAAATTAAATCTCATTTTCAAATAGCTATCTCAAAGCTTCAGTTGCCAAGTAAAATTTCCATGGCCAAAAGAAAAAAAAAAAAAAAGCAATGTAAATTGAAATGCACGCCGTTGCGTTTTTGGTTTTGCTTTCCTTCATCAACAGTTTAGGGCAGAATGATGAAAGGCCATTTCCTGTCAGGTGACCAAGTTCCAGACTCATGGCATTGTCTATTGGCTGTATGCTGTTCATCTTTCTCCCGAGTCTCTGCCTCCCCCAGACAACTAGTACTTCTTCATACTCGCTTCCCAGGGTTACTGGGAGGCCAAAGAAGAAAGTGCTTTGCAAGCTACGATTTGCATGTGGGGACCAACTGTGAAGATGAGGAGCTGGGCCATGGCATTACGGGAGAACCAGTGAGGCGAGTGGAGGACAGAAGAGCACTAAATATTGTGTTCTTATCCTGCTTCAGGCCCCGGGTTCTGCCATCTTGGCATGTCACTGTTTCATACATATATTTCCGTGACCACATAAAGGAACTGCAAGAAAGGGCCATCTCACCAACCGCTTCTTGAGGGGGAGAAGAGTTGAATCAGAGCTCTGTGGTACCCACACTCTGACCTTGGTTGAGGGCTGGGTTTACCTATGAAGCCTGGTCACTAGTGTTTTACAGATTAGTTTCACCTTCTTTGGAATACCTATGGCTTGAAGCAGCAAGACCCAGAGCACGGTGAACGTTTGATGTGGTAGAACCTGAGAATATGCCCTGCTTCTATTTTTGGCGTCAACATGAGCACTCCAGTTGGAGACTGTTGCCCTGTGAGCAGGAAGAACAGAGGCTTCTAGGAGTTTAAAGCCTCTTAACGGGGCCTCCTCTGGGACTTAACTTGGAGACTGTGGTATCTTTGTAAATCCTCCAGGTGTCCCTCAATCCTGCCCTGATTTAGACATTTTATTCAAAGGAAAAGGCTTTTGTTATTTCTTCCTCTGACCCCATTCCCTTCCTCCCCCAACTCCTGACTGACCAGCTGAAGTAAAAAGTACCTATAATTTATGGCTTAATCATAAATTCTAAATAATTATACTTTATTACCTCTCATGGGTCTTGAAACGTAGGTGCTATGTTCTGCTTTCTGCCGAGGCAAGGGAATAATAGAGAAACAGTAATAAATTATAACTTCAGGCTGCAGTCGGTAAGCTTGAGGAATTGCCATTTCAGTGGAAAGTGCTCGAACAGCCAAATGAGCACCTGTCATGTTTATTTTCACTTTGAAAAGTAGAAACATGACAGCATAGTTTCAACTGCTCATCCAATACGAACTTGTGGTGTTCTTACCTTCTCAGCAGCTACAGTATTTGCTTCTTGCTCGTCATGTTTTTGCAGGGTTGAGGATGTATCTGTCCTCCTGAAACTTTTACTCTAAAAATATGCCCTCAAATGCTGACATTTTCAAACTTGTGCTTTTTGTCTTGATACCTGATTCTTTTGTATTCAGTAGAATTGAGGAGAGGACATCTCTTGTGGAATTTGCTCTGAGGAGAGGATTTCCAAGTACTTGAAAGGGTTTCCCCATCTCTTACACTTTCTTAGCATATCCAGTCTTTGTGCATATTTTCATGTCACCGATGTCTTGAACTTTCCTTGAGGTGCATGAGTACCTACGGAGGGCCAGGCACTGAGCTGGAGGCTTTGATATATTTTCTTTCTTTCTTATAATAAGTCCATCAGGTAGGTAGTCCTCTGTCTTGGATCATTGTTTTTTTGCCAGAAAAGAAAATTGATGGGGATTGCTTGCTAATGGGTGTGTGGGTTCTTTGAGGGGTCTGAAAAAGCTCTAAAATTCATTTGTGGTGTCGGTCACACAATCCTGTGAACACGCTAAAATACATTGAATTGTATGCTTTCAATGAGGGTATTGTTTGGTATGTGAATTATATCTCAATAAAGCTGTTTTACAGAAAGGAAAAAGAGGCTTAGAGAGGTAAAGTAACTTGTTCAGGGTGACGGACCTAGCGAAGCTTGCGTTAGAATGCAGGTTTTTCTGAGACCAAAGCTGTTTCTTCTGTCGAATCGTGCAACTCTACTAATTACGTCTTCACAGGATCTTTCGTCTTTCAAAATGCAGAAAAAATTAACTGAACAAGTAATACATCAATACACATATATTCTCATTGTAAAGGATTTGAATAGTATGGAATTATATAGAATAAAATTTGGAAGTTCTCTTTCACTTTCCTGTCTGGTCCTTTTGTAAGCATTAACATAAATACGGTTATGCCAATATGATTTACATGTAGATTGCTGCTACTTTATAAAACGAGCACACAAATGGGACCTTATTATATATGTTACTCTAGTACTTGTCCCCCCCCCCCCTTAATGATATATGTTCTGGAGATCTTTCCCTGTCAGTATCTCATTCATATTGTTATTGTTATTATAAAAACAACATGTGGACTAGGAAATAAAAATTCAAACATTAAGGATCTAAAACAGAAAGCGAAAAACTCCTTGCCACCTGTCCCCAAGTTTCATTTCTCAGAAGTAACTACTTTTCGGTGTGTTTGCATTTCATTCTTTAAGTGGTTACCTCCTTCACTCTTAAACACCAGCTTAATACTGCTTTCTTTCCACCCAGCAGCTTGAAGCACTGTCTGTTCCTCCATTAAGAAAAATGTGAAGAAAAGTGAAAAATGGGGATGTGGCTCTTACACTCTCTCACTCTTGCTAAGAATTTTTTTTCTTTATTTATTAGAGAGAAAGAGTGAGAGCGAACAGGAGTGGGGGGAGGTGCGGGGGAGGAACAGACTCCGAGCTGAGTGGGGAGCCCGATGCAGGGCTTGATCCCAGGACCCTGACATCCTGACCTGAGCTGAAGTTAGATGCTTAACCAACTGAGTTACCCAGGTATATTTATGTAGGTGCCCCTCACTCTTGCTAAGTTTTACTAGTTAACATTTACTTTTAGTTTTTTGTTTTTGTTTTGTTTTGTAATTGATTACCTTATAACCGGTATATAGATAGACTCTTGACTTTTAGGATATAAATTGGGGAATGAAAGTTCCCTTTCAGCCAGATCATTACTTTTCCATCATTGTAGATTGTAATGTCTACACACTCATCTATAACACTGCCATGCTTTCCCTGTACATGGAATCTGAAATTTGAAAGCCAGTACCTAACAGTGCTTACGTATGCATCCTTTATTGCAGAACTAAATGAAGTGACTAGATCCATACATAGAAGATGGGAGTCCACAGTAATCACTAACCTTGTCCCATTGAAAGGGTATGTTACAAATGTCAGGTCAAGATTTTATACTAAATCAGAGGCCCAGAATCATGCTCCATTTTAGCTTGCTTTGTATTTGAACCAAGACTTTCTTGTGTGGCTCTCCCTCTCCCCCTAGAAGTCATAATTGCCTTTCTTTATTCTTATTAAAAAAAATAATGCCATAGTGCTGTCCCTGTGTCACATGATGTTTTATCTTACCACTTCTTCAAACCCACCAGGTACAGTTATCGTACTGAGATTTCTTCTCATTGTGGTCCTTGACGATTCTGTTTTTTATTTGGATCTCATGTCTTTTTCTTGAAATTTTCTAAAAAGGTCTTCTATCCCCACCCTATTTTCGGTTTCTAAAAATGCATAACCTCTATAGCACCTAACACAGTACTTTGAACATGGTAGGTGCTTTAATAATAATTTTTGAATTAATGAATGGATGAATAAACCAAAGATTAGTACCCCCCCATATCATGGCAATAAACATATAGGCAAAAGGAAATACTTATTCTGTCCTTGAAAGCACCTAGCCGGAAAAGTTTATGAAGTCCCTCCTCCAGAACAGGAGGCCATTCATTTAATACTTGGGGATCTCCAGAGACAGCTTTTAGAATTTTCCATGGCCCATTCCTTCAGTGACCCATGCTTTGCTTCCTAATACCTAGTCCAAATGACCATGTGACATGACAGAATTTCCCAGTTGGTACAGTGTCTGGATCAATCTGTACATTCATTCTTTTCCAGATCATTTATTAAAAAAACTACTAAAGGTAACAAAAATGTGTTGATTTCTTTTAAGCTGAGGATGGGTGAGTTACTATGAATTTTGAGATCCTTTTATTCCCTCATAATTTATCTAGTCAGAGTCATGCTGTATTAGGATAAATCTGCATCCGGGTTGGTTGGGTGGAATGTTTCCCTTTGGCTGACAGTCTTAAAATGCCTTCTTTGGCTCTCAATATATATAACATAACTCCTGAAAGCATGAACTGTGGAAAGGAAGTTTTTCAGACTTTTAATTTGATTGCATATCCTGTGTGTTTTCTTTGCCACTTCTATAAAGATAGCAAGAATGGCCATAAAGGAAGTTGTTTTTTTGTTTTTTTTTGTTCTTTTAATTGATTCTTGTTGCAGGTTTCAGTTCAGGATGAGAGTAGGAATGAGTTTCACATTCCTGACACTGTCCCTGCAGCACATCTCCAGGCCAGACATTATACCCCATGATGGAAGATTCCTTAAATTCTTCCTGTGGAATAATTCTTCTAGGCCCTAAAAACACTGAAAACTTTTTAAAAAGACCTAAATTATAGTCCTAAGTCAAATCATTGTAGTGGCTTTGTCCTAAAATTCTATCCTACAATTGGCTCTGGTACAACCATTTTTCCTTCTCTTTTGTTTACACTGTTCCCTCCACCTTGTTGGGTTTTTCTCTCCATCTAGGTATATTTATGTAGGACGATATTAAAAAATTAAAGAGCCACAATGGCATGGGCTCCAACCAGTCAGTGTGGATGCAATTATTCTTTTTTTCCCTCTGGACTGTAGTGATGGGTACAGAGGTCTTATCTACTAGAGTTATGGTTTTTGAGAGCCACTGCTGTGTTCTGTATATTCTCGCACTACACACAGCACTGAATGCCTTGTCCATAACAGGAACTTGTCACGTATTTGGAAAGAACATCCTTTTTTCCTCCCCAGGCCTTAGCCAGAAACCACAGCCATCATCCTCAAGTACCAATGGAAAATTAGATGTGAGATAGGAGTGAATCAAGACGGAAGGCAAAGGTATATGGAGGAACAGAACTGGGAGGTTTAAGTGGCTGCTTCTGTTTCCTTCATTCCCTTTATTAGGGCAGTTCCGGTCCGCACAGAAGCAGTGGGCAGAAATGATGGCCCTGTATCTTCAAAGGGGGAGAGGGAAGAAAACGACTCATTCAGGTTTACTCATTCTCATCTCTCTGTTTCCCCAAACTTCTCTGCCCTCCTGTTTCTTGGGAAGAGTTACAATCTGGAAGACTAAGGCAGCCCTTGCCGAGGTGGGATTAAAGTTCATTTAGAAAACGAAAAAGAATGATTAACCTCAAGAATCTATTCTCTTTACAACCCAGCAACAAACTAGGCATTCCATAAAAGTTAATTTAGAAACAAGAGGGGGAAAGTCATGTATCCTGAGGCCATCCTCACCTCTGTACTTGTTTTTGTAGGAGAGTTTTTACTCCCGTGAAAGACTGTTTTCGGGGGGAAGGTTTACAGAACCATCCAAAGCTCATACAGCCTTCTCTGATGGTTCTGTGCCATCGTTTTCATTTGGGGAATGAATGCTTCTTTTCTGAGGATCTCCTCATTGAACATTATCCTTTGGATCTTTCCAAAATAATGATACTTATTGTTTTATTTTACTTGCTACATACAGAAACAGTAATATATGCCATCCAGTCAAAGCTGCCATCAGTCTGAACATGTAGTCCCAACTTCCGAGATACTAAATAGAAAGAAAGAATGTGTACCTTGGAACTGATGAAATATAGTACATGTTCGCTTTAAAGAATTTACAAACAATAAGAAGATGTAAATACAAATACATCATATTATCACCTTGCAGAGATAATATTCTTCATACCTACTTGGTTTAATTCCATCTAGTGTTTCTTTCTGTACTTGGAAATATATGGGGATTTTTTCTTTTTAGAAAATACCGTATTAGATACAATGTTTAATACCCGTTTTTTTTCAATACTTTCATATCTTGAGCATTTTTCCTTATTAGATATTCCTTGAAATGTGATTTTTTAAAATGGCCTAGATGTTACTCCCCTCCTTTTGGTAGTTTAATGCATTTCCAGGGTTTTGATGTCATGTATACTGCCCTGGTGAGCATCTTTGTACATATATCTTTGCAGCTTGTTTATTTCTTTAGGAAAAATAACTAGAAGTGGAAAGCTTAGGTGAGAGGAGGGTAGAGCTATTTTAAAACTGTACATATTATATGGTCAGACTGTCACAAGATTGTTTTCAGTGTACATTCCCACCACAGTATGTGAAATGTGGCTGTCCGTTACCGCCACAAGCCTCCTTCTCCTCGCCCTGGATCATACTTGGCATTACAATTTCAAAGTATTTTGCCACTTCAGTGAGCAAAAATAACATGCTGCTGTTTTAAATTGCTTATTTATTTATTTAAAGATTTTGTTTATTTATTTGTCACAGAGAGAGAGAAAGGGGGAGAGAGCGCACAAGCAGGGTGCTTGGCGGCAGGGAGAGGGAGAAGCAGGCTTTCTGCTAAGCAAGGAGCCCAATGTGGGACGTGATCCCAGGGCCCTGGGATCATGACCTGAGCCAAAGGCAGATGCTTAACCAACTGATCCACCCAGGCATCTCTTAAATTGCATTTTTTAATTTATTGATGAGGTAGAACTTTTCCATGTTTGTTTGCCATTCGTATACTTCTTTCTATTACTATTCATCATCTGCCCATTTTTCTGTTAGGGTGTGTTTGTTTTTCTTCACATTTACTTTATTCAACCTTTCAGTCCACTTCCCAAGTATTTTTTAGTATATTCTTTTGGCTTTTGACTTAGATATTTAATGTTATTTTTTAGTTGAAGCATAATTACTTGATGATGATGATGATTTTTTTAAAAGATTTTATTTATTTGAGAGAGAGAAAGTAAGTGAGAGAGAGCACAAATGGGGAAGGGCTCAATCTCAGGACCCTGGGATCATGACTTGAGCTAAAGGCAGATGCTTAACCAACTGAGCCACCCAGGCGCCCCAATGATGATGATTTTTTATACTTGCATTAAATAATCATATTTGAAAGTATTTAACTACTTTTATGCTCACTGGTAATTTTTATAATATGGGTTTTTTTTCTTTTAAAAATTTATTTTTTAAATTGAGGTATAGTTGACATGCAACATTATATTAGTTTCAGGTGTACAACGTAATGATTCAATATTTGTGTTTATTGTGAAATGATCTCCACACTAAGTTTAGTTAACATCCATCATCTTATATAGTGTGAAACCGAATAAAGGAAACCTGATTTATAATAGAGTTGGGAGGACAGAAAGGGGAGCTCTGATGCCCTACCAGCTCATCTGCAAGTCAGACACAAGCAGGAAGATGCTACTTTACTGTCTCAGCAACAGGGAGGAAGATTTTCCCCGTGCCCCACAACAGCCCAGCCAATGAGAAACTGCCACAACTCAGCCAATGAGAAATCGTCACCACCCTGGACTCTCACTTTCCTCCAATGGACCTTTGTTCAAGCAGCCCCTCCCACCTTCTCTTCCTCTGTAAAGCAGTGCTCCTCTTCTTTGTTCTCTGCAACTGTCTGTGGTTTTGTCATAGATCATGTGTCCCAAATTGCATTTTCCCTACCATTCTTGAATAAACCCATTTTGCTGATAAAGTAACTGGCTGTTTTATTTTCAGGGTCAATAGTAATTATAAGATGTTTGTATTTTTTTAGTGATAAGAAATTTTAAGATATACTTTCTTAGCAATTTTTCATTACATTACATCCCCATGACGTCTTTATTTTATAACCAGAAAACTATACCTGTTGACATCCTTTACTCGTTTCTCCCACTCCTCTTACCCCAGCTTCAGGCAATCACCAGTCTGTTCTCTGTATCTTTGAGCTTGTTTGTTTGTTTGTTTTGTTTTATGCTTTTTGTTTTTGTTTTAGATTCTACATATAACTGAGATCATAGGGTATTTGTATCTCTGTGTCTGACATATTTCACTTAGCATAATGCCCTTGAGGTCCATCAATGTTGATGTAAATGGCAACATTTCATACTTTTTTATGGCTAGATAGTGTTCCATTGTATTTATATACCATAATTTCTTTATCCATTCATCTATCAATGGACAGTTAGATTGTTTCCATATCTTGGCTGTTGTAAATAATGCTGCAGGGAATATGGAGATGTGTATGTCTTTTTGAATAAGTGTTCTCATTTTCTTTGGGTGAATACCCAAGAGGTGGAATTGCTGGATCATAGAGTAAATCTATTTTTAATTTTTTGAGGAACCGCCACACTGTTTTCTATAGCGGCTGTACTAATTTACATTGCCACGAACAGTGCAAAAGCTTTTTCTCCACAACCTTGCCAACATTGTTATTTCTTGTCTTTTTGATAATAACCATTCTGACAGGTGTGAAGTGATATCTTAGTGTGGTTGTAATTAGCATCTTTTCATGTACCTTTTGAGAAATGTCTATTCAAATGTACCTTCTGCCTACATTTAATTGGATTGTTTGTTTTTTGCTTTGGAGTTGTATGAGTTCTTAATGTATTTTGGATATTAACCTCTTATCAGATATATAATTTGCAAATATTTTCTCCCATTCTGTAGGTTGCCTTTTCATTTTGTTGATGGTTTCCTTTGTTGTGCAGAGCTATGTATGTATGTATGTACGTATGTATTTGAGAGACAGAGAGTGGGAGGAGGGGCAGAGGGAGAGAGAGAGGAAGAGAGAGAGAGAGTCTCAAGCGGACTCCATGCTGAGCATAGAGCCCGACGTGGGGCTCATCCTCCCAACTCTGAGATCATGACCTGCGCCAGAATCAAGAGTCGGATACTTAACTGACTGAGCCACCCGGGCGCCCCTGTGCAGAGGTTTTTAGTTGGACGTAGTCCTATTTGTTTACTTTTGCTGTCACTGCTTTTGCTTATGGTGTCATATATAAAAAGTCATCGCTAAGACCTATGTCAGGGAGCTTACTGCTATGTTTTCTTCTTATACTGTGGTTTTAATTATTTAAATAAAGCATAGGCTCTCACAAGTTTTTCATGAAGGCTAATGGTAAGGGAATGTTGGTAGCTTTTATTCTTTGAGTTTTTATATTGTCTGAGAGTGACTTTCTGTACCTTCACATGCTGCTCCCTTCTTAAATAGCTATAGGATTCTTGCATAACATACTTCCTACCTGGAAACTCTAAATATTGTCCCCTTGAGCTCTGATATTTGATGTTAGAGAGATGTCTGAGGTCATCTTCATTTTGATTCTATTGTAGTAAATTATGTTTTTTCTTTGAACATTTGTCATATTTTGCCTTTAATATTTGAACAGAATATGTTTATGTACTTCAACCACCATTTCGTAGTGCAGAGCCCTTTCACAACTTTGGGAAATATTCTTCTGTTAGTTCTTTGGGTTCTTTGATCTGTCCTTTTTCTGTTTTCTTTCTAGGATTCTTCCTGTATATATATTTTGGCTTCCAGAATCTGCCCCTCATTTCTTATCTCTTCTGTCACTGATTTTCATTTTCCCTCCAAGTTCTAGGCGAACGTTTTGAGTTCCCTCATTCATTTCAGTAATTTGAGTTTTTTGTGGTCTGTGTTCTGTTGTCCACTATGTCTTCCATCATTTATAGTGAAGCGACACTATTAAAAGAAAAGTCAACTCCACGTGTCTTTCCTGATCACAGACTGTACCATCTTCATGTCTACTTGCCCTGTTTTCAGATGTAGTACCATCTTGAATCAAGCGTCTTCTTAAAATATTGAGAATTTCATAAAAAATTAGTCCTGTCAGTTTGAGTAAAACCTCATTTGAGCAGAGATCATTTCAAAGTGGTTCCTTTCCTTTGAACTGCGTGTTTTCACATGAGTCTGGTGATTTGTCCCTCTGTGTTTCTCCTTACAGAAGGAGGACTAGTACTGGCTTCTAGGCAGGTTGGTGTTGAGGTTGTTTCTTTTGAAAACTTGGCATACATTCCTGGCCAGATCCTTCAGTCAAAAGGAGGAAGGATGGACATGAATCCTTCCATGGCCCCTAAGAGATTTCATGAACTGGAGTGTCCCGAAGAACTCAGTTTGATCTCTGTGTGGTGTAGATGCTTGCCATATGGGCAAACCAAGCCTGCTTTTGACCATCCTTGGCATACCTGCTTGCTCCGGTTTCTCAGCTCAGCAATGCCAGGCTGTCTTCTGAAAGTGGCAGCTTGTACCAGCGACACGCCCTGGGGTCTCTGAGTACCACAGGTTGCCTACATTTAAGGTCACTTTGCAGAGGCAAGAGGCCTGCCCTGTGGGTGCCCTGTAGCCTGTCATACCCTCCCACTCTTCTTCTGAGTCAAGGGAGAGTGCTTCCCCCCCGGGCTGGGCTTGCTATATTTACCAGGAAGCTGCTCTTTCAGAGGAGACACTCAGGAGGCAGCCTTCTTTGCCCCTCGTTTCATCTCATCTCACCTAAACGTATCCAGAACAACCCCTGGCAATTTCTGGCATATTAAGCACCTTCCTCGAATATTTAGTGCTGACAAAAGTTTTGACCTAATTGACTAGTCCCCTGACCGTGTGTCCTTGGGGAATCTGGGAATGGGGCAGGTCGGGAGGCCTGAGTCTGTACCGACGTCTTGCCGGGAAGCTTCCCCTCCCCCCTTTCGTTGGCTATTAAATTCTGAATATGTTCTCAGTCATGGATGTCCCCATGTCTAGGAAAAATAAGGTCATAAATATTAAGATTGAGCGATGAGAATGGACAGGTGAGTAAGAATGAAAAGCTTCAGTGACTGTGTGAAGCCAGGAAGATTGGATTTCAGTATTGGGCCTATTTAGCTCTGAAGTGTGCCTTCAGCGAAGCTCCTGATTGTTACTTTAAGAAATTTGGGATGAAATTGCCCTGCTAACACACTGGACAACAAAACCAAGGAAGTAAGGGGCTGGGTTAAATTTGGGATAACCAAGTGTCCCAGTTGGTCTATGCGGGAGGGGATCTCAGCAGGTGGGATTTCAGGAGAATCGTGGGCATGAATCAGTCACCCTAGCGGAAATTATGCCTTTGCATCTATGGTCTTTTATATATGAGATGAGATTTCATGCTACAGTGGGTGTCCAGGGCTCTTCACCAACCGATAGAGCACGCAGCACTTAGCTGGCAAAGAGTGAGAGCTGCTCTTCTATTTGTTTTCTTGAATACATTCTGCAAACTCTGATTCCAATTGAATATAGAATCACTCCGTTTTTTAAAAAATATTTTATTTTATTTTTATTTATTAATTAATTTATATTTATTAAATATTTATTTATTAATATTTTATTATATTATATTAGTCACCATACAGTACATCCCTGGTTTTTGATATAGAGGTCGATGATTCATTAGTTGCGTATAACACCCAGTGCACCATGCAATACGTGCCCTCCTTACTACCCATCACCGGTCTATCCCATTCCCCCACCCCCCTCCCCTCTGAAGCCCGCAGTTTGTTTCTCAGAGTCCATAGTCTCTCATGCTTCATTCCCCCTTCTGTTTACCCCCCCTTTCTTTATCCCTTTCTTCTCCTACCGATCTTCTTAGTTCTTATGTTCCATAGATGAGAGAAACCATATGATAATTGTCTTTCTCTGCTTGACTTATTTCACTTAGCATCATCTCCTCCAGTGCAGAATCACTCCGTTTTTAGCTATATTCTGAAATAGCTCTGGCAAATAGACATTCTTTCCTGTTTTCTTCCTGAAAATGATGAGGAGTTGTCTTTTGTAAAGCTGCAATGTCTTTAGCGTATCTTTTAAGATGTACAGTCCATGACGCCGCAGCCACTTTTACAGACTTAGAGTTTTAGAGAAATTAGAAGCTCGTGGGTGAAAATTACAAGGTTCTTTCTAGAAGCCATAAAGGATTGGAGACAGGTGGGAGCAATTGCAAAAGTTGTTTGATTAGGAGGGTGCCAAGGATTTGAATAAAGGTACAGGCCTCAATGTAGTACTTCAAATGTTGCGTTTTCACCCGGCCTGTATCAGGTTCATTGCCTCTCAGTGGAACAAAAGCCCTTGACCAGTGGTCACTAAGCTGTTTTCTCCCTGGGGCTTCCTTCAGCTCAGGCTGGGATCGCTGATGTCGCCGCCCTCAGCTTTCACTGCATTTTGTAATACTGTTTGTACAATACCCTAATGTTTTGTGACTTAATCATCTTCAATCAGGTTTTCCTGTGAAAACCCCTGAAATTGCTCTTCATTTTGCTCTCTCCCTTGCTTCACTTATCCAGTCCATTAGCAGGTCTTACTGTTTTTCTCGAAAACATTCTGAATCTGATCCACTACTCACCGTCTCCCCCTCCGTGACCGTGGTCCGAGTCACCACCAGCTCCTGTGTGGATTACAGCAGCAGCTTCCCCACTGGGCTTCCTGCTTCAGGGCCTGCCCTTGTCAGTCCTCCCTCTCCCAGAAAGCTGCCAGAGTGGTCTACTCAGACTTGGATCACATTTTTCCCCCCTACTTGAAATTTTCCAACGGTTTCCCATTGTATCTAGACTCAAACCCCAAATTCTAGACCGTGGTCAACAGAGGCCTGCTTCATGGGTTCAACTTGCCCTCCCCACCTTGAGCACCATGCTACCGTCTCAAGTACAACAAGCTCATTCCCACTTCCATGCCTTGGCCCCAGCTCTTAACTTCCGCTTGGAATTCTCTCATCCCAGACGTTGGCATTGCCAGGATCCTCCCAACTTAACTCTCCCCAGTGAAGTTTCCATATACAGTAGCATGTTATTCCCTCGCACCCCCACTAACTCTTACACTTCTTAAATTATCCTTTGTTTTCTCCATAGCAAGTCATTTCTGAATTTCTTGTTTATTTTCTTATTCTGTATCTTCCCCATCATAATGTAACCTCCGTGAGTGCACGGACTTTGTTTTGTTCACTGTGTCCAGAATAGTGCTTGACACAGAGTAGTTGCTCATCCAAATATGAAATTCAGTGATGCAAATAAGTGTTTTCTTTGCCTTGAGATCACCCTGGGAGAATAACTGTGTAGTTGTATACCTGTATTTTGGTCTCAAGATTGTGAGCTATGGAATCTTAAAGAATTTTCCAAAGACTTTTCAGTTGATAATTTTTTTAAAAAAATAAGAGTTTATTTTTTAGAGCAGTTTAGGCTCCTAGCAAAGTTGAGCAGAAAGTACAGAGAGTTGCTCTGCACCTCTGTCCCCACGCGTACACACCCTTTCCCGCCATCTACATCCGCCACCAGTGTGGTACGTTTGTTACAGTTGATTCACCTACGTTGATACATCATTATCACCGAAATTCATATTTTACATTCGAGTTCACTCTTGGTGTTGTATATTTTGTGGATATGTTTTATGGATTTAAAAAATGTATTATGACCTATATCTGCCATTATAGTATCATACAGGATAGTTTTACCACCCTAAAAATCCTCTATAATCCTCCTATTCATGCCCCACACCCAACTCCTGGCAACTTTTTACTTTCTCTGTAGTTTTATCCCTTCCAGAATGTTGTATAATTGAAGTCTTACAGTATATAGCCTTTTCCGACTGGCTTCTTTTACTTATTAATATGTATTTAAGTTTCCTCATTTCTTTTCATGACTTGATAGCTCATTTCTATTTAGTGCTGATACGATTCTGTTGGTGAGCGGGCCATGGTTTATCTATCCACCTACTGACATACATTTTGGTTGCTTCCAAGTTTTGGTAGTTGTTGATAAAGCTGCTATAAACATCTGTTCACAGGTTTTTGTGTGGACATAGATTTTCAGCTCATTTGGGTCAATATCAAGGAGGGCAATTGCTGAATCTTACCGTGAGAGTATGTTTAGTTTTGTAAGAAATCACCAAACCAAACAGCTTTCCAAAACAGCTGTATCATTTTGCATTCCCACCACCACGGAATGCGTGTTCCATTATTTTTGTCAGCATTTGGTGTTATCAGTTATCAGTGGATTTTGGCCATTCTAATAGGTGGATAATGGTATTTTGTTATAATTTGCAGTTCCATGATAAATGATAAAGAGCATCTTTTCATATACTTATTTGCAATCTGTATTTTGGTGAGGTGTATATTGGCAGGTCTCCTGCCCATTTTTTCAGTAAAGTTGTTTTCTTGTTGTTGAGTTTTAAGAGTTCTTTGTATTTTGAATTATAGTCCTTTATTTAACGTGTCTTTTGCAAATATTTTGCCCCAGTTTTCAGCTTGTTTTCTTATTCTCATGACAGTGTCTTTCACAGAACAGTTTTTAATTTTTCTGGAGTGCAGTTTACCGGTTATTTCTTTCCTCGGTTGTGCACTTGGTGTTATAACCAGAGTCATCACCATGCCCAAAGTCATCTAGATTTCCTCTTACGTTATTTTCTAGGAGTTTTATACATTTTGTATTTATATTGTGATTCATTTTGAGTTAATTTTTATGAAAAGCGTACAGTTTGTGTCTAGATTATTTTTTTTCACCGTTTGTTGAAGAGACTAGCTTTGCTCCCACTGTATTGCCTTAGCTCCTTCGTCAAAGATCCGTTGACCGTGTTTATGTGGTTCTTTTTCTGGATTCCCTTTTTTTCTGTTCCATTGATCTATTTATCTGTTCTTTTGCCAATAAAACATTGTCTTAATTGCTGTAGTTTTGCAGTAATTCTTGAAGTTGAGTAAATCAATCTTCCAACTTTTTCTTCAATATTGTCTTGGCTATTTTGCGTCTTTTGCCTCTCTATATAAACTGTAGAATCAGTTTGTCAGAATCCACAAAATAACTTGTTGGGATTTCGATTGGTATTGCACTGAATCTATAGATCAAGTTGGGAAGAACAGACATCTTGACGATATTGAGTCTTTCTGTCCATGAACATGATATATCTCTCCATTCATTTAGTTCTTTGATTTTGTTCACCAGGGTTTTTTGGTTTTCTTTTTTTTTTCATTTCTTTTTTCTTTCTTTTCTTTTTTCTTTCTCTCTTTCTTTCTTTCTTTCTTTCTTTCTTTCTTTCTTTCTTTTTTTTATAGAGAGAGGGAGGGAGGACAAGAAGAGGTGGAGAGAGAGGAAGGGAGAGAATCTTAAGTAGGATCCATGCTCCAGCACGGAGCCTGATGCAGAGCTCTATCTCACAACCCTGAGATCATGACCTGAGCTGAAATCAAGAGGTGCTTAACCAAATGAACCACCCAGGTGCCCCTTTGATTTTTTATGTAGATCCTTGTACATATTTTGTTAGATTTTATATCTAAATATTTTATTTCAAGGGATGTTAATGTAATTGGTAATATGTTTTTACTTTCAAATTCTCCTTCATTAGGAAAGTGATTGCCTTTTGTATATTAACCTTATATCCTGCAGCTATGCTGAAATTGTTTATTGATTCCAGGAGGGTTTTTTTGTTGTTGTCGTTGTTGATTCTTTTCGATTTTCTGCAGAGACAGTCACATCATCTGTGAAGAAGGACCGTTTTATTTCTTCCTTTTCAGGCTTGTATACCTTTTCTTTCCTTTTTTTGTCTCACTGCATTAGCTGGCACTTCCAGGGTGCTACTGGAAAGGAGTGATGAGAAGAGACATTCTTGCCCTGTTACCGATCTTAGTGAGAAGTGTGATGTTAGCTGTAGGTTTTTTTGTAGATGGTCCTTATAACATTGAATAAAGTTACTCTTTAGTCCTAGTTTATTGAGAGTTTTTATTACGGATTTGTGTTGGATTTTGTCAGATGTTTTTTTCTTCATCTATTGATATGATCATGTGATGTTTCTTCTTTAGCCTGTTGATGTGATGGATTATATTAATTGATTTTCAAATATTGAGCCAAACTTACATACCTGGATAAATTTCACTTGGTTGCTGCATATAAGTCTGTAAGGTGTATATATAAGTATATAAAGTATACATTGTTGGTTTCTATTTTCTAATATTTTGTTGAGGATTTTGGCATTCATGTTCTTGAGAGATATTAATTTGTAGTTTCCTTTTCTTGTAATATCTTTGTCTGGTTTTGCTATTAGGGTTTTGCTAGCCTCATAGAGTGAATTAGGAAGCCTTCCTTCTACTTTTTCTTCTGGAAGAGTTTGTAAAGAATAGGTATAACTTCCTCCTTAAATGGTTGGTAGAATGCACCAGTGAACCCATCCGGGCCTGGTGCTTTCTGTTTGGGAGGGTAATTAATTTTGATTCAATTTCTTCAGTACACATAGGCCTATTCAGATTATCTGTTTCTTATGTGAGTTTTGGCAGATTGAGTCTTTCAAAGAATTGGTCCATTTCATCTACATTATCAAGTTTGTAGGCATAGAGCTGTTCATAGTTTTACTTTATTTGCCTTTTAATATCCGTAGGATCTGTAGTGTTGTTCCCTTTTTTATTTCTGCTATTAGTAGTTTGTGTTTTTCCTTTTTTTTCTTAGCTTGGACAGAGGCTTATTGATTTTATTGATCTTTTCAAAGAACCAGCTTTATTTCATTGACTTTCTCTGTTGATTTGCTGTTTTTCATTTCACTGATTTCTGTTCTAATTATTATTTTTTGTCTTTTTACTTTAGATTTAATTTGCTTTCCTTTTTCTAATTTCCTATTGCTGAAGCTTATAATACAGAGTTTAGATCTTTCCTTTGTAATATATGCATCCAGTTTGTTAAATTTTACTCTTCAAAGTGCTTTTGCTGCATCTCACAAATTTTGATGTTGTATTTTCATTTTCATTTAGTTAAAAATACTTCAAAAATTTCTCTTAAACAAACTGAGGGCTACAGAGGGGAGGGGGGTGGGGGAATGGGATAGACCGGTGATGGGTAGTAAGGAGGGCACATATTGCATGGTGCACTGGGTGTTATACACAACTAATGAATCATCGAGCCTTACATCGAAAACCGGGGATGTACTGTATGGTAACTAACATAATATAATAAAAAATCATTATTAATAAAAAAAAAAAAAAAATTTCTCTTGAGAGTTCTTCTTTCACCGTGTTATTTAGAAGTTGTTTAGTCTCAAGTATTTTGAGATTTTCTGTCTTTCTCTTACTGGTTTCTAGTTTATTTCCTGTATAGTCTGAGAGCAGAGACTGTATGATTTCTATTCTTTTAAATTTGGAATTTCTTATTTATTTATTTGGTTCCAGAATGTGGTCTGTCTTGGTGAATGTTCCATATGAGCTTGAGAAGAATGTGTATTCAGCTCTTGTTGGATGAAGTAGTCTGTAGATGTCAGTTATATCCAGTTGATTGATGGTATTCTTGAGTTCAGCTGTGTCCTTATTGATTCTCTGCCTAATGGATCTGGCCATTTCTGATAGGGGATATTGAAGTCTCCAGCTATAATCGTGGATTTGTCTATTTCTCCTTGCTGTTCTATTAGATTTTGCTTCACGTAATTCGACTCTATTATGAGGCACATACACATTAAGGATTGTTATATCTTCATGGAGGATTGACTCCTTTATCATTATGTAGTGCCCTTTTTATCCTTGATAATTTCCTTCTTTTGAAGTCTGCTCTGTCTGAAATTCATATAGGTACTCCAGCTTTGTTTTGATTAGTGTTAGCATAGAATATCTTTCTCCACCCCTCTATTTTTAATTTACATGTGACTTTATACTAGGTGAATTTCTTGTAGGCAACATATAATTGGGTTTTGTTTTTTCATCCACTCTGACAGTCTCTTTTAATTGATATATTTACTCCTCTGACATTGAAAATGATTATTGATATAATTGGTTTAATAGCTACCTTATTTATTAATGTTTTCTTTTTTAAAAAATTCTATTTATTTGACGGAGAGAGAGAGAGAGAGTGCACAAGCAGGGGGAGTGGCAGGAGGAAGAGGAAGAAGCAGGCTCCTGTAAGGACTCTGATGGTGGGCTCATTCCCAGACCCTGGGATCATGACCTGAGCCGAAGGTAGATGCTTAACCAGCTGAGCCACCCAAGCTCCCTTTGTTAATATTTTGTTTTTGTTGCCCTTGTTCTTTGTTCGATTTTTCTCTCTGGCCATCATTTCTTCAGATAATCTTTTTCTGTCATTATCCCTCTTCTTTTTTTTTTTTTTAAAGATTGATTTATTTGATAGAGCATGCACATGAGGGAGCAGGGGAGAGGCAAAGGGAGAGGAAAGAGAGAATCCCAAGCAGACTCCATGCTGAGTGCAGAGCTGGGTGCAGGGCTTGACCCATGAGATCATGGCCTGAGCTGAAACCAAGAGTTAGATGCTTAACTGACTGAGCCACCCAGGTGCCCTGTGTTCATTCTCCCTCTTCTGAGAATCAAATTATATTTATGTTAAGCTGATCAGTAGTGTCTCATAGGTCATTGATGCCCTTTCATTTACCTGTAGTCTTTCTTTCTCTATGTGCTTCATTTTTGTGTAGTTTCTATTTCTGTCTATTCTAGTTTACTGTTTTTTTTTTCCTGCAGTGTCTAAAGTGCTGTTAATCTCATTCAGTTGATTTTTTATTTCAGATACTACGTTTTTCATCTTTAGAAGCTTCATTTTATTTGTATATATGAAAGATACATATATGTGAAATAAAAGAAAGATATGTTTACATTTTATATATACATATGTGTCATATATCATATATGCCATATTTATCTTTCATTTCTCTTCTCCGTTACTTTTTTTAAATAAAATTTTATTTTTAAAAAGATTTATTTATTTATTTGAGAGAGAGAGAGCAAGAGCACGAGCAGGGGGAGGGTCAGAAGGAGAGGGAGAGAAGCAGGCTCCCCACTGAGTGTGGAGCCTGATGTGGGGCATGACCCCACGATCATGAGCCAAAAGTAAGAGTCGGATGCTTAACTGACTGAACCACCCAGGTGCCCCCATACGATTTTATTTTTAAGTAATCTCTATACCCAGGGTGGAGCTCGAACTTATAGCCGTGAGATCAAGAGTCATAAGCTCTACCAGCTGAACCAGCCAGGCACCCCTCTTCTCTGTTACTTCTTGAGTGGATGCTGGATATTGTGAATTTTATTTGTTGGGTGTCTGATTTTGTTAAATTCTTTTAAATAGTGTTGGCCTTTGCTCTAATGACTAGTTAAGTTATTTGGAATAACTTGGATACTTTTGAGGCTTGCTGTTAAGCTATTATGTGAATCTAGGGCAGCCTTTGATGTAGAACGAATGTAGCTCTGCTACTAAGGTGATGCTTTTCCAAGGGCTCCATCCATTATCTCATGTAGTAGGAGCCATTCTGGCTGCTGGGAACACAAAATATCCCCAGCCCTGTGTGGGCTCTGAGATTTGTTCAGCCTGTCATTTGCTGGTGCTTCTTTTCCTGCCCTTGGAAAATTTTCATTCACACATGCACCAGTCAGTGCTCAATGATAGACTTAAAGGAACCCTTCTGCAGATGTCTGCTTCTTTTCTCTCTGTACAAGTTCTCCTATTCCAGTATTCTGTCTTACAAATCCATTTTGTCTGGCTTTCCTAAACTCCAGTCTCTGTCTTCACCATTCAGCAAGAAGGAAAACTGAAAACTCTGGGTTCTGACTCCCCTCTCTCTACTCTGGCTTTGAAACTGTTCCAGGTAGTAAGCTAGGGCAATTTTAGGCCTCACCTATTTTGTTTCTGTGTCTTTGGGATTGTGTCTTAATCTCTTTTCCAGTGTCAGTAAGTTTGTTTTCTATTTTTGGTCCATTTATATAGTTGTTTAAAGTAGGAAGGCAAAGCTTGTCACTGGTACTCCGGAATGTCCAGAAGGAGGAGACCTTCAGTTGACATTTTACATTTCCATTATTTTGTTTAGAAGTTAATTTTGCTGCTCTGTAAGGGGTGTTGTGGTTTTGCCTTTTAATTTAAATTGTTTTGAATTTTGGTATCTTGGTAAGAAGCCTCTGTTGCCTATATAGGAAATCACACAGTGCTGAAGAATAGTACTGTTCCCTTCTCTTCTTTGTAATAGAGAAAGCTATGTCCTAAGCAGAGGTGATAGAGATTTTGCCTGACATGTGGCATCATTTCTTAGAATACGCAACAACTTGGCCATTGGTTTTTCTTCCACAGCATGTGGTTTTAGGCTTATTCTTCAGCTGATGAATTCACCACCTACTCCATTCTTGGGCTGTGAATCCATAGGCTTGAATTCTGTCCTGAGAGCCAAAACTTTGCAACTGCTGAGTTGGTTGGTTTTTTGCCTGGAAAAATTGTTAGGGCAAAATTGATACTTTGATTGGGGAGAGAAAGAGGCAGATTTTCAGATGAAAGCTGTTCCACCCAAATAGTATAAAAATTTTTTGGCTTATTATCTAAAGGCATGGATAGAATTTGATGTATCATGAGAAAGAGAGAAGTTCATAAATAGTAAACTTAGTGATGAGTGGGCATCATAAGACCACACATAAGTAGGGTAACCATGTATCCTGTTTGCCAAAGACAGTCCTGGTTTACACCTGTTGTCCTGGAATAATTAACATCCCCTTTTACTCTTGGAAGTGTCATGGTTTTGATGTCTATATATGTACTTATATACATACAAAGTCATCCTAGTCATAAAGAATGGTTTAAAGAATACAGAGTAGGTGTTAATTCCCTGGTTATTGTTGTCCTTGAATGATGGATTTACTGTTTACTTTGTATTTTTGTTGAATAGTTTATAGTGACTAATAAATGTGTGTGTGGGGGGGTTATTTTTTTTAATCTTTGGTATTTTTCCTACAGATGATCTCAATGCCACCCACCAACACTGTGTTTTGGCTGGTTTACCACCTCGGTTTAGTTCCACCCACCGAGTGGCAGAGGTAAGTGTAAATAAAAATGTGATTCAAACTTAATTGGATGTGACAGCAGTGGTTGAATGAGCAATTTTGCATAGAGTTTTGGAAGAGTATTTGATAGGAAAATTGCTTCCATCGAACTTAACATTAGCCTTTATTTACTTGCTTTTTTAGCCTCAACTGTGTTGGGTACAGTTTTAAAAAGTGTATTCACAGCATGGGATTAGTATATTTTGCTTCTTTGGGGTTCTGTTTCTTGGAGAAGATAAAATGCTATTGGCAGGTGTTGCTAGTTAGAGATTTTGTAAGGGGTTTGTATCTGTCAAGGTCAAGGACAGGAGGTGGCCAGAAGGAAATGGGGTGGGTTTGTGTGCTTGTACATGTGTTAGCTGTGACTAGGCTCCAATGGTTGCGAACTTAGATTTCCCTTAACTTTTGGGTCAGGCTTCTGAGCATGTGAATGTAAATTAAGGAGAGAGTTACAGTGGTGCCCAGAATTTCTGAGCTCCCCAGTTGTGTTCATAACCCAGACTTTGTTGCTAAATTCTGCCACCACTTGCAGTGTTGATGGCCAGCTGATTAGACCAGTTCAGAATGGAAACCTAGGAGGTGGGAAAGACTCTTAGTAGTCACCCTGCGGTACTGTGTGATCGATTAAGGAGGGTTCCATAGAGCGGGGGAATAATCATGAGAAGGACTACAAGTTGACCTTGTATCCAAGCTTGTTACCTGTGCTTTGCTTTGTAGATTGCCTTTCCATCATGCCACAGGGGGACCAGGGTGGGAAGTCGGGCAGAAGGAGTACAACA
Source organism: Ursus arctos (assembly GCF_023065955.2). Taxonomy (NCBI): domain Eukaryota; kingdom Metazoa; phylum Chordata; class Mammalia; order Carnivora; family Ursidae; genus Ursus; species Ursus arctos. The sequence goes on from NW_026622863.1 coordinate 11,611,522, forward strand.
AAGTGGCAGGGGAACACAAGCACAAGCCCTTCTCAATCCCGAGACTGAGTCTGAAGGCAGTGGCATGTCATTCGGTAATTAAGTGGCTTTTCTCATGGACCCGTCATGCTGCTGTGGGCCAGAGAGGGCCTGAGTGTCTACTAAATCAAGATGCCATCAAGCCCATGAAACATTCCTTCGTCCCTTTCTCCTTATGTCCCTAGCCCTCTCTCTTCCATCCGCGCTCATCTAAATATTTGAGTGCCTGTTACGTGGTCAGCGGCACGACGGGCTTGAGGGAGAGGGCTGTCAACATCATCAACAGGACATCTATGGCCACTACCTCTGTTGAACCTCCATTTTAGTCGGGGAGACGGATCCCAAACAAATAAACACACGGATAATTATCTGAGAGACCCGAAAGTAAGTTCTGTTAGGCAGTGGGGAAGGAAGGACTGACTGAGTAGAGCGAGGACTAGAAGAAGGAATGCATATATGGACAAACAAAGGAACGAATGAACTCTTTACAGGATGCTTTCCCTGTGCCAGGCTCTTGGCTGGCTCTCAAGCCTGGGTGATTTGGGGATGACATTGCCATTAGTAGAAATGGCAGTTGAAGACAGTGAGGGAAGACAGTAGTTCATTCGGTTTTGAACAGGCTGCATTGGAGCTGCCCCATGGAGTGGTCTGGCAGATAAATGCAAAGAAGGGACTAAAGCTCTTCTCCTCCACGTCCTGCAATAGAAACGTGCCTACACAGAAGCCACCAAGAGGAGCACTCCAGAGTACAGTTCGAACAGTACCCCGTGCCCTGATTTCCTTTTTTCCAGGTGGACCAATTTAATGAGGGTAGCAGAGGTTTCAAAATATCCTGAGGTTCAGCATTTTCTGCTTTAGTCACAGCTGGCTTTGTGGCTTCTAAGTTTAGGCAACATTGTGAGTGTTAATTAACTTTTAAAAAAAGAAGCAGGTTTGTGTAGTGATGCTGTTGGGAGAAAAACATTATCTCAAATCTATGTCTTTTATGGTCTCTGTATTGCGTTCAAGCTACTAACTAGACAGCTCCACTGTGAATGATGTGACTGTCTTTCTGTTATAGATCAGGGTCAACAGACTATGGCCCATGGGCTAGCCAGCTGTTTTTATAAATAAAATTTTAATTGAAACACAGCCACACTCACTTGATTCTGTATAGTTTATGGCTGCTTTGGAGTTAAAAGGCAAAGCTGCATAGTCGCAACAAGCCTTGTGGCCTGCAAGCTTAAAATACTTACTATCTGGCCTTTAAAAAAAAAAAAGTTAGCTTTGTTTGATGTCATCTGATGTATACAGGCTTTAATAATCACCTTAAAGTAAAATGTGATTTTTGAAACATCACCATTTTAAGGTAACTTTTTATTTCTATGAAAAGTCAAAAATGATAATGTTCAGTGTTGGTAAAGGTACAGTGAAATAGGTACATTCATATACTTAGGGAAGTTTTTCTAAGTGGTATACTTTTTGGAAAGCTATATGGGGATGTGTATAAAGTACCATAAAAACATCTTTGATCTCATAACACTGTTTTTGGGAATCAAACCTAGGAAACAATTCAAAGGAAGCACACACACACACACACACACACACACACACAAATGTTTATCTAGAGTGACTAAGAGTAGTGAAGAGCTGGACAGAACCTCAGTGCCTCTGTAGACGTGATTGGTTAATTAAACTAGTATCACCTCAGTGAGCAACCATTGGAAACACTTACTTTGAATACTTAGCTGCAGAGAAAAACAGAATAGACACTGTTGTGTACATTCTGGTCACAGCTGTGTGGACAAAGAATCATGTGCAATAAAAATAATTTAAAAAAGGTAAGATGATAGGATTATGATTTAATATTACTTAAAAATTTTTTTTCATGTCATATTATTGTTGTCAGTAATACAAGAGGGAACAGATTTTTTTTTTCTAACATGAAAGTTACATTAGTATTTCCCTCAAGACAAGAGATGGAAAAACCCAATGTGGTAGCCTTCACTTATTTTATAAATGTCCTCTCCTTCATGCAGAATTAACGTGCTGTGTCTTATCTGTGCCGCACAAAATGGTTTGCTGTTTCTTGTCCATTCAAAGTATGTTGGAAATAGATTGTCTTAAGGAAGTGATGTTCTGAATTTCATTTTAGTTAATCAGAGAAGAAATCTAGTTTTTCGGTTACATGTGACTAGATTATGTCTGACGGTGCTCGATTGTTACTGGAATTTTTTTTCTTCTGGTTGGAACAGAAGAAATCTGTCCTCCTGAATATCTTTTTTTTTAATTTCAATTTTATGTGTTTTATATATAATTATATTTTGAATATGTAGTTACTCAAATGGTTCAAAATTCAAAAAGTACCCAAGAATAGTTTAAAATCTCTTTCTCCTAAAGCCACCAGCTCTTCATCCCCAGAGGCAACCAGTGGAGTCAGCTTGTTGTTATCCTTTCTGTGATACTTAAAACATATATAAACAAATATGTGTTTATTCAAAACAGGTTTGATACAAATGGTAGCCTACTCTACATTACTATTCTGCACTTTTTCGTAAGCCGTGGTGATAACTACTTATCAATATGTATTTCATACCTGGAGTAGGCAGTGGTTTCTTAGATATGACACCAAAAGCACAAACACCCAAAGAAAAAATAGGTAAATTGGACTTCACCAAAGTGAAAAACTATTACGCCTCAGGGGCGCCTGGGTGGTGCAGTGGGTTGGATGTCCAGCTCTTAGTTTAGGTTCAGGTCAGGGTCGTGAGATTGAGCCCTGTGTTGGGCTCTGTGCTCAGCATGGAGTCTGCTGGAGATTCTCTCTTTCCCTCTCCCCCCACGTTCTCTCTCTCCTTCTCTCTCTAAAATAAATAGGGGCACCTGGGTGGCACAGTCAGTTAAGCATCTGACTCTTGGTTTCAGCTCAGGTTGCAGTCTCAGGGTCGTGAGCTCGAGCCCCGCCTTGGGCTCCATGCTCAGCATTGAGTCTGCTTAAGACTCTCTCTACCCCTCCCCACTGTTCTCTATCCCTCTCTCTCTCAAATAAATAAATAAATAACGCTTTTAAATAAATAAATAAATACATCTGAAAAAAAATCCCTATTATGCTTCAAAAGGTTCCATCAGGAAAGTGGAAAGAGAACTTATAGAATGCAAGAAGTATTTTCCTGTTGCTTATGTCACAAGGTCCTTGTGTCTAGGGTATATAAATAAGTCTCACAACCCAACAATTAAAAAGATAAATAATCCAATTTTTTAAATGACAAAATATCTGAATAGACATGTCTGCAAATAGGATACACAAGTGGCCAATAAACACATGAAAAGATGTTGAACATCATTAGTCATCAAGGAAATACGGAGCAAAACCACGGTGAGTTATCACGTCACACCCTCTAGAATGGCTACAGTCAGAATCACAGTAACAAGTATTGGTGAAGATGTGCAGAAATTGGAACTCTCATACGCTCCTGGAGGGAATATAAAATAGTTAAGCCACTTTGGAAAACAGTCTGACCTTTCCTCAGAATTTTAAATACAGTTACCTCATGACCTAGCAATTGCATACCTGAGAGAGATGAAAACTTGTACATGAACGTTCTTAGCAGCTTGACTCATAATAGGCAAAAAGTGAAAACAACCTAAAGGTTCATCATATGGGGGCGCCTGGGTGGCACAGCGGTTAAGCGTCTGCCTTTGGCTCAGGGCGTGATCCCAGCGTTGTGGGATCGAGCCCCACATCAGGCTCCTCCGCTATGAGCCTGCTTCTTCCTCTCCCACTCCCCCTGCTTGTGTTCCCTCTCTCGCTGGCTGTCTCTATCTCTGTCAAATAAATAAATAAAATCTTAAAAAAAAAAGGTTCATTATATAAAGAATGGAAAAACAAAAGTGATTATTTGATTAATATGATTTGATTAATACAATCAAATATTATTTGGCAATAAAAGGGAAGGAATTACTGATACATGCTACAACATGGATGAACCTTGAACTCTCCTGCTCAGTGAAAGAAGCTGGTCACAAAAGATCACCTATTGTATGATTTTATTTATAGGAAAGGTCCCGCATAGCCAGACCTGTGGTCACAGAAAATAGATGCGTGGTTGTCTGGAGCTGGGAAGGTTGGCAGAAAGGGGGGAGCAGGTGACTGCTAAGGGGTACAGTTTGTTTTGGGGAGGTGACCAGAATGTTCTAAAATTAATTGTGGTGATGGTTGCATAACTCTGTAAATATGCTATAAATAATGAATTGTAAGTTTTCACTGTGTGACTTATATGACGTGTGAATTATATCTCAGTAAAGTTGCTTCCCGTCCCTGCCCCAAAAATGGGCCTTATTGTAGGTTCTGTACGATGGATAAAATTCTGAACACCCAGAAAAAAAAGTACCCCCTCCTACCCGCCCCCCCCCTTTTTTTCTTTGGCTGCAAGTATGGCTCCACTGTAGTTTATTTAGTGAGTCCCCTATTGGTGGGAAATTTAGGTTGTTTCCAGTCTTTTGTAATAAATGGCATTGTGATTAGTAACCTCTTACGTAGGTCACTCGATACTTGGGAAAGTAAAGGTGTGAGTAGAGCGTGTTTATAGATAGAATGTCATTTTAAAAGAGGTTGCAGGAGTGGCTCCGGGACAAAAGTGAGTGGTGATTCAGCTCTACTTTTTGTTTTTTCTTTGTAGCAAGTGGGAGCTGCCTGCTGTTGTGCTTCCAGCACTCTGCGATCTTCATATTAAAATACATATTAGTCAGGCTTCTGTATTTGGCACCATAACTTTGTTTTTCCCAGGCTTATCCATGACACATCGCATAAAATGGCAGTAACCGTAGAAAGAATTTTTGTGCCAAGGCATTAGCCTTCAAGGTTATTTCTAAGGGATCTGTTTAAATTATACATGTTGAAATAGAAATACTTTAGGAATACATTTTCCTCATTGGGTTGAAAGGATATTTATAGCTTACTTTTTATCATTCTTAGGAAATCATGTTGTCGTCAGAACCAATGGATGCACTCTCCGTCTGCATCCTTTTCTTTTCTGACATATATCATTCAAAGGAAGAGCTGTCCATTTGACCTCTGTTTTGCTCCCACAGACAGAGAGGGATGAACTAGTTATCTGTGCCCTTGCCAATACCAAAGTACTAAGTTCTGCCTTTGAACATGCCTTGAGGGCATGAGCCACATATTCTCCATTATTTGAAGAACCTATTCCGCCAAGGACTGCAGCTGCTTGGTGTATGGTTTTTGCAGAAAAGGAAAATGAGTTCTTTGCCCTGTGTTTATAACTTCAATTTTTTTTTTCCCCACTGTTACTATTCCATTTTGTGGGCTGTTGAACCAATCAGTCTGGTTACCTTTCTTTCCCATTGTTAGGTTCAGGACGCTTATAAAAAAGTCAGTGTCTTTGACTTCTTGGTTAATTAATTATTCACCCAAAAACTCCTTACTGAGTTTCTTTTACATTTAGGACTTGGTTCTAGATACTGGAGTATCTGTAGAAAAAAAATATATAATAAAATGGTGTGTGTGTATACATGTATATATGTACATATACGTACATACATGGCTTTAGCCTCAGGGAGCCTACTGTTTAGTGATATAAGGCCCACATCATAAAAGAAAATCAGCAAGGAGAGAGGCCCAAGTGAGGCCAAGCTGGCAACACAGAGTCCAGGGAGCAGGCCACTACAGTAATTCTTTTTTTTTTTTTTTAAAGATTTTATTTATGTATTTGACAGAGATAGAGACAGCCAGCGAGAGAGGGAACACAAGCAGGGGAGTGGGAGAGGAAGAAGCAGGCTCATAGCGGAGGAGCATGATGTGGGGCCCAATCCCACAACGCCGGGATCATGCCCTGAGCCGAAGGCAGACGCCTAACCGCTGTGCCACCCAGGCGCCCCCACTACAGTAATTCTTTTTTTTTTTTTTTTTTTTAGATTTTTATTTATTTATTTGACAGAGAGAGAGACAGCCAGCGAGAGAGGGAACACAAGCAGGGGGAGTGGGAGAGGAAGAAGCAGGCTCACAGTGGAGGAGCCTGATGTGGGGCTCGATCCCCTAACGCTGGGATCACGCCCTGAGCCGAAGGCAGACGCTTAACCCCTGTGCCACCCAGGCGCCCCCACTACAGTAATTCTTAAGTTAAATATGGGCTGAGCTGTGGGGGCAACAGATTAAAGAATAGAAAAGGGACAAATGTGAACATCCCTAGGAAGCATTGTATGGTAAACTTGGATTTTGCTTCTAATCTTGATTTCTGTCTCTGCAGTGCTCGACTGGAACCTTGGATTATATCTTACAGCGCTGCCAACTGGCTCTGCAGAATGTCCGTAATGAGGCAGACAATGGTGATGTTTCTTTGAAATCCTTTGAGCCTGCAGTTCTGAAACAAGGAGAAGAAATCCACAATGAGGTGAGACTTTCAAGAACTGGGAAGCTACTTGCAAGCTCACAAGTTGATCTGCCCTAATTTCATGTGGGTGTGAGCCCTGAAAGTCCTCAGTGAGAGAGAAAGTTTAATTACTCACAACGAGAGCAGTAGCCAGAGTATCTGCATTTTTATGCCAGTTCTGCGAGCTCTTTTTCAGCAGGACAATGCGAAGTGGGCCTATAATGTGGGTGCATGCAGGGCTTGTAGTATAGGAAGGGAACTTGAGCAAAGGGAAGCCAAATCTTTTATAATAGGTAGTAACCCTGCCTGACCTTTGCTCCAAACAAGATACAGTCTTTATCCTCCTAGGCTGTTAGCATCCCTGCCCTTTGTTCCGGAGGAGAAACTATAACTTCCAAGGTTGTTCACTAAACATTCTTGCACTAGGAGGCTGAGGTAGAGGGAGGTCAGTGCTTTGCTCAAACACGTGCAGAAGCACAAGACTCACGAAGAGTAATCTGCCCGCAAAACCAGTGGGAATCATGGGTGGAGCCTAAGAGGAGGTGGCAGAGCCTGGCGTGTTATTTACAAAACGAGGTGCATGCCGTCAGTCCCACCATACAAGGTTTCACAAACTTTGCTGCTCTCAGCAACACCCTTGCCGCTTTTGCTTTATCTTTGGACTGTACATGTTGTTGTCTGTTTAATACTTCTAAAAACTCAGCTCTTTTTTTAAAAAAAGATTTATTGATTGATTACTTTAGAGAGGGAGAAAGAGTGGGGAGGGGGAGAGGGAGAGAGAGAGAATCCCCAGTGGACTCTCTGCTGAGCACAGAGCATGACGTGGCCCGATCCCACGACCCTGAGATCATGACCTGAGCCGAAATCAAGAGTCAGATGTTTAACTGACTGAGCCACCCAGGCGCCCCATAACTCAGCTCATTTTTTATGTAAATACATGTCTCCGAAAGGGAAGCTTTGTATTACCACTTTAAGTAGAAGCCTGTATCACTAGCCAAAAGAAAAAGGAACCAGAAAAATCTTGCCAGTGAAAACAGAGCAGTGTTACCACCTTCCAGCAGGTGCTTTTGCTGGGAGAAGGCTCTGAGCCTCAAGTCTCCATTATCCATGGGAGAAAGGAGATTCACATACAGCTTCATGAATTTTCTCTAATAGTCATTGAATGTTATACTTCAGATGGGTGAGTTTTGTCATGGGCGTATTATACCTCAAAACAAAAAACACTAAAAGGAAAAAAAGAGATTCCTAAGTGATAGAGAACTGTTGAAGGTCATCGCCAACCTGCGACTTTCTCTTTGCTAGAATTGGAAGGATTGATGGAGAATTTGGAATACAAAAATGTTCTCTTTCGTCCTTTCAACAAGTAATGACTGACCATGCGCCTGGTACCGTCTGTGTGCTTTAGGGTATATACTGGTAAGTAAGACCGTCGTCCTGGTGCAGGGGGATGCCAGATAATATGCCTCATGCATCTGTTCATCAGGTAGTATGTTAGATCGAGAGAACTAGAGAACATTCCCCCTGAGAAGATGTGCCGCGAGCAGGGGCTTGAAGGACATAAGGACTGAGCCATGTAGAGATCTGGGGAACAGCATTTTGGGCGGAGGGAGATGCCCCCACAAAATCTGTGATGTGGAGAATGTCTGATGTTTCCAGACTAGGTAAGGGACAGTCTAGTTGGAATGGCGGGAGTGGGGCTGCGAGTTAGAGGACAGGAGGTCACAGAGGTGGTATTAGGGGACTGGAAAGCAGCAGATCATATCAGTCCTTGGCGGTCCCTATAAGGACAACCACTTTCCTGTCTACTGAGAGGGAAATGGAGAGCCATCGAGGGGTTTGGCGCAGAGGAGAAACAGTGTCTCCTTCCACAATATCATATTATGTCTTTAAAGAGATATTTAGGATCTTACGAAGTACTCCACACTTTGTGAAACATTGCCAAAATCTCCAGAACCAAAGGCAAAGGTATTCTTCCATTCCAGGAAATAACAGCCACTTCTGCTCTCAGGACTGACTTTCTTCCCTTCGTTGTGCCTGATAAGTGTCCCATTTTCTCTCCTCTCTGTCCTCGCTAGAGACATTGCTGATAGCTAGAACCTCAAGAAAGATAAGCATTTATGGGCCTGGTGACCTCACTGAATTAGATTTGGGAGCAAAGTTATGTATTTCTCCATATTTGTAGTAAAGAAATTGTAATCTGGAAATCTAAGTCTTTTCCTTCCCTACATACCTTGCAATGTCAGGATTTGAGCTAGCAGAATGGGTGCTCTCTTTAACACTCACGTGGGCTATTTTTGCCCCTGTCCTTCTGGTCTTCTTCTGTGACTGACTGAGATGTTTTGTTATCATCAACCAGTGGGGGCAGTCTGTAAGATCACCCTGTTTATCTAACAGTAGAATATTGTCATCTGAACCCATTAGCCTCAGAAAGGGACTGGCTGCTTTTGACATTGTATATGTTAGCAAGCAAAGTGGGATAAAGATATATCAGAAACCTCAGCCCCTTGAAACTGTGGTCTAGGGTTGAAGGGAGAGAGAGAGCTTGAATCTGAATAGCGTGTGTGCTCTTCTTGTCCATCCCCCCAATCTTTTATTCTTCAAGGCCATCCCCTTAAAGAATGAATTCCATATGTCAAGGCATATCGTCAGATACTATTCTTTGGCCATACACGCTGGCCTGGGATGGAGCACTGGCATGCTGGCTTTCTACCGTGTCCTGTTGTTAAGCAATAGCACACATGTCCATAATAGTTCCCTCGGGTTCTTTATTGTTTGCTTTCCTGTTTCTTAAAAGCCATGTGCCTTCGCTGCTCCAATTATAGGATGAAGCCCTTGGTTTTATATGCTGCAGGCTTTCAGGCTATGTGGGTGTAGATGTGGCTTGTTTTCCTTAGATGGTTTCTAACCAAGCGATTTGGGAATTTTGGGGAGTAGAACTGAATACCTTAAGATATTTTTTCCTAATTTAAGATGCTTAGCAAAGATCTTTTGTCCAGTTGGAAGTAGAATCTTCCTGCATGTTTTTAAATATTGTTTTCCTTCTTAAAAATAGTTTTGGTCAACCTGTATCTTCCTTAAAGTTACTGTGAAGGGTCCTTTGAAGGGTGGCTCTTTGTACACTGGACATTAACATCTCTCCTGGTCTCACGTCTTTCTCAATGAGATAACTTATTCCAGTTATTACAGTGAGACGTTAACCCCACTGGGCCTGTTCACGCAGCTCATGAGGGAACTGCCTGAGCTGAGCTGGGGCCAAAGGAAGAGCCCAAACTAACTTGGCAGAAGAAAAGTAGGTGACAGTTGCTTACCTGTAAGAGGATGGAGGTGATTTACAGTATATGGTGATGTAGTAGCTCATAAATATGATTTTGAACTTTACCGCCGAATGCCCCATGTTTCAGGTAGGCAGGTTTCTTCCCCTTCAGACTTTTCCTAGATATCTTTTAGGAGAAAAATATTTCTCGACCGATCGTTCAGACTGCTCCAGTACAGGTTAGTTATGAGGGTTATGAGGGATGGTTTTCTGAGGCACAGTGATGAAACTGAAATGTGGACATGCTTTCATATTTCTCTGATGTTTCAGATGGCCTTTCAAGAACCCGCAAGGCCTCTAGGTTGTCGGTAGGCTTTGGTTAAATACGTGGGGGCATTGCTTACCTTTGTGGGGCATTGGCCCGCAAGATTGAATCACAGTGAATTTCTTTTAAGGGCCTGTCCAAAATCTGGGAGTTTGGTTCATAAGCATCATGAACTCCCAGAGAACCTCAAGAGAGTTCCTGTGTTTTGTCTCCCTGAGGCTCACATCTTTGGGGATCTGCATCGCCTGTGGCGTGTTCCTGGCCTCAGGTCAGCTGCAGCCCTCCTGATGGCTTGTCTCTTGTTTCTGCTCTGATAGTTATGAGCTTCCTGGGGGCACCATGCCCTGGAGAAGGGATGGAGACCCTACTCCCGGCATGCTTAGCACTGTATTGGTCAGTTGCTATGGTTGGCCTTTTATTTATTTAGTTAGTTATTTACTTATTATTTTTTTTAGCCCTGAAGAAATTCAGGCTTCCCTTCTATTCTGAATTCTGACCTGTCAGCTTATATGCAGAATCCACACAGCGACTTTTCCTTTCTGATCCCCACAGTTTAGGGAGAAAAAAATAAAAATAACTTTTTTTGCTTGGTTGTGGTTTTTTTTCTTTTCTTTTCTTTTTCTTTTTTCTTTTTTTTTTTTTTGTAACTCAAACTCTGAATCAGGGGGCTGAAAATCTTTTTTGCTTCCGTAATTAATTTTACGAAAGCAGCCAATGGCTTCTCTTGGCAGTGGGGGACGTGGTGAGGGTGACATTTGCTTAAAATCCTGTCCTGTTTTTTGCCCATGACACTGAAAACGAAAACGTCAGGTTCTGGAGTTGAGTAAAATGCATGCCAGTGGATTTGATGCCCAGAAAGGTTGTCATCTCCTGGACAGTACTTCAGCTCATGAATAAACCTCTGCTGGGAGTAAGTCCTCAGTGTTGAACTTTACTGACTGGCCTCGGTGGGAGGGGGGTGGGCATGAAATGACATGGATGTTAAAACTTCTCCTGCTAAGAAGACTTTATCAGATTGTGAGGTCCTTGGGGACAACAAGTTCTAGGCCTTGTGGCCTCCTTCGGTTTGCTTTCTTAGCATCTAGCAAGTGCCCGGCATATAGTAGGCTGTTCATTATTAACCCACTAATCCTCGCCACAAACCTATGTGGTTGTTATGTAATGATCTTTATTTACAGGTGACCTAGCCATTTGGCGGTGGAGCCCTTATTCTTCCTCATGGCACCGTCTGCTTCAAATGATAGCTGGGCATCTGAGGAGGAAGAGGAAGTCACCATTTATTACAATGGACAGGGTCTTTCTTTGCTCTCTTGTCTGATAGCAGAGTCTGGAGGTATGTCCCTCACCAGTCTTCTGAGTTTTAATTTACTGAAATCTAGACTCGGGTATACCCTGATGATAGGTTGGATTAACTAATTACATAGGATAATCGATTTTCTTTCCTGGGACACCACGGTGGCCAGGGCTTACATGTTTTGTCCTCATCGATGGAAATAACCAGCCCCAAGATAGGAAAACCTTTTAAAATCTTTTCAGCTCTCCCTGACAATAGGGCATGATACCATGCTGATAGGCTGTTCCTATAGCGTGAACACATTTCACACAAAGTCTCTTAAAAATAACTCGTCTTGTGATAAATAACGTTGTTAAACCTGTATCTTCAGAGAAGTTGAGCTACACTTGTATTCGCTCTCCCTTCAAAGCAGTCGAGTTTACTTCTGTTAACAACTGTCCCTTAATACCACAGGTGAGGTTCAGCAACTATTGTCTTAATATTGTCTACATTCCTTTTTTTTTTTTTTTTTGTTTAAACAGCTTTAACTGAAATCAGTTCTACATGTCAAACAAACATTTAGTTAATGTAAACTGAGACCCTTTCATATGACTGCGTATTCTCAGGTTAGTTACTCGAGCCATTTTCACCATTGTTAAATCTTCACAAGTTGCTTTTGTTTGCCTCATGAAAGTTCAATATGGATAAACACAAAAATTCTTTGTGGTAACAGGTGAAGATTATAACAGTTTGTCTGTATAAGGAACACGATTACCTTAGCAAAGTCAGATGACCCAACATTAAGCTGTGAAAGCTCTACATTTCTTTAGAGGGCAGAGGTAAAAAGAGTTTGGGGGATGAATAGAGTTGGACTTCGACAGTACGACTTGATTTTTTTCAAGTTGAAGATGAGTTTTCAAAGATGTGGGAAGTGGATAGAAAACAGTTTCTTACCCTTCCAAAGCTTTACTCAGCCTCTCATCTACGTAACATTGGGATTGTTTCAGTTGCAAGGGACAGAAAACCCAGCCTGAATTGGCTTAAGTAGAAAAGGCTTCAGGAACAGCTTGGTCAAGAGCCACATGCTATCACCAGCACCTGGTTTTTATCTTTTTATCTTGCAGTTGCTTCCTACTTTGTTGTCTCCATTTTCCCCATTTGGTGGGGAAATGGTTGTGGAATACTCTTCCTCAGTCTTCTCAGTGCTCAGACTTACTGTGATTGAATGTATGGTGATTGCCCCCATACCCGATTCTGGGACTAGAGAAATGTGGTGGGCTGATTGGCTAACACTTGGGTGGCACACTCCACCCCAGGTATTGGGGCTGCAGCTCTCCCCAGACCACATGGACTGGGTCTGGGGAAGGGGTCAGTTACCAGCCACATAGTGGGGTTTTGCTAGAATAGAAGGAGGAATGCTAAGTTGGCAAATAATAACCATAATAATAACCATAGTAGGTTCATAGGAAGGAGAAGCAATTATTAATGTCTTCGCTATTCTTTCTACCTATTGTCATGTGCCCTGAGTTGAAAGGTAGCAATTTGAATGGCTGTAGCTTTAATATACACCCCCAACAATTAACTTTGTATTATTTCGTTATAAGGACAAGGATTCTCACCAGCTCCTCTTGGCCCATGGTAAATTCGTCATTGATTTTTAAATCTAAGAAACTTGAAATTGCTATCTCTTAATACGTGTCTATGTTTTGCTCTAAATACTGGTCTTTAATAAGGACGTTTAATAAAAACCGCTTCTGATTATATCTTCTCGATCACACATAGTGCAGGCTGCTGTATACTTTAGGATCTCAGTATTTGTGTTTTGTTTTGCTTTTTTTGGTAAAATTTATTTTTACTAATTAATTTTTTTTCAGGATTTGTTGATGGACATACAGTTTCCTCACGTCTGACTAATAAAGGTGATGGAAAACCCCTCCCCAGCCCAAGCTGGGTTGTCTCGCTAAGAGGACCTCAGTTTTAAGGCTGCTCTTTTCTTGGCTTTGCACAAATGCTCTGGAGACTCCAGGTTATATTGGAAACTGGTTAGGCTGAGCTTTTCTCACCTTTTCTCACCCTGTGGCAACGAAATGACTGGAGGGGAATCGAGTGACGACATTATTGTCTTTGATTGTCCCCCATGAGGGCATTAAAACAACTGCCTTCTCCTTATGGTCCTCAGGTCGAGTTCGAGTGGCTGAGACAGTATTGGTTTCAAGGCAATCGATACAGAAAATGCACTGATTGGTGGTGTCAACCCATAACCCAACTGGAAGACCTGTGGAAGAAGATGGAAGGCATGGTAAGTACATGAGGTCCAGGACTGTAGTTTCTGGGGGGCTCTGCTGTGTAACTACTGTGCTGCCGAGTTTGCATCGGCAAGTCCATCATCATTATCCTGAACTAGTGAGTCAGGTAACTCTCGGTAAGGAACAGCCCGCATTTTGTCCATACGAGCTCAGTGGAGTTCCGTGAGTATTTTATCGAGTATTTCCAACGTACAAGGCACCATGCTGGACACGTGCTAGGAAGTGACGCGGTGGGAACAACAGTGCAGCAGTAAGATGTAAAATTCATTTGCATTTTCAGACTCACCAGGCACCTTTCTAAGGCTTTTCCCCTTATTAACTGCTAAAATTCATACAACAGCCCTACGAAGTGTAGAAACTCTTATGAGTCTTAATTTATAGATGTGAAAACTGAGACATTGAGAAATTAAGTGCCTCGCCCAAGGTCACAGAGCAAGTGGCTGAGCACGATCGAGACCCAGGCAGTCTGGCTCTATGACTTGTGCTCTTAAGCGCTACATTCAGTTTAATAAGGAGAGAAACATGAATGTAGCCAGGTGTTACATTAGCTAAAATGAAAGCCTGTAATAGAGATTAAAAAAAAAAAAAATCACAGTCCAGAGGAGGGAGTATTAAATTCAGAGCACTGGACCCGGACTGTCGTGAAACAGCAGATGTGGCTTTTTAGGGACTTAGGATGGGGAGGAGTAGGGCCAGATAGGGCACTTGGAGAGGAACATCAGGCTCCAGGAAGTGCACTAACAAGATTGCAAGTGGGGAAGGACAGCCCGCCCGGAGCAAGGAGTCGGGGGACAGAGTCGGAAGTGTAGCTGGAAGGCGAGTTGAGGCCACTTGCAAGTTTTGAATTAAGTCTTAATTTAAACAATAGTAATAATAGCACTCTTATGTGATGCTTATGAAGTACCAGGCACTATTCTGAATGTTTTATATATAACTTATTTAACTTTTATGACAACCTCATAAAGTAGGTATGATGGTTCTCTATTTCATAAACCAGGAGACTGAACCACAAAAGGTTTACATAACTTCCTCAAGATCGTACAGGCCCTAAAGTGGCGAAATGGGATTTGAACTCAGGAAGGCTGGCCGTAGGGTCATGCCCTTCACTACCTCGCTGTTCTGCCTGGAAACCATTGCCTTTAGAACGTAGTGGAAAAGTGATAAAAGCCTGCCAAACTAGAGGCAGTACCACTGCACAGACTGGGAAATGTGCTGGAAACGGCGAACTGGTCTGCAAAAATGCATAGCTGGTGCTCACCGCTGTTTTATAATAATGACACTATCAAGTCACAACCCTGAAGGGGTCTTAGTTTGGAAGTCTAGGTCAGAATCCGGAAGTCCTTGCTTTCCAGACATCTCCTCAGATCTTTAAATCATGCCTTTTCATGGATATATGTCTGAGGAAGGAATGTTATAATCCTCCTTTTATTGTACTAATAGTATCACAAAAATGGATTCCTCCAAAGACCTGAGTCTCAGTATAAAACTGAGCATTGTAAAACTGAGTTGGAGGTAATGAAAAGTCCATGCCTTAATCTCCTTAGTTGGTTCTGTTCCTAGAATTAGCCTGTGTGGAGTGTGCTCCGTTTTATGGGATGTGTATATAAAGGCAGTTTCAGTTTCAGGGAATTTTTTACTGTGTTATTCTGGTTTTGTCCATTTACATATGAGTTAGAAGAACCTCTTTCTTTGCCAGACTTGGACTCTAAGACATCAGGTTGACTTTGGGATTGTAATTGGACAACTCCACAGATTAGAAAATTTGAATCAGCAAATGAATAAGAAAGGAACTCATTGATTTTGTAAAAAAAAAAAAAAAAAAATTCTTTGCATTTTTTTTTGTTCAAGATTTTGTTTTTTTCCTTCTTCTAAAGAGTAGTCTTCGGTGTTGTGGGTTTACTGATTGTATTCCTTATGAATTCATTTAAAAGCTTTAGCTATAATTTTTTTTTAAATTGGGCCATGGCCCATCGATTAGATGGAATATCTTCTGTTTACTTTATGACTCTTGTGTAAAAAATACCAAGAAGAGCAACCTTGGGAACGCTCCAGAGCGAGTTTCCTTGCAGTTGGTGTGACATTACTGGGTGTTCTGAGTGAAGTCAATGGCCCCGGTGTCTCTGCTCAGCCAGCCTCAGGCTGATCATTATCAGCAGAGTGAAGGCTTGGGCCAAGATAAAAGGGATGATACTTCTAAATTAAATTTAAGCACGGCTTCAAGCCTTTTTAAATGACTTTTTAACAAATTCATAATAATTTATTTTTGCTATTGGAAGAGACAGGAGATACTAATCACTGGGGAAGGCTATGGTTCTGTGGCTCCTAATGTTAGCGCAGTGCCATCTGGTATGTGCTTACTGGGGGTGGACCTGGCACTGGCCGCCTCGAGTTCCTGCTTTGTAGCAGCCCACCTCACATGTTTGCAGTTGCAAGCAGTAGGGGGCAATGTTGAGCCGCCAGTTGGAGGCCTCAAGATGCTGGCCTTTCAGGAAAATGCATACAAATGTACCATTAACTGTCAAGAATTATCCCTGTTGCTTCAAGTTAGCTGTAATCTCCAAGATTCCATAACACAGGAAATCAGTTGTGGGTTAACAAATTCAACAGCAATTTAACATAAAAAGTGCAGTGTTTGGTGCACATTTGGATTCTATAGAATTAGACTAATCTGAACAGCATTTCTGAATGTACTCGCTTTGCTTCCAGGGAATATATTACTCAAAATTACTATCCTTTTAGACAAATGATTCTTCTTTATCTCTGTGCCTTTTTTTTTTTTTTTAAATTGTAAAATCATGTGCGTGCTGTGGAAAGACTTCTCTAATTAACGTATTTTGTCTGTTGTGCAGCATAGCATCGATCTCTTTCTCTTTTGGTGAAAACAAAACAAAACAAAAAACCTCAGGCAGTATGTACATTACTTTTCACCTTTTGCTTATGAGTAAAGCAACCTCTGACGGCCCTTGTACCAGGGAAGACACTGGTGTTGTGATTTCTCTCTGTCTTCTCTGTGGTTTTTTTTTTTTTTTTCCCCCCACTTCGTGGTTGGAAGGTGTCGTCTTAGGTTGGATACAGAAGAATGGAAAATGAGCTTTGAAATCACGTTTCTTCCCTTAATGGTAATTGCTTCACATGTCATAACCAGTCACATATTTCAGAAAGTTTAGTCCGTTGCGTCTGAAACTCCCCCAGCCTCTACTTCCATTCTCTGTTCCAGCAAGTACTATTTTTATCACACTGTTTATTCTCACCATCCCCAAGGATGGTTTTACTCTGTGCTTGCTCTTGTGATGTAAATGTTAAACCTTATATTTGAATGACATTCTGATAAAATATCACGTTTTCCCTGAATATGACCTCATGAATTTATGAGCCATTAAGCCCAAAGCAGCACAACCCTTTCGTATAACTCAAGAATTTAGCCTTGCGTTTTCCTCTCATCTTTGCTCCCTGTTCAGGATGGTAGTATAACCCTGGAACGCTATTCAGATATTTGTATTTTATTTTATTTTCTTGAAGCAACCCACCACCTCACAACCAAGATTAGTGTATTATGAGGCGACTCTTCAGGATAAGAGAGAGTTACCATTTGAAAGAAACTGTACAAGCTTTGCTTTCTGGGTAAAGAGAAATATGAAAAGCCGAAGTCTCCTGTGAGGTGAGGAAGTCTTGCTGTAGCCAGAGATTCAATGGATAGGCCATTTGTCTCTCAGGGTCTGGTATCGCACTTTGCAAAACTGACATTTATTTTACCTATAAAAATGTTTTAACACCATCAAATTCACAGTGATACGGAAAAGAATACTAGGTGTGATGTCCTCTAAATTGATGACATTTATTCATTTCCCTTTGACCTTAAAAAACAAAAGGTCAATTTAGTATAATCCAGTGGAAATATTCTAGAATAATTTCCAGAGTAAACGTTTTCAGAAGTACTGATGATTGATATACTGGAGAGAAATTTCTTCATGCTTTTTTTTTTTTTTTTAATTTTTTAAAATTTTTATTGCTTCTTTCTCTTAGAAGAGAAGAGTAGAATCCTGATCACTTTGAATGTTTTGAATTGCATTTCCCGTCTTGACAGTTCTTCGTGCTGGGATAGCAGTGCGTTCATATGGCAGTTGGCCTTCATAACCTTTATTGACTTTAGTGGGAAGGAGCCAAGACTGGATCATTTTAATGTATCCGTTTTGAAACAGTGTAAAACACAACATATAATTATGTTAGGTAAGCTATAGGCTGCGTTAACTTCTACCCATTTATGTTAAAATTTGGCAGAGGAGAGCAGAGAGATGTGGAAAACGAGTAGGTGTTTTATTTAATTCTGTTACCAGTTTCTTGTTGTTAAAAGTTTTAAGAGAGAAATGTACTTACGAATGTAAAGGTTGTCCTTTACAAGTTAGTTATAATAGGTTAATTTCGAGATGAGTCATGCGTTTTTCCTTGTCATTTTGGCCTGTGAAAATCATCTGGGAGCGCTCATGCCAGGAGCCTGTCCACTGCTGTCTGGTGGAGCCTTTCCTAGTATGGGTTACGCAGTCGTAGGCAGTGATTGAGCTGAGGTGCAGTTTGTTTGGTTTTGGAGAGATTAATGAAGCTATCATCACAGTGCTTTAGATTAAATTCTTTGTAACTGAATAGAGGAACAAGGCTGCTTTTTCATCCCGTGAAATATATACTGAGTATTCCAGTATTGGCTATTCTGTTACAGTTCAATTAGCCAAGTTCATTTTAAACTTTCTTCTAGGATTAAAGATTGGGGGGGGGGGTATGAGGAAAAAAGGGATAGAAATATTAATTTTCTGCCCATGTTAATAGTGAAGTCACCAACTTATATACGTGTGTGTAAACATATGTGTGTGTATAAATATCTCCCCTTTAGTATCATTGTGTATACTGAATTACATTTGCAAACATAATCCTCTCTTCCATTTTTCGGAATTAGCATCGCTGATACAGGAGCAGAATATCTTACAGTAATTTAGGATTTGGTGTGAGATGTCCGGTGGTTTTAAATTAAAATTTAAGTTCCCTTCTCCCTTTTTTGACCGGTACAGTGCTGAGTGGCTCAGGATAAGCACAGATTGGAGGCAGGTAAACAGTCACAAGCACCCAGTAATTCAAATTATGTACACAGACACTGAGTTTGGGGACCTCTATATTTAGCTTTGGAAATTGGGGGGGGGAAGGAAAAAAAAGTCACTTTTCAGCTACAGTGGCTAAAAATCCTTGGCTCACGGTTTTTATTATCTTAAACGTGTTCACCGAAGGTCGGTGCTTTTCACCCTCCTCCCTCCCCAGCCCCCCACCGCTGTTCCCCACAGCCCAGCTGCATTGTTCTATTAAGAGTAAAATATCTGAGGGGAAATTGTACGTGTAATTTAGCAATGAATTTCTAACAGGTTTTGATTCCTTCTTTGATTGCCTTCTGGATTTCTCTCAGAGTTTTCCAGTTTTTCCCTTAGTCGCTGCAGACTTAGTAATGAATTAAAAAAAAAAAAAAGCATTGTGTATCCTGTCTTTTTGGGGGAAAAAATTTACAATTCCAAGAGAATTCAGGCTTAAGCTTGAGAAACAGAATGTGCATCGAAAGCACAAAGGACTATGTTTATGATTCTCTTTGAAGTGTTTTTGCAACTGGATAAGGAAAATTTTAGAAACCGTCTGATAGTGTTCAGGGTAAATACTTAAACCCCTTTAGAGAATTTCACACACAGATACTGTGCAGCAGAAAAAAGGGATACTTATGTTTCTTAAAGCTGCTACAGCCTACAGCTTTGTACTTAAAGACAGAGGTGTTGAATAGAATTCTACTGAGGATACATCCAGCGACAATATCTCCAGGAACATCAGAGCAAACCAGTGGGTAGGACTTTCTGTTTTTAACCCTTACATGAGCTGTATGAGACTTGAGCTTTATTGGTACCAAGTACTAGGATGTGCCTGTTACATCCCAGGAATGTTAAGAGGATCGTTCAGGTGCCTCTACTCTGCACACAAGAGGAACAAGGCTAACGAAGCCTAAAACAGTGAGGCAGAGGGACGGGAGCTGGGAAACTCCAAGGACGAGCCTTGCCATCTCTCTCAACTCTCGTTAGCACGCGCGGAGAAAACCTGAAATAAACAGCCACCGTTCTCTTTTAGCCTTGGTTCCATAGGCTTGGGCTACATTTCGCTAGCCTTTGTTAAATACACACACACACGTACACACACACGTACACACATGCACACGTGCATGATTCACACATGTTCTATTTTCTTGTCCAATAGACAAATGTGGTTGTTTTAAATAATTTTAAGCACAGCAGATTTCAGATTGATGCAGAGGTGTGGAGATCCTGCTTCTTTCCCCCGGGGGTGCTCTGGTAGCCTTGGCTGCGGCATTTCTTTTGGATTCCTTTGGCTAGCCGACCATCATAGCATTTCAGATGTGAATCAGAACCCTGGGTGCCAGATCGGGGTGTCAGTAATTTCCATTTTTTCCTGGCAAAGTTTTAACCTAAAACAATTGGATACCTTATTTCCTCTAGTTCTTTTGGAGGGTGGCCGAGGTGGG
Source organism: Ursus arctos (assembly GCF_023065955.2). Lineage (NCBI taxonomy): Eukaryota > Metazoa > Chordata > Mammalia > Carnivora > Ursidae > Ursus > Ursus arctos. The sequence continues at coordinate 11,631,618 of NW_026622863.1, forward strand.
GAGTGGGGCATTAAATTCAGCTCTAGTCTGTCATTTATCTTATTAGAAAGACCTTTGAGATATTCTAGGAGTCTCTGTCCAGCAGGCCTACAGTTTTGAAAGGAAAGCAGGATTTCCAAAGGATGTGAGCCAGTTGTTGGGAACGGTATCAAGATTAGAGGATCTTTTTTTCCCCAAGTTGGTTAATGAATGGTCCCTAAAACTGTTACTTTCTGAAGAAAATTGTTACGATGATCAAATGAAAAACTACGTGAGATATAATGTACTGTACACATGCAAGGCATCACCACGAGTGATTTTATTTTTTTTTAAAGGATCTTATTTATTTATTTGAGATAGAGAGCAGGAGCAGGGGGAGGGGCAGAGGGAGAAACAGACTCCCTGCTGAGCGCGGAGCCCGATGTGGGGCTTGATCCCAGGATCCTAAGAACATGACCTGAGCTGAAGGCAGATGCTTAACTGACTGAGCCACCCAGGTGCCCCGCCATTAGTGATTTTAAAAGCAAGTGTAGACAGTCCTCAGTTTAGGACCCTTACTTAGAGGCCATTTGACCTAGTGCCCCTTAGTGACAGCGTCCCTCCCCTCTTCTCATTTCCCTTCCTCCAGAACCGGGGTCATTCCTGGAGCTAGAGGGACTCAATGAATTGGAGCCCAGTGCTACTCTGGTAATGTTTCTACCCCACTGTGGGCTGAATACTTTGGGAAGCTGGGCTGAGAATCTTTCCATATTTTTCAAAAGTGTCTCTATGGAGAAATGTGCTCCCAGTGCCAAAATCTGACTTACCAGAGAGCTCTGGGAACACATTAAGTCGGCTCTTCCGTGCATTAAGGGTAACATAACCATGATCCTGCTCTCTTTTCATTGACATCTGCAAAAGAATGACCTTTTTTTAAACTAAGGGAAACTTGATATGTTGCTTTTTCAGTATTCCTGAAAGTATCTCTGTGATCATTTATAGATGATGTTTTTAACACCATCTTTTCCCCTAACACATAAATTATAATTGACTTTTTTTGTATTTCCTCTACATGACCTCAGCCCATCTGGAACCACCTGTGACGATCTCATTTGTAAATTTTTCCTTGATGTGTATAAAAATCTCAGATAACCTCCAACTTGTTTCTGATTGATTGACAAAATTAGCCTTCAAATAAAAATCTGGATTACTATGGCAATACTCAAAATTAATTTCTACTGTTCCAGTCATGTCTGCTTTGGTTACAAAGACTTGGAACAGGTGGTAGCTTGATAATATATATCCCTTTACTTAAGTATTATTAATTTAAATGAGCAATTATGTAATACCCAGAATAATGCATCAGCTCTTTAACAGATGTTGGGGGATCAAGAGGGCTTGTATTTTATTTAATGTCAAAAACTTTTCATGCAGTTAATAGTGAATTTTTTAACGGATGGAAATGGTGGGATATTCCATGCCTATTATAAATTAATATTATCTGTTAATATTATCTGGGTACTGGGGTCTGATGTCTTGGAGACCTGAATAGTGGTTGGGCACGGTGGGCCGTGTTTAGCTATTTAGTAATATCTCAAATTTAACATACCTCAAACCAAACTCTTGATTCCCATAATCTCCATGTCTTTCTCACAGGATCACACAATTCAGTAATTTGTATTGTCCAGTTACTCAGCCTATAACCTTGGAGTTCTCTTGATTTATCTCTTGATTTATCAGTGAATCCTATTAACTCTGTTTTCAAAATATTCATCATCTGGCCGCCCTTCACCACCCCCTGTGCTACCACTTTGGTAAAGAGCCACCATCATTTGTCAAAATAGCCTCCTTGCTTCTCCCACCCGACACCCACCCCTGTGAGAGTGTTCCTTTATTTTTTAAAAAGATTTTATTTATTTATTTGTCAGAGAGAGAGAGCGAGCACAGGCAGAAGGAGAAGCAGACTCCCGCTGAGCAGGGAGCCTAATGTGGGACTTGATCCCAGGACCCTGGGATCATGACCTGAGCCAAAGGCAGACGCTTAACTGACTGAGCCACCCAGGTGTCCCTAGAGAGTGTTCCTTTAAAATATAAGTCTGGTATTTCACTCCCCAACCCAAAATTAGCATCACGTGCAGACATCCCACTTCCTTGCAACGAGCCTAGAGCACTACAAGGTCTGTCCACCCCCACTCCGACCCCCCAGAACATGATTTCTCCTCCCTCGCAGTCCCCCACTTGCCCTCCTACTGTCTTTAGAACATGGCCGGCTTCTTCCTTCCATTTCACGGCCTTTGCATTTGCTGTCGCCTCCATCTAGAATATTCTTCCTTCTGTTACTCTGCATGACTCACTCCCTCACTTCATGCAGGTCTCTCTGCTCGTGTCACTCCTTGGAGAGAGTTCCTTATGATAGAGAGTGCCTTGCCCTGTTCTACTTCCTATTGCTCTCCACCATTCGCCATGGTACTTGTGTATTGTCTGCCTCTAGCTAGTATAATAATCCCTCTGAGAGCTGGACTTTGTCTCATTCACTGTAATTTCCCCAGCTCCTGGAAGAGTGTCTGGTACATTGTAGGTACCCCGACACTTGTTGAAGAACCGAATTGATGTGAGGTCAGCGTTCCCGCCCAGCCATTTCCTCCTACTCACATTAAACAGCGTGGCCTTTAGTAAATTCTTTTTAACTCTGTACATTTCTCTAAAATGTCAGGTCCTGCTTAACAGGAATATTATGGGGTTAGTTTTATTTTTAAACAAACGTAACCCTCCCAACAATACCCCCAAACACCTTTAACATTTAAAAAATAATAATACCTAGAGCACAGAGGATACCTGAGAAGGTCCTGTTTCATGCCTTTGGCATTTACACTGAGAAGATTGAGCAGTCACTGGCAAACAACTTATGCAAATATGAAAAAAAATTTCTTTTAAATGTGAAACATAAGTAGCTTATTAGCAGTGCTGCTAAAACTTAGAATCGTCGTGTTTTTTATTTAATTTTAGATTTTCCTGTTCTTGGAAAACTTAATAGAGTAAAATTGTCAAAAAATTAAATGAGTTCCCCAACAAAGCTTGGACTTTTTATTACTAATTTCCAAAAGTTATATAGGGAAAGCAGTGTATACTGGACAGGTTTTGGGCACAGAACTAGGGAAATCTCTGAGGAGTAAACTGACTTCCGCTAGACAAGCTGAAAACTGATTAAAATATTTATCATCCTTTGGGTATGCAATAGCTTTTGATGATGGAAGGCATATTAATATTCATCTTGGCTGCTTGTCTACACTTCAGACAGATCCCAGGAAAGGATGTTCAGATGACCAGTTTCTTTCCTCACCAGGAGTCCTTGAGCCCAGTACAGCTTGGAACCAAGGAATGCCTTGTGATGTGATTGAGCCTTTCCTCTGGGGGCTGGGGCTGGGGGAATACAAACCAGGAGAGACCTCTGGGCTGGAAAGCTTTAAAGGATTACTGCTTTCTCACAGGAAGTCTTTTGCTAGAACAAAGGGAAAAGTTTGGTTGTAATTTTACAAGCAGCAGAACTGCTGTTGCAGAGTCCACGAGGCAGCCCCGGCTCCTTGGGTGAAGTGAGGGGATCGAGGCCTTACAAAGGGTTTTGGTGTGCATGCCTCTGGAAGCTGAAGATTCCCCACTCCTTTCCCCTACATTTGTTAAGGAAGAAGGAGAGAAATCAGTAGTGTGCACTGCTGACCCCAAGGTCTTCTGACTGGCTGTTCTGGAGTGTTCCATCTCTCTTTTGTCCTGAGACAGAGTGAATATATATGGTGTCCTCCTAGCCAGGCATAAGGAACACAAGGTGGCCTTCTGGCGTTCTCGGGATCTGTCTTTAAAATGTTGTGTGTGTGTGTGTGTGTGTGTGTGTTTCCCCTTTGATGGGAAAAATAATCTGGCTTAATTAGTTTAGTTAGTTAGGCAGTGTTGTTTTCTGTCTAGGTTAGAATAGCCTTGATTCTATTTTGGGGCGGGGGGCGGGGAGCAGCAATAAGAACTCTGAAAGAAACTGACCTCCTTATGGAGTGGTCTGCAAAGCCTGGAAATTGAGTAGAATAGTCTCATAAAAAAGGCTATTGTGCTAAGACACTTAGTTTCTGTCTTCAAAACATTCACATCCACCCCTTTTGCATTTTTGTTTTTGTTATTCCACACTGAGATCTTTGTATGGAAAAGTACTTTAAAATTATTGGGACCACAATGATATTTGCAACCTATTTTAATAGAGCGGCATCAGAATAGAAATATTCATTTTTCATTCTAGTCATTTCCTCATTCATCTGCTCCACTTGGTGCAGATAAGTATGAAGTTCTACAAAAAGCCAGGACTTCTGTCTCCCAGGTTGATAAGGCGCGAGGCAGTAAGTAATTCAGAGGAAGAGAAATCAAAGGGGAGAGTGGATTCTGACGTAGGCCTTTGGGAATACGAGGGATTTTGATAGATGGAGATGGGTGGAGGATATTCAGAGATTCTAGAAGCAGAGACATCCTAGTGGGAAAACAGAATCTGCTCACAGACTTGATTAGACTGGATGGAGTGTGGTTTGCGTGAGTCCAGTAGTGAGAGATAAGATGAGGAAGATTAGCAAGGACCCTTTTCTAATGCATTTCACTGCAGGGTACAGTGCTTTCACCCCTTGATGACTGCCCTCCTCTCATAGTCTTGGAAAGCCAAGTGCTAATCGTGTGCAACTATAAAGAAAATAAAATCTGTCTTACTACCTTTTATCAGCATAGGGGAAACAAGTCAAAATTCTATCATTTGCCCTAAAGTTTCAAGACCTATCTGCATCCTAAATACGGCAAATAAGCAACACTGTCCATTTTCAGAAGGAGAATTACAAATGAGTTGATTTATTGTCCTACCAAGGTCTTTTTTTATTTTCCCCTCACAAATTGAATATCAGCCTAATAATTTTGGATTTCGGTCAGAGGCAGGTCTTTCCATGTGTGACCCATTTCTGATTCTCTTCCTTGTTTAGGTGTCTCTCATGTTATTTATTCATTTATTTTTTGCATATGGGAATTGAGGTCCAGAGGAAGGGACAGCTCCACTGCCTCCTGGAGAGGTGACAGTTTTGAGGACTTAAGTACTTGCATAAAAGTATTTTGAAATACAGCCGAAGTGTCATTCACAAGTTGTTTGACTTGGTTCGGGATAGTGGGTGTGGCAATCTATCCTTTCCACCGCTGAAATCGAGTGGTTTCTTTCCCACGCATACCTCCCCAGTCTTTGGCTGATGGCGCCACGTTCGTGCTTGGACACCCCATGCCGCCCTGTGTTTGCCGTCGCGTTTTGGCTTGTCAGTCACACCACTTGAAAGACGGGGTCAGTGTTCGCAGTGGAAATGGTGGCGCTTCCCTCCAGGCTCTCCCACCTCGATGTACAGAGTTCTGCTAGACTCGCCTTCTTTTCCTCTGTGTGATGTTACTATTTCCCAGTGACGGGTTTTATTACTTTTTAAGGCACAAGGCGTTAATTCTCAAGTGACTAATCACTCTGTGACTTTGTTCATCAGACGGGGGCTTCTGCAGGATTGTCTCAGCTTTGATTCTGCTCAGGAATCCGAGGTCTGAAGTGAACTTAGAGGCCACCATCTCTCCTTACATATTGGTGAGATGAAGAAACGATATTATGGGGCTACTGTTTCATTTTACTAAAGAGCCTTCTGAGAGTCACACCCAAGTGACGCTTCCCTAGAGAACCGAATGGGCTTCGTGCTTTTTCAAATGCTATCTCCTTGATATCTCTTGGTATCTCTTCATTCCTCACAATGCCAAGAGAAAGTGGTAGCAGTGAGGCAGTCAGATTTGTCATTGCTTCATTTCTTTCAAGGCCTGGAACCTTTCCCCCATGCTCTTTATGTACCAACTCTACTGGGGTGCTCACCCTGCGAGGCCTGGACAAGCTGAGGCCCAGCTGGCGTGGAATCTTGCAGTGTCAGAATGAGAAGGGAGCCAAGAGACGAGCATCCCATTCTCTTCCTTTTGGAAAAGGAAGGGCTCAGAAGGTACAGAGGCCCATCTGGGGGCAACAGAGCCAAATGCTAGTGGACCTAGAGCCCAGATTTCCCAGTTCCCAGTTGAGCATTTGCCACCATTCCTGAGCCTCCCAAGTGGCCATGCCTTCTCTTCCCTAGTGCGTCTACCAACTTTCAGCTGGATGCAGGTAGCAAAATACAATGACATGAATGTGCTCTGGACCCTTCTCTTTGCCTTGTGGTTGGGCCTGGCCGATCAAACTTCGGCTCCTTTGTATCGAGGTGGACCTACTGTTTTTGCCTGGCCACCATCTGTTTTTCCTTCTCTGACCACATCTGGATGTTGCACCACGGACCCACTTTCTTCAGTGGCTCCAAGTAGAAGTGTATCGCCTTTGTCTGGCTACCTCATGAGCGTGTGGTGAGCTCTTTCAAGACTGTTTGCTGACGCCTGCACATGGTGCAGAATTCAACAAGTACAAAAAGCATATGAATAGTGCAAAGTCTTTCTCCCCACTCATTCCCCCAGCCACCCTTTTCCCTTCCGTGGAGCCCAGCACCCTTCATGATGTTTTCTGTACCTTTCCAGAGACATTCTATATTCTTACAAACTTTTACGTGTTGTTTTCTCAAATGAATAACGTTCTCACAGATCTTTCCATATTTGTACATTCTTTCAAACGACTGCCTGGTTTTTCATTGTGAGGTTTCATAATTTCTTTAACCAGGTCCCTCCTGTCTTCTGTCTTCTGCTTTCCCAAATAATGTTGAAATGAATATCGTAATCCGTAAGATTTGCACGTATACCATCTACAGTAGTATCTAAGAGCAGAATTGCTGGATCAAAGGATATGTGTATTTTTAGTTTGAAGAGGGACAATTTGCCTTCCATAGTTTGGAGCCGAGTTTGTGTGTGCATGCATGTGCGTGTTTGTGTATATGTGTGTATGTATACATATATGTAGAGTTTATGTGACATAGGGTTTGTTTTCCCTACATCCTCACTGGTGCAGTCTATTGACAGACTTTTTGCAGCTGTGACTGGTGAAGACTGGTGTCTTGTAGTTTTCATTTGCATTTCTCTCCTTCCTGCTTTGCAGATGAGGAGACTGAAGCTCAGAGAGATTAAGTGACTTTGCCCAGGTCAGAGAAGCAGTGAGTAGCAGAGCTGGGGTTTGCAGTTAGCAGAGGCAGTCCGGCTCCAGAGTGCTCTCTTCATCACCAGAATCTAAGCGAAAGCTCCATTCTGTTACTTGCAGCCAAAGACTTCTGATAGAAGTAGAGGTTCACTAGCAAGGAGTGCTCAGATTTCCTTGGCAGGTAATTGTGGGGAAGTTGTGCTCTTTCACCAGGGAGTTGTGTGCCAAGTCAGCTGAATCAGGCCAGGTGATCAGAGCCGCTGCCCTGACATCCAGTGACGTTATCACGTGGTGGAACTGCATTCCAGACAGGAAGTACGTGCCCCTTTACCCTGCCGAGACTTCAGGCTCTGTGCTATAGCTGTTTGTGTCAATGGAACGCGAAAGAGGGACTCCTTACTTACATGGAAACATGGCACATTGCCTGATTTACTGTTTAAAGTTAGGGTCTCATTGGATTCTATTCAGGACTGAGTTTCTGTTGTTGAGTTGTGAGATGCTGAGCCTCCTTGGCCTGTCTGGCTCGCTTTCATTCTCCCTCCACCTGTCAGTCTTCAGCAGGTCGTTTCAACAGTGCTCATTGATTGTTCAGGGCCTTTTTCTGCTTGGCTCCAGAAAGGTGGGTTGAAGTCCTTAGCCTGCACCTATAGTTCCTAGATGAAAGTTTATTTCCAGAAGTCTTTGGAGAGGACTGAGATTATTTGGGGAGTGGTGAGAATTCTATTTTCAGGTAAAGGAGAGGATGAAGAGTGGTCTCAGGAGGGGTGGAGAACTTTCCTTCGACCCCCTCAGTAAAGCCTGTTGGTAATCCATGAGTCTCAGGAGCTGGGTGGGGGCCCCTCCACTGCTCTGGGCCCCCACTGGGTCTCACCTCTTGCTGTGTTGTGAAGTCAGCTTCTGTCACTGGCTGTGTCACCAAGTCATTTCAGTTTGAGCCCCCATCACCTTTGACGTCCACAAGCTTAGGTATTTTTGGGTTAAGAGCTTGAGCTGTCAAGTGAGTCAGACTAGGGTTCAAGCCCTGGCTCCATCACTTAGCTGTGTGTGCTACTGGGCAGTCACTCTGGGAATCTCAGGTATCCCCATCTGTAAAATGGGATTAATGAAAGTGCCTCCCTTAGGGGATCATTGTGAGATTTGCCCGAAGTGATACACGCAGCATTTTATGCATTGCCTGGCGTATTTTTAGAATTACTGATTTGAATCTCTCCTCTGTTCATTCCTCCTGCCATCTGCCAGTTCCCTGTCTCCTACCTCTCACCTGATGCGTTCCTGTAGCTCTCTGAAACCCCCATCTCAGCTTACGTTACGCTTACGCATAACCTGGGCTTCCCATTCAGGCCTCTGTTCAAAAGTCATCTCAGAGTGGCTCTTTCTGTATCGTTTTACCCTGCTTTATTTTTCCTCAGAGCACTTACTAATACGAATTTATGTCTTTTTTTTTTTTTAAAAGATTTTATTTATTTATTCGACAGAGATAGAGACAGCCAGCGAGAGAGGGAACACAAGCAGGGGGAGTGGGAGAGGAAGAAGCAGGCTCCCAGCGGAGGAGCCTGATGTGGGGCTCGATCCCATAACGCCGGGATCACGCCCTGAGCCGAAGGCAGACGCTTAACCGCTGTGCCACCCAGGCGCCCCAATACGAATTTATGTCTTATATCATGTTCCTCTGTTTCCTGCACTAGAGTGTCAGCACCTTGCGGACAGGGACTTTGTCTTGTCTGACTGCTGCATTCTCGTGCTCAGGGTCAGAACCCAACACGGATTTGTTGGGCGCGGAGACACAAGTGCTTTATGGGTACAGGCTTCCTCTGAGGTGCCTCGTTTTACGCCGCTGCTGCCCTGTACACGGTATTTGTTGATGGCCCACCGTCCCTTCTTCTTGGTTTTATCTGTTTTGCAGACTGCCTTGTTTAAAGCTGGTCGGTAATTATCCATTACCGACTGCAGAAACCTTATCTTTTCAGCTGCATTAGAGGCATTCAGCATTAGGATGTACGTAAGCAATCCTTATGCAACGTTTTAAAGTCGTGAGCACTGTCTGCCGGGATTTTGCTTCAGTAGCTGTAGCTTTCAATCTTGGCTACGCGTCTGAATCATCCAGGATTCATTTTGTAAATATATCATGTAGGCTCCACCTCCAGGGATACGGATTTAATTGGTCTAAGCTGTGGCTCCTGGTTGATTTCAAGGTATTGCCAAGTTGCCGTATGTTTAACAAGCCTCACAGGTGAGTCTGACGTGTGTTCAGGATTGAGAGCCCCTGTTCAACAGGTGTCTGACCTCGTACCAAATTAGCTTGATTGTGTAGATGAACACGTGAACGTATTAGTAAGTCGGCGGGAAAGTGGTCTTACTTTAACCAGCACCGATGTACCTGCTGTGGTTCCTAAATTCAGTGGTGGACTCAAAAGGGAAATAGCCACATTTATAGTTCATATATAAGGTGGAAGATGATGTTGATAGAAGATATAAACATAACTGAAAGTTTGGAAGATGCTGGTAGACATCTGAATGGATGGGATCTCAGAAGGCTTTCTGATTGGCAGGGACTTTTGAGTTGAGTCTTATAGAATGGGCAGAATTCTGGCGGGTGAAGACTGGGATGGGAAGAGATTCCTGTGGCGGGAACAGTGTGTGTAGTGTAGAGGTGGAGACATGCAGGCTGTATTCAAGGCCCCTACAGTGGGGCTGGCAGTCCCTCAAAGCTAGTCTCCTTCTAGAGTTCTCTGTCTCAGGAAGTGGAACCACCACCCACTTATCTCTTCATGCCAGAAGTCAAGGAATCGTCCTTGAAACGCCCCTGTTCCCACCTCACATGATCCAGTCTGAGAACTTTTATCCCTAAAATATCTCCTGCGTCTGTCCACTTCTGTTCATGTCTGCTGCTATGAGTCTAGTCCCAAGACACCACCCTCACACCCCTGGGCTGTTGCAGTAGCTTGCCGTCTAGGTTTCTGTATTCTTCACACAGCAGCCAGGGCAATGTTTTCAAATGCAGATCTAATCGTGCCCCCTCCCTGTGTAAACCCATTCATAGGTTCCAGTTGCTGTTATGATAAAGTCTGCAATATTTTATCTTCGGTCCACCTCTCCTGCCTTACGTCCCCTCCAGTCTCTTCACTGTCCACATTCCTTGCCATACTGGCATTTTCTCGATGAATCCAGCACAGTTGCTCCCTTCTTCAAGGACTTTGCACACGTTTCCTCTTCTTCAAATATCCTCTCCCACCAAAGCATATATAGATATATAGATTATTTCTACTGATTTTTCAGATCTCACCTCAACTTGCCACTTCCTCAGAAAAGCCTCCCTTGCCTTGTCTGACTAGGTCACGTCCTTATGCTATATTTCCCTATTATTACCCTCGTGAAAGCCATGTTCGGCTCACTGGCTGGAGGCGATAAGTATTTATGGCAGATAAAACTTGGGAGCACTTATCTGTCTCATGGAGATCCAGTGTTGCTAGAGACGTTAAAATAGCTGAAGTGATTTTGGATAGTTAATTTATGAATCTCATTAACCATCCCTTGACAAAGAACGGGGAATGGTTGATCACGTTGTAAAGTAGAAAGTGAATAGCCATGCTGTTTCTTTGTCTGAATTCCTCCCAGTCATTGGACAAGCCAGTTCCACAGTATTAATTTGAGTACTGTTATCTGTGGTAAGACAACCCTCATCAGATTTTCCTTGTGGGAGGCAAGTCTAAAATGTACAACCATCCCATGGAAGCCTTACGATGCATCCAGTGCCCAGCTCTTAACGGATTGTGAGCAAATGAGTGAATCGGTAAGGATAAGCCATCTTGGGTGGAGCCCCGTTACACCCTCTCTCACACTGCTCTCCTAATTGCAGTGTCTTCGAAATGTCATTCACTGTAGACTTCAAGAAAGGCTAGGATGCCTGGGGTGGTCATATTTTTTTCCCCTTGCTAGATAGAGGCAACCCTGGGAACCTTGGCCACCGTCCCATCAGAAAGGTCAGGAGCCATCGTCCTTGTTACTGCCACATGCTTGTCTGGGCTGGGAGTCACGTGACAAATCAGGAACTCTCAAGGGCTTGTATATTTTGGCATGTGGGAGCCCCACGGAATCTGGACAGTGGTCTCAGAAGAGTCATTTAGATGCCATTCTTTCTCACTCTTCTTGTGTTGATGCCCAGAATCTCTATCTAGCTTGGAGGGACCAGGAAGTTTTGTGGCCCAGGGTCCCCTTGGCACATGTACGAGAACCCTCATGCTGACTGAGCTGGCATCTCCTGGTGAGAAGTGATTTGTTGTCCTGATTAGAATGTAAACACTTGCTGAAGTTGAGTTTTGTCTCGCATGTGAGTTTTATTATAGCCTTCTGTGTTCATAAACATGTCTCGGGCATGAGGGAGAAATGTGATAACCTTCAAGCCCTTGAGAGCGGATCCATTGGTTTTCTGTATTGGCCGAAGTTAAGATAACTTCGCTTCCTCCTCTAAGAATCCCAGAGCCCTCTTGCTCTGACCAGCTGGCCTGGATGGTGCCCAGACTGCCGTTTCGTGATTGCTCCATTCTCTTCTAGTAGAGTTCATGAAGTCTTTTGACAAAGTACGTTTCATACTCCGTTGGCATCTAGTAGACGGGCTCAGAGTCCAGGTGGGGCTTCAGTCCAGTTTGACAAACAGTTATTGAAATTTTATTTTATTATTTTTTGAAAAGATTTCATGTGTCAAGAATTGGAGAAAACCAAGAGTTGCTATAGCGGTAGAGCTGAACATGCCTGTGAGGAGATAGGCACACATACATGTAAGGCCTGATGAGGGATGTGGAACGAGAGGTAGAAACAAAATGTTGCAAGTGTGCCCCAGAGAATGTAAGTCCGGCTGAGAAACCTGGAGAAGCCTTCATGGTGGTGGAAGTGCCTGTTGTTGTTGTTGTTACTCTTGTTGTTGTCGTTGAGGTGCCTTGAAGAGTGAACTGACTTTCAGTAGGCAGAGTTTTCACAGGTGAAGAAGAGGGATGGAGCCCATGTCAGGCAGGGCCAACAGGAGACACAAGGACACGGCTCCAGAGAATACTAGGGCACGTTGGCAGAAACGATATAATACCTTGTAACCTGCTGTGCTTCAGGTCCCTGTTTGGGGTGAAATGGAAGATGGGGGATAGGCACCTAGGAATCAGAGAACAAGTGGAAAGGGGAGAATGGAATCAACTCAAGAAGGGCCTTGAATGATAGGCTTAGAAATTTGGCCGATAATCTGGAGATCGTGGTCGCAGTTGGAGTCAAAGACTTTGCATAGCGAGGCAGGGGCAGTCAAGACCCATTTCCAGAATTGTACCTGGTGGCACATAGATCATAGAGAGGAGAGGCTGGGGCCACAAAGACCTGTTACAAATATTCTGAGGAGAAATAATGAGGTGCTGAGCCAGGGCAGTAATGACGGGAAGAAAAGAGAGAGCTGAACTCCAGAGTTTTGTTTTTAAAGAGGGATGTCCAACTTCACCATCCTTCAGAGGGTGCAGCTGAGAGGTGAGGGAGAGCTCACAGTCAGTTTCACAGATCAATCTGGTCATAGTTACTAGCCGGATGATGCTACCATTTGCCAAGCTAAGAGGAGGAAGTCGGAGGGCATATTGAGTGGAGCATCTAAGAAGATCTGGAAATAGTGGTGCGGAGCTTGGTAGAGCCGTCAGAGCCAAAGTGTAGATTTGGGAGTTGGATTCAGGTCCTCAGGAGGCATTCCCTCTGGGCCGACCACGTGCTGGGCCGTGTCGTGCCCTGTGTGGATTTGTGCCACAAGCATCTAACACATGGCCGTCATCTCCAGAGTGACAATATTCGAAGAAATCGGAGTGTGTGAGAGAGAACGTAGGTTCGAGAGTAAGGAGCACGCAGGGCCGAGGGTGGGATGACCTCGGACAAGTACAGGAGAGCCAGGGAAACAACCCGAGATGTCAGTCAGAGAGGTTGGAAGAAAACTGGGAGTTGGTGGGACTGAGGGAGATTACCAGTGTCAAACCCCGCAGAGAAGTTGGCAGAGTCAAGAACAGCCCTCCTGGTGCATTCAGCCTGGAAAGAATCTCGGCTGAATGGTAAGGGCGGAAGGACAGGGCGGGAGAAGCTAAGCGAATCCATCTCTACATGTCTGTGGTCTGAGCTGAGAGGAAGTTTTCAGAGCAGTTCTGTCTGTCAGGGGTGTTTATAGAGCAACCGGAGGTGCGTGAGAAGAAGCACATTTAAGCCAGATGGGGGTGTTGCTGTCAGCTTTCTCCTGACTTCTCCAGAAACCGGCCTGTAGACATTCAGTTGCCCGGTAGCTGACTCCAGAAAGGCTGACCTGCAGCTGTAAACATTTTAATTTGCAAAACCTTTGTTGTATTAAATCACAAATGGGAGGCAATTTAGCAGTGCATCTCCAAAATTGCACTGGGCGCTGGCTGTGGTTTTGCAATTTATGTTGAAAACTAAAATTGAATTCTTGTGGCATAAAAACAGATTGTTGATTTTGTGATTAATTTGGCCTCTAAGGCCAGGGAAACTGGTAATGCTGTATATCAGTTCTAAAGTTGTGGTAGTATTTGTGGAGCAAAATGAAAAATCAATATCATAAGTACGGGATAGCTCTCTTAAAATCCAGGGTGTGTTTTGTTGCAAATTGCATGGCAGAAGCGAACCCCCAAAGGGACAACCATATCTTCATTATTGCACAAGTGTGCGTCTGTTGCAGAAAAGCCACGGAAAATGGTTGGGCGTTTTTTATAGTGTCAGCGGGGGTACAAGGAGAAGGATCAAATCGTTAACAGTTTTGAGTAAAACCTCACTTAGAGTTATGCGTGTCCTCAGGCAACCTCAAGCCATAACCTCCAGAAGGGTGGTGTGGTCGGAAGCTGGGGGACCTGGGTGATGCTTCAGCCTCCGCCGATCACACGCTGGTGTTAGGTCTCCCCCTGCCCTTGTGCGTTCTGTGGTTTTGCGTGTTAGCACTGCAGGGATGTGTTGGCACACTTCAGTGAAAAAGGAGTGTCTTCCATCAGCATCATTACGAATAAGACACCTAAGGGGTTTGTTGACGTTTTCTGTTCCTAGAAGTAAGAATATACTTCTTTTTTTATTGCGCCTGTGCCTATAGAAGAGTGTGTGGGGGGAGGATCCCTTTCTTGTCTTTTGCCTTTTGTTTTGGCAAAAGTGAATGATCCCCGCTTGCCATGGCCAAAGAATTATGCTCGACAGGCTGCTGTAGGCACACAGAATGTTGAGGGTAGAACCTTCTGTAGGTGGGGCTGTGCGGGACCGGGAACAACTTGATGACAGGTTCGTTTTAGTTGGCAGTGGTGCCGTGGTGAAAAGCAGGTATCTCATGCCCTTCAACAGATGACTGGATTAAGAAGTTGTGGTCCATATATACAATGGAATATTACTCAGCCATCAGAAAGAACAAGTTCTCAACATTTGCTGCAACATGGACGGCACTGGAGGAGATAATGCTAAGTGAAATAAGTCAAGCAGAGAAAGACAACTATCATATGATTTCTCTCATCTATGGAACATAAGAACTAGGATGATCGGTAGGGGAAGAAAGGGATAAAGAAAGGGGGGTAATCAGAAAGGGGAATGAAACATGAGAGACTATGGACTGTGAGAAACAAACTGAGGGCTTCAGAGGGGAGGGGGGTGGGGGAATGGGATAGGCTGGTGATGGGTGGTAAGGAGGGCACGTATTGCATGGTGCACTGGGTGCTATACACAACTAATGAATCATCGAGCCTTACATCGGAAACCGGGGATGTACTGTATGGTGACGAACATAATATAATAAAAAATCATTAAAAAAAAAAAAGCAGGTATCTCAGCATCCGAGCGATGATTTATTCTGTGATCCTACCTGCCATTTTCCTAAATCGAGCTGGAATTACTTAAGTATGACCCCTGATCCAGTTGAAATGTTGCTACTAGCTTCTCAGCCTAGTACGTTATAAAGTTCTAGCTTTACAGGTCAAATCACACTTGGGTCTGGAAGAATCAGATCCAGCTTACAAAAAGGAGTATTCTCCCTCCAGCCAACTGTACCTCAAGTGGCCCTTTTCTAAACCACTTCTGTTCTCTGTGACTCATAATTAGTTGAGTGTTAGGGTTTGTGGTGTTTTGCCCTCGATGTACAGGCAGAGGTGGTGATTCATTTCTTTCTTTCCCATCTATTTTGCTTCTCCTCATTTCAACTCACGAAATGAGTTGTGTGGTCTTTTATAATATAAAGATTAGTGTAGCCATTTTTTAAGTCCCTTTTCTTGTGATCTCTCTTCGGAGCTGACTCTTCGCAAACGAAACACTTCTGTCTTGTCAGAATGACAGTGATTACCCCACAGTTTGGATCAACTCCAGCAGCTTTGTTCCTTGAAAAACGAACTTGATTTGATGAATAGAAGTTTGCTGTATTTGATGAGTCAGAGGGCAGGAAAATGTCCTTGTCTCTGATGAGGCTCTAGCAGTCAGGCACACCGAACATCAGGGATAAAATAAACCTTAATCTCCGAAGGGAAAACCCTGGAGCATGAAAACTGTTCCCAACAGAAATGCTGTAAATCTTGCAAACCATGTAGGTTTTCTGTTTGGGGCAACATCAAAGCCCAGTGACTTTAGAGATTAAAGTGTGTTTGACAAGCAAAACTTTCCCTGTGCCCCACTCTTTACGAGATTTGGCCTGTCTCTTCCCTTTGTCTCACCTCGGTATGACTTCCTTTCTTCCCAACAAGTGGGAAGCCTCGGCTCCTCAAATCTGGAGCAGGCCGCCATGGTTTCTTCCTGTAAAGCCCGCAGTCCCTCATCCTTCTAGCATCTTCCAGCCCCAGCAGTGGGCAGCACCTTCTCAGGGTCACTTCCCAGGGACCCTCTTACTTGTGGAGGAATTTCAGAGCCTTTTGCCGTAAGCAGATCCAGTCACAGGAAGGCAGTGATTTTCCTCAGCTCAGAAAAGGAGTTAGTCTTTTACTTTAGAATTTCTATTTCTTTTGAGACTATGTTCTCTGGCTGGCTTGGAATACATGCTTGGGTTTTGTTGTTGTTGTTGTTGTTGTTGTTGTTTTTTAGCCTGTTTCTAACTGTGTTTGGGATGTCTCTGGGCTTTCCCCTTTGTGGACTGAAAATAAGTGACCGTATTTTTGTTCAAATATAGAGAATTCCTTTTCAGGTAAATTAGATCATTCCTTACTAACGTCTTTTTTAGAAAGTAAGGTGCAATAACATTTTGCTTATAAAAAAAAAAAAAAAGAACAATTGTTTTAAAAGCACTGTGCTAACGGTGCTCTCCAAAGTCAGACATTCCTGCCTCCCACCAACTGCCTGTAAGATCTGGCCTTTCGCTGCTGCTCAGGGTGGTCAGAGAGCAAGAGGAGGACAGATTGGGGAGGCAAGTGGCTTTCAGGGTAAACCCCACCGCATAAAATCTCGTTACTGGAAACGCGCTTTGTGTTTAAGATGGTGAATGGTTAGGGGACTCACGAAAATATCTTAAATTGTCTCCGTTAAACATGTAGCATCCTTAGAGGTCAGGCAGAGCTGAAACTTGAACAGCTGTACAACAAGCATCTGAGATTGTTTTTAATTGTGTCCCCTTTCTCTAACAGCAGTCATTCTTGTTTATATTGTCAAGAACCTTTCCACCGAGCACAAGCGCACCATACTTGAAGGTCAAATGCTTAACCCTTCCGCATGGTTACAATGAAAACGGACCCTTTTGTTTCCATGAATGTATACCCCAGCCGCCTATACGGGGAGAATGGGGGCCTCACGCGTTCACCGAGCTGAAGTAACTTATTGTCAAAGTGCCACAAAGAGAGCATATTTTTGTTTCCACGCAACAGTTGCTCGGCCTTTCTTTGCCTGTGCTGCACCCAGCCACAAGACAGTATGCCCATTTATCAACAGGCAGAAATTTTGGGTACCATTTTGTTCCTTTGACCTGTGTTACTTTTTACTGACCCGACCAAATTGCTTAAAAATTTTCCCCTTTCTGCTGTCAGTGTTTAAAGCCGCTTAATGTGTCTGAAGTGATCCCCCTCCCTTTCTTTTTAACACTTTACATTCCTGTTTTACCCCAGCACCTGTTACTGTAGTGAACCATGAAATCACAAATGTTCTGCAGCTCCCAGCGGCCGATAATACTTTCTTAAATAGAAATAGAGGATCTCCCGACTCTGGGGCGGGGTGCGGAGGTGGGCAGGCAGTGCAGTGCGCAGGCGGTCATGGGCCCACGTCCATTTATTTGTGGGGGCCAGCCACGAAAGTATGTGGGTGTCTTTATCTGTGTGTCAGGCAAGAAATATTTCTTTCTCTGCTCCTTAAGAGTTAACTAAAACTAAAGGGGGCCGGCGCGGCAAAACATTAAATATGAGCCTCCAACATGAAGGCTTCTTTGTTACTGAAACAAAAATACCACAGCAGGTGGTTGACTTGAACACAGGAGGGAGGAGGAGGCTCAGTTGTTGCCCATTTTTCTAACCCTTTCAGGATACCCATTGTCTAAACCCCAAAGTTAAAGTGTCCCCTGCTCCGTCTCATGGAGACAGTTCCAGCATGAAAGGCCCGTGCCCATCACCGGTTTTTCTACAACGGTTTAATCTCGGGGTCTGGAATGTATAACCACTGAACGAGGCAGGAGAGACAATTATCTCTAGAAGATGAGCCAGTAATATCTGCTTATCAAAGCATAAAACTGTTCAGACTGCAGCAAGTTAGAGTTCGTCAGGATTTCGTGCCAACAGACGTAGTATTGTTGCGGGTCTTTAACGGTATCACTCAAAGCAGAAACGTGGCTTCTTTTGCCCCTGGGGCCCCCAGAGCAACTTTGTGGTGACCACACTACCTGCTTAAAGCCGAGGTTAAACTCTGCACAGTCTGTACCCCCACAGTGTTACACTGGGGGTATGGCTTTTAAAAGGGATCCATAATGGGAGCTGGACTCCTTGCTTTCTTTCCCTTAAAAAAGAATGAAATATCGTTAGGACCCTAGAACTCAGAGCACCCTAAGCGGGCGGCGATAAAGGACAAAGACAGAGCGCGGGCCGATTCCACCACTGCTCCCGCTGACGGGCGCCAAGTGGCCCATTCACGTGCCATGTCCCTCTGTGTTCTTGTTGAGCAATCCCACTTGTTTGTTTTAGTCCAAATCGCAGTTGGAATAATTTTAGCAAATGAATGCAGTGGTGTGATAATTCTGTTTTATAAATTCCTGAGAAGTCTGGAGCTGAAAATCTCGTTTCCATGAACTCCAGCCACAGATTCTGATAAATGTATAGATGCTCCTTCGATTGCGTTCTTACACTAATTGCTCACGTGAACGTTGAATATATTCCCAACTAGGAAGAAGCTACCCTTCTGCTTAAGCCACGCTTCTTTGTCTAATGACGATTGCTTGTCAGTGGCACGAATCATATCCACAGAATAGCATCTGCCAACCTAGAGGACTTCTGTAACCTCCGGGATGACACTAGCATTCAGAAGTAGTGTTTCTGTCTGCCGCTCAGATTCCTTGCGTATGTGATAGTCCTAAATGTGAGAAAGGCCAAACACAGCTCCCGAAGGAGACTATCATTTTCCCCCTTGATCTGGGGCATTATAGCTCGGAAAGAGCTGAGGTGTCTGGAGCGGATCTAGGTGGAAAGACAGTTTGGTAGATCTGAGGCTCATCAGCCATTTGGTGGTTGTCTTGTGTATTCCAAAAATGGTGCCGTTCCCTGTGACCTCGGCTCCTCTGTCCGTGCGTCCCCGGGGGAGGGACTCCAGACAGTGAGGGAGCGAGCCAACTGTTTCTCCACAGGTAGAGACCATCTCTGAACCCTGGTCTGTTACTGAAATTATCCTCAAGAACTTAGCATCATTTACTCCAATTCTGCTGACCCCGCCTCCTCTGTTGTCCACGGGCAGTGAGCTCCGGGGTCAGTTATTAACCACTTGCAGGGAAAGTTTGCTGAGGATTCGGTGAGCTGCTGTGTCCCCGGCTCCCAGAAAGTGCTCTATGTGTGATTAGTCATTCTGTAGTTGAGCGGGTAAAGGAGTGACCTCGGTCAGACTGCCTCGATTTGAATCCCGGCCCTACCACTTACCGGCTGTGTGATTTCAGGCAAGTTACGTAATATCTTTGGGGCTTGATCTTCTTATCTATACACTGAGGTAATAGTAAAGCCTATTTCGGTAAATTATTATGAAGATTTAGTGAGGAATACGTGGAAAGTGAACAGCAGGGCTTGGCACATGACAGATGTTCAGTAGGTGATACTCTTTTCTCAATTGTTATTGGTATTAATACGTTTCTGGTTATATTGTTTCAGCCACTGTAAAGCATTTTCCTTTTTGTAGTTCTTATTAATACACTAGTAATACGTACTTACATTGCTGACTTAATAGGCACGTAGGTAGGTCCTGAATTCTTATTTGAGAACTCTGTCCCCAAGTTGTGCGTGTGCCTGTGTGTGTCTGTGTGTGTGCATCTGTTTGTTTGTCTCCTCTGAGTAGATACGTGCTAGGGAGCAAGTCACGCTGGCGTTGAAGACTTTGTAGACAGTTGTGTTTACAGAGAGCGTCCTAGGCAGGGACTGCATTTGTCTTAAGTAGATGTTATCAGAGGACAAGTGCAGCAACACCGCTCATGTGATTTTCCCTGAATTATCTTTCCCTGCCAGATTGTTACTTCATTGACAGTTTTAATAGTCACATTGTCAATAGCGTGAGCGGCTTCGTTATAGTGAGGCTTACCTCTGACCTCAGGAATCTTAAGAAAAATAAGATGTTTTTTAAGTGGGCAGATGTATGTGGTGAAATGTATTAGTTCTGTCTTTGGTCTTGCAGATCCTCATTTTAGTTTTCGTTTCCTTCAAATGAGAGAAGAGTACTTAGCCAGATGAGTGTTAAGTGGGAAGGTGAACAGGACAGTCGAGTAGAGTAACTGCTTTGTAAATGACTTGTGTAAATCAAAATCAATTCTGAGAGCTATGTGGAATTCAGCAGTTGTTCTCTGCAACCCCCTTGGTTGCCCTCGCCCTGTGTCTATATTTTATTTCCCTACTTGGATTGTGAGCACCTAGTGGCCAGGTACCATGACCTTGGGGACGTCCGCCAGATAGCAGAGACTCAAATAGTTGACTTACTCCATGGGAATTATGTCTTTAGTAATTCTGCCCTGTGACTTGAGCTTAGACACGCTGGCCCTGGAGTTAGAACCCCGGATTGCTAGTCACAGCTCAACAACTACACTAACTGTGATTTTTTTTTTTTAAAGATTTTATTTATTTATTCGACAGAGATAGAGACAGCCAGCGAGAGAGGGAACACAAGCAGGGGGAGTGGGAGAGGAAGAAGCAGGCTCATAGCGGAAGAGCCTGATGTGGGGCTCGATCCCATAACGCCGGGATCACGCCCTGAGCCGAAGGCAGACGCTTAACCGCTGTGCCACCCAGGCGCCCCTACACTAACTGTGATTTTGAACGAGTCGTTTAGTTTAGCTGAGCCTCAGCTTCCTCACGTGCAGTAATGTGGATAATAACGTTTGCTCTACGTAACTCATGTAGTTTTTATGAGGATTCAATGAGATAACATTCACGAAGGGACTTTATGCAACATAAGTCGGCTTACACGTATGTTCCCTTCGGTCACTGGAGTCGGATGCTGGGGTTAGATTTGGCTCTGTTGCTGACTGATGGTGGAAGATTTGGCAAGTCGTTTAATCTTTCTGCCTCTTAGGCTTTTCATCTGCAAAATAGAAATGATGATGCCTTTCTCTCATAGACTTCATGTTAGGATTCAGTGATACTGTGCGTGTGAGCAGCCCCTAGCATGTGTAAGCACCGGGTAATGTTAGCTGCCATCGCCTGTCCTCACCACCAACAGCAGCCAAGGGATCCATGCTAAAAGAGACTAACGTCTTTGCTATAGATACACGGTTAACGTGAACGGCGGGGAAGGGAGAAATGAAGACCTAGGTTACTACGAAGACAAGGATCAGCGTTAGTGCCTTGACTGTGGCCCTAAGTGGGAGTCAACTCTAACGTTGCTAACGCTTACTGGGGCCTTACCGTGTGTCAGGCACTGTTCTAAGGACCTGGTGTTAGAAATTGAATCCTGTGTACCCTCCAAAGTAGATGCTAGAAATACCCTCATTTTTATACATGAGATTACTGAGGTAGAGAGAGGGTAAGTAACTTGCTCACGGCCAACTCTAAGCCACTAAGGGACTGGGACTCCAGAGCCTGTGTTTGTCCTCCCTGTGGTAAAACCCGCAAAGACAGGAGAGACCTACAATTTTCTCTTCATCGCAGGCGGGGTTAGGAAGCCTCATCAGCTTTGCTTGACTCTGAGTTTTGTACTGCTGGTTCCCAGCTCAGATGCAGTGATGTGTGTGTGTGTGTGTGTGTGTGTGTGTAAATTTCCCCACATTCTCAAACCCTACATCTACATTTCTCTCCAACTCTGTACCCCTGTTTGATAAATGTCCCCAAAGCATTGCCAGCACCACACGTCTAGAACTGACCTCTTCCCTCGTGGCTTTGGGGGTTATTTACTCTCTCGGTGCCGCCGTCTCTTCACATTTAAAATAAAGGTGCCTCATATATGGTGACTTGGATCAGATGAGATGATGTGGTTAAATGCTTGTTGCGACACCGAGCGTGTAGTAGGCACTAAATAATGTACCTTTTTGCTGCTCCTGCCACTGTGAGGAGAGCAGTTCTCTAGGCCTGGGGGCTGGGGCAGGAGAAGGGTCCCGGCTGGGCATTCTGGCCTCACTCTCGCGGGCAGTTAAAGTTTCCACCAGGGCTTTGGTTTGGATGTTACTGAAAGAGGGGGTGGACAGAAGGGGGGGGGGGACAGATATATACAAAAGAGTGAATTATAACAAAGAGCCTTTTCTGCTTCAGTTCTTGTGTAGAAAACATATGTTCAGTGATGCAGGCAGCAGTTGGGTGAAAGACACACTGTAGGGCCGCAGACAAAAGGCCCGCACTCTTCCTGCATTCACAATGTTTCCAAACATATTCACTTGTCTCACTTGTTAGGGACTGGGCTGTCAGCTGGATCCTCTTGCAAGTGTGATTTCTTTTTCCCCGTTCCCTTTCAAAGGCCTCCCCTCCCCTTCCTCTCTCCCCCAATGTTTTACACTTCATATAATCCAGTGTGCATGACAGACCCCTTCAGCCTTTGTGCTACTGCCGTTTGGGGGAAGGGGAGAGCTGATCTGATGGAGATCTTGGGTCACTTTTCACTTGCCCAAGGATGGGAAGCCGCTAAGCCACTTTTAGGCCAAACATCACCAGTGGATCAATTATGGAGTGCTGGGTGTAGCTAGCTATTCTTCACCTCCAATTAACAGTTAGGCCAACGACCAGATTAACCCAGAGAGATTCTTAGAAGCAGTGGCTGGGACTCGGGGGCCATGTGTATGTTGTGGCGGGGTTGGGAGAATTGTTGCTTTTTTATTTGTGGAGTGAATAGTTTCTGATGAAAAGACAGATAAGACAAGGCACTGCTGAATTGGGAAGTAATTGGGAAGAAGCCGGCTGTCATTCTCGTGTTCATTATGTGAGATGTATGCAGATGTCCATACCTAATTCGGGATCCAGGGAGTATCGCTGTGTGCCGTGTCTATAGTTTGAACCTTTTAATTTCTTTATCGAAGCGAGGCAGCGAAGGTTGGGGTTTGTTTCCATGGATGAGATTTCAGGAAGATACTTTCATGGGTATTTCTTTTCGGTATCTCTAGGTATATATTACATAGAATACTTTTACGTATAATCTGTTAGAGCTTCTAGTGCAGCGAGCAGGCAGCTAGACATGTGAAGATTTCGCATGCTTGCGCCTCTGCCCCCGAAGTGTATTACTCTTGGGCATTTCAGCTCCCTGAACTCAGTTTTCCCATCTGTAAGATGGGATTTACATTACCATCATACCCCATGGAGCATCCCATAAGTAAAACAGTAGATACTATCACACAATGGTGGGTGAGAACACTTGCTTGTCTTTGTGGAAATCTTGCAGTGTGTCTTCTTTGCTACATTACTGAGTCAATTTCAATGCCTTTGTTTCTTTATTTTTTTTTGGAGCCTCTTGCTCATGCCCTCTGTTTCATGATATTGTTCACTGGCCGAGTTGCTCATGCTGGAAAGTACCAGCATGTTCCGAGGAAGGAGAGGCGGCGGGGAGGCAGAGAAATTCTCGTTGGCTTAGAGCTCTAAATGGGCAGTAGAAGCAATTACACTCCTGCTGATGAATAGGCGGTCAAGTGGGATTTCCGTGTGTGGTGTCTTCTGGTGGAAGGGTAATTTCACCACCTAAAAATCCTCAGACATAAAACATTGTATAAATATTTTCTCATGAAAAGTGCCAACGAAGTCATCCCCTTGCCAGCACACCTCCAACCGGACAGAGGAGACTACCAATGATGGTATTACAGTTTTTAGTGCTGTCATTTGAAAATCCTGGAAAGGAAAACGTCACAGAAATGTATATGCATTTCCTCTCCACCTGAAAATAACAGTCTGCAAAGATTTTCATAATGGACAGAGCTAATAGACTGCAGGTCGGGACAGAACTGCACCTGAGGTTGGCACCTTACCGTAACTCTTGCCCGGCTTGGAGTGTCACCCACAGCCAACAGTAGAGCATCTGGAAAATACTTTGATATTTTTTTCCCACATCGAATGGATTCATTTCACAGAGTGATGGGAAAGCGAGGGGGGCGGGGAGGGTGATAAGAGTGTATTTATGAGACTTTCCCCCAGTGTATAGCTTTCGTTGTCTTCTGGTTTTTGAAGAAAGCTAGTGCTTCAGAAGCCAGAACGACTTTTGGGCTCTCTTGGTAAGAATAATTACGCCATTTCTTCCACCTCCGTGTGAATCAGCTTTATGATAGAGACTGCGTGCAGTAGTGACCACAAGTAGACTCTATGGAAGCAAATGAATCTATTAGGCTACTTGGAAAACAGGGGGGGAAAGAACAATGATTTTGTAAACTCCATAAAGGTCAAAAAAAGGCTTTCAGTAAGTATGCAGAGACTAGAAATCAAATCCCATTTCCTATCATAAGAAGCCCGTTGTTTTAGCCACAGTAGTTAATGTACTGTATGTGAAAGATTTAAGACTAGTTGGAAAGCTTTGCTTCTGTTTTATTAGGCTGCTATTGAAAAGCCAACAGCATAACTTCGACTAGGTGCTTTGAGATTTCTTAATGGGCTGTCAGGGGCAAGACACCAGGGCTGTGCTATACTAGCTCTTTCCTGTACATTAAAACAACAGGGGCCAAGCGATCACATACAGAAGTATGAATTACTTGATGCTTTCTCTGTTCCATATGGCCAGCCATGTCTTTGGCAATTAATCATGTACAAAATCAGTCGAGTGCTCTCTGAAGCATTGAAGTCAACATTTAGTTGTACCTGTGCCAGTGGGGGCAGTGGGGTTGTGAGCGCAAAATAGCAGGATGAGGGCTGCTGGCGCCAGGGCCCAAGCAGCTGGCTTCTATAAACAACACTTTTTTTTCCCCTCTCCACCTTTCTCTCTCTCTCTCTCTCTCTCTTTCTTTCCTTCCTTCTTTCCTTCTCCTTTCTTTTTTCTTCCTCTTTTTTTCTTCCCTCCCTTCCTCCTTCCCTCCCTCCCTCCCTTTCTTTCTCTTTTTTTCCTTCCTTGACAAATACATGGACGGTTTTTCCGCCATCATCTGAAACACCAGCGTTGCCAACTGGAGCTCTGAGGTCCAGCTTCCATTCACTGTCCCAGCACGCCACCCTTCCCTCCAGCAGCCCGGGCATTCCAGCGGTCACCACCACGACTGACCTGAGAGTTCATGCAGTACTGGGCTGGCTGCTATGGTTCCGGCACTTCATGAGATGCACAAGCTGTAGTGATTTCTGTGTTGGTACGAGGAGACAAATGGGAGGTCCTATGAAAGTGCTTTGGGGGGAAAAAACTCAGTAATTATTCAGATTCATGGCTGTGGTATTTTAGGATATATATATATATATACATATTTTAAATGGAATCCATATCTTCTGGGATCTTTTTTTTCCCCAATTTTTTTTTACACGTAATGCTGCTGATGACAGATCTCCAACATTCACTGAGCATTTTGTACATGCCAAGCATTGTGCAAAGTGCTTTCAAAGTGGATTATCTCACATAATCATCACAAGGATAGTTGGTGCTATTACAGACACCCCTTCTGAAATCTTTTTTCTTTTTTTAAAGATTTATTTATTTGAGAGAGAGAGAGAGAGAACACCCATTCACATGAACAGGGGTGAAGGGCATAGAGACAGGGGCAGAGGGAAAATCCCAAGAAGACTCCCCACTGAGTATGGAGCCCAACATGGGGCTAGACAGATGAGGAAACTGACCAAGGGGGCATTTTCCCAGCATCCTTGATTACTCTCCGAGAGCTCCCTTAGTTCAATAGCACATGACGGGAAAAGGCTGAAGTATGGCTTACTAGTACATTTTTGAGGCTCATTTGGTAAAAACTGCTGAAATATTCCTTCAAATCAAGTGGGTCTTTGAGATGAACTGAACCAAGTGGATTTGTAGGTGGGACTAAACTAAAAGGCTGCTGTGGGGCAGCCTCTGGGAGACTTCTGCCTTTGTGCTTTCTGTTCGAGACAGTCTAGCTCCTCTCCTGCTCTCCTTGCTGAGCCCGCCACGAAGGGCAGAGGTGGGGAGGGGCGGGATGGAGACAGCAGCCTGAAGTAGTCCAGTAAACGTGGCAGCCAGCGGTGACTTGGTGTTATCTCTCAGCCGAGGTCATCCAGGATGTGTCTTCTCAAATTCAGGAAACAGGGGAAAGAAAGTTTTAACATTGTGTAAACATTAGCACCCCCAAAACCCTCCTGCTCCCGGAGAGGGAGATAAAGTCGGCAAAAAGGCTGAGAGGTGTGTTTATTTGTTCTGCCGGCCTGTGGATCCCAGCATGCTGGAGATCTTCGGGGGTGCCCAGTCCAGTTTAGCAAATGTGAAGGCATCACTCAGCACTGAGCTCCGGAGGCCTCACAAAAGAACCATCTTAAACTGACAATCAGTAAATGAAGAAGACCTGAGATCGACCTTTCTTTGATGGGACTAAGGCTATCTCAGTGGGTTCTGTGCCTTTCTTCTTTAAAAAAAAAAAAAAAAAAAAAAAGGAAAAGGAAAGAAAGAAAGGAAAAAAAAAGTGTTCCTGGACTTTTGAAGAGGGGAGCCCTGGTTGGGTTTTTGACAGCCCGTGGCAGTGTTGATGTGAGGAAATAGCTTTCCCAGCTGATAACATCTTAAACCAAGTTTCTTCACAAGTTGAACCTTTAGCCCTCTTTATCAGTCCGAGCATATCTTTGTAATTTGTGTGTGCAGAGGGGAAATACAGCCCTAACGTGAGGCCACTCTGTGTATAAAAAGTGTTCGGCGGGGCATTTTCCCCATAATGACGGTACTGCTTTTTTGGCGCTGGCGAGGATGGGGAGATGGGAAGGTGGGAAAAGCATGCAGTTCTGGCATCCTGGTGTTTATATGGCTTTGAGATTGGAAAAACAGCAGCAGATTTTTTTTTTTTAATGAACTAAAGTAGAGGGATTACCAGCCACGTTTGTGGAATGCCTCCTGTTTCCATGCATTTCCTTAGGCAGAGTTCTCTGATTTGTAAGAAGGATGGATTAAATCAGAGTTTCAGAAGTTGTTACCCCATATCAGAAAGGAACCAAAAGAATTAAAGACTTCTGTCGAATTATTAGTAAGAAGTAGAGGCTGTAATTTTCCTTTTAAAGCTCAGCGTGATTCCTGTCCAAAAACCTTGTATGCTACAAATTCTGTGTATTGCACGTCTGTCCATATGTGCTTTCCTCATGGTACCCCAGAATTAGGACATACTGACAGTTACTGAATGTACAAATACATCCACCAAGAATTAGGTGAATTGCTCAGTTTTAATTGAATAAATTCAGAATTGGGAGACTTTTTCCAAAGTTTGAGACTTTAAAAAAAAATTTTTTTTTAAGATTTATTTATTTACTTGAGAGAGAGAGAATGAACGGGAGGGGCAGAGGGAGAGAGAATCTCAAGCAGACTTCCCACTGAGTGCAGAGCCCGATGCGGGGCTGGATCCGTGACCCTGAGTTCACGACTTCAGCCCAAACCAAGAGTCGGCCACTCAACCAACTGCGCCACCCAGGCACCCCAAATTCGAGGCTTCTTAGAACCTTAGAGTTTTGGTTTTTCTTTTTTCATTCCCAATCAACCTCTCTCCTTTCCTCCCTTCCTCCCTCCTTCCTTGTCCTCTCTGGTTGTGGATTTTTTACTTTGGTTTTATGCATAAGATTTTGAGCCAGAAGAAGCTGAAAACACTGAGGAATTCTTAGAGGTCCTTAGGATGCTATGGGTTGCCAGAGTCCAAAGTAGTTGTTTGTGTGTTTCTGTGTTTTTGCAGTGGAGAAAATGAGACTTCTTGGCTTATTAGGAGGGTCTGGAAAGATTACATGGGATCCCAGTGTAGTAAAACTTTCAGATATACTTTTATAGAAACATCCTTCCAGATATGTATTGCCCTTCTTCGTGGTCACCTGGGGATTGCATAGCCTTATTTTTCATGATGCTGTTGTTTAAAAATGGTTTCCACAATGTTTTTCTTAGAATTCTCATCAGGTACGGTTTGCATCCAGCCAGAGCTTGTCTCACGTACTGTCTTTGATCTCGAATAGTACTCTGCGGCTTGAGTGTTCATCTTATTTACCAGACATGTTCCAGCATGTCATTTGCTTTCATTTATTCAACAGGCATCTCTCCGGAGTCTGTTTTCGTGACACGGTGCCAAAGTAGGCACCTTGGAGGGTATCGGGAGGAAATGGGTGGGGCCCTATCTGCTCTAATAAAGCTCCCGCTCTGGAGGAGGAAGCGTCCAGTGAGTAAATAAGAGCAACGGAACGTGGCATGGTTTGTGAGATGTTCAGCAGCGCCACGTAAGGAGGGGTGACCAACTCCATGCAATTTGGCGGAAGGATTCGGTTCATGGAGAACTTCATAGAGGAGGTGTTATTTGAGGTGTTTCTTGAAGAATTAGTAGTTTCTGGCCAGTTATACAGCAAGTACATGCATCGTGTAGGACAGCCGTGTATTTTCAGGGAACTGACATTGGTTCTAAATGGAACAGACGATGGTAGGAGATAAAATTTGAGAAGTGACCAGGACCTGTATTAAGAAGAGGTGTTGTTATTTTGGTCAGGTTAAGAATTCCGGCTTCTAAAAAAATTAAGGTGTTTTTTGTTTGTTTGTTTGTTTTGTTTTGTTTTTGGCCTCACAAATGACAATAAGTGAGGCATATATGAACATATGAAAAGAGTTGCTTTGGTTTAGGTGAGGTTTTGGAGGCTGAAGCTCCTTGTTGCCTTTGACCCTGAGATAACCCTCTTGGAGGAGGAACATTCGTGAGGGGGGTGAGATGGATGCACGGAGGCTAGTTTGGACGCAAGTGCATGGTCCAGACGATAACGGGCCTGAACTCAGCCGGTGGCAGCAGGGAAAAAACAAGTTTGAGTCATATTGAACAGAGAAGAATGACAGGATTTAAAGTTTAGGTACTGGGAGTGCAGGGAAAGGAAAGAGAGGCCAATAGGATGAGCCCTAGCCATCTGGATTGAGCGATGGAGTTGATAGTGGTATCATTCACCCTTCTAGGGAAATACAGGAGAAGGAGCAGGTCGATGAAGAGGGAAGCGATGGGATGCTTCGAAGAAGCAACAGTGGTTCAGACGTGGACAAGCTGAGGTTGAGACTCCATGTTTGTAGGGTATATTTAAGTCATGGGCTATATGGGGCCAGAGCTTGGCAGAGATGATCTGCTCAAAGTCATCAGTCTATAGGGGCACCTTAAAGCCACTGAAGGGGAGGTCACCCACAAGAGAGCGAACAGAAGATATCGCATGAGAACCAAGGGTCTTGCCCTGGGCCAACAACAGCTGAGGAACCCACAGAGGAGATGAGGAAGGTCAGGACACGTATTGTGAGGTAGCCTAAGAGAGAAAGGTGTCAAGTAAGACCAGGACTGGCTCTAAAAAGAAAACCCACCATCAGAGGGTAAAGATTTTCTGCCACTAGGTCTGAGATATAAAAGAATATGCCTCTGGCTCTTGGTAGAGGCTTCTTCTGATTGTGATTGTTCAGTGGTTGCCTGATTTCCTTTTCTTGTGTTTCATGGAAAGTCATAGACACTTGCAGGAATGTTTTTGTTAAAACAGTACAACCTAGCATGAGACTGATTCGTGAGTTTGAAACACTGCTAATCATAGTGGCGTTTGTCTGGGCACCTCCTCCTCACAAGAACCCACGGAGAGGTTCTGGGGTCATCTCCATTTTGCAGTTGGGAGAAAGGCCCACAGCTAGGAGGTGGCAGCCAGGATCTGAAACAGCTAGCAGTCTTAAGAATATTCTTAGTCTTGGGGCACCTGGGTTGCTCAGTCGGTTGAACGTCACACTCTTGGTTTAGGCTCAGGTCATGATTTCTGGATCATGGGTTTGAGTCCCGTGCGGGGCTCTGCGCTCAGCGAGGAATCTGCTTCTCTCCTTCTCCCTCTCCTTCCGCCCCTCCCCTCCCTCTCGTTCTCAAAATAAATAAATAAATAAATAAATAAATAAATAAATAAATAAATAAGTCTTTAAAAAAAAAGAAAAGACTATTCTTAGTCTTTTCCTGATAGTCCAGCGTTTTCATCAATTTCTGTTGAAAAAGTTACTAATGAAATGAAATCTAACCCCCAGAGCATGATTTCTAAACCCCTGGTTTATGCCCTCTATTTGAGGGGAGGAGAGGGAGAATGTGTTTGCAGTAACAGGACACTGTTTAAAAATTGGTACTTGTTTGAAGACAGTTCTGTGTTACTACTGATGGGAAAATGGGCTATTATCATTTCCTGCATAAAGTCAACTCTTGAGGAGCCAACACTAGTATGAGGAGAAAAATATCACTATTAATTCTTGTCAAAAGAACGCTCTTTGACACTCTGAAATTAACTTTTGTGCAACGACTTCACTGTAAATTTTATGAAATACTGTATTTTAGGGTCTGTATGCTCAATCTAAATTCACCCATCCTTTTCTAATATCTTGAAAAGATTCTTTTTGATAACAGAATTTGTTTCATAATCTAGATATAGTTCTCTCTATTTTTACTAACTACTTATTCAGATGTATTTGTATGTACATTGGCTTTCTACATTCTTTGTTGTCCTAAAAATGTGATGAAATGAATTTTAACAATTAAATTTTATAAGATTTTCATATGATAAAATCGACTTTTTGGGACATACAGTTCTACGAGTTTTAGCATATGTATAAACTCACGTAACCACCACCACAGTGGGGATACAGAATAGTTCCATCATTCCCAAAACTCCCTTATGTTGCCTTTCTGTAACAAACCCTCACCCATCCTGATCCCTGGCAACCCCTAATTTGTCCTCTGTCCCTGTAATTTGCTGTTTCCAGAATGTTAAGTAAATGGAATCACTCAGTGTTTCATCCTTGGAGACTGGCCTCTTTCACTCAGTATAATGACTTTGAGATTCAGACAAATGGCTGCATCTTCTCAATTGCTTGTCCTTTTTTACTGCTGAGCAGTATTCCTTTGTATGGTTGTACCCCAGTGTGTTTATCCCGTTACCCTTTGTAGGGCATTGAGATTGTTTCCAGTTTGGGGCAGTTATGAATAAAGCTACTGTGAACATTTTTGTGCTGGTTTTTGTGTGCACATAAGCTTCTGTTTCTTTAGCTAAATCCCTAGAAATGGGATTGGTGGGTCCTATGTTAAGTGTGTATGTAACTTTGTAAGAAACTGCCAAACTGCTTACCACAAAGGCAGTGTTTTGCATTCCCACCAGCAATGTGTAAACTTTCAAAAATTTGGATGCTATTTTAAATGCTCCTGGGTTGAGGTTGGCAAATTGTGTTTCAGAGTTTCTTGGGGTTTTGAAGAGATGCCCCATGACAAAGGGAGCCATTAGGTCCTCCCTAGCAGCTTCAAAGAGAGCTGCTCCAATTTTGTTTTGTTTTATATATTGAGTTCCATGTAAGAATACATTTGGGGAAAAAAGAAGTTTATCTGTAAAGTGTTGGAAAACTATCGTAGTAAGGTTTTCCACTTGGGATGTGGACCATGGGTGCTAGGCAGGGGGACAGTAGGTGGCGCTCCAGGACTCTGCAGATAATGGGGACCACACTGTGAGAAAGTGGACTCCCTCTTCAGCTCCTCTTCAGTCCACATCTTCGTGTCAAGGAGGTCTTCGTGTCTTTAACATTCACCAAAACTTGTTAACGGCCTCATTTACAATGACAGAGTAGGCTTCTGTGCCAGAGCCTTCAGCAAGCAACATCTGTCTAGAATGAAATAAACGTATAGCTTTGTTTTTAATATATTATTTTTGTAGTTATCTTTTTATTTATGACAGGTACCACTGGTTTTCGAGTTTTCTTTGGAAGCAAAATTATTTTACACTTTAAAATGTGGTCATTTGAAATAAAAAATCAAATATTTGCATATCTAACACAGAAACGTGGGAAGAATTTTAAGACTGCTAGAATGACTGAAGTTTGGGGGACTCTGCACTGGGGGGACTATTTATTTAAATAGAACTCAGAGTGGGTCCTTTCGTCAAGTGGAGAGAGCTCCTTGGTAAAGCACATAACTCTTAGTTTATTTTATGAGTTTATAAGTTTATCTAATAGTAAAATCTTAAAAGACAGTCTTCTCTTGCTCTTAGTTTTTGCCGTACTTGTTTTTCAAGTTCCTTCTTTATTTACTGATTGGACAAATATTTATTAAAAATCATTAGGCAAGCACTGGGGTGCAGTAGTAAAGTAAGCAGATGGGATCCCTAACATTGTGAAACTTACTTTCTTAAATCCTTTCTCCTTCCCCTCTCAGAGGCTGATCAGGGAAAACAAGGGCCTCTGGATAAAATTTAAATGATGCAAGAGGTAAAGAAGAGATAAATGACTTTTTTTTTAAAGTTATTTTAATACAGTCACAAGGAGAATTAATTTTATGCATGTCCTTTGAATTATCTAGATGTGTACTTTGTCTTCTATTTGAAACGTTTTGCTTATTATTTTGGTAAAATGTGTACCTACAGACATAGTGATAAACTACATGGCTTTTTGAGGTTCCTTCCACCTTTTAAGTATTTGAGGTAGACTATCACAGACAAGGAGCAGTGCTGTTGTCAGAATACCCACTGATGCCAGGACCTCTCTGAAATTAGACATCTTTTACATTAGAGGTCACCAGTGAGCCGCTGCCTGAGTTCTGTTCAGTCGCTGGCGTTTCTTGTTTGGCCACGTGGTATTTTGAAAGTTTAAAAAAAAAAAAAAATGAGTTTCCAACATGTACAAGTCAGGATCTTTCACGTAAAAAAATCAAAACAGATTTCTTGTTTATTTTGAAAATTCCCAAATCTGGCACCACTGAGACAGCTTTTCTGAATAGCAGAGTTGCACAGAGCCCGTGCCCTCATCAGGTCATCTTGCTTAACTCATTCACTGTTACCTGTCTGTCTCTGGTGGGTATTTGCATTTGCAACTCCTGCTTTAGCCACTTGGAACCTGGGCTTCATGGGGGAGAAGCACCTAGAGAAAATGAGCATTCCTCCCTGTGCTGAAGGACTAAAAATGTCACTGCCCTCGAAACTCGGAGTGTCCAACTGGGTATATCGCCTAGTCTAGTAGATGTAATTCTGGACCCAGGAGGCAGAGATCAGAGGCAAAGGATCAGAGATCCTTTTCTGGACTAGTGCTAGTCACGTTATCTTGAATCCTTTAACAATGGCGATACTATTTCCTATCTTATCTTTCTGTGTCAGTTAGGGGTTTTGATTGTAAGCAACAGAAACAGATTCTGGTGAATTTGAACAAAATGGAACTTGAGTCAAAGGATATTGGATAACTCAACAGTGTCAAAAGAAGAAGAATGATCTCTACTCAGAAAATTCAGGAAACCAGGAATACTTTGAGGACCATGGGTGGTAGGGACTCAGGAAATTGATAAATGGCCTCTAACTTTTTTCCCTTTCTTTGTCATTCTTCTTAAGTGTCTCAAGTCCTGGAAAAGAGAATCAGGTTGGCCTGGCCCACATCCTTCGTGGGAGAGAGCGGGACACTTTGTTTAGTTGGCAGTCTCTCTAAGACTGCATACAATAAAAGACTTCCCTAAGAGAAGGTTTGATGTTGTTACAGGAAAGGGGGATGGGGTCTGGATGGAAGGCAGCCAGACAACAAGTGTTCACTACACCTCTTCTCAAGGCTGTCATGGAAGGCATTCAGAATACATTGCAAAATGCCATAGAGAAGTAAGGAAGTAGTATTTCAAGTTACATGAGGACAAAATTGTGAGTGTGCTCTTTAAGTGAATGAAAGCATTGGCATCAGTCCGATAAGGACCAGTACGAAGAAAGTAACAGGTTCGCTCCTTTTAGCATTTGCTTTGGGTATAACATCTCCAAAGAAGCCACACCAACTTTAAATGAAAAACATGTCTAAATTCTCAAGATTTCGATTCCAGTTGTATGAAGATAAATACGTGTGATGAAAAGTTCCATGATTAAAACTTGAAAGGCATTTCCTCAGTCACATTTCAAATGCCAATGGAATACTCTATATTGTTTTCTTAATTGTTTCTTAAAATGTTACATGAATTTGCATGTTTCAAACACACGTGTGCAAAACGAGCATACAGGAATGAGTTGTAGATAAAATTGAAATGACACTTTCAGATTTGAGTTTTGATGTAATGCTTCTTGTTAGAGTGAGCCGGGCATGATGTGTAGGGGGCTTCCACTATTTCTAAAAGCAACATCTGACGTTTTCCGATACTAGGTAGAAACTGCAGTGTTTTGTACTCACCTGTGAGCCGAATTTCTCTTAAGGACCGTAGCCGTGACCGTGGAATAAGTGATCCTTCCTCAAATCCCAAGTCTGCTGTGCACAAGAATCCCTGTACATATTATTTGAATTATGTCGTGGATTTTTAAAGCTGGAAGGATTCATTGAGACTGAATTTGATTTTTGTACTCTTATTGTTTCTTTCTTTGCCAGCTCTTGAATTTGCAACAAGCAAGGAAAATGAGTGAACCAAAAAAAAAAAAAAAAAAAAAAATTGCTGGCATGGCTGGAAATAGAAATTAATGATTCAAATAGGAGAGGCAGTGCAGAAATCCTCAGCTGGGTGGCAGGAAACAGAGCGAGCGAAAGTCTGAGACTGCTCTTTTTTAAAAGGCAAAACAAACAACTCACAGTGAAGTGTACGTGAAAATCATTTCTAATAATAGCTCGTGGGAGGCAGTTCCCAGGAAAAAGACCGTTGGTGCACTGAGGAAATTAGAGTGAGAACATACAGCATCTCGATGTGTTACTTAAGGCAATGGAGCTTTAAAGTTTACCTTATGCGCCTTGTACATTGATTAAATACAAAATATATGCTGGCCATTTTTGACCATAATTTACTGTATTGATTTGTTAGCAGGGGAACTG
Source organism: Ursus arctos (assembly GCF_023065955.2). NCBI lineage: Eukaryota > Metazoa > Chordata > Mammalia > Carnivora > Ursidae > Ursus > Ursus arctos. Next base: position 11,666,191 of record NW_026622863.1, read on the forward strand.
TAATAAAAAAGCCATTGATTTACTGTCCTTATTTGCTTATGGGCTTTTTTTTTTATTATTAATTTTTCCCATTCTCTCTTTTTTGGACCATTTCTTCTAGACAAATGCTGTGCTCCATGAAGCTAGAAGAGAGGGGGTCCCCGTGGAACAAAGGAATGAAATCTTGACTGCCATCCTTGCCTCGCTCACTACCCGGCAGAACCTGAGGAGGGAGTGGCACGCCAGGTTAGTTCTCTGCTGAAATGGGATTTGTCGTCCCTGAAAAAAAAACGAGAGCTGTATTCGGCTGAGCCCTTCCTCACGATGGGCCTCATCCCTCTCATTGGAGGCGCCATGAAAAATCAGTAAGTTACAGATGCTTTCAGCCAAATGTAGCTCTCCTGCACGTGGTACCTACATTAATCGTCTTGAGCCATGATGTGATCTTGTAGTGTATACGATTGATCCCTGAGTGGTAACGTTTCACATAAATGTTTGTATCCTGAGCACAAGAGGATAGAACTACCTGATGCCTAAGGACCCTTTTAATCAACACTCTAAGAGACTAACATTGCTGTCTAGTTAGGGCAGATGTCTGGGAAATTCACACGGTGCTCTTACATCACTCATTGAGAGGCACATTGCTTGAAAGTGGTCTATTTATCAACCCCAGTTTTAGAATTGGTCAAGTAGGAATTATGTTGGCTTCAGCCTTAAGTTTCTTTGCTCATGGACTTACCTGTGGTTAGAAAGCTGTTACTGGTAGAACGTTTCTACAGATCATCAGTTTTTACAGAATTGAGGCTTGCGTACTCTGGGTTCTGTTATCCTGCTCTTATTTGAAAAACAATTGATGGGTGGAAGGCGGGAACCACTTCCCCCAAACGTTAGGTTTACCCTTTAGATCTGCAGTTGGTAAAAAAGGTTGGATTATCACCTGTCTCTCAGCAAGAGGGAGAGGAGTCAGGAAGATTATGCTGAATTTTGTCTCGGAGTCTTATTTGATGCTTAAGAATCCTGTGTGCCTGGGAGTCAAGAACATTGATAAACATAATATTTCTCCAAATGAGTTCATGCAACAGAGTTTGTGATCATTGATGGCTTTACTAGTAACGATTTGCATGAAAATTGGTTTGTCTGAACAAGGCTGAAGATGAGCGTTTTCCAAGAAAGGAGACAGTAAAGAGTACGAACTGTGCATTTCGACTGGGTATTTGCAAAGCTGCTTCTCAAGTATGTGTATTATCTCTAAATTCAGACTTGTATTAAAAGTATAATTTTAAATACTCTCCCTTTCCCCTCTTTTTTGTAGTGTAGTCAGACCAGAGTAAATGACAGTTTCAGCTACAGTAATTAAATAATCTCCAATTTAACTTTTCTTGTATTCCAGCTTCGGCATATATATTCATTGAAGTATGTATATTTTATTAAATACTGGAATATCCATGTGGGGACATCTAAGATGTGTTTCTCTCTGTGTTTAACCTTTTACATCTTTGCCCCCTGGTGCTTCTTATTAAATAGGAAAGAGAGAAAGAAAGGATGAATTTCCCTGTAATCTCTCTTCTGCCCCCCACCCTCCCACCACCCCTCCAAGGACAGCGCAGCTCCGAGACCGAATGTTGAGGATGGCTGTCTTCTGTTGAGTGCATTTGGTTTGTTAACAATAATTTCCTAGTACACCAAATCATCAGACAACATGCCCAAAATGGCCTGTTTAAAAGGAGTCTGGTTTCAGCCTTTCTGGCCCTTACTGCTAACAATTTAATCAGGAGCTGGAGCCAGTGTTGAAGGTGATGGAGTCTAGCATCTGAAACAAAAATTCTCAAGTCCTTTGTGGTAGGGGAGGAGAAAAGAAAGAGCTTAGCAGCTGACACTCTGCAGACCCCCTTAAAACTAAACACCTGAAAGCAAATTTCAAGAGGGTCATGTCTTGAGAGCTCAGAAGGAAAAGTGTCTTCAGAGTATTAAATAACCATAATCCTTCCCCCTCACCCCTTCTCCACCCCCATTTGATGTTTCCCATCCCAGTGACCTATCTAAAAGACTCACCCATATGATCTGTATAAACAGACTGTTACCGTACACCTCTCTTTCCCTCATCAAAGCGTCCTCTGGCCGTCTGGAACCGGGCGCTGGCCCGAGTAGCCATCGGGCGGGTGGTGGTGAAAGTTATAAAACACCCACCGCCGTGCTCATCGAGCCGCCTGTGTTTTAGAGATTGGCCCATTGTGTACTTTGGAATTACACGAGGCAAAATGTGCTTTGACAGAAAATAATTAGCGCTCGCCAAAGGCCAACAATAGGTTACAGTATTTTCCTTTCATCGAAGCTATCAGGGGATCAGTTAGATTAGATAATAGAAATTTTCTCCTCTGCAAGTTAAATACAGATGACTCTAATTACCTTCTATTGCACGTTGGAGAATGCGTTACGAAGAGCACTGCTTCAAGAAATGTGGGTCAGCGGAGACTGCAGCTGGCAGTGACTTTCGTAGGAGGCCATTGTCATAAAGGTCCCCCACCCCCGCCCCCCCTCCGGCAGTTTCCTCTACAGTAATGATATTAGGGAGAATATTTTAAAGCAGAACTTGTAACGGGGTTTTGAAGTATTCGTCTCTCTCTCAGGCCAGGAGCCGAGCCATTGTTTGGGACTCCCTGAAGTCTCTTAAACTCAAAGCATATGTTCCCTGTAATTTAGCTTTTTGAGGAACGTGTCACTTCTGCATGACTCGGGGTAACCGAGTTTGTCACAGTGTCACACAACCCTGCGATTCCAGAGGCACATCTGAATGTTGTGGGTTTCCTTCCCCAAGCTCGGTAATCCCATAAACAAGCCTCTCCAAATAGGCTTATTAGGGCTGTCTATTCACTTCCCCCGAGCTGAATGAGCCAAAGTACATCAGAAGCTGTGTGAATGCAGGGTAAGTGTTAACAGAAGTGGTACAGAATTTCTGAAGATTTGGCTTTGTTTATACAGTCCACTCTGCCTGATGGACAGCTTGTTATAGCTTTTAAAGAACTGGGCAAGCCCTCTGATCTGACCCCTTCTTGACCTCCGCAGCCCAAAGGTCAGTCTGCAGCTAATAAACCCTGAGGTTCTTAGGGTTTACTGTAGGAAAAGGCCGAAAAAGAGCAGCTGCAGGGACTGGGTGTCCCGGGCTAGGCTGCGTGAGGGTCACTCTCTGATAATGAAAATGATTACCAAATTATATGGGGGTTTAACCGCAAGAGTGCAAGAGAAGAGGGTGGAGCCCCGCGTATTAGGTCTGATAAATGAACTGTGAAGAAGGCCCATCTGGCTCTCAACGTCTTGTCTCCCCCTCTCTCCCTACCAAGGGGAAACATTTTAAAATAACAGCAGTACATATAGACTCAATGACCCATGCAAGGAGCTGGAATGGATTAAGATTTAATGGTGACAGTGGAAGAAATTATCATTTGAAAAGTACGCTGAAGAAAAGGTACAGCTCTGTGTCTGTGCCCGAGCTGCTTTTCTAAATAAAATATAGCAAAACATCGGCGCCTTGGTTTATTTTCTGCAAATCCCTGGTGCCTTTCCTCGATCGTGGAGAATTTTGAGAGCATGTCTATTGTGGAATAATTATCCATAGTCAGCTGAAGGGAAGGAATGGGCTTCCTTTACCTTGAACATGTCAGAATGAGAAGCAGATCTGTAATTTTCAGCTCGCTAGTTCAGTTGAGCGAATGTAGGTAAATCAAGTGTTCGAGAAAAATGCTCTACAAAAAAATTGCAATCCACTTCAGCCTCTGGCCACCGAACATGACGCATGTTTGGATACTGAATATACGTGTCACTCCCAGACGCCGTTTTGTTCTTACCACAACTTCGCAATTTCTTGTCTGTAAAAGGAGGACAAAAGCACATAATGTTAATTGAGTAGATGGGTTTGTTCCTCTCTTTATTCCTGTTTCAAAGAACCATCATAGCGATGTTAATTATTGCCGGCAGTAGGCAGGTCATAAGCTGCTTGTTCGCTTACTGTTAATTGGTAAGAGTAATCTACTTAAAGCTCTCTCCCAGCTCCCTGTGAACATAGAGGGTCCTGGCTGCCGACCAGCGACGTCGGGCTTCACAAAGCTCTGTACTCTCCTTCCGAGACGGCGGGCACAGCCCGTGACTCTGTGTTCTGAAACAAGAATGAGTTGATTCCATTAGCATTTTTGTATGTTTGGTATACGTGCCATACACAGAGCGCCGCGTGAGAGGCTGGGCATGAGCACGCGCGTTTGGCAGCCAGTTGAAGAATGTGTCTGGGGATGAGATTCTAGCAAGTTCCCAGAAAGGGGCTGTGGAAGGCAGTGGAAAGGAAGGTGGTGGAACCATCGTTAACCACAAGAGAGCGGCAGGTTGCTCCAGCCCACTCAGGAGAGTATTTCCCTGTAGACGTCTTTGCAGACTAGAATTGCTATACTATTGAAAGTCCTCTTATGTTGAACTACAGTGTCTGCATATACAAGTGTCGCCCAGACAGTAGTTACATTTAACATAGAAACAAAAAGCTTCTAAACATTATCCAAAGTCAGTGTATGTTTCATCTTAGGTTTTGACTTGACCATGTCTGCCCGTGGGGAGTTACAGTGAGCCGAGAGCCAGGTGGAGGCTAGCAGGAGGAGTTGAGGAACACTTGTAGAATTAACGGTACTTTTTCACTTGGAAACAGTGCCTTTAAATTTTTGCTAAGGAAGATGCAAATACAAAAAAATAAGACGAAAGCCAGGCCATTAAGGTTCGTTTTTTTTTTTCCCAGTTGAGATATAATTCATAAAATACAAAATTTCATGTAACATAAAATTGATAATTTTAAAGTGTACAATTAAATGACTTTTTTTTTTTTAAAGTATATTCACAAGATTGTTCCTCTCACCATTATCCAATTCCGGAACATTTCCATTACCCCAGAATGAAACCCCAGACTTGTTAACAGCCACTTTCAATCCCCTCTTCTCCCCACAGTCCCTAGCAAGCACTAACCTACTTTGTCTCTGCGGATTTGCCTGTTCCGAACATTTCATGTAAATGGAATCCTACACTATGGGATTTTTTTTGTATCAGGCTTCTTTCATTTAACACAGTGCTTTCAGGGTTGATCTGTGTTGTAGCCTAAGTACTCCATTCCTTTTTATTGCCAAGTAATATTCCACTGTATGACTAGACCACGTTTTGTTTATCCATTCATCGGTCACTGGACATTTGGTTGTTCTCACTGTTCGGCTCTTCTGAATCACACTGCTGGGTACATTTGTGTACGAGTTTTTGAGTGGCACGTCTTCTGGTCTCTGAGTGTAAACCCAGGAGTGGAATTGCTGAGTCATACGGTCACTTGAGGACTTCCGGACCGTCTTCCACATCCACTGCCCTCGTTTGCTCTCCTAGCAGTCGTACACAAGGCTTGCAGATTCGGCACAACCTCACCGACACTTACTTTCCTTTGTTTTTCTTTTTGATTATAGATATCCTAGGGTTGTTACTGTGGTTTTGATTTGCATTTCCCTGATGAGGAAGGATGTCTTGAACATCTTTTCATGTGCTTATGTAAGACCATTAGGTTCTTATTCAGGGGACTTAAAAACACGGCTGACATAAGCACTTACGCCCTTTCAGTGGGAAGGAGCTCACGGCCATTAGGAGTATGTGGTGTATGGAGGGAAGGGAGCTCCAAATGAAGTTGTCATGAGAATACAGCTGGGCCCGTTTCCCTACTCCCCTGGGTAGGCCCAGCCCTTTGTTTATTTGCAGGTGGCCCCCGGTTATTTGTTTTGGGAGACCCCCCTCCTCATTCCTTCTCCCCTCCTCATTCCTTCTCCCCTTCTCATACATCTCCTCCGTTACAGCGTCTCTGAGCATTACACACTGGATAGGAATGTCACTGATTAAATGGAAACTCTGTCTACTTACAGCTCCTCCACTTCTAGGCTCCAGCAGGATTTTCGATAGCCCCATAGCAGACAACTTCGTTTGGGTCCGAGGAGCCATAAAATGGTGCTGAGAACAGTTTAAAAAATGTTTATGGCAGTTTCTTAGAAAAGCTTTCGAAACTACTTGCTTCCAGTTAAAATGAGCTCTCTGGATCTAGATGGCTTTATAGACACGTCTTCCCCGTATTGGGCTTTGTCAGCTCAAAAACCTGCCAAGTGAGCCCTTTTCTGGACAAGAGAACCATCTTTTACTGACCATCTTATCACTGACCACAGTCACCATAACCGTGACCATCTCATTTACCTCAGGGATGGATCCACTTTGGACGGATCCATCTTTGTTAGAGCTCCCAAATCTAGCTGTTAGAACCTTTTCTAAAGTGAATCAGCTTCTGAGCTGTGATCTGGGTGCAGCAAGTTAAACAGTTTGTGGAAGTGACTTCTGTGGATCCACTCTGGTCCTGAGACTAGCCCATTAAGGTTATTTCCCGTAGATATGTGGTCTCTCCTTTTGCCTCCTGGCAGGCCTGAATTATGTACGAAACTGACAAGTTGATCCAGTCCAGAACTATTATTTATCGAGTGCTCGTTATATACAAATAACTATGCGAAATGCTGTGAGAAATATTAAGATGAGCGTGGTGCAGCGTCAGTTTTGAAATAATGTGTTGTTGAAGGTGGGGGAGTGCCGGGCGGGATAACAGGAACACAGTGGCTAGCCTGCAGATTTTCATTCGTTTTCTGCAGGAACCTGGAAGATGACTTAGCCCTGGAGTCTGCTCCAAGGGAACTTATCGTTGGCTAGGAGCTTACAAAAAGGAATCAGCTGACATGTGTTATGTGTGTACTTGACTCCGTGTTGACATTTTGTCTCTCCTACCAGAACGGTAAACTGGGTGAGGGCCGGGGATTTGCCAGTTCACCAACTGTAAAACCTGCAGTTCAGATCGCTCCTCTGTTAGAACCATGCCCTGGACGAGCCGGGACCCCAGTGCCTGTTTACCACCGATCCCTGCCTCTAGAACAGTGCCTGGCACTCAGATTTATTCAGTGGCTGGCTGAACAGGAGAGCTTTCCTCTCAACCCATTCCCGTATTTCTAAGTACTTTGAGTTCCTTCTTAATTTGGAAGAGGAATGACCACTTGAGATGCCAGCCTGTTGCTTTTTTGGGTATATATTCATCTTGTCTTGCCCGAGGTGGAGACCTTGAGATTGGATGTAAGGAGAGATCTCTGATATATAGTTCTTTGGTGTCTAAGTCCCAAGACTGCTCCCTGACCCCTGCTTCCGGCACGAGCAAGGAGGGATGCCGTGTGCACAGGCTGATTCTGGTACTTGAGGAAGAGCCCAGAAGCGAACACCCTGGAATTGAGCTGGGACCAGGACAAAAAGATAGGGTCTCATTCCTGAGGCAGCTGTTCCTGATCCCTTGCCATTCCTGGATATGAAATAGAACTGGGGGGAGGTGGAAAGGCCTCCCTAGAGCCATTTCTCTGCACAAGAGGATGGCTTTTAGGCCAGGAGGCGCAATGCTGAGTGTAAATGTGACCTCAGGGGCACCTGGGTGGTGCAGTCAGTTAAGCGTCCTACTCTTGGTTTGAGTTCAGGTCATGATCTCGTGGGTTATGAGATCAAGCCCCGCATCGAGCTCTTCACTCAGCATGGAGTCTGCTTGAGTTTCTTTCTCCCTTTCCCTCTGCTCCTCCCCGCCCCCCACGCGCTTGCTCTGTCTCTCTGAAATAAATATATATATATACGTATATACATGTGTGTGTCTATATATATACATATTTTTTATGTGACTTCCAGTTTGCATTTTACCTGCTCCAGGCAGTTGCTTTCTGCTGGTCACCTGCTAATATCCTGATGTGCCTTTAATGGTTTCAGTGCAGTGATGAGCATCAGCCTTGGCGACTTGACATTTGGGCCAGAATTTGTTTGCCGCCCTGGGGAACTGTGGTCACACGAAGGGGAACCACTGGCCCCAAGGATGGGCTATGGGGTGATGAGACTGATGTTACTATCTTCTGAGACAACCTGTGATGGAGTCGTCTGACCATGTCAACTGCTATCACTCACCTTAGAGAGAGGGGCTGCTACTTCGGGCCGAGTTAGTTGGGAGCTAGAAGTTGTAGCGTCTGTGGTCCAGTAGCAGTCCACTGCAACTGGCTGAATTCGTTTGCAAGATTGGGGGAAGAATGAGTGAAGGAGCTTCCAGGGAGAAACAGGGAGGCACTCGCCTGCCAGTTGCCATCTCTGACTCTCCTTTTTAATGCATCTGTCCCATCTCCTTTAATAATTGCAGTCTCCGCTTTCTGCTGCCTTTGGCAGAAGAATGTCCTTTGTGTATCTGAACCAGATTACTCCATAAAACCCGGTAACTCCATAAAACCTCCTCATAAATGTGTAGGAATTGAAACATTGTATAAATTTAGAGCGAGGATTAAATGAGTCTAGAGATAGGGTTACCTTTTTTTCCAAGATACAGCAACTTATCTTAAGGAGGCCAGTGTTGTTAATGTTATTACCATTGTTACTGTCATTATTTGAACAGTTTTATGGGAGACAAAAGCCAATTGACTTCTGCGCATCTTATTTGTAAAATCAACACTGTAGGCTTCAGTGTGAGCTCCACTCCTGGCAGATTCTGACTGTGATTGGTTGCTGACTATTTCTCATAGGCAGTGTTTCTTAAACTTTTTGAGAAAGCATTGATGAATCCATTTATTTATTCAACCAGTACTTACTGAGGGTTTGCTATTTGTCAAGCACTGTTCTGGGTGCTGGAAATGCGGCAGGGAATCACACCGAGGAAGGTGCTGCTCGCGTGGGGCTTATGTCCTAGTGGAGGACAGACAAGAACTATGATCCGAAGTGCCACTCTGCAAGTGTCTTTTGACAAGTGTACATAAACTGCCAGGGCCTGCATGTTCAACAACACTCAGCAGAACCAAAATACGGTCCTGCATTTGAAAGATGTAACATTTTCTTTCCCAATCTGCATCATAAAACGATCACTTGTTAGGAAACTTGCCGTCCTAGTTCTGGTACGTCATAGTTGTGCGAACTGTTCACAGAATACCAGTTTCTAAGGGGTGCCGTGCTGGGGGGCCCACAGCCTTCATTTCTCCTTAGACAGTCTGCATTCCGGGTCCCAGTGACTTTTCAAAAACGGTGTCACCTTAAAGGTCTTCACTTTGCGAAGGCTCAAATTCAGGCCAGGTTACACTCACAAATGTCTCTTAAGAGAGAAGCCGTGCCTGTCTCTGAGGTGGTGGGGGATCGTGCGTGTTAATGCACCCCCGTAGTTCAACAGTGGTTACGGTTACCTCGAGTGAGCTGTCAGTCATGCATTGACTCAGCAAATATTTATCGAGTGCCTTGCTGGTAGCAGACACTCTCATAGGCCTTGAGGTTACAGAGATGAGTAACACTTGACTGGGAGAAATGTATTATGCAATACAGTATAATTAACGCTGTGAAAGAGTTTAAGTCAGGATTCTGTGCAAAGAAAGTGGGAAGAAAGGGAAGACAGTGTGGCAGGTTCTTGTGTGACTGTCTTTATATGCCCAGCCATTGTGGGGGAGACTGCTCGGTTGTGAAGTTGTGTTGGCTGCAGGTGGGTAGGGAGCAATTTCTCTCCAGAAGGGGGGAGAAATAGGGGAGAAATCTATATGTGATTATGGGTCAGGGGATAAAATCTGGGCTACTTCTTTCCAGAGGGATCTAGTTCTCAATGATAAATGGGGGGATGGGAGGTTGCTTTCTTTCAGAGCAAATTTCATTAACGTGGCATGGACGTTGGGAGCATGGATTCTGAGCAGGGTGTCTGGGTTATTCCCTTTCTTCCCACTTTCTTTGCACAGAATCCTGACTTTTGCTCTTTCACAGCTTTTATTTTACTGTATTGCGTAATACACATCTATAACTCTCGGCAATTATAGGGGAGTTACTTAACCCCTCCGAAGTTCAGTTTTCTCCTTTGTACCTTGCTCAGGGGATAAATACTATTTCAGAGGGCTGATGAAGAAATCCCACATAAAACACCCCAGAGCAAGTACCCGCACCATACTAGGTGCTCAGTAAAAATTACCCACCACCTTTAGATCAAAACAGAAAAGTCGAGAATAAACCCAGCCACATTCATCCATTTTAAGCATGCCCCCAAGTAAAACCCCAGCCTCATGGTAGGGGCCCCACCTTGCTGAATTTGGGTAGGGATGAACACTAGACGGATCTTGTCCTGTGCCTTAGTGCCCTGCACTAAGCACCATCACATAGAATTGACAGAGGCCTGAACTCCAGTTTAAATCTGTCTCCAGCTGGCTGTTAACTTGGGGCCTGTCACAGACACTCAGGGTCTCAACAACTCCATCTAAAAGAGAAGCAGCTCAATCCAGGTGACCTGAAAGGCACCTTCCCGCTGGCCGAGGGGCGGCTCTGTGAGTTAGATCCCAGGGAGCAGCTGGAGGTAGGGTAGGTGTTCCTCCTGATGGCTTCACCCTTCTACCCCCACTGTCCTTGAAATCTGCAGTTGTGCTCATATTAGTAATAGTAGCAGCTCCCATTTACTGGGGACTCACTAAGTGCCAGGGTTTTAAATGGTTTAGGAGGTAAGAAAACAGAAACAGAGAGACATAGGGTAACTTGCCCAAGACAACACAGCTAATGGTGGAAATGGCATTCAGGCCAGTGTGGCCCAGCTCAGACCCAGGCTGGAAGGCCGCTGCAGGGGCAGCAACAGGGCTTTATGACCACTCATAGGTTCACTTAGTACTTTGTTGTGGGGCCCACAATACAGGGCTCAGAGCCCTTCCAGGATCCTGTCTCGCGTGGAGAAGGGCAGTGTGTATCTGTAAAGGTTTATTTCCTCTGGCACCTGAACAAGTCTGGCACTTTTTAGTTGTGGTTGCCCCGTCTTTATAAAGAAGTAATTTCCAGCCCATGCTTTATGAATCTCCCTGCCATAAGTCTCTTCAAGGAATGTTATTATCTTTATAGCTGTGTCCTTCTTTTATATTGGTTACAATATTTTAGAAAGTGGGAGCAGGGGTGCCGATGAGAACATCAAAGTTTAGCCTCTAAGAAGCTGTAAATTCTCTAAGTGGAGTAATTTTGAGGCTGGGTTGGTTAGTCAAGGCTGATTTGAGTGGGTTCCCTTCAGGTGAACGGGGAGCATTTAGCTACTCTGTGATGGGCCCGTCACCCGCTACGCAGCGTGTTTATGTCTAGGAAACCATGCACCGCGCCCGGGAGTCATGATCTTACTCTACCTTGGGATGTCCCCAGCGCATTTAACAAGTTTACCCCGTACCGTATATTCCAGGTTACAGATAAAAGTTTGACTCTGCATTCAGCTGAGGAAGTAATGGGGGGAGGAGGGGTAAGGAACGGTTCTGTCGGCCTGTAGGGGACAGTGTTGTATCACACACCAGAATGAGTTTCCACCTCTTGTCTCAGGACAGAAAACAAAACAAATAAAAAAACAAAAATAGGTCAATCACCTTCACATTACTTATTGAAATTATTTGAGTGATGCCAGGGTGTTTAGAATAGTCACTACTTTCAGGGTATCGATCAGGCCTTTTCGTGTCTGTGCACGAACGGAATAGTTTCGCGTTTCTTTCCAGGATGGGAGTGATTGACACTTTTCTGATTAGCTTTCTCTCCATCCTCTCCTCTGGACAGGGTACTTTTTAGTTCAATAAACCTTTAGGTTTAGTGGACTTATCTTCATTTTTCACTAAGACATGCCCACGTCAAGTTGAAATGCTTGAGTTCTGTCGTATTCTAAATAAATATCATAAGCCTTTTGAAGGGCATTTTGGAAGTTGCGAGTCTCTTCTTTTTATCCATATCTTTTTCTTCACTGAAAAAGAAAAAGATGCTATTTACCGAGAAAACGAAGTCATGTCTATGAGGCAGGCCTGTGTAGGGCTCAGTCTGAACTCCAGAAGCTCGCCGCCAGATGCTCGGCGTGGCTCTCGGTTCGGCATGCCTCTCTTTCCAGACTGTAGACAGCCTCCATATCCGTCCAGGTGCCCCGTGGCCTTGCCAGCCAAACCTCCAGCCCCCCTTACCCCCGGCCCAGCTCTGGCCCCTTCCCTCCTGGAATATGGGCCCTGGAAGGCGATTGTAATTAACCCTCGGAAAGCAGAGGTTTTGCTAAGGCAGCGTGCGCAGTAATGATTTTGTTAGCTTGCTTCGTTTCCAGTTTCACCATCAATTATGCCATGTGTTTCATCCAGTTGGTGCTACCCTCCCAGTGTTAATTATAACCTACAAGACTGTTACAGTTAATTTTATGGCAAGCATATTGTCTCTTCAAGGCTCCAGAGCAGCTCATAAATTATCTTGAAGGTAAAATGTAACTTGGGGAACTAGTTAGGAAAATTCCATCCATCTCGCTTAGGAGCTGCAGCTGCTCCTGTCAGCTGCCTCGCTGCCGCGTTGTGAAGGAATTACGGTGGGTCAGGTTGAAGAGGGTAGGCCCGGGCTGTCACCGAGGAGAAAGGCTGTCCCGGCCCTGTCAGACAAGTACCTTCTGCCAATCCCTGGTGGTTTCACTTTGCAGGCGGGAAGAGGCAGGTAGCGCGGGTGAATGGTCCCCGAGCTGTCTGTATTCATTACTTTACAGAAACTTGTTGTAGGGAGGCAGGTCCGGAGACCTTTCCTCTTCTCTGTTGGCGTGATGTTAGGCATCATCTGCAAAGTGTGAGGGAGATGACTCTATAACTGACTCCGGGCTGGGGCCGGGGACGGCAGAGCCTCGCCACAGCCCCCGGAAGGCCCGTGGCTTCGACGAGCATTTTATTTGTGGTTGTTATTGTTCAGATAATCTGATAAAGTGAGATTTCACTGCGAACGAATGTGCTCTAAAATTGCCTACTAAATAAATTAGCAGGTTATCTTATTGGGATAATAAACACACTCTCTTTCTGTTTCCTCACACGAAGTCGAAGCTTTACATTTCAGCCCTCGGGGCCCTGGCATTATTATTTTTAATGACTGAACACAAGTCTTTCATTTAGCTTGTTTGTAGAGTTACTGTAAATGATCTTTCGGCTGCTGTTTCTTCATTTGAAATTCTGCATGTGGTCTCGCTTGGAGAGCTCTGAGGGGCCGCTGAGAACCGGGAGCTGTGGTAAGCGCAGCATCTTCTAGCAGCATGGCGAGCCGGCCGTGGCGGGGGAGTCGGAGAGGGTGTGTGAAGTCAGGACGGCTGCACACGTACGTCTCCGTTCCGGTTGGAGCAGAGCGTGCACGAACGGTGCCCGAGAGCCCTGCCATGTCCCCGAGCTTCTGGTTTCCCCCTGGATATCTCAGAGCGTTTTCACGCCTCCCCAAAGGCACGCAAGACCATTCGCCCTGGGCTGTGTCACTAAGAGAATGAGGCTGATGTTGGGGGGGTTCGGAGGCCACATGCAATGCCAAGATTGCACCCAAAGAGGCCCTGGGCTTTCCGAAGGAAGTGTCCTTTTCAGAGCTCCTACTGAGAGCAGCACGATACCTGGATACTTGATGAGTTTTCTAGTGAATTCAGGCAAGAGGTTGCAAACTCAAATGTCTGCAGGGCCTGACAGGTACCCTAGATGAACGAAGCCAGGGTGGGGGGTGCTGAAGTGAGCGGGAGGTGCACACCCCGTCGGAAGTAGACAGCAGCTCTTCAAGAGCCTTGCAAGGAGGCTGGATCTCTGTTACTGGGTCCCCTACGCTTTCAAGAGAAGTGGAAAATGGAGATCGTGTGTATGTGCTTATGAAGTCTTCTAACTATTTAAATGTTAGTGGAAATTCTTTTTTGTAATATATTTTTTAAAGATGTATTTATTTGAGAGAAAGAGAGGGAGCAAGCACTTGTGAGCTGGGGGAGGGGTAGATGGAGAGGGAGAGGGAGAGAAATCTCAAGTAGACTCCATGCTGAGCTCCATGCTGAGCACGGAGCCCACTGTGGGGCTCCATCTCCCCACCCTGAGATCACGACCTGAGCCGAAACCAAGAGGCGGACGCTCAACCAACCGAGCCACCCAGGCGCCCCAATGTTAGCAGAAATTCTAGTGTTTGTACCTTAACATTCGAGTGAATTAATCAATACCTGTTTGGAGACTGGATGGTGTGGATAGGATTCTGATACAGAATGGAAGTCCTGCCTGCTTTGAATGAAAACTCTTTGTAGCTTTCTCACACTTCTCAAGAACAGAGACAATGACCCTGGCCAGGAGACCAGAATGCCATCTGGGTACTGCCTTCTGTGATCTTGTAACATGGTTCTACTCTGTGTGGGTTCTTGCTTGGAGGAAATATTTGTGTGTGTTTATTTATTTATTTTGCCTCTAACCTGGCAGTCTCTCGTTTTTCCTTTTACAGAGAAAGCATATGAGAGTTTCTGGAAGTGAATGAGGTGTATGTGGTGCTCTCTGTCACCATAAAAAGGGTGCCTGCAAAAATGTTGGCAATTTTGGATCTGATGAAGGGTTTGATTCTCAGGGGGGGAAGGGCAGGGACTCCACTGCTAGAGATCACCATTTCTCCTGTGTCACCCTCGAGTTTATGCCTTATCCCCAGCTCCACCATGGGGGAACCCAGCTGTTCTTTCATGGCTCAAAGATGTCACGTGGTCAGAATAATCTTTTAGTCTCACTGATCCGGACTGATGCCCACATGGAGGTGTGGTCTGGGAAGTTGTTAAATATATGTGGGTTTGATCTTCTGGAGAAGAGGAAAATATAAAAACAATTTCTTTCCTTGAATAAAAAGCAAAAAGTAAGCATAAACCCTGGCTGCCACTAAAGTCAGCTGTTACGCATGCATGGCTGAATTTCACTGTAAATATTTCATAAGGGCTGTTAGAATGCAGCCAGGTTGACATCACAGCCCCAACTGTACCAAAGGAACCATTTCACTAAAATAAGCCAACATTTCTAAAGAAACATGAATTTCTAATGTAAAGTTAACATCGGGTCAGAAAACCCTCTGGAAGAAATGTCTGTATCAATGTTTATAATCTCTGCATTTATGGATTTGCAGTTTGTGCAAAAAACTCCCAAAGAGACTTTATTTTGGTTAAATAAGACCAGCTCGTGAAATGGTCCGTATATCCAAATCCATCCTAACCCAGTGTCTTGGCAGCCTTTTGTATAAATAATGTCTTTTCCAAAACATGTATATTTGAAAAAGGAAGAGGGAAATTAAGTGGCACACCGTGTCTCTGGGTTGCCATCAACTGACAGAATCCTAGAAACAGCACGTGAAGACTGACAGTTCATTCATTCTTAGAGCAAATTACAGAGCCGTACGTTAATTTATGGATTTAATTGAGGCATGGAAGGTTGCCGTGAAGAGCAAAATGTTCACCCTCCTTTCATTTTCCTTCTTTCTTTCTTTCTTTTTTTTTTTTGTAGTAAAAGTTTAGTTAAGCATGCCCTTTTTTTGTGTGGTTGTGACACAGGTATGTCACACAAAATATGTATGAGGTTTAGAGGCATTTGGCAGAAAAGAAATGAAAGGATATTCACATTTTGTAAAAACTTAATCCACGTTCACAGATGGTCCTGTTCAGGTGCTATTTTAATTATGAGGTAAAGAACAGCCCCACACAGTTGGAAGTCGTCTTAATAAATGGAGAGGGGCTTTTGTCTTCAAGCGTCAAAAAGCCTTGTTACTGAGAAATTTAAATACTTTGTGTTATAGGGGAGAGTCTCAAAATGACCAGGATACTTGGAGAAAGCAAAACGATGGGCTCTTCTAAAGATCAAATGAGTTCACTAGTAATGTTTTACAAGTGTGCAGCTTTGAGCTTCCTTAATATTGGTCGTTCTAGCGATGGCTTTTCCAGTGATGCATGTGCGCCGTGGATATGTTCCTGCGATCAGAGGGAAAATAAACAGGACAAATTGCAAATAACATTAAAAAAAAAATTTAATCCCAAATGGAAGTATTTCTTAACGGTTCTTAAGCTCAAAGGGCTGCTTTGCCCTTCAACTGATAGAGTGCGCCGAAGAACTAATCATAATTCACATGCTGCTGTAACTTACAGCTCGCATTAATAACACACAAATAGAACAGTCTTCTTATTAAATATTAGTAATATAATAATGTCTTACTGTCTTTCCCTTAGTGGGGAATTATGAGGACCTCATGTTAGGACCTCGGTGTCCTGACATAGTTAATTATCCATGGATAATGGTTTTCAGCCATCGCCGTTCTGAGTGATGCAGCTTTGTTGTTGAGGGCTTATTAAGTGTTCGCAGACTCAGGTGCACTCTACCTATGCACTCGCCTACAGAAGCAAACAGCTGTGTTTTCTTTACCATATTATACATCACAGAGAGCGTCTCATTTATTAGGGCCGAGCTAATGATGCAGGCACAAACCTCTGTGTCCTATTCTCCATGGCGGTAATATATTTGCCGTGGAGATGTTAGCTTGTTTTTCATAAGTAATTAATCTTTTCTTGTACCAAATGGATCACGTGAAAACGGGTTAGCGCCGGGGTCAAAATACATTTAATCCGGTCTGCCCAGATTGGGCGAGACCTCTGGATATAGTGGCATTTTTTTTCCCTCTCAAGGGCCTCACCCTGTCTGCAGTGCACCCACCAACACAACGCTCGCATTACTAGGAACTTAGGCTGCTGAAAGGGAATCATTTTCAGTCCTTGAGCACCCACACAGGATTCAGACCTGAGTACGTGCTAAGTGAAGTAAGCCTAGCGACAGTCCTCCACGTTCGGTCCCTTGACAAGGCTACATATTGTCCACGCAGATAGCTGTGGGTGGTGGGTTTCCGTCAAATCCCAAATGCCTCCCGGTTCCTGCGTAGGTAGGCCCTTCTGAGATGTGCCCGGGCCCAACTCAGACGCCCCCAAAGTGTCATATACACGCACTGGGGCACGCACGGTGTTTTTGTCATACCCTCGTGAACAGTTTTTAATTTTCAGAGTAATGTATTTTGTTTTAGATTAGAAAAGCATGACTAGCGTTTGGGTCCATGGTCCTCAAATGATATTACTGAGGACAAGAGTGAAGTCAGTCTTGAAGTTTTGGGGTTAAAAAAATTTTTTTAAGTTAATTCAAAGAAAAATGCTAGAAATACAGTGTAGGGTGGTTCATGAATATCACTAAAAATCATGATGGTGGATCCCATCATCAGAGTTTAGGAAACACTGGCCTTACACACCAAAGGGGTCAAGAAACATGTATCTCCATCGTCATGGTGCTGTTGATTATGAA
The DNA here is from genome assembly GCF_023065955.2 of Ursus arctos. Taxonomy (NCBI): domain Eukaryota; kingdom Metazoa; phylum Chordata; class Mammalia; order Carnivora; family Ursidae; genus Ursus; species Ursus arctos. The sequence goes on from NW_026622863.1 coordinate 11,683,338, forward strand.
GATGATGAGGACCGGCATTATCATTAGTGATAGCAGCTAACTTCAGTGACTCTTTATTCTATACCACGTACTCTTCTAAGTGTTTTACCCATACGTCCTTATGTACTCCTCAGGCCAACCCAGTGAAGGAAGTGCTACTTTTTTTTTTTTTCTTAAAGATTTTATTTATTTATTTATTCAACAGAGATAGAGACAGCCAGCGAGAGAGGGAACACAAGCAGGGGGAGTGGGAGAGGAAGAAGCAGGCTCCTAGCGGAGGAGCCTGATGTGGGGCTCGATCCCGTAACGCGAGGATCACGCCCTGAGCCGAAGGCAGACGCTTAACCGCTGTGCCACCCAGGCGCCCCAGGAAGTGCTACTTTTATTTCCATTTTACAGTTAAGGTACCCAAGACCCAGAAAGGCCAAGGAGTTTACCAAAAATACCATAGGTTGTAAGTGACCAAATCAGGACTCGAGCCCAGGCAGTGGGGGTCTGGTACCCTCTTTTTAATCATTGCATTTTCCTACATCTTGATGGACTGAGAAATATTACCTTCTGTCTGTTCTCTAAAGAAGAAGAAAGGTAGAGAAACATGAAAACATACAACACCACATATAATAGTATATCTATTTACTTATGGTATATACATAATACAGTATTTGTATTTATATTACTTGTGGATATAATATGTATACTCACATATAATGTAATAATGCAGTAATCCTCCATGTGTTGTGAGGGCTCTAACCTGAGCTGCTGATGTGGCCCTGCTGGGACTATATTCTGAGTTCTCGGCTTCCTTAGACAGCATCCTGGATGTATACTAGAACAGATGCCTTAGAACTTGAAATTCTTTACTTGAATTGATGAAAAAAGTCAGGAAGGCAGGGAGAGTATCACCTTACTCTTTCAGTTACTGCCAGAGAGCCCTCTGAATACATACTACGTGGGGAGAATTAACATTTATTTCTTACTGTCCAAAGCCCTTGGAGCAAAAAATCTTTGGCAACTTCTCTATTTCTGTACTTAGAAAAGCATCCTAATTCTTTTGCCTATTCACTTCAAATATATAGAAACATTATTTAATCTTGTCTGAAATGTAAAGTGAAACTCTTCAGCAAATAGCGTGGTTATATGCCCAGAAAGAAAAGCCAGAGAGCTAACCTATGAAAATGAATCTCGACTCTGAACAAATGTGCTGAAATGAAGAAAGAACATAGCCCACAGGACCCAGATGTAGGTGGGAGTTAGGGCTCCCAGGTCCCAGAGCAAGACCAGAGGCACACATTTGAAGCTCTTCCGTGACCCTTGCTTTATCTTGACTGAAAGTCCCAGAAAAATGCTCAAGCAGGCTAGAATTTGCATCTGTCTTTCTCATCTCATGTTTTTCTAAGCCACATTGCTTCGTTTTCTTCAGTAGTATTTATGACTAGTTATATTGCACAAGGAGACTTGATTGACTTGAGTAAGGCGTTAAGGTATGGAGAAATGTGTAACTGGGCCACTTAAGACACCTGTCCAGTGCTTGTTTCCCAGCCAGCCTCCCCATGGGCCAAAAGTCCACACAAACAATTACTTGTGAATTGTGAGGTGCTCAAGGAGGAAATTGCAGAACAAGATGGGTTGAAGGAATTTATACTTTTGTCATTTCCAGTTGAAGCCAGGGGCTAAAACTCGTGTCTTGCACCATTGTAATCTACAACCATTTAATTTGCTAACAAGACTTAACTGATCAGGATCTGCAGGCTTCTCCGCCGGTATAATCAAAACAAGAAGCATTTGGCTCCGGAGAGTAGATGTTGTCGATCTTTTATTTTGCAGCCCCACCATTTTCTCTCTGGCAGGCTGAGATGAAACAGAAAGCTGATATTTGGAGCCACTGGAATTGCAGGCCTTGTAATTTTGAAATATCCATTTTATCCCGTGTAATTTCTTCCCTAAGATTCCTCAGTCTAAATCTGATACAGGTAGGAGCCAAGACAAACAGTAACCATTTATAGTCACCCAGACCAGTTTGAATTTCACCCTAATGTAAAGCAAAGAGAGTTTTTGGCTTCATTTCAGGTGTGTAACAGGGGTAGAAAATGCATTTAAAATTTAGCAGCAAATGTTACCATATGTTTCCATAACAACTGCAAACTTTTATGTTAGAAAAGCAATAATATAAACACGTAGGAATCTTGGAACAGTAAACTATTAATTTACCAAATATAAAAAATCCAGCATGAAGGGGCTTTTATAGCCACAGAAGCCATGAGGGGGCCCAGCATCCTGTGAATTTCTCCATTATGTGGCAGAAAATACTGCCGGTTGGTTTAAATGAGCAAATCTTTTAAAATTATAGGTACAGTGTCAATTCTCCACAGTACATTTTTCTGGAACAATGTGTGGTGGTGCCAGCTATGGCTGATTTCTTTTACCATCTTGAACTAGTAAAATGCCCTTGAGTAGCTGCCCCCAACGCACATCTGTAAAATAAGTGCATTTTTGTTTTCTTCGTCCATAGCTTTAAACTTAAGAGTGAAGGCTGGGGTCCTGCACAAAGTGTGGTGCCCAGAAGCTGGCTCCAATGCCTGCAAAGGAAGAGGTGTTCACGCATTTTTGATATATATGGAGAAGGTTCACAGTTTTCTCTCCCACCCGTTTTGAAGTATAAAAGAGACGGGGAAAAGGGGGAGAACAGATCTACTTGACCACATCTTAAGAAAGAGGAGTTAGTAACTAGAGTTGTTGAAATCACCACCAGGAGAAATTCTGTGTTCTCTGATTTCTCTGGGGGGGAAAAGAAATAATCTTCTTCTAAAATATGTATCAGAAACATGGCAACCTGTGCATGGGTCTTTCATTCGAAAAGAAGCCCGTTTTTTTCCCCCAGAAAGCTACCTCAGAGTGTGGGTAGGGTTTTGAAGCTTTTCCTGGAACAAAATGATGTTCCCTTGTCGTTTAAGGTGAGATGACGCACCTTGACCAGGCCCGAAACGTGGCTTCATGAGGTAACTATCATTGAGTATACCAATCAGAGCAAGAGAAGAGGAGGTCAAAGGGAGGTAGGCCAGGCTCTGAAAACGTAGCGCAGAACTCGCAAGAGGGCTGCATTTGGGACAGGCCCGAGAAAAGGGCTGCAGTTCTCTAAATTTCAGAAGGTGGAGGAAAGAGGCTCCACCCTTCCAACCGGGGTGGCGTGTGCTGCTTGGCCCTCCTCAGCCTTCACAGTGGAGCCCACAGGCTGCCGAGCCGGAAGCTACACAGAGGGGGCATTGGTTAAAGCAAGGCTCACAGTGGTTAGTGGGCCAAGGACAAGATGGAGGTTCTCAGAGAACCTGGTCGGGCAGGAGTGAGACTAGGAAGCACAGTAAGGGTAGAAGAGATGTTTTGTAAAGATCTGATTCATTCTCAAGACCTTGGTGGGCCTCGTTTTAGGGCAGAAACCTGATTTCCCCTGGTTATCACCTTCTCTGGTGGGGTTAATAACGTTTCTTGTGTTTCTGTCAGTGCTGGGCACGTCGAAGCTTCTCTTGGAGCATTAGTGAGATTGGAGTCTGGCATTAGTCTTGAAGATCCTTAATCTGTGTCCAACTCCCCTGTGGCGTGAAGATGGGTAGGTGGTTAAGAAGAAAGCAACGTGCCGTTCATTCACGCAGAAGATAATTTAGTGAGCACTTACTGTGGACCTGGCAGGCCTGCCTCCTGTGCTGGGGGAGCTTAGGGTCTAGTGGAGGACAGACTAAACACATGCGAACAAATAAAGAAGACAATGTCGGATGAGGAAGACTGTGGAGAAAAGGAAACAGATGAGCGGTTAGGGAGAGGCACAGAGCTTCTTTGGGATCCCCAAGGGAGCCCCACGGGACAGAGCTGAGGAGGAAGAACCAGCCAGCCAGACCAGAGCACCGTGCCTGAGGGCGAAGAAGATGAGAGGGGATGGAGAAGCAGGAAGGGTGAGACCCTGGGGAGGGGGGGGGTACAGATTTCATTCCATAACGGCGCTTGTTGACTCAGAATAAAAAGGAATCCAAATTCCGTTTACAAAGTATTTTGAAGGTTTGCACGTGTGCCCAAGGCTGCGGTCGGCCTTCCAATCATAATTATGTCCGAAAAAAAGACATTCTTGTGTGAGAAAGGACATGGTGTCGGCCATAAGCAAAGCATGAGCTCCTTATGAGTTGGGAAGGTTTTGATGGAAAGAGGGAATCAAAATGGAGCTCAACAGGTGTTGAGATGGAGCACCTACTGTGTGTTGATGCTTCATATGTATTTTTTCACGTTTATTCCTCACGGTAATCCTCCGCAGGTGGGGTGCTGTTATCTCCGTTTGTAGGTGATGAAACTGAAGGCAGAGAAAACTAAAGATAGTTATTGACAAAATTTTAACTCGAACCAGTTTAGCGTGCTGGAAGACAAACCCTAGCAATCATGACCCACTAACTAAAAATATTATAGGCTTTAGAATAGCCCTATGATAGAGCTTCACCCCCTGTGGATGTGCTGAAATGTCAAAACAAAAGGGTCTGTGTTTGTTTTTAGGGACATGGAGCAGCAAGAGGACTTAGGGAGCTTGTGGCCTATTATGAAGCCGGTCTTTGGGAGAACATCGGCTCAGCTAGAGGAGGCAGTGGCAAAAAAAACCAGACCTAGTCCCTGGAGAAGGAGAGGAGAATTAACGGAGGAAGTAGGGGCGAGGTATGACCGACCTTGCAGGGTTGAGGAGGACACCAGGGGCAGAGAGACCCTGAAGACGTTGTAGGTAGAACACATCATATCACTAGTGTTACTTCCTGGAGGCAAGCAGAAATGCCACGGAAGGAGGCAAACCAGAGCCACGAAACACCCAACATTGTCCTCTTTGGCCTTGGGATCTCTAACCGACCCTACTGAAAAGTTGCTTCTGTACCTTTCAGAAGTTTGCCTCAGGGGTCCTCTCCTTAGGGTATCTTTTGAGGCATGGCCCTGGGGGGAGACAGGTCAACTTTTAGGTGACCTTTTTTCAACTGAGGCCATCTCCCACTAAAAGTTTGCTTCTCCCCTGGCTTCAGCCGGCCTGGCATTTCTGACAGACGTGTAAACAGATGCAGGCATTGTTGCTAATGACAGGTGATTATAAGAGGCATGGGGGCCAAGGTAATTAAACCACAACTTGACAGGAACATTTGGCAATGCAATATTTCAGCATTAGAAATTTCTTTGCAGCATGCTTTCCCCCCTTGGTTTGGTGAAGATAATTCATTTTTATTCTTGAGAGTGTGGTGCTTTGAGATCTGAAAGTGTCCTGTGTCAACTCCTGGTTCATTGTAGGGCTCCAGAAAACGGTTACCGGTGGAGTGTGTGGGGATCTAGTCGGTGTCTCAGACTCTCCACGGTCTACTCCAGAGCAGGAGTGGGAATAGGGTCTGTGGCCGAGTGCAGGGATTGTATCTGACACGTTATTATGTCCGATTTGATAGTGAGAATGCCCTGGAGAGAAACACGCATTCTTTTTATGCCACTGTAATTTCAGCTTCTCTCCCTGTTACCTGGGTTTGCCTGCTCTTGCTCCCGTGGATCGATCAAAACATGGCTGACTCCATTCTCTTGGCCCCCAAAATTCCTACAGTGAGAAGTAGGGGGAAAAAATGTCAAGTCACCAGTAACCTCTTGTTACAAAGAACCATAGTAGAAACAATCATCAAGGTCATGGAATTTGTTTGTTCATTAGATTTAAATGTAATTAAAACACACTGCGTTCTCTTTGCTGTCAGGATGATTAGGAATGCCTGTTTCGACACTTACAGACTACTTCCTGCTCACTGCCATTGGTGGCTAGCTTATGATTCTGTGTTTGAGGGAATCCTGTCTCCTGTTGGATAAATAGCAGACCTTCATGTGGACTTCACATTTATAGTTGTGACTGTCGGGCGAGCTAGACGACTAGCTTATTTATAGTAACTGTGGTAGCCCGCTTTCTCCGCATACAGTGACGGCTACCGTGGACTATTTATCACCGTCCTGGCACTTGTCTGAAATGGAAGCTTCTCCCAAGCAGGTTAGTTCATTCCTTTGCCGCAAAACCAGCTTCTGAATACTCTTGGTTGAGGGTATACCTGGCTGTCGGAGGAGATCAGTGAAGCAGACCAGTCAGAGAAGGCCAGCGACCGGCAGGACGCTGGTTTCTCTCCCTCAACCCATTTTGATTTTCTCCAGGGAGGGGTGTAGAAGGAGAGGAATTTGTGAATACCGTTTGGTTGATGCCAGAGGAGTGCTGAGCGATTGTGAGTCTTTGTGGGGTTGCCCCCCTCCCGCGTGGAAAGCTCCTGGCCAAGCTCTTACATTCTCATTCTGCTTCAGGCCGCGGTCTGTGTGGAAGCAGAGGCTTTTTTAAAGCTTTGTCAGATAGGTTAAAAGGTGTCCCTCCCTCGGTGTATTGAAAGAGAGAGAGATTAAACTCCCTAAGCCTGCCATGTTCCCTCTAAAATATCAAGTCAGGATGATTTTTAAATCCAAAGTTTCCAGGCTTCAGGGCTGTGACCTTTAGTGCAAGCAGCCTTGGAGCTGGGGAGGAGGGATCAGCGCAAAACACCATTGGCCCACAGGCTGGTGGCCTCAGGAAACCTGCTGCAGCCAACGTGAATTGTTGCCTTTCTCTGCCTTCTGGGCCACAAAGCACTAACCCCAAATAAATACCCAGCCTGACTCGTAGGCCTCTGGAGTCACCGCGGAGGCCCTGCTAACCGCGCAGCCTCAGCCAGCTCTCCGGGTTACTGAGATCGGAAAGGCAGGGTCTCTGCCCTCAGGAGACTTAAAATCACATGACTACCATTGCGAATAAGAACCCTTAGTTGAACTTCTAATAAGCACTCAGGTGCTTTTCATATATTATTTACTCAGTTAATCCTGAATAATTATGGAACCAGCTAGTCCTTAGCGAGGGCTGCTCTGTGCCAGGTACTTTTTCAGCGCTTAAATGTGAATCAACTCAACTATCACAGTGGGATGATGATGATGATGATGATGATGATTATTATTATTATCACCACGCCTAGTTTTAACAGGAGAAAACCAAGGCAAAAAGATGTTAAGGAACTTTCCCAAGGATACAGGGGCCCGGAGGCAGAGGAAATGGGATTCCAGAGCAGGAAGTCAGGTCCCCAAGGCCAAGCCCTCTGTGTCCCGTCCCCCGTCCTCGAGACCCGTGTTAGGACCGCCTTGTGGGCATGTGAAGCCCAGACTGTAGGTCTTCCTTGGGCGGGGCCGGACAGTTTGCATTCGCATTTCTGACAGGTTCTCGGGGGTACTGATGCCCACAGCACTACGTCCAGCAGAAGCGAGCAGTGGAAACCAGTCACCCTAAAGCAAAGAAAAATGAGATGTCCTATTATTAATATAAACAGAGTGCTATGAGAATATCAGTGGCCATAATAATGATAATTTTATTCTTGTCATTATTGCGGTATTAGAAGCATGTAGCGGTATATAAGCATGTTGAATGCCTACGCTGTCCTGGGCACTGTTTTATAACCAGGTAACCATCATAACTGGTACTATGGGTTATCTCATTTCATCTTTACAACAGCCCTGTGAGGTAAACACGACTGTTCACCTCATCTGATGGCTGAGGAAACAGAGGCACAGTTTATAAACTTGCTGAAGTGCCAGAATGAGGATTCACTCTACCCCAGTGTCATTCCAGAGCCCATGCTCTTAACCACAAGGACAGCAGCAGACCACTAAGGGGATTCGGAGCCACATCCACAGAGCTGGCAGTGTATGGGCTGGCCCTGAAGGAGGAGGGAGCGGGGGGAAAAGTTTCCCTAAGGGAAGGGAAATGTGCAAGGGCCCTGGGCACAAAAGGGCAAAGTGTGGTTGGGTGAAGAGCATGGAGACTTCCATGTTAGATGCATGGGAAGAAATGAGGGATGGTACAGCTGGAAAAGTAGGTTGAAGGCCTTGAAAATGAGTCGATGGTGCTCAAGAGTGGGCTTCCTGCTTTTGAGCACCTGTCAGGGGACATACTCTTGCTCAGAACTCACCGAGAGACTTCCGGATGCAACGATGGAGTCATTCTTTGTTAATGGTGCCTTCTCTTCTCTGCATTTCATAGTTTGAGAGTGCCGAATCCGCCGTTCAGAGGAGAGTTTGATTTCTGAGGTTAGCGACCCTGTGACAGTGACTCAGGCCCTGCCAGAGGAGAAGTGAGTTTGGTACACAAGCCACATCCGAAACAAACGGGGGACATGTGTGCTCGTGGGTGCGTGTGTCTGTGGGTAAATCCATGTACCACACTTAGAAAACGCCTGCCGTGGCACTGGTGCGATGGTATCATCGGAGCTGCCAACTTGTTTTATTTCTGATATTGCCTGGCAGCCCCTGAAGGAGGGAAAGTATGAATTTTTATCTCCCATTTACCAGACTTTCATTATATTGTGCTTACAGACACAGTGTCAGCACATAAAATGTTAAACATCACTGGTCTGAAAGAGGCTCCCATTGTCTTACCTCTGGTGCTGGGGGAGTCTTGCTAGCCTTGCTGTAGTGGTTCTGTCAGTGTAATATGACATGAAGCATTTCTCGGTAATGACAGACATTGAATATGAGTGACAGGAACTCTGACCGCAAGGAATGGGTTCAATTACCAGAGACGGGGGGTTACCTGAGATAAAACCAAAGGGCCCAATTGTGCTCCGTTTTGACCCCTTGACTCCCAGATCCAGAGCAGCGAAGACAAATGGCTGATTAACCAGCCCCTAACCCTCTTTCTGTGGTGATAAACTTGTTTGGATTTCCCCGTCCAGAAAAAAAAAAAAAAACCCAACAATCTACGGGTGGCATGTTTCTAAGGGAAATATGATCAGAAACCGGTAAGGCCGGTGCTAGTCATTTTTGTCTCTTGCAAGCACAAAACCAAAAGCTGTCATTCTATCTTGGAGTGGATCTAGGACACAGGGTCCAGAAATCAATACAAGATCAATGATTGCTCTCTTAACCGCTCCCCCCCCCCCCCGCCCACCTTTCTTCTGCAGTTGGAGCCACACTGCTCCGGTTCACCTGTAGCCAACCTGACGCCAGTGTCAGTGAGAGATCCTGCCATCTAAAGCGCTCCTTTTTTTCTTTCCTCCTGCAGGCTGCTCTGCTCAGCATCGAGTGCAGCTCTCTGCTTGTTTATAGCCCACTGCTTATAGCCCCCAGATAGAGTTCTAGCAAGCAGCCCAATTAAACTGTCGCGGGCCGCCCTCACTCAACTAGCTCTGCAGAGTCATTTAGCCAACAGACATTCCTGACTATTAAAGCTAGTAGCAGCATGTCTCCAGAGCTGGAGATAAAATGAATGAAATTTGTTATTCTGGGCTGATACTTGATCCCAGCTGTTGAACTGATGCTATTGCACCTGAAGTTTTTCTTTATGGTAATTGCTGTCTGTGTTATTATTTCATATACTAAATTGGAGAAAATTGCAACAGGTATTAAATTCTTTGAGCTAATTCGCGGGAGTTCTATTGTGCATTCTTCCAAGGCAGATTCCAACTTCTGTTCAAGGCCAGGAAGACAGATTTTGCTAGCCAGATGCACAGGCTTGTGTTTCGTTATTATCAGAGACATTCCAGTTTTGGGTCTGGTCAGGCATTTATCAGCTTTACCTGAAATCTGCTTTGAAATCTACTTTTGGTACTAATTCAGGCAGCATGTGTTGGGACTGGCCCTGGGGAATTCCATGACGATGACCAAGGCTGACAGTGATCAGTCTGGTTGATCCATGACACATCCTTGGTGGAATCATTAAGTCTCTTGCATTGTGTAGGCTTAGGGAAACGAGCCCTGTGAAATAAGACTTTGCACAGGGGCCCTTTGGAATCCACCACTCGACGTAGTTCTCGAACGCCTCAAGTAGTTCCCGCTTCAGTGAGAGCCCACTTAAAGAAGGCTGTCACAGGTTTGGAGCCTCTCAGCCCTATTACTGGTTCTCACTGCTGGTTACTGTTCACTGTCTCCCCATTTCTGTTAACCACTTTGACCAGGTCTCATCCCAGAGTTTGGGGAGATCATCTGTAGACTTTCCATAATAGCACATGAACCATATTCAGAGTTGGGTGCAGTCTCAGGGGCCTCTTTCTAGGAGTAGATACAGCATAGGAAACCATGTCTTTTACAAGCATTCTCTTGTCCGCTCAGCTCTTGTCAGCGCTGATGGTGAAGGCTTACGGCAGGATCCAGAATGAGAATTCAGATCTGGCCAGCAGTGGAAGCACTATGTTTGCGTTCAAGTCCATGCTCTGGGGGAAAGTCGCCCCCTGATGTTGTCACTTTCATTTCTATCTGAAGACCACAGCTGGCAGACATAGCAGAGCTCTTTCAGTTTCAGGGGCATACTCATACCATTAGAATCCAAAGGCTTTGTCCCTGTCCCCATTAGGAAGCAGTAGACAGGCTCTACTCTGTATTTTGATTAGAGGCAAATGTGAGAAGCTCGAACCTCCAAGTAAAAGAAGATAGATGTAGGGCTGTGTGCTATGGTGACTTCATCATTTAACCAACTCCCATACCCAGACAGTCTACAGACCAGTTTGTGGTCCCCTGATATGAGGACCTGGAAGCCTATAAAGAATCATCTGAAAGTCCTACTCAGGTGCTTTCTTTGCCAACATGGACATCTGTCCTTTGAATGCCAAAAGCTAGTATAGGACTGTCTGTGGTGGACGATTCACATTGCAAGTTGAAGCCCATCGAGTTTGTGAGATCTCAAACATACTGCACGTATGGTGGCCCACATTATTTTCAGTATTCATAAGCTTTGTTTAAGCTGCTTTGAAAATTGAATTTGAAAACCGAAATTGAATTACTTTAATTTACAGCAAAGTTCAAAATGAGAAATAATGTCTCTTCTCTGCCCACTGAGAAAATGAAAGAAGTATTAGTCTTTATATATGAAATGCATAGGATATGTATAGAGTATCAAGTATAGAATATGTTTTTAAATCCTGGGAGATTTATTTTCGTACCCTCAAATCGAGTAAGAAAAACTGGCGTTTTCTTCAAAACTAAACCAAGACTAACCTGTGTTGCATTTTTTTAAAAAAAAGATTTTATTTATTTATTGGAGCAACAGAGAGAGAGAGCATGACGGAGTGAGGGGGGAGGGAGAGGGAGAAGCAGACTCCCTGATGAGCAGGGAGCCCGACTTGGAACTCAGTCCCAGGACCCTGAGATCATGACCTGAGCTGAAGTCAAATGCTTAACCGACTGAGCCACCCAGGCTTCCCTGTGTTGCATTTTTTTAAATAACGAAATGCATGACAGTTTTAGGTATTTTTAAGCAATATATTCACAAGCCTACCCTGACTTGCTCCCAGAGGCCCTTCAAATGCACATTCATTCTTGTTATGGGTATTTGAAAATCTGAATGATACCACAGTGACACAGGTAAACCTTGTTACCTAATCACTGCTTGTGCGCATTTCAGATCCAGAACTAATTCTTTCTCCATATTTCTGCCTCTGTATCTTCTAGCATGAGCAGTAAGCGCTCTTCTCCAAATCTTGCCTGGACTTAGTGTTTTATATATTTTGAGTTACTGTTGGGTCTTAGATTGTTTGACTTCGTTTGATGTGGATTGCATGGGGAACATGGTGGTGACCTCAGCAAGTGAGCCTATGTGAGAGCCTGTCTGGTAGTCAGTTATTCTAGGGGTATATATAAAAGAAGAGTCCACATTTGGAAGATCCCTGGGATGGGGGCAGCGGAGAGGATGCCAGAGATTTGGGCTTTCAAAAGGCAAAATCAGAGGAAAACAAAGATCCTTCTCTGTGGTACTCGGAATTCATACACCAATGGCCAGGACAGTATAGTAAAAAGATTCTTAAAATGACAGATATTTGGGGCTCCTGGGTGGCTCGATCAGTTAAGTGTCTGCCTTTGGCTCAGGTCATGATCCCAGGGTCCTGGGATTGAGTCCTGCATAGGGCTCCCTGCTCAGCAAGGAGTCTGCTCCTCCCTCTACCCCTCCCCCTGCTCGTGATCTCTCTCTCTCTCTCTCTCTCTCACATACACACATGCTCACACACTCTCTCTCTCAAATAAATGAAATCTTAAAAAAAAAAAAGATGACAGATATTTGGATGAGGTGAGGGTAATGCGTAAAAAGGAAGGACTCTTAAAAGTTTAGCCTGCAAATCCAGAAATAATGCCTTTTATATGCTCCCGTTTAGAGTCAGACCTTGCATTAAGTGTCTCGCATCTACTGTAACCTTCCATCTCCTTCTCCGTAATTCACAGAGGTAGAGTATATCCTTACCTTCCCAGGGAGGAAACTGGCCTTCCCAAAGCTAAAGTGATGGTTGCCACTGAATATTTTGTAAGTAGTTATAGGAGGTGGGACTCGAACCACGGTACCAGTTTTGGATTTGTGTCTCTGTGAGATCAGTGGCTCTTACCTTGGAAAGTAGAGCTTTCAGCAAGGAACTTCAAGCAGATTGCTAAAATTCCTCAGTTGTTCCTGATAATCCTGCCAACTCATTGCTAGGCTTTTGATCACTGCTGTGAAAACTAAACCCTGCCAGGATATAAAACAAAGTATATTTCTTAAAATTTAAACTTTAAACCAGTTTTCATAAGGATGAATTACTGAGAATTGGTTGAGTTCCCCGGCACATGGGTCATGGTAGGTCTTCGTCAAGACCAAGGACTGGCAAGCTTTTTCTGGAAAGAGGCAGACAGTAAATATTTTAGGCCCTGTGGGCCACACAATCTCTGTCACAACTGCTCTGCTCTTATAGGGCGAAAGCTGCCATAGACTATATGTAAATGAGTAGATGTAGCCGTGTTCCAATAAAACTTTATTTACTAAAGCAGGTGGCAGGATTTGGCTCATGGGCCATAGTTTGCCAAACCCCTCCCCCCCCCCCGTCCACACCTTGTGTAAGAGTTATGTTTAAGGGAACCAGAACACAACAAATGTTTTCTTTTCATTTATTAGTTGTTTATGTAGATTGCTGGTGAGAAAGATGTCTTCTCAGCATAATTTGAAACCCTTTTCATTGGCTTGGATTTTAAAGTTGGTTTTTTTTCCTTCATCTCTTGTTTTAGCACATGTTAAATGTGTCCATGTTCTTTCCATTATATATCTTGGTTGCCTTCCCAGACTTCAAATTGCAGTGAATTTATCCCCAAAGGATGTTTGGTATCAATTCTCAAGATGCAATTTGAATGTAGTCTGTTTCTATAATGGAAAAAGGATTCCCAATCTTCATTATTTAAGTGCCACAGAAAATAATGAATCATTGAAGTAGCTGTTACTCAGCACTGCTCAGGTGTACTGTACCCTTTGCTGTCTTGTCTTACAGCTCCGTGTCAGTTCAAGGAGTGAAGGAGAGTGAAGATCTCATTGTAGGGCTGCATACGAGGTATTCGATTATGATTTCTAGCTAAGTCATGCCGAACTCAGATTATATTATAATGAAACTTTTTTTTTTCACTAAGCATTTTCTAACAGGTTAAAACTACAAACAAACAAAAAACCGAAGAACAGTTCATGAGTCTCAGAATTATTGATCGCAGCAACTGTAGTAGTTTCCCTGTTGTTAATGCCGTTTCTGTATAATGACCCCCTTTGCTCAATCATCCCGTCATGTGCCACCGTATCATTGGGATTAGGGCCTCAGCTTCTCCTACAGAGGGAATCAGTAGTGGTACCAGTGAAAACAATAGTAGTATTAACCATGCCGTGCTTTTTCTCCTGAAGACTCACCGTCCTCACCCTCAGGCAGCCACGTTGGAGAGGAGGAGAGGTGCCATCGGCAATGGCATTGTTAACACGTGAGCTTTGTGGCTGCCTTCTCGAAGGTGTGCCTACTGACCCCTCGTCCTACTGTAAAGTAAGGTATGCCTGTTTAGCCGAACCAGCACTCTCCGTGTGACACAGTGAGTTAGCTTCCTTCTGTCTTACCTCTGTGTTTTCTAGAGCAACAGCATAGGGCAGTGGAAAAAGGAGGACTCTTGCAGTCCAAAACCCTGTTCTCTTCAGGGAGCCACTGAGCTGCTCTGACCTTTCAGTTCCCTCTCGTGTAAAATCAGAATGATACCAACCTTACATTATAGAGTAATTTTAACACTTAATGAGGATATATGTGTAAGTGCTTTGTAAATTATGCTGATCATTTCTGAGTTATTTTTACTGTTTAACTAGCTCTCTGGCCCTGGCCCGGCCTTGTTCAGGAGGCTCCTCTGCCGTCATTAAAATAACCAAATCCATAGCCCTATTCATCTTGGAGCACAACACGTGGAGTTGCCCATGTGAGAAGCAGCTTAATTGCAAATCAACTGGGGTTGCTATATGACAGAATGCCAGTGGGCACTGTTCCCATTGTGTTGAATAAATGTTACCCCTGGAAACACAATGTCAGTGCTGAAATCAACGCGTAAAATTCCCAGCACTGGCCTTTGAAACTTCTGATTTGGGGCTCATATTTGACACTACTGTTTGTTTTCTCATTGTACGTTTTCATACATAAGGCAGATGTTTCTCTATTAGCACTCTTTCAGGATCTTTTGTTGATCTTGGTTTCTGTTGCTCTGGAGAACAATTGCCTTCCAGAAGCTCCCTAAAGTAAATGTATATACGTCATTAGCCTGTATTTAGAATGGGTGCAAGCCAAGACTAGTCTCTCAGTTTGGTGACCGTCTTTGCTGGTATTTACATGTGATGTGATCACGAACAGAAAGAAACTTAATTTTATGTATGCAGATAGGAGGGACAGGTGGGTATGAATGTAAGGCTCTGGTACCTTCTGCCCATGTCAAATGAGCTAAATCCTTCCCAAAAAGCCAGCCAGGAAAACATATGATACCATTTGCAATGGTAGAATGTTGCACGCTGTTCTTCTGTAATTATAATGGCCTGATCTGTGTGGGGTGGGTGCGTCTTGCTTACCAGTCATTAATCTACTGAATCTTGGTATCCGCGGTCCATCTTGAGGAGCAGCAGTACTTGGCTGGATGAGTAGGACTTTGATTTCATTGTAATCAGGATAGCTTTGTTAAAATTCTGCTGCTCAGTGGTGCCTGAGGATTCTGGGAAGAGGAGGTTTTTCTCCCCCCACCACCACCCCCTTTTTTTCTCTCTTGCATGGGGGGTTTTTCTCTCTTCCATCCCCTAGGTTACTATTTATGCTCTCCCTTGATCTCCTGCTTGTCCCTTTATTTCTCCACATTGTGAAAGTTTCTTTCTGTGTGACCAGGAGTCTGTTTAGCAGACCATATTGTGAGTGAAGGGCCAGCGTTTGTTGCCTGATTTTGGCAATGCTGGGCAGTCAGCTGGGATGTAATTAAGACTCTGAGAACAGGCTGTCTTCTCCACGGGAAGGGCATGTTAGATGGTGCTGGGATTTGGGGCTGTCAGTTTGGCCAAGGCTGGAGACAGAGAGCTAGGGACAGAGATATTTCCTTTCATTTATAATCCCTTTATGTACAGTGTATGCACTTGGCGAAGTTTACATATAACCTAGTGGCTAGAGCTTACAAGCCAACGCAGTGAAATTAGCATATGTTACATGTATATTTTAGTGATATTTTAAAGCAAGTGCATATTTCCAAAGTGAATTATGCATGGATGACAGCAATAGGGTTGTGTTGCGTTGGGTGTCAAATCCCACAACTTTTTGTCGAGACTGTGGATTTTACACTAAAAAGGCAGAAAGACTAAACGAAGTAAAACAGTTTTAATTTTTAACAGTTTGGTTCGGCCCGAGGAGCCAGGCTGTGACAGATATAACTGACATTTGAATAATTGGATTAATTTAGAGAAGGGCAAATCCAGTTTTGATGGTTGTGCTTGTGTGTACGTCTTCTTTTTCTTTTTCTTTTTTCTTTGCGGAGATGGAGTTGTGTGGCTTAGAGACGCACTCTCTGTGATGCCGAGCAAAGCTGGAGGAAACTCCACAAAATTTATAACATTGTCATCTGGTTATTTTGTTTCCCAATGCATGCGTGTGTATGCGTGTCCATTCACATGGCAGTAAGCATTCTTCCTGTTTTGTGTAGAAGAAAGCCACAGTGTGTACTTTATTTGGCCGTGTTGGTGACCTGTATACCACGTATACCAGCACATTATAGGTGTTCTTGGTAACTAAATAAATACAGCTGGAGGAAAATGTTCCCCACTTCATAGGCCATCTAGAAAATGTGCAGACAAGCAAACTCACTATGACACTGGCAAGCCCTTTTCATACCTCTGTCATTGTGTTAGAAAATATCACAGCACAGCAGTGGAAGCCACCTAATTTGGTATCTGGGGTATCAGTAGCCAAATTCCACATGGCTGAGTCCTCAGCCCTAAATTTCTTCAGGTTTCTGTGGCTATTTGAGCTTCTTGTGTGAAGATCACCTCCGCAATTTGAGATCAAGAGGCCAAATATGACACCACGATACCTTCCCCCCACGCCTTTAGAAATTCTCTTAATTAAATAGGCCACCTAAAATCAGTACTCCGAGACTAGAACTTATGGCAGGCAGTCTTGAATTGTGGCTCTGGGCTGGCTCTAAGAGCCTTTTCCCCAGCAGGACATTAATAGACATTAACACTCGGGCAAGAAGTGTTGATGTGTGGTTTATAATGTTAGCACCCAGTTAGGCTGGTATAACACATGCTGTAGGAATCTTGTACCAACACACGTGTGTGTTGAGTCAGATTAATGAGAACCATAAAAGGAGAGACATTCCGCTCAAGCTGGGGACTTCATCCCATCCTCCCTTTACCAAACAAACCTGGTGCCCAGCTGCGTGGAAATGTCCTGGTTGGACATTTGTTTTCCGGTATTAGCATAAAGAGGATGTTTGAAAGTTCTGTTTTGCCCTGTTGTTATGTGATCGAGGAGCCCCATGTGTTAGTCAAGACTTCACATTAAAACTCCTTTTCATCCAGTGCCATTCAGGCTGAGAGGAAAGGAAACTTCGGCGAGGCTACCTGACTGCCAGGCACACATTATTATTTCCCTCCCTCGGCTTTACCCAGCTCTTCTTCAAGTGTTTCTGAATGGTTCTGAGACACTTTCTGGTTTACTTTGTAAATGGGGCAGTGAAGCATTCTTGTCTCTTGACTGGCTCTCCTTAGAGGATTCTCAAAGCCTTTTAAAATTGTGTGTTTTTCTGGGGCAGCCTTGAAAGTCCCAGGAGTGGAGTTGCCATCTGTCCTTTATATTAAAAGAATCTTCTGTATTGTATACCTGATGTGCTTGTCCCAGAGATAGATGTTGTTAATTAAAGGACAGCATTTGTCCTTTATGTGAAATAAATCTTCTGTCTTGCCTGAAGAACAGTTGTGCAAGCTTTAGGACACTCTGCCTGGAGTTCCGGTGTTCGCTGAAGGTCCACGGCCCAGCGTCATTCATTCAGCCTTCACTAGAGATCAGACGTGTGGAATAGGGAAGTACTTTGGTTTTTTGCTTGTTTTCTTGTTAATTTCATCTACCGAGCTTGCTGCCTTTTGTAGAGGTGAATGCGAGTGAATGTAATGTACAGTTAATGGTAACTTGTGGCTCTTTTGTGGAGGTTACAAATAGCAAGTTCCCAGTCTCACCCACTGCGTCTGTCTGGGGCAGATATGACGGCCCTCCTGTCCTCCCGTGCCACCTCTTCACTGTGCTACTACAGAGTCTCTGTTTCTTTACCCTCGGCCCCAGGGAAAAGAATAATGCAAACATCTGCCCACAGCAAACCGAGCCAGAGTTCTGTCAGATCATAGAAGACGTACAGGGGAGAGAAAGCACCTCCCTTCACCTCCTGGATCTCTGTCTCAAGAAGCCCAGAAAATGGTGTAGATTTGTAATCTGGAAAAGCAGTGAGGGTACTGCGGCTCTGAATTACTGTGTAACAGCCTGGTCCTGTCAGGCATGGAGAAGGAGGGTGGCCAGGGCCTTGTCAGGGCCTCGCTCCGAGGAAAGATCACACCAGCAGAGACTGTTGACTGAGGGCCACTTCTGGGGCAGAGGAGGCGAGAGGGACCCACTGTCCTTTTTCTCAGTGGGAAAGGCCTGGAATTGGCTGTGCCGGAGTGAGGAGAGTAGTGGACTGGCCCATGATATTCTGGTGATGGAATAGTCCAAACCGAAGGTCAAGTTTAACATACGGTGTTTCACCTTCCAAAGAGGAATCACATTAGATATAATTCTCCATCATCCATTTTTTTTCCCCCTGGTAATCATACAGACGAGGAACTGAGCAGGTGGCAGGAGAGAGTGAGGCGGGCTCAGATGGAAAGCCGGCGGGCGTGGCAGCAGCCGTGACACACAGGCCAGCGCCTACACTGTCTGCAAGGACGGCCGCTTCTCGCCCACAGCCAGTCGCTGCTTTGTGGGGATGGGAGAAATTCTGGGATTCTTCAGTAGAAGCTGTGGGTGTGAAACTTTCGGCGTTTTCAATGCCGGCAGGTACTTCGCTGTTTTCAGGCAGTACAGGCCAGAGAAAGCTCATCTGTAGTAAAGATGTGCTTTGTGGGCGGCTCGTGTGCACACACTGGTACACCCAGTAGAGGGACAGCATCAAAGTGGGGGATAGTCCAAATAATAAGCAGACGATGTGGAAACCTTTTTTAAAAATAGAAGGAAACATCTTCAAACAACGATTAATATTTTGGGGTATTTGCCTTTGAGTCTTTGTCTACTGCATATGCCTTTTATATGCATGTTTTTTAAAGTAATTACAACTCTAGGAGCCTGCGTTTTTCACTTCCCGTTATAGGCAGTTTCCTTATAGAATTTATAACGGCCACAGCAACAGTCCGCCAAGGAAATGTACCCATATGCAGAGTCATTCCCCTGTTGTTGGGCATTTAAGTTGCTCTTGACTTGACAGCAGGGTAAGTAGTGTTGCAGTCACCTATTTCCTTGCGCCGCTTCTTCCTTATTTTGGATTATTTCCTCGGAATCCGAAGGACGGCTAAGTCAAAAGATAAGCATGTTTTTATGGCTTTCGTATATATTGCCAGAGAGCTTTCCAGGAGTGTTGTACCAGTTTACGCTACAATCGGCAAAATAGGAGTCAACAGGCTTTCAACATGACCTTGCCAGCATTATCATCTTAATACAGACCCCCCTCCCCAATTGGTAGGTGAAAACGGGACTTCCACTTTTTTTGAATTTACATGTATTTGAGATTTTCCCATAAATCTGTTGACTAATTGTATGTATTCATAGAACATCTGTATTCACTGAGGCCAGATTTTGTCGAGGTTTTGTTTGCTTTTTACGTGTGTATTTTTTTTCCCAAGTTCCCTCTGTTAACAATTGATAAGTAATCCGGGAAGAGCCTCCTTGGCAAGGCCCTCCTCCAGGGGACCCCCTATCTCCGCACTGCTGCAGCTGCTACTTTTAACTGTGCATTAACTTGGAGTCGGGCCAGGGCCCAAGCAGGATCCCCTTCCTGAAGAGGGGCTCTTGTGTGTCTGGTGAACCACAAGCTCAGGGCTGTATCTGCCAATATGTTTTTGGCAGAGCCATCTAATAAAATCCCATCCGCACCGTTCTGTGAAATGCAGTCACAAATTTGGAGGATGATTACCTGATGCCATTTCTTTATAACAGCTAATCTCCAGGTCTTAGGTGGTTTTTGTCCACTGTCTCCAACCCCCGTCCCCCGCCCCGTCCCTCCTTCCGCACTCTGCCTGGTGCATGTTCTCACTGCAGCGTAGATGATCTATAATCTGAGTTTCTTGCAGCATGGTCTAACAGAAAGGGCACGAGTCAGTAATACGGACACAGGGGTTCTGTAATTGGCTCTGCCCTTCGTTTAATGATAGCGCAACGAGAACTTAACGAGTGCTGAAATACTTCTTAGCATTCTAGATATATTATTGAATCTCCGTCACGCCCCTCTCAGATAGGAAGTGTTATTACACCCATAGAGGGGAGGAGACCGCAGCTCAGCGAGATGCGGCATGCTTCATTCTTCTGAACTAAAGTCAGTTTTTTGTTCCTCAACCTTTAAGTCTCCCCCGCGGCAAAATAGAACCACTTTGCTTTACCTCCCAGGGATGGCCTGGGACTAAAACGATGTCATGTGCACCTTAAGTTGCACTGAGTATGGAAATCCAGGACATGTCATAAATTGTAGATATTATCTAGTGCATGCCTCTCTGGACCTCTGCTTCTTCGCTCATAAAATGTAGGTGCTGCACCAGATTCTTTTCACAGGTTACTTCCAGCGATCCCATTTCTTCATTGGCTACAGACTCCGCTCTTGGTGGAAAAAAAGCCCGCGATCCCCAGGGCGGGTGTGCATCCTGCATAGGGAGTCAGCTCTGCCTTCCAGGGCATCTGCCTCTATGAGCCTTTTCTTTTTTTTCTCCTGGGATGGAGGTGCGAACTCTTAAAAAGTAGGAGTTTTACTCTTTGGTATGTACAGAAAGTGCAAGGAGATTCTCGTCATGGGGGAGTGGAGATACCCAGATGCACCGGCCACTTTCAGGCCATATGGAACTGCTTGGTTTGGCTTCGAGGATATTGTGTCCTCTTAAATATAAATGTGGGGGTAGACCTTATTTCACTTTCTCCTCCTACCTTACCCTCAGGTGGGAACTTAATTAGCCAAGGTGGTTAATAGAGAAAGAGAGGCATGGAGTCAGCTCCACACAGAAATGCATTCAGGCTTAATTTCATACATATCTTTTTTTTTTTTTTTTTTCAAATAAGGATCCAGGATCCCATATGGCACTTAGCCTCCTAAACAAAGATCATCAGCCCTAGACGAGAAGCAGGTGGCCTGGCACAGAGAGCAGAGGTTATTTTTGCCGCTGGGCTCCTGCCATTTCAGAGTTTAATAGTGGCAAGGCGGCACAGCAGGAGACTGACCCCAGATGCTCTCCCTTTGGTGGGGATGGAGCAGTCCCACCTCCTCTGCGGGGAGTAAATTTGATCAAATCTAGGTCACAGTTACACTCCCAGAAAAGTCTCTGTCTAAACTTCTTCCCGTTTGCTACTTAATGACTACTTCCAAATCTGATTCACTGAGAGTGAAGGAACGGCCTTAATTGTTCACCTATCCTGGTGTCTCTTTCACGCCTGTGATGATGAGGATGATGCTATCCTGGCATTTTCTTTTAGGTCAGCCCTTGGGCAACAGGTCGAAAAGACGTAGTTTTAAGGATGGTGTTATAGACCAGAAGTTTGGAACCCTTGCTTGTGCTTCCGGCTCTGTCTCTCCCTAGGGTTCAGCTTCCCTGTTTATAACCTGAAGAGGAATTTCAAATTTAAATGCAGGCAACAAAGATGAATAAGAAGGAAAGAGAAGGGAGGAGGGGTAGTAATCGGAAAGGAGCATAAGAGAACTTTGAGGATGGCGGTGGAGATTTTAATTGATGAGTCTAGCCAATTACTTCTCTGCAGAATGTGGACCCAATGTGGTTACAGTTTCAAGAAAAACCAGAAATTTGGATGTTTTTATAAAATCTCAAGATATGTAGATTTGTGACCCCTCTTTGGTCGAACAGAGCACCGGTTTGTGATCCCCAAACTGGGGCCTTCTTAAACCTCCCCTGAGGATCATTTCAGCTCCAGCATTGAACGATTCCGGCTTGCAGTGAGGCCTTGAACAACAGCAACAAAAACTTGCTTACCTCTCCATTTTGTTCCCCTGTAAAATGTTGATCATTCATAACTAATCTTTACCGGGATTTGGTGAGGAGCACGAGGTACCCCGTACAAAACCGCTTTGAAATATAAATAAATGGCATGTAAACACAAGTCCCTATGACCTTCATTATTATTATTTTAAAGAACTGCTTACATTTTTAGAATTACCACCGCTGAGCATTGAAGCACTGAGCTTTTCAAGGATGGCTGATAAAAACATCAACAATTCACCAGGAGTAAATTGCGTGCCTGCAAATGAACATGCAGACTTTTCATTATCCTTGGAGGGGACTGTCTCTCTGTGGTGTGTGACAAAAAGAAGAGGCGGTTCATTTGTACAGCTGCTCATATAGATTGCAAACACTCTGGGAGCCGAAGTCCAAGGTATGGCAGTAGCATATAAGGAAATGAAGCTGACGCTTGTCACACGCACTCGCTGCCTGGGGATGGGAATGTTCCAGCCTCGTCGCTGACATTTTGTGAACAAGCAGCCTGTATTGGATGGTGATAAATGGATTATCTTAAATGTCATTCTGCACTGTTTTAGAGTTGCAAGGAGAGTTTTGATATTGAGTTGTTGGTTAGTATATTCTGCACCAATCCTTTATGATGAAATAATCTCTTCAAGTTACATCCAGAAATGTCAAAGTTGCTTATTTCTTCAATCACCCGTAGCAGTTTCTATTACGAGATATGCAGAGAAGATTGTGTAATAATGTCAAACTATTTATAGCGCCGTTTCCTAGGAATCGCGACTCTCCTGGAGTTGTTTGTGTCTTTAATACTAGAGATTTGTTTTTATATTTATACAAATTTTTCTGTTTCTAAATTGACTTCAGCTGAGGATGCTTTACTAGTTTTTTTTCTAGGAAGTACATTTAAAGATTGACAGTTAACAGTCAGAAACTGAAACGAAGGCCAGTCTAACCCTTTTTAAATACAGAGATTCACTTCATTTGGTTTTAAATATTCTAATTGTGCGTGTGTGTGTGTGTTTGTGTTACAGCTGTGTCCTAAACATTATATGGGTGTTGTAATCATAACACATTTTAAAACTGCTGTTTATTTAGGGTAAAGCAGTATCTAATACTTTGGCAAAAGAAGTTTTATTATTTCATGCTAAGGTGATACGTTATTACATCTTTAGTATTTCTTTTAAATTCCGGGTTTAATAACATTATTAGTGTTACACAGAATATAGTCATTTGTATAAAGATTTGGTCCAGTGGGTTCATATGGAAATATGCACAAAATAGATTTTGAAAGCATGTCTCAAATTTTACTTGGCAAAGTTATTCTAAATACTGGCTTTCCTTGCGAAAGACAATCTCTTTCTAGACACAGATATTGAGATTATTTAATTTTTCTGTACACAGTGACTCCCTTCAGACCCTCTCTACTAATCTTACCCCCATCGTTTCTTCTCCACAGCCCTTTAAAAAAAAAAAAAAGGCATGTGATGTGTATTTAAAAAAATCAAAACAGTATACATAACATTAAGTTAAATCATATAAAATTACTATTTTTGTTGATCAGAATAGTCACATATCAGCAATTTTGTACGGCTCTTCCTAACAGCTAATACTTCTATCACGCTGATAGTTTACTGTATGCCAGACACGTGCTGGATGGATATTAATTTATTCATTGATAATAGTAACCCTATGAGTAGGTACTATTATTACCCCAACTTACAGATGAAAAAGCTGAGGTGCAGGTTGATTTAAATAATGGTTAGAACCAGCAGCCTACGTCCAGCATCTGCACACAACCATTACTCTGTATTGCCTCTCCAGAAAAGCAGACCTCCTTTGACTGCCCCAGCAAACGTGTGGCTCTGCCCTGTGAAAAGTAATGTAATCAGCTTGGCGTGTATCCTGTTGGATCGGCCTCTTACGTACTTGCACGCATGTATATATTACCCATAAAAATATATGGTATTATTTTGCTCTTTTCTTTCTTTTTTTCTTTCCGATGCAGTGTCTTATCCTCCTTTCATCCCTTTCTCATCCATTCCTTCTTTCCCTCTTTTTCTTTTTTGTAAAATGGTATAATCCCTACAGTTCAACTTGTGTTTATTTACTATAAACTGACCTAGAAAGCTACTCATGTTTGTATGTCGAAATCTAATTAGCTCCTTTTGACTGTCCCACGATATTTCATAATGTGGATGGCATATCATCCCACTTCATTTAACTACCTTGGTCTTGAGGACTGTGTTGTTTTTTTTTTTCCCTATCACAAACCATATTGTAGTGAATGTACTTTTTCATGCGTCTTGGTATTTATCAGACTATTTCTGTAGCCTAGATCCCAAGAAATGGTACGAGTAGATTAAATGTATGCACATTTAGGATTTTAATAACTGTTAAATAGCTCTCCTTTAGAACTGCACCAGTTTTCATTCCCATCAACTGTGTATGAAGAATTGGTATCAATTTATCACTCTGATTATTTTATTTTTGCCACTATGATAGGTGGAAAACTTTGTCTCATGGTTCTGATTTGCATTTTACTGATTACTGGTGAGCATCTTTTCACATTATTATTGAACATTTTACTTTTTCTTCTCATATCGTCTGTTCATATCCTTTACACATTTTCTATTAAGTTATTTATCTTTCTCTTTTTGATTTGCAGTTTTTATATGTTCTGTATATTAATTCTGTTCTTTGATTTATATTTTTGCCTAATTTGCAAAATTTAATATTTTGAAATATAGGGCTTGCTCCCCTCCCGTTGTCCTTTTTAAGTAATTTTGTTGCTCTTCTCACGCCTGTTTCTTCCAAATGAACTTTAGAATCAGGTGGTCAGATTCCATTTAAGAAATCCTGTTGGCATTTTTATTAGAAGTGCATTGAATTCATAGATTTCTATGTTAGAGAACTTTAAGAAACCTGTTTCCTCATGCGTTGAAGTGATGTGTCTCTTCATTTGCTTATGTCCTCTTTCGCATCTTTAGGTAGAGTTTTTAAAATTGTTCTTCACATCCTTTTACATGTATTTCTAGGTATTTTAGAGGGTTTGTTGTGATTGTAATGGAATTAAAACAATTTGTAGGCAGCTGCTGAGTTTTTATATTTATTTCATTACCTTATTAAACTCTTTTCATAGTTCTAGTAGTTTTTTTCAGTTGATTTCCTTGGAATTTCTGGGTAAGGAATGATAGAACATAAGGTAATGATGATGTTGCCCTTTTCATTCCAACACAGATACTTTTTTATTTTTATCTTCCTTCCTGTCTTAGCTGAGATTTTCAGCACAGTGTTGTATAATAATAGGGTTAGTAGGCATCTTTACATTTTTTCAGTTGTTACTGAGGACAGTTCTGATATTTCACAAGTCAGTTTGAGATTTGCTGAGATTTCTGGTAAATACTTTTTATCAAGTGAAGGAATTTTTATTCTCATTAATGCATATTGCACTCAATCAGATCCTGATTTTTTAGGGGGGAGGTTGTCTACTGAGATGACCATGTGGTTTTTTTCCCTCTAATTTGTAAATGTGATATATTACATGATTAGATTTTATACTGTTGAACCATCCTTGCAGTCCTGGAACAGACCTTACTTGATCGTGATGTCATACACAGACGGACTTGATCTGCTGGTATTTTATTTACTGCTTTCATATCCACTTTCATAGGTGAGAATTCCCTACAGAGGTCTTTTCCCTGTAGAGACCACAATTAACAGGTCTTAGTAGACTTCATCCATCCTTACCTTTTCTGTGAAGTTGACCCTTTTGAAGTTTCTCCCAGGCTTGATTGGCTTTTGGCTATTTTAGCATTGAGACTTGCGTGCCATGTCCCTCACATTTTTGAACTTTATTTCTATTTAAATCTTTCCAGAGAAAAAGCATGAGTTTGCTCTTTCAACTTTTGTGCTCATGCCTCGCAAGCTTCTTTTTGGGGAGAGAGTATGAATATTTCAGTGAAGTATAATGCTGCACCTTTATGAAACCTGTAATAGCCCCCTTTTCATTTGGCAAGTATAAATTTTCCTCTTCATTCTTTGCCCATTGAAGCTGTAGGTTTCTTTAGTCCTAATTTATACCAAATGTTCCCCTAGAAATAGGCACTCACTGTATTACAGTGACAAACACCTGGTCTGGAGAAGACAATATTATGTCATTTTTGCAAGAATGTCAAGTATGTGGCACGCCCACCAGCACTCCCCCTTCTCCTGCCCATGGCAGATGTTGCTAATCTTACTGCATTTTTCTCTCCTCAACTCCTATGGCGTCTTTTCAGCACAGTGCACTGAACAGCTACCACCAGTCGATTGACACTTGGAATGTAGATGAAACCTCTTGCTGTCCCTAGTGTCGTGGGAAGGGCAAAGCGCCAAAGCCAGGAGTCCTGGGTCACTGCAATGCCTAGTCCTCGTTTCCACCACAGTCCAGTGAAGAGATTAAGCTGGGTGATCTCTGTGGATCTTCTGTTTTGAACCTTTTCTGACTCAGTTTACAGATGCTCCTTCAACACTGTTGCAGGACCCCAAATTTATATATTTTCAGGATTTGTAAATCTCTGCTTAAGGGCACATTTGGAATTGCGATGCCACCAGTTTGCTGTTTTCTTGTTCAGTTATATGCTTTTGAAATTCTAAATACCTCTGCTCTTCAGCTAATTCTATTTTTGTTGCTTAACACTTTCTCCTGCTTTTAAAATTAATGAATGCTCATGGTAGAAAATTTGAAAACTATATAACAGTATAAGAAAAAGATGAAGATTACCTGTAATTCTACCACCCTGAATTGTTAACATCTGGTGTATGATTAGGAAGATTTCCGTTTTAAAAGTTTTTGTACTCTTTTTCACAGAATATTATTTTTTGATCATTTTCTCATTAATTACATTTCATTCAAGAATAATTTACCTCAAAATATACAATAATGTGTTTAACCATATCTCTTTTTTCACTTTTTTTTTTAGAGTGGGGGGAGGGGCAGCAGGAGAGGGAGAATCGTAAGCAGGCTCCAGGCCCTGGCATCAAACCCCACTTGGGACTTGATCTCACGACCCTGAGATCATGACCTGAGCCAAAATCAAGAATCGGATGCTTAAGTGACTGAGCCACCCAAGCGCCCCTCTTTTTTCACTTTTAAATATCATAATAGATGTCTAATCTTTGAGCCCTTATTGAATACATTTCTAGATATGGAATTACAAGGTGAAGCAAAGTGTACATTTTAAATTCGTAACAAATCATAGTACTTGATAAATGTGTGTGCAATGAGTGTTTGTGTAAAACATTACCAATCTAATATTCAGAAAGATTGGTCCCAGTTTACATTTTCACCAACAGGTTTTGAGAATGCCTCTCCCTTTTCGTGTCTGGGAACATGGAATATTACCATTTAAAAAAAAAAAATCTTGAGGCACCTGGGTTGCTCAATCCATTAAGCAGCTGCCTTTGGCTCAGGTTGTGATCCCGGGGTCCTGGGATCGAGCCCCACATTGGGCTCCCTTTCCCTCTGCCCCTGACTTGTGCTTGCTGTCTGTCTCTGTGCTCTCTCTCTCTCCCCCTCGCCTCTCTCTCAAATAAAGAAATAAAATCTTTAAAAAATAAAAATAAATCTGCCAAATTTATGGGCGACAAGTTACATCTCATTTCATTTCTTTGTCACTACTGTGGTTGGACATTTTTCATGTTTCCATGCTTTTCTTGTTTCCTGGCTGTGCGTGTATGTGTGAATTTCTTGTGTCTTCTGCCATTTCCCTCCCTTCTTTTGAGGCATAGTTGTTGTTAATAGCTACAAAGCTGCCAACTCATCCTCAAGGTGTTGCAACCTCATTTACAATTATAACTAATGTTAGGGACACGATCCCAACATGGAGGTAAGAAGAGAACTAAGAAGTGTTTGCATCTACCATGACTTTGCCGTCACTAACTGCTTTCCCAGGTTCCATCCTAAAATTAAGAAGTGCTGACCTCCTAGCTAACGCTTTTGGTAATTTCTGAAGCTTTTTGGATGCTTTGCCCCTTTCCCACTGACGTTCAGTCTGCCCTCTCCTTGGAGCCATTTGCTTCCACAGGGAGTCCGAAGCCAGAGCATGCTGGCTCAGCGCGTCTCCTCTCTGGACTTGAAAACCTGGCTTCCTGGCTTCCGACGCTCACCAGCAGAAGGCCGCTCATGGCTCTTCAGGCCAGGGATCTGCTGGTCTCCGCTCTGTGCGTGCCCTTCTCGAGTCAGGCTGTGAAGACGATCGAACCAGTCCCACCCTTAAGTCTAGAAGAACTGGTTAATCGTGAAGCGAAACCACACGACTTTGCTCTTTTCTGTTGTGACTCCTAATTATTTCTGGCGAGCATCCCTCGATTTATTCCTCCTCCTTCTAACTTGATGCTATCGAGGTTGTTTCATCAAACAATTGTGAAATTAGTCCCCGATCTCTGTGTGCTGGCGAGGTTACTTAACGAGACTTTTGCTACCTGGAAACCAGAGGGGCTGAACAGAGAGGCCCGCTTATGCGTTTGTCATGTTCCATACTTGTCACACGGGTCACACGCTGCATCCGGGCTCCCGGCTGAGGGGGCTGGCATGAAGGAAGAGGGCCCGAGGCCCAGTGCACACTGCCCTCTCCAAACTGGGAGACTGCTTGCCCTCAGTGGGCACCTTTATCTCATTTGCCCAAAGGTGCTGGAAGGACTTGCCGCCTTGATCAGCAGTTTGTATGACTTACCAAGTGCTTCTCCTTCCAAGCAGGTTAGGATCCGCAAAGCTGTCTGTCAACCCTTTCGTTTGTAAATCCAGAGTAGCATCGAGCAGCTCCTGGAGGTATAGTCTGTTGGGGGACACACTTTTGCTCTTGCACTTCGGTTTGTTCTTATCGTAAGTCTAAATGGAAAGTTCTTAAGTGGAGAAATGGTTGTAGTTAAATAGCTCAGTGTACAACGTTTTCTTTCTTGTTGCAACATAGTTGGGTTTTTCCCCCTAAAGGAAGCGTAACTGGTACAGGATGAGATGCAAAAACCACTTTCTGATACACGCCAGAATTACAGAATTCTAAATTCCCGCAGATTTATGCTAGACACAAGTCTAAAGAGCGTGGCCAGTTTTCCTCACAGAGAGATAATATGGGTTCTGCACAGTATTTCAGGCCTAACGAGCTGTTTTTAAATTTGGAGGTAAAGTTGTGTCAGCTCTACTACAAAAAAAAATTTTTTTTTAAATTGCAGGTAGAGTTCTACTGATATCTGGAAGTAAAGGGCCTTATTCCTTTGTGTTCCCCAAATCATTGCACCAGAGAAGCACAGCCATTTCCCCACTAAGTAACGTTGGGGGACATGAAGGAAAATCTAAAGCCCTTCTGCTTTTAAGAGCTGTTCTGAGCTTAATTTTAGTATCTTGATCCTGGGCCTCAGAGAAGAATTCAGCAAAGGCTCACCCTACCACACTGTCTTACTAGAAAGCATCATGGAGGAGGAGCTAGGGTTCCTCTCAGCCTCGCTGTTGGTGAAGGTTGAGGGTTGTGCCTGGGTGAAGGGGCGCAAACACCTCAACTGCATCTCGTTCCTCTCTCGTCTGCCCAACCTTGCAAATGTGATTCAGTCAAGCACCTTATGTGAGATTTCGAGTCTCCTTTTCATGGCAGAGATTAAAGTCTAAGTGACTTTTAGTAGGCCTTTTACTCAAATACCATAAGCAGTGAACAGATGAAGAAAAACTTCGCGGGATGATGTCCCTGTGCTCTAAGGCCACAGTCAGAGGTGTTTCGGTGAAAGAGCTTGCCCGAGAGGCTTCAGTCTCTCCCACACCGCATCCAGAAGTTACCATTACAGTACTGGCTTGTGAGAACTTGTTCCTCCCCACTGGTACCAACCCTGTCTTCAAGTGACAGAATGCCCAGAAATACAGCTCTGTTGGAAGCTGTGCCCAAGAAACATACAGTTTTCTAACTGGGCTTTCCAGCTGTGGAAACTTCGTCACCTTTCACCTGAATCTCTAATATGTTTTGCAAATGAGGAGCTGGTGAGAAAAATATGCAGCTTGAAGCTGGCAAAGTTTTAAGTGGGTAAAGCTTGTAGTGTTCAGATCATAGCCCCAAATTACTTAAGGGCTTCCGCTAACATGGAAATAAGACTCCCTTCTGCTGAGAGATTGGATATTCAGATAGATTTTTTTATGAAGGAAATAAATATTTTAACATGCAAACACTACCCAAGCGGGTGGTGATGCTTCAAAACAGGGTCAGAGGTCAGGTTTTTTGCTGTTTGTTTTTTGGGATGGCTCCAAGTTTAAAGGTATTGCACATTACTACCTACCCTGAGCCTCACATGGTAAAGTAATTACTGCTAGCTAGCGCAAAATATGTACATTCATTTCTATTTCCAAAGATCCTGAGATTTCTCTCTGCATTTTTTTTTTGTGGTCCTCATTATAAAAAACATATCATGAAGAATGATGGTTTTTCTCTATCGTAACTGTAAAAAAGTCAGGCTGAAAATGCGTGTCTGATAGGTCAACTTTGAACAGACTTAATTTGGGAGTAATAAATAAGAGTAAATAAAAATAGAATGTATTTTTTCCATTAGAGAATGGTATGGTTCATTTTCCTAGTTTGCCCACAGAACATGCGACTGACCCCTAGGGAATCGTGTACCTGGAGGAGAGGCTGACCTGGTGGTCAGCCAGTCTGCGTTGTCCGGGGCCAGGATGTCTTCAGGCAAGCCCAAGGATGTGTGGCGCACTTTGTTCTGAAATTCAAACACTGGCTCACTCAGTGTGGCAGAATTTTGGTCACAGTTGGAATTGTTCGATAGGACTCAGGGCTTCTGAAATCTTTTTTTCTCTGCCTTCAAGTAGGGAAAAGAATTGTTTGCTGGGCAGTTAATTAGTGGTTACACCAAACAGCAGAAATGATCAGCTCCAATCCGTACAGGGGCCCTTGGGTAATGTCAGTGAGTGACGCCGGCTAGGTACGACGTGATGGGGACTTGAGGGGACAACGTAGAACCAGAAAGCACACCTTCAGCCGAAAGAAGACAGCCAGTCCTCTGCTCCAGGTGGTGGTTGCCACAAGACCATGTGGGCCCATTGTGCTGGACTTGCCAGATTTCTTTTTTCCCAGAAGCCAGAAATCAAGATATATTTTTTTAACACGAAACATACTTATATAAAAACTTGGACAACTAATTTTCTTAAAGTTGGAAAATATAGTGAGGGCTGGGTTTGGCCTACAAGCCACGTTTGTGACTTATCTTCCACAAATTAAGAAGAGGAGCCGGGTGTTGGTGGCAGCATCTTCTCATCCTGCAGGGGGCGGTGTGTACGGCTTGGTGTGTTTCTGAACAGGTACTGTTTTGCGGTGTCAAACACCATTGTGAAGAGGACAGCTTGTCCCATTTATGTCTCTCTCTCTCTCTCTTTTTTTTAAAGTGACATAGAT
This sequence comes from Ursus arctos, assembly GCF_023065955.2. Lineage (NCBI taxonomy): Eukaryota > Metazoa > Chordata > Mammalia > Carnivora > Ursidae > Ursus > Ursus arctos. The sequence continues at coordinate 11,714,298 of NW_026622863.1, forward strand.
CCTTTGTCAAGACTGACTTAAGGGAGTAGAGTTCCAGAAAAGTTTATAGGACAGAGCCGCCCTTCTCTTTCCTTTCTTGCTGACTTTTAACCCATCTCTAAGTAATTACTTCTCTCCTCCTCCCCTGCCTCTGGCATCAGCCTTTGGAATGTGGTTATTCTTTAAAGTTCGTTCTGAGGCAGGGCATTATTCACATTTCCTTTCCCAGAGCTACTAAGCATCAATAGAAGACAATGTTTGTACAACAGTCGAACAGATAAATCATCACTTAATGTGTGTTTTTGAGTAACTACCGGTTTAGTAATGATCAGATGGATAAGACAAGACCTTGACTAAGTCAGTGATACTGTCATATGATTATTTTATTATTGTTTCTTTTGGGTCGTCTGTTCTCTTTTCTCCTGGCATTGGAGTGAGTGGAATGATGGAAATCTGTTTGTTTTTCAGGGCAGAGAGGTGTGGTGGTGAGTAGAGAAATCACAGTGTGTCCTCAGCTGCCATTGATGTCCTTCCAAATAGGTGAAGTTTAGTGTAAAACCTGCCATTAGTTCTTGGCCCCTGGCAAGAGTGGTGCAGGGTTGCCTATTTGCTCCAGTGGGTGTGTGGGGGAGGGGGGAGGGCAGCAATTAGTCAATGACATTTATGACCGATTTATAAAACACAAATGAAATAATTGGTTACAAAATCACGACAAGCCTTCACTTGTCTTTCGCAAATGTGTTCTCAACACATTGTGAAACTTTACGAACACCCTTTACAGAAAGCAGACAGCAGCCAGTCTGAAGAGAAGAAGCCAAAGCGCTCAGCTTGGGGAACGGCTGTGGACGAGAAGATTCTCAGAGTCAGGTTCCCCGTTCTCTTCCCCAACCTCCTGGTTACCAGATCCGGGCAGGGAATCATCACGGTTTTGGTGTAGGATGGTCTAGATATGAAAAAGAAAATCTTTCCCACCCAGTGCGTGGGAGCCCTTTTTGGGCTTTGATGTTTGCGGGGTAGTGAGAGGCAGTGCGCATGTTGGCAGCCCTTTGCTCGCCCATTAAAATACCGTGTTGAGGCAGCATTGAGGAAGAAGTGCCAACCTTGACACCAGCTGCTGGCCCCTGGGTGATTCTTCTGTTTTCACATCTTTCAGTGCCTCACCTCCAATCCTTTGTCTTTCCATTCTTTCACATCTCTAGAGAGAGGACGTTTGCTCAATCAAACGAAAAAGGGAGCCTGAAGCTAACTCTCAGGGTAGGTGTATTGGGGTATAATTTAAAGCTAATTTTTAGAGTTTGTCCATGTCTCTGATAAGGACGTTCTCGGCTTGAAACCTTTCGTTTTAGGAGAGATGTTCCATTTCTTTGTTGTTGTTGTTGTTGTTTTTTAATTCCTCCGAAACATTTCAGACCTGTGATCAGACAGGGCTGGCTGGATTCAAGTGTTTTATTTTTCTGCACTCCTTTGCAAAATTCAGAAAAACTGGCTGGTCTAGTTTAGAGAAGAAAGTGAATGGGAGAGTGTCCTCAGCAGGCATTCCAGCGCTAGATCCTTGGCTTTTAGCAGTGGACTGTTCTAATTCTGAAATAATTTTATACTGCTCGAACACGCTACACGTCTAGTTTTATTCTCAGCCTACTTAAAATAACAGACACTGTCACCCACTGCCTGAAATTCACTTTAGTGAAAAATGTGATTGAAATCAAAAAGGAAAAGCTGGCAGTGGACCTTACTCAGCAAAGCTAGGTCAGGCCGGTTTGCACGTTCCCAGAGTACACCGCGAGGATTTCAGCCGTCTCACAGGGCAGCGTGGTGTTGCCTCTGCTCCTGTGAAGACCAACCATGCGTGCCCTTCTGCAAAGCTCGACATCATCCCAAATGCTCTGGATCCTTCTGAGGAGCCTTCCTGTGGCATTCAGGAAGGGACCGGTCGTGAATATGCAATGACTGACATGTAACGTCTTCTGCGACAAATCCAGAAAAGGGTGCTCTGATCTCAGGGTTGGGAGCTGATTCCTGATTTTAGCCCAGACAGGTCTGCTTAAAACTATAATCAAGCTGATTGTATTGCCCTGGAATTCTAATTTCCAGTTTAGGGTTTTGCTACATAATCTCTAGTAGAGTGTGTCTAATCTTCATGAAACCCAGAGTCTTTATATAAACGCTTCGGATTTCCTTCCGTGTGTCTAGGCTGAGCCGAGCTGCATCTTCAGGCCGAGCGGGAGGGACTTCTGAATGACTTGAGGTACATGGAGGCGGCGTTGTGACGTCGCCCTCTTTTTGAAAGACCAACTCAAATTCTATATGCTGCAGCTTTGATCCTTTTCATTCAATTCTAAGTACACTTGTTATTATAGTAACTGTTGTTTGTATGTTATTTTAGCTTTTTACTTAGGTAGCTATTTAGCAATTTAAATGAAAATGTAATTAGGTTACATCTGTTTTACATGCATGTAATGCCACGCAGATGTAAACTTCTATTAAAGCCATATTTTCTTTTTGGCAAGAAAAGGCAAAAACAAAATTGCACCAATCATTGGAGGACGTCCTGCTCTTTAAAAAAAAAAAAAAAAGTAGTGTATACAAAGCACGGTGCTATTATTTATGTGGTGATGAGAGTATATCACTTCTATTTTTCAAAAAGTAGAAGCACAAACCAAGTGCCTTATAATTTATCTGGATACAGAGTTTGGCAGGACAGTATCCTGTGGGTTTGCGCAGAGAGGGCTGCACCCGTCTCTAAGCCATGCACTGGCTCTTACCACACCACGCACTGTGGAAAGGGCCACGGAGCCGCCAGGAGCCTAACTTAGCTCTGCCTTAAACGGACTCCGACGAAGCCACTTTACGTTTCTCGTTATTGTTAAAAACCCCAGGAGTGTTGGTATTTGCCCAGCCTGCCTCTCAGGCTTGTCGTGAGGAGCAGAGAAGATATGCGTGTATAGGTATTTTGAAAAGTATAAAATGGAATTGTTACAGACCCTTAGTAGTCTGTTTGTCTGAAAGCAGCCCCTCCCCTCTGTTCCCCCCACATTTTTGTGTGTAAAATGGGGATTGAGCTGAGAAATTAATTCTCCTGTTTTGGGAACCGCTGCCTCCCTTATAGCCCATTAATAGGATTTATAAAACATCATTTCAGACAAAGTCACTTATCTTATTTGCTAACGAGACACAAAATTTGGACTGTCTGGAACCAGGTAATATTTTAAGAGTTGCCCATTTGTTTCATACACGTTCAGCATTTCAATGCAGTCATTTTTAATGGTGGTTTTTATAGTATCAATAAAAATATTTTCATATAATTCTTCCTTGTAAATATGGTTAAACTTTTAGCTTTCTGCTACTTGGTGACCTGTTAAATAACTTAATGTACTTTCAAATTGATTGTTCAGTGCCAAGACGATAAGAAGCCAGGAGGAGCCAGGTTTACGGCATTGCTCTTTTATGTTGGGGCCTGAAGCTGAGCTATGAAGGAAAGAAAAGTCTAGCAGAGTTTGCAACATCCAACTTCTTAGAGTTTTTTCATCTCCGATTCTGAAAGAGAGCGTGCGGACTATAATGCTTCTCTTTTGTACCGGTTTTAAGAGGTTAGTGTTTTAGATGGCAAGGAGAGGAAATATTCTCTCCATGTAGTGTTCTAGCTACCATTTATTGAACACTTACTATGTGCCAAGTGCTATTCTAAATGCTCCGTGCATTATTTAATCCTTTACAGCAAACTCGTGGGGTGTAGGTAGTGCTGTTATTCCTCATTTTTGAAGGAAAGAAAGTGGAGTCCTGAGAAGTTAAGAATCTTGCCCAAGGTTATGTAGTTAGTATGCGGTAGCAGGAGGATTTTAACCTTGGCAGTCTGGCACCCATGCCTAGGTTTTTTTATCCACGGTGCTTCCTTATCCCTCACGTAATACCAGGGTTTTTCTCGTTGCTGTTGTTATGTGTTTGTTTTTATTGTTTGTATCGTCTGAATCAAGCGTCTGTGACCTGGAGTGAATCTTAAGATATTCTTCCTCTCTGCCTTCCGTTTTTCCGGTTCAGAAAAACCTATTTGGAAGACCTAGGTGCCACAGAAATAAAAATAAATATGACACAGAACTCACAGTACTTATTAGGGCAGTTCATGGAGGGGGTTTGGGTCGGGGAGTCCGGCTGAATGAAATGCCAAGGAGGAGGATGAAGTACATACTCTGGATTCAGCCGATGTGCTCTGGGAGCACCTGCAAGAGAGTAATCAAGGCTGAGGGAAGCCTCTTGTAGCCTGGGCAAGGACGAACATGTAGGATTGTGCCAAGCAAAGGAGGCAGGCGATATTTCAGGCTTCAGGAAGAGAATGAGCAAAGACTTGGAGAAGAGAACAGGCAGGCTGGCCTGTGGCAACTGGTAAAGCCCAGAGGTGGTGGGACCTCATGTGGGCCCTGGCAGAAGGAGCACCACGCAGGAAGGAGAAGGACATTGCGGAGGTAGGGCCATGAGATGTGGCAGTCGATTAGCAATAGGGAGGGAGAGGGAGGATTTGAGGAGGGTCCTCGGGGCTCCAGCCCAGTAGGCTGGTAATAACGTTAATTATAGAAGGCGGTTCAAATTCAAGAGACCCATGGATAGGGTAGAAGGTAAGGAACACGGACCCTATGTTCCAAGTCCTGAGTCTGAATCTGTGCTCTGCCACTTGCTGGTACAGTGATTTTGAGCACACTGCTTGTTTAATTCCGTTTCATCATCTCTAAGATGGAAATAATGTTAATATTTATTCCATTAACGTGATTGGAGGAAAGTTAATGCCTCTAGAATGTTTAGCACAGTGCCTGCTAGCATACATTGAATACATATCGTCAGCAGCCTCTTTGCGTGAGTTGGCTTTTATACCCATTTTATAGATGAGGCAACTACAATTTGGGTAGGCCAGCTCACTTTCTGAAGTCCTGTAGCCAGAGATCCCCATGCTTGCCTCTCAGTGCTACGCTCTGTCCTGTGAAATTCTAGGCCCTTCGCCGCCCTCCCTGTCAGTCAGCGACAGGCTGAGTCTTGTCGCGGTGTGACGTTGACCTTCCTTCCATAGAGGTTGGACGTAGCAGAAGCAGGCACTGTTTCTGCTCCTACCTTTTTGGCCATCTACTGAGCACGGATTATGTGTCTGGTAGGCTAGGACATGTTTTGCATCCAATTCTAACGACTGAATACAGGTGTTTGAAGTCTCCCTTTATTTCATACATTACACATTCAGAGCCCCTTTGGGCCCACCAAAGGGAGTTGTATCCTTCTCTGTGTGTGCCCTGCGGAATATTCATGGCAATATAAAGTGTCTGTCTTGATGACCCGCTAGTACAGGAAGGCCTCCCTGGACGTCCCCTCATCTGTAAGCTAAATCTCAGTGTCATTTTTTTCTCCTTTTCAGCATGCCCAAGTTCAGCTGTTTAGCAGGTAGTACACCATTAAGCCCAGATCATGATGTTTGGGAAAACAGCACGCAGGCCTCGTGAACAGCATGCACTGTAATTGTTCAGCCGCCGGGGCCGGGTGCCTGGCCTCCCAGCATTTGTGTTGTGACAGCTCTTTCGCATCGAAGAGGTAAATGACTATCTGCCATGATGTTAGGAGTCAGGGATGGGTCCGGGAAGCCCGGACACAGTATCAGATCGTGTTTCACCGAGAGAACAAGATTGATTTATCGTGTTACAGGCGGGCGAGGTGGACCCGGCACCACTGTACCACATGCTTTTTTATTCCCTTGTCTGCTAAGTATGCAAGTACAAACAGCTTTAACACAATTTTTTACCTAGAAAGGAGCCTGGGGCTGCATCCAAGTACATTTAACATATGAAAATTGAGCTGCTTTGAACTTGTGTGTTTTTGATAACTGCTTGGTATGCTTCCTGGAGGATCACCTGTAGGCTTTTCTCTCCAAATCCTAATCCCTTTGATTGAGTGCCAGGACAGATAGCTCTCATTGAATAATTCCAGCCTCATAATTCTTCCTTCATTCAGAGTTGAAAGGGAACAGCTCCAGATTCAATAGGCAAATCCTCAGATTTAGCTAAAGTAATTCAAACACTTTAAAACTGAAATTGTTTTGTTCTAAAATAGGGTTCAGATGGGCTACCGAATGTTTACACAAACTAGTTGCTGCCATGAACTGAGGACGAGGAAGAAAAACACACTTCTCTCCACCCCACCCCCAACCCCTGCCTGGCTTCTCTCCTCCCCGTCTCTGCGACCAAGGAGGACGAGAAGTTTGAGAGTTCGAAGTTTCAAAGCAACGTGGGCATAAGAACATACTTGACTCTTGTTTTCTCTCCTCCATAAAGGCCCGGCTCTCCCTTCCCAGCCCCCTCTCGGAGGAAGGAAAACAACCATGTTCTTTTTATCTTTACAAATGTGCCTGGTGGGGGCTAATCTAAACCAGTTCAAGATGCCTTTATTTAAAACTGTTGAGAGGAACGGAAGGTGCCGCCGAATTAGAAATGAAGTGGCTTCTGGGCCCTTTTGCCATCCTGCTCCTGCCCTGCCCCCTGCCCCCTTTTTGGCACCAACTGGATCTCTGCTGAAGTCTCTGTTTCCGAGTCCTTTCAGAGATCATGTTTACTAAAAGATTGTTCCTTTCGGTTGGACATCCTGTGTTTGTCCTATTTGGCCAGAGAGTGCTTCTGTTGGGCAAAACCGTCTTCTTTCTCTCTCTGCCTCATGCCCTATTTCAGAAGGAAGCCTGAGAAGCCATTTCCACGTTCCAGGTGCGACTGGGCCCTGTGCAGTTTATCGGAGTGGATGTTCCCTCCGGGTGAACGATCCTTGCCCTCTTCTGGGCCACCAGAAGAAGGGAAGGACTGTAACCCATTATCAGAGAGTTGGGGATCTGAGTGCCCCAGTCAGGTTGAACTGGAGGCAAGGCTGAGAGATTGATTCTCTCCTGGCCAGGTTCCCACTTAACGAAACGGGGCTACTTCCCTAATCATTGATAGCGAACCTTGGTAAAGAAGATGGTGTATCGGTAAAGCGAGAGAGGCTACGTAGTTCTGGAAAATCTTCCTAGACTGGAGGGGAGGACACCAAATGGTGCAAGAGTGATGCGCACAGATCTCATCTGAACACATTCTGCAGCCTCCTGCCGGACTGCGAGTTCTCCCCAGATGTGTCCTAGGACTTGACCTTGCTTGCCTTGTGAATTTGGACCTACCGATGGCACGAGTTTATTAACAGTCTTCTTCATTAGATCCTTCCCGTTTCTCCTTTTCTGTGTCTCTCCATGGAAGGTTTTTACAACATTGTAATCATGTATAATTTTAAAACGCCTCCAATAATGCTTAAAAACAGCACTTGATTTTAATGAGTGCTACTTAACCGTAGAAGGTTTGTATCTGCATTACGGTCGATCCTTACAACAATACTTTGGAATGAAAGTAGAAAGTTTATGACACATTTTATTATATTCCTAAATGGGAAAGAGGATTCTAATTTAAAAATAAGTGGCTATACTTTTTAATTCTTATTTAGCCTCTGTAGCTGTTTTAATATCCCTTTTATGGTTGACTGGTCAATGTTTTAAAACAAGTTCTTCAGGGACTCCATGCCCATTAGTCCCTGGCAATAAAATCTGAACTTTACTAAAATAAAACATGATGCCATGGAGCAATTAAGAGGAGAACTTTCAGAGATGACTGTGAATATGAAATACGGTGATTTATTTTATTAATGGATTTGGGGAAAACCAGCCCACCTCTTTTAAGCTCAACTATGTGTATTTGGGGGTTTTTATATTTTTAATTTATTTCTTTGTTTCTCTCAGGGCAGTAGGGGGTTCCATAGTGGGCTCTTAAGGTATACCAATCCTCCTCCCGTAGCCTGCTATTTCTGAATATGATCCTTTATTTTTTCATTTTATATGGAAAAGGGGGTGATGTCACTTAGGAAAGCATTTTTCCCCAAAGTGGTTTTGGGAACCAGAACCTGGTGATGTGTTATTTAAAAGCGATAATGTAGTAAGGCTATGCTTTGTGCTTGAAATAATTGTAGGATTTATGGGATGTATCCCTAACCTGTTCAGTTTTATGGAAGGACAAAACACAGGTATTCATTTCATCAGAGTCTCTGAAAAACTTTGAAGCGCAGTTGACAGCTCTTTCTTGAACATTATAATAACTTCTTTGTTTATTAAATAGAGTTGGGAGTACTCTGAGACTCCTGCAATTTAGTAGTTACTTAATTTGCAAATGGGATTGGCCTCCCTAACCTTTGAAGGAATGAGTTACTTTTAATGTTTTAAAACTTCCATTGACTCTCCTCTGCCAACTAAAGGATAAGGTTCAGGTTGTAAAAAGCCTTACCTGGCTCTCAGCCTCCTTTCTGTGACCCCCCACCCCTTTCCCTCAATGGTAGATCTGCTCCAGAGCATTGACTGTATCCCGAATTTTCCAACGACTGTACTTTTTTTTTCCCCTCTCCACGGACTCCTTCTTTACCTTGTCCTACCTGCAGTCTTCCTTTGCCTCCGGTGCAAACGTTTCCTCTCTTAAGAGGGCTTTGGACGTCAGGATCCAGGGCTTCCCCGTGCACCTGTGCAAGCTGTGTGTTACACAGCCCGCATGGCAGTCCGCAGCGGCCCTGTCGGTGCCCCTCCCCCGCCCGGCAGATTGACCTCCTCTCTGGTCCATGGCACTGTCTACAGATCTTAATTATGGCCCTTGTCATGTTCAGCTTAGCTCTTCGTGTAAATGTTTGTCTTGTTCACCAGACAGTGAGCCTCTTGAGGGCAGAGGTTGTCCTAACTATCTCTGTGACCCAAAGTGCCCCAGGGGAGATGCGCAGGAACTGTCGGATGAATGCCTGAACACATGTTTTCCTGCCTTAAGAAATGTCACGAGATCCCTAACTTAAGAAGCTGGATGAATAGAAGCTTCTCTTCTGTTTTAAACGTCATTAGTCAGCTCACATGATACCCTGAGGAAACCTCCCGTTAGAGCAGATGAACATCGAGCTCAGAGATCACCAGGAGCCGGCCATGGGCCTGTGGCTGGTGAGGGAGAAGCGGCAGCCTCGAAACTGGAATCTTCTGGCTTCACAGCCCGGTACCCTGACAGCCATACTGGTGTTACTCTGGCAGTCACGCTGTGTCACCTACCCGGCAGCTAGTCCCTTAGCTCTCTCCGGCCTTCTTCGGCCCTGCTAAGAGAAGGCCAGTTTTGTTCAGCTGGTGGATAGAGACCCCTTGATTTCAGGGAGGTTGGCCCGTCTGCCAGCCACAGGTGGTGAATCCCAGTCAGGTGAAGCCGGTCGTGGTGTTTCTGTTCCCCTGGGCCAGATGCTCACTTTCCCAGCCTCCCTGGCAAGCTGGGGGGCCACGGCACAAGTTCATGGAGAAATCGGCTAGTGGCTCTGAGGAGGGATTTTCTCCCTGGCAAAAAGACAGAGCCTCATGAAGGCACCCAGCCTTGGCACACAGTGGGAGGACAGGATTCTGGAGCCATGGCCGCCGGCTTGCAACCACAAGGTGACACGTATGAGGACAAAAAAACAAAAAACAAACAAACAAACAAAAACAACTAGTACATTAATGCTGGTAGAACAAATAGAAGGAAAGCATGGATCCACGATGACCAACCTCAAAGCCTTTCACCTCCGGACTTCTTAGATGAGTATCCTGATGGCTTCAGCTTTTGAGAGTTGGTTTCCTGCTACTCAAAGCAGACGACATCCTAGCTGATTCTCTTGCTTTGAGACGGAAAAATGAAAGTGGAGACAGCATCCGAAGAGGAAGATAGTGACCGGGTCAAATGTACAGAAGTCAGGACAACACAGGAGTCAAGAAATCTGGTGGCTGACTTGTACACTGATATCCCGCGTGGGGAAGACCCACTGAAAGCCCTGCAACATTCATCAGTCACGAAACAGTGGATCAGTATCTCTGATTGTCCCAGCGATCAACACAGGATGTTGCGGATGCAGAAAGAAAAGAGAGTTTCTTGTCCTTAAGGAACTTTTTGTCTAATAAGGGAGACCACTGAATAAGCAGACAATTAGCTAAGAATATGATAACTGCTATCTTTTGATAGGAGTACATTCAGGGAACTCTGGGAGGACCACAGAACCTTGACGGGCTGGGGAACAGGAGGGATCAGAAAAGGTCTCCTGGAGGAGATAATAGCTGAGCTGAGTCTTAAAAGGAGGAAGATATCACTAGGCAAAGAATGGTGGGGAAAGGGGAGATGGGCTATTCAAGACAAAGGGAATGTGTGTTAAGGTAAAGATTTCTCAGAGAGAAATAGAACATTTGCAAACTGTAAATCTTTCGCCAGATTTGATTTAGATGTTTTTCTTTTTCATTAAGATTTGGCAAAGCTGGTCATAGCTACAAGTGTGTTATATTTTGCTATATACTTTTGGTATTTAAAAAGTTTTGTAATCATTTTAAGTGAATAAATGAGACTTGAGAGATGAAGGCATTGCACAGAACTATCGTTTCCCAATGTATGTTCCTCGGAAGTCCAGATCCTTGAGAGGTTAAGTGATTTTAAGCAGAATTAAAGAGTGGGTGGTTTCCATGGTCAAATAGGTTTGGGAAACACTGGGTTAAATAAAATTGAATAGTCTTCATCTCTGTAAGAGCTCCCAGAGCCTCTAATACTCTCATGTTAATTGTTACTGTCCAAAAGAAGGCTCCCACCTGGAGCATTTCTCAAAATATAACTTGATGGTACACTCATCTGCAGAACTGAGGCTTTGGGAAGGGTTGGGATAGACTAATTCAGAAAGCTTGACCAAGAAAGAAAATATAGTTATAAGGTGACAGCTAAAATGAGGGATGAGTAAAGGAGGTCATTTCACAAGATGGGAAAGTTAAGAGCTTGTGTATATGCCAAGGGCAGAAAGCAGTAGTGAGGAAGGTTACAGACACAGGAGCAGGGGTGCATGATTGGGAGGGCAAGCAAGGTGCTTGAAATTACAAGAAAGATGGCCTATTGAAGGACTCTGCCAGCATCTCTGTTCAAGATGTCAAGGTTGTTACAATACTGTGTTTCCGTGTTCTAGGAGAGAAGGTAGCACTCTGGATCAGAGACTTGATATGTACATACCAGAGTCTACTTAACTGAATTTAGCTATCAATTACTACTATTCCAGTTGCAAGAGACAGAAGACCCAACTCATGTAGACTGAAGTCAAAAGAGTTTATTGGTTCATGTAATTGAAAAACACATGGTAACTAGCTTCAGGCATAGCTGAGTCCAAGGAATAACCATATATCACCAGGACCCATCTCTCTGCTCTTAGGTTCTTCTTAGTTGGTTCCATTCTTAGGTTCTTCGTTGCTGCTGGTAGCTTTAGCGTCTTCTAGATATGGGATGGTTGTAGCTCCAGACTTCACAGCTACCATCACATCACTAATCCCAGCAAAGGAGAAATACTTCTCTTTCTCAGAAGCCCCAGATTCTTACCATGCTTTCTTAGTCTGAATGAATTATGTGTCCATTCCTGAAGCAATCCCTATAACCACAGGGAGATAAGGCATATTCTGATTATCTTAAATCAGTCAGTCCCTAAGCACCCTCACCCCCCCTACCCCCACCTCCAAGTGGTGGAAATTTCCAAAGGAAAACCAAGAGTTCTGTATCTCAAGAATGAAATGTGTTAAGAAGGTAACGTCTTCCCGTCTCCAAAAAAGGAAACTCCCAAAACAGGGCCCTTAGGTTTTACACAAGACGATTTTAAATTCTGAGTGTTAGGGTCCCAGATCCAACAGCATGAATTAGAATCCCTCCATTTGGAGCACCCAAGTAGATGAAGGATGTTGACAGCCATTGTTGGGAATGCTGATGCTCACTGAAGAAGTCCTGTAATAAATCCTCTTAGGAAATAAACAAAAAGCAGTTTTTGAGAACCCAGCTTTCACCAAAGACCAGAACCTGTCAGCCACAGGCAGAAGTCATTAGCAGGATTTATATGTGCCCGTATCCAGCATTGAGTCAAAGGGAGATATGCAGAGGGGATTTCTCTCTTCCGGAAACCCAACAGAGGAATGAGGAAGACTTTCTGGGTAAAGTTTCAGAGAACCTAATGCATAAATCCCCTTAACAAACACTGGGATTTGGGTTTGTAACTCATCCCTCTCAGCTTAGGTCCTATGGAGGCAAGCTGCCATAGCTGCCCCAGCGCCAGCACAACCGGAGCGATGAAGAAAGGGGCAGAATTTATGGTGGAAATATGGAAACTGCTTAAAATGGTGGCACGTTCACAATGTGGCACATTTTTGCTTCGAGGACGCTTGGTGTGTTTCTTGAGCTAGTGCCAGAGACCCCCTGAAAGCAGCCAGTTGCTGGCTGGTCAGTATTGTCCCCTCTCTGTGATTTACAAGTCCAGTGACCTTCATTTTTCCTTTCATATAGACTACGCCAAAAATTGATTCTCCCAAACTCTGTTACAAGGTAGAATGGGAAAGTCTGGATTCTCTCCCGTCCTCATCACAGACAATATCATTAACTTGCTAAGTTTCTGCCTCACCGGGAAAAAAAACAACACACATTTTTTTTTCTCCCTCTGAATTGACACATATTCTTCGTATAAGTACCTCTGGCTTTGAGTAATGTAGCCAGAGTCTGTATCCAGACAGCACGCCGTGATCTTTCTGTACCTGTTTGTTGCAGTGGATATAGAACCAGGGCAAATGGCAAGTCCCAGAGGAAAAGATCTAGAATGCAGCCTGCTGAATAAGAGAACAGGAATGATCTTGTGTGATGATAATAAATGCTGGGCTCTGTTAGTGCTTTGGCCGTGGATTTGGCCACCATTCAACAGCCTCTATGGCCGGCTCTCCACATGCTTTTTCTTTTCTTCCTCCTGTCTGGTTGCAAACTTATTTTGACTGAGGATTTACTTGTCACCTCATGTTGACATTTCAAGTTATTGCATTAAGAAAAACACAGGAGAAAGCAAACAAGCAAGTATATTCCAACAGGTCACCAGGCAGAGGAGTCCTACTCAGATTTCAAAGAAAAGGAGGGGGGTTGGGAGCAGAATGGAGAACAGATATATTTATAAGGGGGAAAAAAATCCTCCTAGCTTTTTGGGCCCAAGTCAGATCTTGAATTGTGGGTATTATTCTCAGCTACTGGTGATTCCTAGGACTGCTAAGGGGGATTCTTGGTCCGACTGCAGTTGCAATGTAATTCTATGGAATCATGCTAACATTCTGATTTCTCTGATTATAAGTGACTGCAACAACAAAGAGAATAACGCTGCTTTAAAAACTGTTTCCACAGTGTCTCCAGGGGACAGGTTTGCTTTGGTCTATAAATTCCCCAAAGGCAAGCTGAGACTATGTAAATTAAAAAAAAAAAAAAACTGAGCCAGTGACAACCAACTCTGTGGTTTTATTTGATTTTCCAAAACACATGTCCATCAGCGTGTTGTAGACGACACAATATGATTAAAGCACAGCAATAATCACCCATATATTGCATTTTAATTGGTATAGTGTGTGATGAATAGGGAGGTTGGAACCAGTAGGTCTACTTTTACCTTTGATCAATCTTTGATTGATCAGAATTTGTGAAATAGACGTCAGGCAGTCTGCACCCTGGGCCAGGCTCTGCCACTTACCAGCCTCGTGACCTTGGATAAGTCACTAAATAGCTTTGCAGCCCATTTTCCTCAACTCTGAAATGAGGGGTTTAAGCTAGATAAGATCTGAATAGCCTTCCACTTCTAGGCTTGGCCACTGCAAGATGTTTTCCAGTCTCTGGAATTTCATTACTGAAACCTATGATCTTACATCTCTCTGGCAGTTGAGTCTCTGCCTTTATGGTCTCTGACAAAGAGGACTTTTGTCTCAACTTCGGATTTCTGAAACTGATTTCAGTGAATTGCATCAGACATATTTTTAACTAGCTAATATTTAATGAGAGACAGAGACAGAGAAATAGCAGCAGCAATTTAAATAGTTCTTTCCTTGCTATTCCATTCCATGCGCCTTTGCCCTGGAGTAAATGTGAGACAGTCAGGAATTTGTGCCCACCTGTCCTGAGGGTGAATTTCTTCCTATTCTGAGTATGAGTCTATACCTCGAAGGTATGGTGTTTTTTTGTTTTTTGCGTTTTGTTTTCACAATATGGCCCCTAAACATAAGGCAGCTATTTGGTGCTTAACTGGTCATTTGGTGCTTCACTGAAGAAATATGTCTATTCCAGTGATGCAGGAAAACCTAACTGTGCTGGGCTTACCGAAAAATGGTCTATTGTGCTACAAGTGGCAGGTAAATATTTTTGTTCAACTCAAGGGATTTTCAAGTGTGATTTTTGACTCTTCGTAAGTTTTGCTTACTCTGATGACTTCAGGATTTGCTACCCCTGCTCCCCAAGCATAAGATAGGACTCAAATAGGCAGTCCATTGGATTTCCTGCCCATTCTCTGCTTGTACTGGGCCTGTGCAACGATGAGGGTGGAGTTAGGAGAGCATGTCAATCCACCCATTGTACTTTATGGCTTTGAAGGCCACTGAACTGGTTGCCCAGGACTCATTCCTTCCCAGCACCCCTGGCGAACTAGCCTTTCAGTGTGTGATCACGGGGCCGTGCTCTCAGGCAACATGGAAGCCACCAGCTTCGCGCTCCGCCTTCCAACCCTAGTAGGCTTTGGCCCCAGAAAGGGCTTCCATTGGGCCACATGATTGGTAACATTGTGTGCCAAACACTTCGGGGAAGAGACAACAAATTTCTACTTGAATGCTTGCTTTTTGCCACCTAAAAAACAAACCAGTGGGAGAAAACTAGGAGAAGGTACGCTGACAGGAGTGCGGTAGTCTCTTTATCCGGTTATGAAGCTGGATGCATTTTGAACAAATTCTAGGCAAACATCTGTAGTCCACTTTTAGCCTCTTCATCCTTATTTTCCACTTGGTGGCGGTTTCGTGGAAAGAGATCTCTGCTCTTCTTGAATATCACGTTACCCTTTAGAATTCCAGAAGCACTTCAGATCTTCAAAACTCTTAATAAACAGTGACTTTTACAATTATTTTTAAAAGCGGTGGTCCTTAAATGTTTTTCAGGTCTTTTAAAAACGTATTCCTCATAGAGACAAGTAATACCAAGTGCTGCTGATGATGGGGAAAAATTAGAGCCTTCATACATTGCAGACGGGGATATAAAACGGTGTAGGCTCTTTGGAAAACAGCCTAGAAGGTTAAACGTAGGATTACTCTATGATCCAGCAGTTCCACTCCTAGTTATCCAAGAGAAATGAGAGCATATATCTACGCAAAACTCACATGTGTTGTTCATAGCAGCGTTATTCCTAGAAGCCAAAAATGGAACCAACTGAGATGTCCCTTAGATTGAGTGAATGATCAAAATGTGGTACATCTATACAGTGAAATATAATTTGGCAATAAAAAAAATGAGGTATTGATACGTGCAGCAGTATGGGTGAATTACAAAAACAAGATAAGTGAAGAAGCCAGTCACAAAGTCCCACATATCATGATTCCCTTTATGTGGAATGTTCAGAATAGGCGATCAATCAAGACGGAGAGTACATTCGTGGTTATCAGGCTGGAGTGGGTGGGAATAAATATATTAAAAGTCATGTAAGTGTACTCTTTACATGGGTAAATCCTATGAAGTTTGATATATATTTCAATAAAGCTGTTACCAGATTTTTTTTCAATTAGAAAACAATACCTTCTGTGAGATCATGTCATTTCCCTGCTTCTCTGTCCCATCTCGAACAAAACCAATCTCCTTACCAGCACCTGGTTCCTGCCTGCCTCTGTGCACTCCCCCCTCCTTCATCTTGCCACATTGGCCTCTATTCTGTTCCACCAGCTCATAAACTGTGTTTTTGTCCCCAGGCCTTTGCATTTGTTCCTCCCTTGGCCTGATGTGCTCTGCCCTTCTGACCTCTGAATTTTTGTCATTCAGATGTCACCTTAGAGAGGTCCTCCTGACTACCTTTGGTAAAATTACCTCTCCATCCCCTGCATGGGCGGTTGCATCATCCTGTTCTGTTCTCTTCAAAGCACCCAACTGTATCTGAAATTCCTATTCGTTTGGCTGACGATTTAGCCTGTGTATCCCACACTAAATGAAACCTTCTCTCCTGAGGCAGGGACAAATACTTCTGCAAGGCCTAGCTCAGTGCCTGACATATGTGCACTCAATAAATATGTGAGGGATGAATGAGTGAGCATTAGAGCGTGCTCTGCTGTCAGCTGAGAGTGGCTATCCCCGTTTCATTACGGTGGCCCCCTGCAGTATGAATTGATCAAAGCCATTTACCTGGGCACCTTTACTGCCTTTCTCCGTTATATCCTGATAGAGGGGAGGCTAAAATGCCAGAGGGGACCCAGAGGCATGGGAAAAAACTAATGGACCTTGAAATTGGGATCTAATTGAGAGTTTGCAAAATATTGTTCATGATTCAATCTACTCACTTCCATCCATTCAGTCTCTGAAATACTCTTTCTCTTCTTAACACTTCTGTAATTTTACATTGTATTTATGTTGATTTAATTTTTTTTTTTTTTGTCTATAACATCATATTGGAAGCTCTTCAAAGGCAGGAAATGTGATTATTCCTTACCCCATGTTCTCAGTACACATATGTCATGTGTCTCTTAGGCACACAATGTACCTTGGCCATCATTTGTAAACTCAGATAACTCCGACATCAGGATGTCAAATTAGATTTTAGACAGTTTCATTCTGGGAACCTGACACTTCTTTCCATGCTTATTTTACTCCATAGAGTAATTCCACTTTAAGTTAATCTTGAAGGTGTTTGGGGTGTTTGAAGGTTACCTGCATAGCGCCTGCTTTGTTAGCCATGTAAAGAAACACAGGCTTGGGTTGACTTTCCACAGGAAGCAGGTGGGCTCACTTTGGTGTGCTCTCCCTTGGGTGGCTCTCATGTGGTAAGCCAGCTGTCCTACCATTTTACACGCAGCCTTGTGCTGGGTCCTGGGGGAAAGAAGAAATACTATGAGATATGTTGGCCCAGGCTTTCCAGTGGTGACCCCTTCTGGAATGCTGGGAAGAACTAAAGAGATAACAGTGCCTTTTCCTGCCTTTTATCAGATCTGGAGGGTGGCTTGGGACTGACTAACCTGAAGAGTTTCTGGCCAACTACTGATGCCTCCTCCAAGAGTTGTTGCTTTGAGCTCCAAATAGGATCACGAGGTCCTAGATACGGATGTATGGGACGACATCTGTTACTATGCTTAAAAATAAGTTAATTCATTGACATCACTTGCCATCTATTTGGGCCACTTATATTCAATTAACCCTTAAGCATACAGTAGAGAAATAAACTTTATGTTGATTTTCCTAGTGTTATATTTCCTTCCTTGGCCTTACAGCTCCATTCAAAATTCTCTATGGAGATACTGTCCTGGGAAATATGATAGAAATAGTTTAGATTTTTAAAAAGAGGACTTCTGTGTCTTTTCTCTCTCTCTCTCTCACTCTCTCTCTCCACACACACACACACACACACACACACACACACATCTCCATCCTATGTTTGATAGCCTTGCTATAAAAAAATTATCTGAAGTCATTTTATATTCTGACATCTCTTTAGTGGGTGCCATGGTTAATGTTATTACTCCCTAAGAAAGAATATAATTTTTCTGAGAACATTAAGCTATATTACTCTGAAACAGAGAGCAGTAGCCTCTGTACTTTAATTCTTGATAGGATAAAATAAGGTCCCTCTTACATGACTTATAGACCACCTTATATTTGCATAACACTTTACATTTCTTAGGGACTTCCCTCCAAAGTTTTTGTTGAAACACAAAACACATTGTACCAAAACTGATGTTATTTTTTGTTTCAAAGTAATAGATAATTGTTATTATGTTGTAATGTTTAAAAATGATAATCGAGAAAATAAAAAAATAAAAATTATAATTAAGAAATCGGCTCAAAAATATTTAATTAGCTTTACTTAGCATGTTACATCTTTAGGGAAAACACTTAAAAATTTCACCAGTAAAGCAGCAGAATTTCCCCTGTTGGGTCATTCTATGGATACAACTGTCTTCCAAGTCAAATTGAAGTTGCTTTTGCACGTTAATACTATGAGCTGAGGTACCCAGGGAAGTAGGGTATAGCTGTCAAGGTCATGAAACACTCGTGTTAGGCGCTGTGTACTATTGAATGAGTTTACATCCTTAGGAAAAGAAGACAGATACAAAACAGGATATATGTTGCACATACACATGAGAATTTTCCCGTAGGCCAGATGACCCCTCTTTTTGTTTTGCTACTAGGCACCAACTCTAATGTGATGAAGGTATGTAGCCTGATGACTTGGAAATTCAGTGGAATTCTGTAGCATTGTGGGATCTCTCCAGGCAGTACCAGGTTTCTTGTCTTCATATCAAGGTAGATGTAAAAAGGAGGAGAACCTTCTTCCATCCCATCTTTCTATAGCCTTCATAGGACTTGGCTTGGTATCTTATTTATATGTAAACGGTGCATATAATTATCGTATTAGTTATATTATTAGCTACATAATATAGGTGTGTCCCAAGCACTGTGCTGATGTCATATGGGTAATATTATATTATTTAATCCTCATGAGAGTTCTTTGAGGAAGCTAAATGACCATTTTACAGATAAGAAAACCAGAAGAGAGAAGTCATGTGCCCTGCTTACCTAGCTGGCCGTCACTCATTCACTCATGATTCATGAAGCACTTGTCAAGCAACTACTGTATATTGTTAGCATTAAAGATACAAGGGAGGGTCAAGCCCCGTCCTTGTCTTCAAAGAGCTTCAGGAACTTTGTTGGAGCAGAACTTAGTTGTCATTTCAAAGGTAAAGGAACTCAAATTGGGGAGTTTGCTGGCATCTGCCTTAGGACTATGCGGCCAAAATAAACGTGATGTATAAATGCAAGCATCAGAATACGAGTGGGAGGAGATATCCTAGAAAACATTTTCTCAGCTGTATCTATGACTCTTGGGAGCTCCACGTTCATTATTAAGTTCTTTGATGGCACCGACCATTGCGCAGAAATCTCTTCCCAGAGCAATTTATAAATATCAAATAATTTTTATGGTGGGTAATTCCAGAAAGGGTTAAAGTTAGCTTCTCTGGGACACATGATGGGAAAGTAGCTGAACATGATTTCAAAGGGATTTTTTAGGAGAGATTTCCAATTATAGAGAAGTAATTTCCCTTTCTAGCTTACCAAGCTCTATTTCAGACTAATGCAGTTTCAAGATCCATATCCCTTCTCCCCTTATTTCAACAGATATTTTGAATATGAAAATCTTATGTCAAAACTTAGCTGAAGCCTTCATCAGGTTTTTGAAAGGCTAAGTAAGAATTCTGTTTCTAGGAATAAAAAGATTTGGATCAGAAAGATTCTTTGCTGGCTAGAGTCCCTTTTTGGATGGTAGTTCAAGCAGTCTTTAATCATATTTTTGTTGATTATTTATTAGTTTCCCTGGGAAATCAAAGACTCAGTAATGTAAAATGTGTTTTCCTTAAGATATTTTATGAATCGGAATCTGGAGTAAAGAAATAATGGAAAATACATTTCCTTTGCTGATATGGACTAATTGGAAATTAAAATACCTTTCTCTAGTCAGTGCCCCACATGGAAATGCTAAGTGCCCTCACTGGCCCAATTGTACCAACCGCAGTTTCTGCCCAGACAAAACTCTTATGCCGCTAGTAGATAAAGAGAGTGCTTTGTCAGTAAATCAAAACTGTGGAGCACTAGAACTAATTTAAGTGAAAGGATAGGCTCCAGGCCAGCTGTTTGGGTAAACCCACATTGAACCAAATGGGAGACGGATGAAACTTAATATGTGTGTCTTCCAGTCATCAGCCTCGAGTGTGTGTAACGCCAGCTTGTGGTGTTTGTCATCGTGAGAAGTGTGAAGGCGGCCCTCCGTTCCCAACTGCATGGCGCTGCCAGCTTGCGACAGCTCTAGTCAATATCGGGCTTGCTCCTGGGGGAGCCAGACCTCGGCTCGCTTCCTGATGCAGGTCAGGGGAGCCGTGAAACGTCTTTACTTTCTTTCCTTGTACGCATCATCCCGATCAAATGAAATCAAAAGGCATTTGAGAGAAAAAAAAATCTGCTAGAGTAAACCACAAAGAAAATAGGATGCATTTTGTGCTGTTGAGGGCGGTGTAGTTTGGGGGAATATACAAGGTAAACATAGATGGCGAATGAGAAAACAGTTGGGAATAACGAAGTATGTCGTGGTAGCAGAAGCAGCAGAGCATGGCGGTGAAGAGCATGACTCTGGAGCCGGATGGTCCGAGTTCAAAACCCATTCTGCCACTTCCTAGGTATGAGAGCCAGGGCAGATTATGTAGCCCTTCTGTGCTTGGATCTTCATCCATAAAGTGGAGAGGTAAGAACACGCACCTCAAGATCACTCAGATGTCATTTGAGACATATGTAAGAACTGTGACCTAGAGAAGTAGGTCAGAAGGGCTATGACAGGGTCGCGGCTCTGCGTTTTGAAGCCCATGGTAGAAACGTCTTCATTAAGTTGAACCAATATTCGAATATCTCTGACACTATGAAAAATGTGATTTCTTATAGTTCCATCTACTAAAAAGGGGCTCAGGATGACCGTATGGATGGAGAAAGGAAATTGTTCTGGCTTTCTGGAAAAAGGAGGAAAAAGAAAGAACACCCACCTCATAGGATTGTTGTGATTTCATAGCCGTGAAGGTGTTTGGAATGGTACCTGGCCCATAGTGAGCATTGTGTAAGTTGGTGATTGTTATTGTAGGCCATAAGTCAGAAGCTCAGATGCCTACAGGGCCTGCAAGCATCAGCCACTGATCACTGGCAGCGGAGACCATTGGTGTGGAGAGGAGAGTGGTCAGGACAGTGCTCCTCGGCTTCTCAGCTGCGGCCGCCGCTCCCCGCTGCACTGGGTGTGGCCTTAGGGGAAAGCTGGTTCAGTGTTGCCGGATCTTCTGATATGTCAGAAGACACTGGAAATCTGGATTTTGCTGAAAATCTCTCAACTCTTAAATCTCATTGATTTATTTTAAAGCCCTCTACAAGCCCTGTCTGCAGGCTATGGGCCACCAGCTCATGACATCTGTGGTCTAATAATGAAACATTTAAATGGAGCTTACAGAAGCCCATCTGATAAATTTCTTATCACACTGTAAGGCAGAGATTCATTTTGGTTTTGGAAATATTCATGGAGTTCCTACTATATGTCAGACCCTGTGCTGGTGCCGAAGATACAGGAGCGACCAAGAACTCACACACTTAATAAGATTTTTGAAGAGAAAGCAACACCTGGCACCTGATAGATACTCCGTGTTGGTTCCCAGCTCCTTCCATTACCTCTGCTAAGTCTAGACCTGATCCAGTAAGTGCTTGAAAGCTAATTTAGGTTTTTGAATAATAATGATAGTGTGATGCAGTTTAAAACTAACAAAGCTACCAATAATATTGCAGAAATATTGTACTGAAGTTCTGTTCCTCTTGATTTCCTGCTTTTCCTCTGATAATCATCCTCTTTCACTTGATATCACTTCATTACTTATGGACATGGACTTGGACTATGATATTTTTCCATTGTTTGCATGTTGCTTCACAAATTTTTCTCATTTTATCTTTGAGAGTGTGAACTTCCTTCACACTTCCAAGGGTGTTCAATGGGACACTAATCCTGTGAGCCGTCATTTGGGAAATAGGGAATATTATACATCTCCCCCCTTTCTTGGAGATTCACAAAGCCTGTTAGCAGAGCCCATTAAAGGCTCTGAGGAAAAACTGCAGTTTACAAAGCTACATGCTAAACCTTGTCTGAGTAAATGCTTCCCAAATGTATTTGACCAAGGCCTAGCATCCCCTTCTTTTCCCCACTTAATGCACCTTAATATGCCATTATTGACAATTGTTTGGCCCATTGGGGGAAATGCTGGATTGCCAAATTATAGTTCCTACTAGGAACTATAGTTTCTTTCAATTTCTTCTCTACCCCAGTATGCACAGGTCAAGATATCTCCAAGAGCTCAGACTTTATTTTCAAGGAGTCTAGCAAATTGAGTGTGGCAGGTGGCCATCTTGTTGGTGCCTGACAATTGAATTATAAATCTTTGAGGAAAGAGACGGTCATCTTGTGCTCTGCGGCACCAAGCACAGGGTCGTCCTGCAGTGGGTGTGGAACAAATGCTCATTAACTGACCAGTGAACGCCCTCAGCAAAAATATTCCAGGAGATGTTAACAGTAGATGAATTCGGATAAAGAATAGATGGGTGGTTTGGGGTACTATTCCTTAACTTCTCTGCAAGCTTAAAATGATTTCCAAATTTAAGCAACTTGTTTTTCATCTATCAAACCGTGTTCCTAAAATGTGTAAATTATACCTCCCTTGGAAAAAAAAATGTTGCAAGGCTTGCCAAGCCTAAGAGATAAGAGCAAGAAAGAAAAATGGAGGATGCCCATGAGCGGGTCAAGAAAAGAGAATGAAGAAGAACAAGTGTGCAACAGAATCAGCAGGTTTGGGTTTTCACAAAGATCAGTGCCTGATACTGGGGCTAAGATGGTGTCATCCAAGGGCCCCGTTCCCAGGCTGCATTCCAGATTGGGTCTGCCCACGTCTCCCACCGAGTCCTGTGGCCATGGAATTTGCTAGTGCTTTCAGCCCCCACAATTGTTGACTCCTCTACGACCCCCCTTCTCCACCTGCCCCCAGTGTGGGTGGCACATCTGGCCTCACTGCTTCCACTTCAGGGCGGTAATTTCCTCCACCATCATGGACCCCCCCACACCCCGCCACGCTGCTCAGTGCCTCATGGCAAGACCCAACCTGACTCCTCTTCAGAGAAGGAGGAATTAGCCTCAGATTTGAGGGTTCGGTGGTAGAATGACGTTTCCCACACTCACAGACCTGCATACCAACGAGAAACTTGAGTTGATTTTAGACTGTTGCTATGAGCCTTGTGCAGGCCCCAAATGACAAGGGAGCACGGAGCTAATTAACCATCCTTGTAAGCCTCAGGAGCTCTCTCGTGTCTTTTTGGTTGTGGGCATAGCGCTAATGCTTTGACTTTAATACAATTCCTTTCCTCCCAGCTCTTCACATTTGTAAATCTTCGGTAAAATGTATGTGGGAAATCAGTAGGACACGCTTCAACCCAGTTACAATAGTCGGAGGAAGACCATCCTAGCCTTTAAAGTCTCTCCTGTTGACACTAATATTTTTACCACCCATCCTTGGGCCCTCATACCCACCTCCTGATTTTTATGAAGGTGCGTACTGCAGGACAGTGAGAGTCACAGGATTTTACATAACTTAACTCCTAGGTGTGTTTGGAATGAAAACAAAGATAACCCTGTTCAACAGTGAATTTGTGCCTCTGGGTGAATGGCCAGGTGTTCTTTCAACTGAACTGTGAGACTAATTTCTTCCTGGCCTCTGGAAACCAGCTGAAGAAGTGGGCCAGCTGGTATATCTTCAATCTTGCATACCAACATCTTTCTCTGATTCACAGATTTCCTTTATCCCCAGCACTTCCTCTGGTATGTGCATCCCCGACAGTAAGCGATATCTCTTATTGGATTTGGGCATTTTTCAATCATGAGTCTTTGGGGGGGGGGGGGTAGAGGAGGAGGGGGGTGGCTACGTTAGAATATTTCCAGAGGGAGCCGTTCTTTAATCTCACCCAGCTCGGACTCCTGCGGATAAGATAGTCTCCACATTCGCAAGGAGATGACACCAGAGTCATAGAGGATGGCATTAGGAGCATGACTCTTTTTAATATTTAAATGATCTCAGGGAAAACAAAGTTAATTGCCATCCGGTTGTTGTAACGCCCACCATGACTAGAGTATACAACAGGAAGCTACGGAGATTCTCATCTAGAGAAGAAGTTTCATTTTGGAAACTTCCTGATGACTTTGATTTGCAAAGCACAGCTTTTCCGTATTAATGGACTCACTTGACAGTGACCCGAGATTTACCTGGTGAGTCACAGAGTAAAACTTGACACTTGGAAGCAGGAGCCTCTATACCTGACAGTCTGGCGGTTCTCAGGATACCGGATCATATCCGTAATTTATTTTCCCAAATAGCTGTAACGTACAAGATTCTCCGTGCACTTAACAGGGTATTTGAAAGTCACAAGTAAGGGGCAGAGGACCTCTGGTGACTTGAACACGTCCACCTTCAGGAGTGTGTGTGCCTGTTGGCACTCCCGGTACAATCTGGACCTATCTTACAAGTATTTTAAGGGAAACACATTTTTCTTTGCTAGTAATACGTACACACTAAAGTTTTCGAGAAGCACTGTAGTGCTTCTGTTGAAACTGTGCCTGCCTGTTTTTGAGATGCAGTTGACAAGGGCCTTCCAAAGGGAGCTGTACCATGATGCAAACCTTGAACCTCCTTTAGTCTAGTGTGTGTGAGAAACTCGGTCGAATGCCTGGTCGACCAGGCAGTCAGCGTCAGGGCTCAGTGGGCAAATGCCATTCTCAGCCCTTCATACAAACCTAGCTTGCCTGAAGGGTGTGCATTGAAACATATGTGACTTTGCAGGTACTTTTCTTTTTTTAAGGTTTTATTTATTTATTTGACAGAGGAAGCGAGCGCATAAGCAGGGAGAGCGGCAGGCAGAGAGAGAGGGAGCAGCATGTTCCCCAAGGAGCAGGGAGCCCAATGTGGGGCTCGATCCCAGGACCCTGGGATCATGACCGAAGGCAGACACTTAACTGACCAAGCCACCCCCAGGCGCCCCTTTCAGACACTTTCAAATGTACTGGACATTTCAATTGCAGATTCCCTTGAATCGGATCTTAGCAGATATTTACATATTACAAAAACAGCTACGTTTCGTGCAAAGTACGGAAGCAGCTTTCACTCCTAAAAGTATATGTTACCTATACCGTTTACACACAGAGTTGTCTGTGCGAGAGTTCTTTGCCCTTGGTGACAATTGCAGTAGTTGAAGCACCCCCTTAAAAAGCAACATAGATTTTCAAAAGGGAATTTCTCATGGTTCGTAACTCATAATAAAATAATAAAGCTATGCCCACGGCAAAAATGCCTGTAGGGAAAGGGATGGGACAAGAGCAGGAAATCTGGACTCGCTTTTTTTTAAAAAAAGATTTAAAATTCTAAGACTTTGGAAAAATTCAGCTTAAAAAATAACATGAATAATGACTATTAGTATTTGTTGAGTGTTTACCGTATGCCAAACGCTGTGCCTCACGCTACGCGTCGGTTTTTAAATTTGGCCCTCACAACTCTCTACGAAGTGCGTGTTTTATTACCCCTATCTGTTAGACGAGAAAGCTGAGGCTTCCCACAGTGTCTTACAAGGTCATTCAGCCTCCAGCAAGTAGGGGGAACAGAATTCCGAATCACGCGGTCAGCCTTCGAGCGATTGCTCTTGGCCATTTTTCTTGCCTCATACATCATTTCTTCCTCCAGCAGGGGTCACGGACTGAGCCAGCAGGCCAAATCCAGCCTCAGGGAACAGTCGTCACTGCTGAGCAGGCCTTACGTGTCAGGATTATTTTCTGCTCCTTCATTTATTCTTTCATTTCATCCTCAAAACCACTCCATGAAGTCGGTGGTGGTTAGTATCCCCATTTTCCGTATGAGGAAAACTGACGTTCAAATGGAGTAGTGGGTCCCAAATGTTAGCAGGACTGACATCCAGCTCCAGGCAGTCTGGTCCCAGAAGCCAGTCTCTCAACCATCATGCTTAGAAGTGCGTTTGTCTGCCAACGTTTTAAAATCGAAATATTTCACACGACACACAAAGATGTCCGACTTCTCTTGGAAAACCAAATCGGACTGAAGACTGGGCAGTACTGGTTCCCTTCCACCTGGCAAGCGTCACTTGGCAATCGTGGGTAGCGCTCATGTTAGAGGGGTGTCTCCTGCTACCAGCCCTCCCTTTCACTGCTTTACTTCTGATGACTCACTTGGACTTTGGGGGCCTTTTAGTTTGCAGTTGTGGTTCGGGGTTTTCATGGGACCGGAGCTGCCTCTGCTGGGGCCTGTTGAATGTTTTGTTGTACGTGTTTACTTGTTCAGTGCTGACAGCATCCCCTCAAAATAACAATAGACTCTTCCTCTGTCCCCTTCTGCAGCCTGTGAAATTTATACCCTTTTCTCTCTCCGCCTGGCCGATAGCACTCTGGTGATGTTTGGTTGGCCATAACCAAGCTGGTAACAGCATCTCCAGGCTCTGGCATATAACTTGGTGGGCCGTCGCGGGACCCAGAGACCCCCAGGCTCTGTCTGTGTCAGAGTGAAACACAACTCTAACGCCCAGAAAATGCAGAGGAAGAGTTTGGCAGGTCCATGCATCCTTCACAAACCAGAGATTTATGTATTGAACGGGGCTTTTCTAAGAACTCAGTCTTGATGATTTGTTCCATGTTGGGCCAAACCAGGGTATTATTGGTAAGATAATGAGTGGCACTCACCCAAGGGTAATCCTTCCAGGGATTTTGATGATGCAGTAAATCGTGAGTGTAAAGCCTGAGTGGTTTATGCCATTAAAACCTCAGGATAGAATTAGACTTGTAATCACCACTTGCCCATGTTTTGTCATTTATGATAATTATAGTAGTAATAATCCGTGTATTGTTGAGAAGTAGCAGTCAGAAGCATCCATCAATTTTTTATCGACACCAAATCAAGTTGATACTTCATCTTTGCTGCAAAAATGTAGATTGCACCAATTAGTCTAAAGAAATTGGGCAGTCATTAGCAATGAAGTAAGCAGTTAATCTACAGAATATTTCTGGTTCCTCTGATGCCAACAATCCCTCTTAATTAGGTGGAATACCGTGAGTGTCTTTTGGACTCTGTCAATAGCGCCATTGTTGGCTGAGATTAGAAGAAGCATCCATGTCCCAGCTTTTATTTAAAAGAATGCACTATTACCTCCCAGCCCCCACCTTGTACCCTTCTGCACTTCCAGGCAAATTTATTCTGAAGCAGAACACTCAAATCAAAGCGGTTGGCATTTTTTTTTTCTTATTTAGAAATAGGAATTTTCTCCAGTGGGCTGCTTTCAGGGCTGGGGCGTTAGCTCACCATCCCATACTTGTTAACTATGTTTGCTCACCTTCCCCAAATCATGGAATAATCATCTCCTTGAAAAGAAGGAAAGAAAGAAAAAGAAGGAAGGGAAAGAGAGAGAGAAAGAGAAAAGAAAGAGACAGAACTAAAGAAAGAAAGAGTCAGAATTTAAAAGGAAATCCAACTAGTTGTGAAGAAATCCTGGTGCTAATGAGCTTTCTACGTCTGCCTCAAGTCTTTTCCCCAGGCTATCCCAATCTCCGTCTCTAGACATTTTCAATCGGCATTGCCCATAAATTGTACTAAGCAGATGAATAATGTAGTGTGGAAATGGTGAATATATATATCTTTTCTATTTAGGAAGTTTGGAAAAGCAAGACTATGAAAGAAAGAACTCACTCCTAACCCCCAACCATGACACCAACCTCTGTAGCTGTTTTTTGGTAGGTTTTATTCCGAACTCTTAAACATACAAATATGTGGAGTGTTGTTATTGCTGTTGTTGTTTTGCTGGAGTTATTACTTTTGCTCCTTGAACAATGCAGGGGTCAGGGGTGCTGATTCTCTGCACAGTCAAAAATCCCTGTAGAATTTTTGACTCCCCAAAAGCCTAATAACCTCCTGTTCACTGGAAGTATTACCAGTAACATAAACATTGATGAACACATATTTTGTATGTTACATTTATTATATACTGTATTCTTACAATAAAGTAAGCTCTAGAAAAAAATACTAAGAGATCATAAGGAACAGACTTACAGTACGGTGTTGCGTTTACCAAAAACCACATGGAAGTGGACCTGCGCAGTTCAAACCCATCTTGTTCAAGAGTCAGCTGTATAATGGGGCGCCTGGCTGGCCCAGTCGGTTGAGTGTCCGACTCTTGATTTTGGCTCAGGTCAGGATCTCAGGGTTGTGGTATCAGGCTGTGGGGTAACCCCTCCCCCAAAGAGTCAACTCTATGGTATTCTTTTTTTCCACTTGGCATAATATTTTTTTCACTTTACTATCAATTTCAATAATCATTTTTCGTGTATAAATAGTACTCCATCAAATATAGAGTATATCTTTCTCCATGTTTTGGATTATTTCCCTGAGATAAAAAGTGAAATACTGGATCAAAATTGATGTTTCTTTATAACTCTTGATAGAAATTGACAAACTGCGCCCCGAAAGAATTGTACCAATTTTAAAAACCTTACCAGTAATATATAGATACCAGTTTAATTTTAGTGAATGAGATTTAAATTCAGATGTGTTGGCATGCTTGTATCTAAGCTAAAAATATAAATGTTAGCCCTCCATAATGGACAAATGGGTACAGTATCAAATTGTGCTGTGACTCACACTTGGCTTAAACAAGGGCAATTATTATCTCATGTTACAGGAAGTTCAGAAGTAGGACAGCTGTAGGTGTGATATGATCATAGGCCCAGTGATGTCACTGAAGACCTGGATTCCTCTCTTTTAAGCTCACCATGGTAACCTTTCCCCTCATGCTGGCTTCCTTCATGTTTCAAATGGCTGCAGCTGCTCCAGGCATCACATCCAGATGTTGAAACAACAAAGATGGAAAGAGATCAACTCTTCCAGTGCCTCCTTCTCAAGAGTGAGGAAATCCTCCCTAGAAATTCCCTGTTGACCTTCTTTCCAGTCTCATTGCCTATATCTGGGTCAGATGTTCAGTGCTAAACCAAAACCTACCAAAGGAAATGGAAACACCGTTACTGGCTTTATTACCCAAGATTTACTCCTGAGCTGGCAGTGGCATCCATTTCTCTGAGTTGAAGACATGAATAAAATAGGGGCTCTGTTAGCAACGAAGAAGAAGGGGGTGGTTGTTGGGGAGGTAAACCGTAGTGTCTCCCAAGACACCCTGAGCTTTTTCTTCAGTCTCCGGCTCACTCTTAGAACCATTTAGAATTCTGTAGTAACAGTTTATGCATTTAATGGATGTCTGCAAGATATATGCAAGTCCTGGGCTTTGGCCTCCACATAAGGCCCTCACATACTGTGACCATGCTTACACGCCTTACATTTTCCTAAAAACCTGCCTCGGTGCTATGCCTCAAAGATAAAAACCAGGACCTCCTCTATTTTCATAAACCTTTGGTATATAGGTCTCGTATGGGAAAGAAGTGAAACTGGCTTTCTGTTAGAGAACTCCTTTTTGGTGGAGTTTGGACATCTAGCAGGCCACTGTCAGGGTTTCTGCCGAGACCAAAGGTTTACAGAAAATTCCCACTGAATTACGCAGGCTCCGTGCATCTTATTCCACTGCACAGCCCAGCGTTTTGAACGTTTCACTGCTCGTTAGCACCTCCAGTGAAAGACCAAGAAAGGGGAGGGTGGGGATCGAGGAATTCCTATCAGTCAAATACTTCTTGTTTTATCTCCTTGGAGAAAGGGCTGAAATTACTGCCTCAAAGAGTGCTTTGAAAATAATCTACTTTATTTCTCCACTCATTTCCCCCCTAATTGTACAAATTATCAGCATTGCATTTTAGTTAAAAAAAAAAAAACACAAAAAAAACACAGTGATGTAGAAAACACGTCCCTGGGTTGAAGAAACCAGCCTAGCTACTGCATGCTCAGAAATTCAGTACTATTTTGCATTTCATGTACACAGTTGAATCATAGGGTACAGATACTATCTTTTTATTAATGCCTGACTTGCAAATATTTCTTGGCACCAGAGAATCAAGGTAATCTTGGATCAAACCTGCCCGTTCCTTTAGCCAAGTAGATGAAAGTCCAAAATACGCCCCTTTCCTGCCACGCCATGATGGAGTCGTCGCTTCACTTGTAATTCTGGGTGAAGACAAAAAACAAAACAAAACACCCCACGTACGATACTTATATACTTTTTGTTTTACAGTTTGTGAGGATTTTTATGAGATAATTACATGTTCTAATTATGAGATTACATACATTTCTACCACTTATATAATCGAGTGTAATTATACGAACTGCTTGAACAGACAGTGATAAAAAAAATTACTTGAAGCAAAAATTATACATCAAAATGCCATTTCAGAAAGGCTTTTGGAGCATATATGCCACAGGTCCCAGAAGAGGTGGACAAAGATGAACTCAAGGGCCTCCAGTAGCTTACTTTTATATTGGTTATGGCAGCAAGAATGACTCGTATCATTTTGGAAGATTCATCTTTTTAGAACTATTTTGCAAACATAGTGCCCGTGATGTATACCTTCGTTACCTGTGCAGAAGCTGGTTGAGTTCTGAGTTTGTCTCCTTCTTCCCCTCACCTTCTCTCCCTCCTCCCCCCGCCCCCATTACTTCCTTCCCTTCTCCCCCTTCCGTCCTCCCTACCCCTGCCTTTTATCTTGGGGCCTGGAGAAGGGCTTGAAACAGTAGGCTAATGGGGACAAATGGAGTGGATTCCTGAGACGTTATTTCCCAGTCAAGTAATCCTTGGATCCAAATGTTTGAAAGCAGCTGGCTTAGAAGAGTTAATGTTATCCTTAAAATTGTCTAACTCAGTCCTCAGAGGTTGGACTGCATATAAAGTCAAGGTCCATTGGGTTTCACGGCCTTTAGGAGCAGTTTTAGAATGGTGTCGTTGTGGTGGAAGAGAAACAAAGTAGAGAGAGGAAAGTAAACACAGACTACAGTGTAAGCAAAATTAGGAACCTTTAAAATGAAGTATGATGTTACAGACAGTTCCTTAGAAACAGCATGCTATTTATTATAATTGTTTCTTTCATCACTGAAAACAAAGTATATCGAAAGGGTAATTTTTCTGCAAGTCAACCCCTTTCCCTCGGGTTTCTTTTTTCAAGACTTTTTTTTTTTTAAAGCAAAATGTTTTAAAATAGAATTTTAAAACTTATTTATTTGTGGACTCCCGTAACATTGCTAGGACTTCTCCCAAACCTTTCCATCCCTTCACATGTTCACTCATTCTTGATTTTAAAAAATAATGATAAAATTCCTAATCACCTGTCCTGAGTTTACAATTCAAAGCAGGTTTTTTTTTTTTTTGGACTAACTAGTAATGTTCTCCTAAGGACAGCATCATTGAGGTGTGCCGTTCATCGTCCATATGGAGCAAATTAGAGAAGGAGGGGAGCTGCCACTGTTTCTGATTGGTTACGGTAGTATTAAAAAAAATTGACTTGCCCCGCTTTAGAGAAGAAAGATGGATAAAATGCTCTTTGAACACGCTAGTCTTTTTTTTTTTTTTATGTCGGTACAGAAGGGTTGCATTTATATTTAGCTTTCCAGACCTGTCTCTTGACCTTCTAATTACTTTATTTGAAACAGCACTGAGGGTATAATAAACCTGGAGGTTGCCTCTCCTTTGCTTTATCATAAATTAAAGCTGCTGGTTTGTTGAGGTGAAAGTGGAGGCAGAATGTTCATTACTGCTCAAGTGACGGCTTGTCAATAGCAGTGCTTTTTAGTTTGTTCTAGTCAGCACTTGCTGTGCATTTTGTCGGGCCGCTGGGAAATAAATACAACAAGATTATACGTTTGGAATACCACAAGAGTTCACGGGAAAAAAAAAAACACAAATGATAAATTATACACTTGGTAGAAAGTGACATGCTATCTTGTGCTATTAACAACCAAAGATAATTGCAACGAATTGTAATTGCAGTTTGCAACTTACAGTACAGTGTGTCCAACATCAATCTTAATAGTGAACAAAGCAATTTATATTAAAACTTAATTCACTTGGTAACTTTCTGCTGTATACACGGGAGCTAACAGATGTAGCTTTTCAGAAAGTTCAAAGGCATTTGAAACGTGGCAAGAAATGCTAATGCAGTAAGCCTTGGAGAAATACTGCATTACTACTTGTAATGAAAACAAATGTATGTCATTATCTCCTACTTTGTGTTTATTTAATAAAATATGCAGTTTGCATGTTGGTGAATTCAGTGTTTCTGAATGGATATGGAATGATGTTCTACTTGGAATCAAAGGCCAAACAGGACTAGCAATTATGCGTCTAGTATAAATAGTCTGCTTTACTATTTTAGTAGCATGCCCCTTAATGCTTCAGTAGGTTTCGTATGAGGTGTAACAGCAAACTGGAGTAACTTTATTCATGACTTTCCTTAGATTGGATGTCTTTGAAGCAAGAAAGGGAGCTCTCCTGGAATTACTTAAGAGAACAAGCATATTTGTTTTGTGAGCTTGACTGATGGCCAGTAGAGCAGTTGAGTGAAATCTCTAAACTGATTAGGGCTTTAGTTCAAATAATCTTCTACCTTTTTCATTAATTTATTCCTTAATGCTATTTTGCTGCTCTTCTACCAAGGATAATAATCTCACACTCGCTGACCTCCATGAGTGGATGACCTGGAGCCCATAACTAATCTTATTTACTCTCCTGACCAGCCGAACTTCATTTACCTTGACTGGATAAAGAGCCTTGCGTTGCTAAGCTTCCCCTCCTTCGTAGCTTTCTAGTTAATCTACAGTGAAGGGAAGATGATAGGCTTTCCCAGTCAAGATCCAGAAGCATCCAGGGACAGTGGAAACTTCAGGCCATTTCTCTTCCTTTCTTGAGTCCCCACTCTCCTAATGCAGATTATTTTCATTTTGAAAGTCAATTTCCAGCCATGGGCTATATGAATACGTTGTTGGATTTCGGTTTAATTGTTGAGTATGCATACATATAATTTTATATCCTGCTTTTTAATTTAATACCAAAGTGTTTCCCATGTTGCTTCATAATTTAATAATTATGCATTTTAATGACAATAATTCATTAAGTTTGTATACTATTTTTTCTAATCATTCCCCATTATTAAAAAGTTGTGTTACTTTCACTTAGTTTCACTATTACAAATATTGCTACAATAAAAATTTCTTAATTTTTTTTCATTTAGATTGTTTCTTGGGAAAATGTTATTAGAAGTGTAATTATTAAGCAAGAGATGTAAACGTTTGTGTGGCTTTTTGGCCTACATTACTAAAGTAGATTCCTGGATTAGTTTATAGTAGTTTCTATTGCCTCCAGCAGGGTTGGAGGAATATATAATTTTATCATGGTAACATTGAGATTTAGCGTGGTTCTTTCATGTGTAGACTGAATGAGACTAGGCAAGTTACTTAACCCCTCTGCCTCATCTGAACCTCATTATTCCCCATCTGAAGAAAGGGGATGATAATGGTGGCTAACTCATGCATCATTATGAGTATATGTAAAACCTGGGGAATAGGGTCTGCCACATAGGAAGCACTCGGTAAAGATTAGCTCGTACTATTCTTACTAGAATTTCATTTTTCTCCTAATTTAATATCACCTAGTGAAGCTGCAGTCTTTAAAGGCAATAGTGTAGTAGTCCATTGAAGCTAAGTAGTCAGTAGACTCCATAAGCACCTTGTACCTGTATAGAGTGAGACCTTCACGTTGCTCAGTCACAATGAGCCACTAGGAAGAACTCTGCAGTAGTGAGCATTTTAGCTGTAGAACAGACTTTCGGAAGCTTTTTCTCTTAATTTATATATGTTAGGGGTGCCTGGGTGGCTCAGTCTGTTAAGTGTCCGACTCTTCTTGGTTTTGGCTCAGGTCATGATCTCACGGCCGTGGGATTGAGCCCTGGGTTGGGCTCCGCGCTGAGCGTGGGGTCTGCTTGAGATTCTTTCCCCCTCCTCTGCCCTCCCCCTCTGTTCTCCTTCTCTCTCTCTCAAATAAATAAATAAATAAATATTTTAAAAAGATGATAAATGGCTCTTATCCCAGAACAATCTAAATGGGCCTTGAAGCCTTAGGGTTCTGGCGTGCTGATCTTGTGTTTCTCGTATTCCGTGAGAATCCAAGTCCCCCACTTTTAGGACCCAGCCTCTGCATTAAATAATGGTAGTTATTTGTTGGCTTTTAAGTAAGACAAAGAACTGGTTTCCTGGATACCTTAATTCTGGAAAATTGACTTCAAATTTATAAATTTTCAAAGAAAAGCTGTAACTAATTGTATTATTCCATGAGATGAATTTGATGAGATGCATCTGCTGCATCTGACTGAGTTGAGAACGGCACCTTCCCAAGTGGAGAGTCAGAGCAGCGAGCGCCGGGTGACCACGGAGCCCCTGGTCAGGCCGTCCCCAGCTGGGCAGTAGCTGACCAAGAGAGAGCCTAGAGATTACTTTCTCAAGACCTACTTTTAAACAAAAGGAACATGGATGCCTTATGTTCCCTTCTGATGATAATTTCTGTATTAGAATTCTTTGGTTGCAAGCAACAGAAAGCAATGCATAGGGGGGGAAGGCAAGAGAGTGGGAGGTTCTCTTTTGGGAAGGATACGGGGTTGTTCACAATAGCCACAAAGAAGAGTAACTCAGCAGGAGAGGCAGAGGTGCCGCTCCAAGGATCCAGGCAGGGGGACAGCACAGACGTTCATCAGGGTGCCGCAGTGGGAAGGAACAGGCTCTGCTCCACTCAGTCAAAGTCTAACAGGGCCCAGCCTGGATCTTATGCCCTCCTCTCGGCTAGGGGAGGCCATAGCAACTTGATGACAGTCCCACAAAGACCACACACTCCTGGGGGAAGAAGTTGTCCAAAAAAGATTGGAGTCCTCATCATTGAAGAAGGGAAATGGATGCTGGGCTGCTAAAGATACCAAAGGTATACACTGAGTTTCTCAAAAGACCATATTACTATAGTAATTCCTCAGCAGTAATGATCAGAAAAACACCTCAATGGCTTACAGACACCAGGAAGTATTTGGACCACTCAGGGGCCATTGCCTAGGACATTAGCCTTGGCGGTAACTAATTTTTTATTACTCAGTATGATATGGATGGCCCACACAAGAAGGCATTTTGTAAGAGAAATGTCTCACATTTGGCTGCAGATATCACAGACCTGAACAACGGTGGCTTCAGCCTCAGAGGGATTTCTATTTCCTCCATGGAAAGAAATCCTCAAAGAGTAGTCATTATGGCGGAACCACCCCATCACCAGTGTGCACAGCTCCTTCAGTCTTTCTGCTCTGTCCTCCTTTTGGCAGGCTTCTCTCTTCAGACTTCCTTCGTGATCACAAGAGAACCACAGCAGCTCCTAACAGGTCATGCACATCACTGGGAAGGAGGAGGAGGAAAGGGAGGAAAGGCAGCTGGGCCTGGTCCTTGGGTCACCTCCATCTGCCTTAAGGAACTTCCCCAGAAGCCCTACCCAGCAGTCTCCGCCTAGATTCCATTAGCTACAATGGAGTCATTTCATCACCCCTGTTGGTAGAGGACCCAGGAATATTTTTCAACTGCGTACATTGCTACTCCCAGCAAAATCAGGATTCTGTAAGGGAGGGAGAAGAGGAGAGTGGGTATCAGGAAAGCAACCAGCAGTTTCTGGCTCAGCCCCGTTGCTGAAGCGAACAGTCTTCAGCTCCGTGAACTCTGCTGCCAGTCCCGGCATGACCGACGAGCAGCCAGGAGACTGATAATGAAGCATTTCCTCAGGTAGGGAGAGAAACGAGCGGATTGAATGATGAAAACTTTAGGTCATTAAATAAAGTTCCAACATTTTCTTCTTGCCCAAAACATTCACAACAAACTCTGTGGAACAGGAATTGAAGGGAAATGTGCCACGCCATTTTTCTTTAGCCTTTTTGCAATGCAACAGGACAATCAATACAAATCTTTGCAGTAATCATATATTGATTTTCCTAGAATATAACTCCATTTAAAGCACTTTTATCCCCAAGAGTAGAAACATTGGAGGCTATCAAAGGAGGAAGTAGGTTTCCTTGACCCCATCTGCAGTGCACAATTGATTAACAGAGGATAGTTATGAGAGAGAGAGAGAGAGAGAGAGACAGAGAGAGGGAAGAGAGAAGTCACCGAAAGGTTAATACTAGCTAAAGAGAAACAAGATTATAGGACATTAGGCTTTCGTTAAAATCATAAGGTCGGCAAAAGATAATGATACTATCTAAAACTGCATGAGATTTTGAGTACTTAACATCCCTTACTGCACACCCCCATGCCCCAACAACAACCGCAGCCGAATTTGGGGGATCGACAAAACTGTGAATGCACGGGGGCTGATTGATACGTTTAGGTTCAGGGCTGATAAGCTGGCTTGATAGGGAATGAGTGATATTGTTTCAGTTTTTCCTGAGTCATGTAGTCATTAAGTACTAAACTCAAACTTGAACGCATATCAGATTGAACGTTTCTTTGCTTCAAAGCTAAAAGAGAAAGAAAAATATTTCCTTTCTTTGCTTTTTTATTTTTGTAAGAAAAATATTTTAAAACTCTCCTTTTTATTCTGTTTTGTAAGAACACGAAACACAAGAGGACCACTCCCTTCCCTCTTCCTCCTCCTCACTTCAACCCCTAACGATAACCAAAACAATCCACCTTCTGCAATCCCTGGAGTTTGGGTCTGCTGCTATTTCTATGTGCAGATGTCTTCATCCCAGAGACAAGGAGAGTAATTGGATGGTTCTGCTCTGCCTCTGGCTCCGGAGGCTGGGATGTCGCCAAAACTCAGGGTGACGCCTCCCGAAGCGGTCCTGAGCTACCGTCTCTTGCACGCCCGTCAGGGAAGAGGCGAGAGGGTGCCCTGGTGTTCACTTGTTCGCGGCGTATTGTCCTCGGTGTATTTCCCTAGACCCCACTTGCCTTTTGTATCAAGACTGGGTTCTCACAAACAAGCTCTTTATTAAATTAGAAGGTGCATGCAGCCTCATTATCCTCGTCAGCGTGTTGTACTTGATACTCTTTCTTTTACTAGCAACTTCGGGAGTTTGTGTTTTGCTTTGGTTTTTTTTTTTTTTTTTTCTTCTTTTTTTTTTTGGCTTCAGGCAAGGCAGCTAGTACACATTGTCAGATAAAGTATCTTATCTGTCAGCAGCACCCTTGTGAATTAATCATAATTCAATAGGCTTACTAATCAAGATTTGAGATGAATGTTTTGATAGAGCAATCAGATTTGTCTAATCTATCATTATTTGACAGTCACTGTAGGCAGAGTGTGAACTTGGCAATAGTAGACCTGTTTCTGATCCCTTTGGCTGGGCCCACCGGTTGGGTAGCATCGCCGATGGTAGCTGTGGACCCAGGCCTTGCAACCAATTAAAAGTTCCGTTTCTCACTCCGCACCCCCCCCAGTCCTTCCCTCCCACCAGTTTTCAGAATACGTGGGCGGAGTTCTCTTGTGAACCTCTTGCCCAAGTGATCAAGATTTGGGGACACGGTGTTCCCTTTGTCATTTTCACCTGTAAACAAAGGTGTGCCAAGCCAAGTGGTGAATCTCAAGGGCGATTTACGGTGTCCCTTGCAAGTAGTGGTCAGAGGAAAAAAATAAACATAACAGATTATTAAACGTTATTGATTACAAATCTTACTGTGTCACATGCCTCTAAAATCTATGCTCCGCTTGACAGAGTTACACATTCTTGGGGGGGATTTACAGCATAGTTTACGCATTTATTCAATTTGATTGTATAAATGGAAGCTCTTGTTGTAGATTGATATTTTATTGTACGTAACGTTTCAAGTTCTGGGATATAATTCTGAAATAATAAGTTACACTGTGTATATTCCATGGCAGCCACTAATGCGTTACTGTGAGAAAATTAAGGATGGGATTATTACAGAGGAGTCTTTAATCAGTCTGTTCCTTCTCCTCCCTAGGTTATATTAGCATAAAGATATTTCCTTATTCTAGGAAGTTTGGAAAATTCCAGAAAAATCTAAGGGGAAAAAAAAATCTAAATTTCCCATAATTCCATTAACTCAGAGTGAGTCAATATTAACCATATTTCACCCTATTAAATCTGAATGGAGAACAGCACAAATACCTCAGTGGGCGATTGCCTGACACTGTCATCCACAAAATATAACTATGTGGCAGGCTGTGTGGCAACCGTGGACCACACCAGAAGAAAATCCAGAGGAATCCAGGAAGCATGCTTCTTCTCTCAAGATTTCAGTTGCTGCGAGGAAAGCGTATGGGGAAATTCACTTAGGCTGTTAGTGCGTCGAACATGTTGGAAGTGACAACTTTTCGATTTCACAGGCATGCCGCCATCCTTACTAAATGAATGCTAGCCACACTTTGAGAGATTTGTAGCTTGGGTGATTCAGACAAGGGACAGCAGAGAGTTACCTAATTAGACTCTAGGTGTAATTACGTGAGGCATTCCAGGCAGCAGTGGGCTGTGCATTAGTTCACTTCCATGCGAACATTCGAGAGCACCTGAACAAAGAATGGTTTGCGGCTGAGGAATAGCTTTTTACTTTGCCCTAGCTTTAGTCTTCTCCTCCTGAAGCTTCCTTACCTGTCCTCTTTTTTTTTTTTTTTAGTTGTCACATGAGGCATAAGGGCAAGTTATTTTGCAAACAGTTCATCATCTGTCCCTATAACTCCCCTCCTACTCTCCTCTGTAATTTCTGTAATTCCCCACATTCTCTGGGATGAGCTTTTACATGGCAAAATATGTCTGTATTTGTTTATGTATTTATCTGTCCCTGTTTTGAAAAATCCGTAGGATTTCCAGCCATGATTCTTCTTGGCTCTCCATGAAACTCCACAGATCTCTTTTTGTGATGAAGAGAGGAATGTCATTCACTGAACCAAGGGATTAGCTCCCATCCCATCAGCAGTCTCGCGTCGTAGTCGTCCTCAGTTGCTCCCATCCATTCCTGTCTCTTAAGGAACAACAAGGGGAAAGGCACTGGTTAAAGAAGATATTTTCTTCTAGTAAATTAATCCACGGCTTCCTTTGTGCTGGCTTCTGCCATCAACTGCCGCCCAAGTTCTGAACTAATGCATTAAAGTAAACTTTGCAAATCCACATAAATCAACTCTACATGCTTGCATGAGGAGAGGCTTGAGGTCATCAAATAAGCACTGTGTGTGGATGGTGGCCAAGTGATTTTCCAGTCCTCTCCCTGTTCTCAAATGGGGAAATCCCCTTCTGAGGTTCTCTGCTCCTTCTAATCCTGCCTCCCTGACATCTCCCTCTGCCTCCATTCTGCTACTAATGAGGTCTAGGACGACACACAGGACCACTCCATTCATACAGGAGATGACTGTTCTAGAATTCTACTTCGAAAATTCTATGTAGGCTAGCGTGAAATGAACATAGATCAAGGAATTGCCAGAAACATTAAGAATAGATCGGATTCAACACCCCTTTTTATTGTAGTACCTCTTTGCCGGCTATGAGAAAGAAATGTTTTAATTTTAGTACCAGCACTAATAAACAGGCTCCGTTTTTATTGCCTTATTGGAAGAAAAGAATAATAAAAACCTTTGTTGTATGAAAAGTGTTGTTTCGGAGCTCTGTGACCGTATGGGCAAGGCCTTCAAGTGCTGCCGCCCTAGTGAGGCTAAGGGACATTTGAACAGTTTCAGTGCTACATTTGCATAATTTTAAGTTGGATATCGAGTGAAACTCTGTCTTCACTGTCACCTGCCATCACCCGCCGTCCAGGGTGGATCAGGTCAAGCCCGTGTGGTCAAAACCAGAGCAACCAGTTTGGGCCAATCACTTGCTCTTTGCAAGATTATGTTTGGTGCAACAGAAATCCAGAGTGGTCTCAGGCATGATTCCTGTCCCCAGAGAGTGTACCATCTGTTCATGAGGACAAAACATAAAAAACCTGAAAAGTAAAACGCCAATGAGGAATCTAACTAACAGTTTGAGACAACACCAGGGAAGGGAGGTTACGTGACTACACATGATTGTTAGATGCACTTACAGATTTTTTTATAGAAGAAAAATGTTCTCCGACCCTTCTGATAGTAGGGGCTCATAGACACCAGTTGTAAATTCTGAACTGAAGTATTATGCTGTAAAAATGCTTTTCACTTTTGAAATGGCAGTGCAAAAGAAAAAATCTGGTCTATGTAACTGTTAAAGAAACTATTTTAGATTATTATTAAAATTAAGGCATAAAATTGAAAAATTCCCATAAATCTCATCGACTTCTGAGAAAATGCCAGTGCATCTCACAGACCCAGGGTAGGTGGTCATTTCATTAGCCAGTTCCAAACTCAAATAGTAGGTTCATTTCAAGTTACAGAGGTAAGATTTAAGGGAAAGGATGCATTCAGGTAGGGCAAGGTATAGACGTTGTATGGGAAGAGGTCCTTTCAGTTAGGTAGAAGTCATTGTGAGAATCAGAATAAGGCAGTATAAACCAGGTTCCATGTGTTAGACTCTGACTGAAACAGAATGTTCAAGAAAATTAGACCAAATATGTGGGAAGTACTAAGAGATACCTGAGTTCTGGGAAGCCTTCAATGGTTTCCAAAGCTGAGAAGTGACATGATGCCGGAGATATTTTAGGGGAGGTTAGTTTGGAGGCAGGGTGGGCGTGGATTTGGGTTGTTCTCGTTTAAAGGCTGTGTTTAGAGAAAAGCCGGGTTCCTGAAGTGAGGTGATGCGGGCCTGCGTTGAGGCGGAGCAGTGGTAGCAGAAGACAAGTATGAATTTCAAAGGACCTCTAACGTAAGAACTTCAGAACCAGTTGGTTATAGGGATGAAGAAGAGGAAGGAGTCAAGGGTGGTTTCGAACTTGGAAGTAAATGGCCGTTTGCGGGGAGGGGGTCCTCTGCTCCACCACTATCGTGGAAATACAGGGCCAAGTGTTAAGGATCCAGCCCCGTAAATAGCTATGGGCGAGACCCGAAGTGCAGGGAAAGCGGCACAGCCTTGACGTCCTCCTGGTTGTGAACGTTACGGAGTTACCCTGGGAGGGAGTCTTTGCTCTTTGTGTCGACCCAGTGGCCTCAGATGCAATCGTACCTCACGTACAAAACCAGTAATTGAAAGAAAAAAGATTTCCACATATTTCAGGGATTCTGCTCGTGTATTGTGGGTGAGTAATCATCTTGACTTTCTTCTTACGGGGCTTGTAGTTAAGGGCTCGTTCGTGCCCTCACCAACTGACAGCCAGATTCCCCCTTCGTTCTGTTTAGGTTAAAAGATGTTTACATCACCTTGGTTTTCAGAAACTGACAAACTGCCAGTGGCCTGTCAGTGGTGGACTGACTTTTTTTCACCTGCTCACAGAGATACTATTGTCTTTGGAGAACTAGTGCTTTTCTTCACTGATGTGGCTAAGCCTAGGTAATCTTTGAAGAATTCGCTGCTTTATGTCTAACAGAGAAATGAAGGTGAGGCTGTGGAGCTGGGGAATCTCGGGGCAACACCCTCAAGTTTGAAGCCTGAGGGAAACTGAAGCCAAGCTCATTGCCCAGATCTCGAAATCTAGATATGGGCAGAGGTTGAGTTGAGTGCATTCAGCTGTCCTACTGTGAAACTGTCTTTAGAGAACGTGCACTCATCGCATTGCAGAGAATTGGGGAAGTCCCATGTGGGTCGGACACGACTGAGTCCTGTGAGCCCTGAGCAATGTGGCTTTTTTAATAGGTGAATTGCCTTTAAAGATTTATTTTTTTATTTGGGGGGCGAGGGGCAGAGGGAGAGAGACACCCAAGCAGACTCCACTCTGAGCGTGGAGCCCATTGCGGGGCTTGATCTCACGAGCCCGAGACCACGACCTGAGCTGAAACCAAGAGTCCGTGCTCAACCGATTGTGCCCCCCAAGCGCTCCTAGGTGCATCTCCGTTAATGTCCTCACAGCTCTTGGAGTGTCTGACGTGTGATGTGTGCAATACTGTATCGCCTTGCCCACATACTGGCTGCCTCAACATCACTTCTAGCAGAGAAGTTCTAAAAGGGGTGTGGCCAGGGCCCGCGGCCACTTTGTGAGGGCGTAGCCATGCTTGCCAAATTTCCAAACCAGTTACGAATCTGAAAATAAAAAATTAAAGGTGCTAATCGTTTCCCCTATTACTGAATAGTATATGTGAAATCCTGCAGTCACCTTTTTAAATAGGGTTTATGATAAACACTGTCTTCCCTCTCTCTGGGCAGGCAGATGTTTGTCTAACAAGGAAATAAAGCTGCTCTCAACAGCCCTTTCCTAATAAAAGATCTAGTTGCTTTTCCATCTAAAAACCCGAGTTTAAGAGCTTTTTATGATTCTAAAATGAAAGAATTCCCTTACTACAAAAAAAAGAAAAAAGAAGTGATGGAAATTTGTTACCAAAGAAAGGTCCGTTACTTTGCCATCTCAGTGTAGCCTGTTGGCCTGAGTGCAGTGGAAGGAGGAAGCTTTTATTAGGAAGTAATCCTTTCTAGTTCTCTTAACAGTCCTTATCCAAAAACTTTCCCCAAGGCTGTGTACAGCTTTGTGCCCTGGAACCGTTTAGCCACAGGTGGGGGACGCACTGAGCTTTTGAAACCAACAGGGTGGTGTGAACATAAGACCAGGCAAAGGAGTTGTTCCAGCAGCTGTAGGATCTTGAAAAGGGTCATTAATGTTTCTTTAATTCTTCTGGTGCTCTCCTTTATCATCATACAGTCATATTTCCCATTTGCACATGAATGAGCTTGCGCGGATCGGTAATAATAAGCTGGCGTCTGCACTGTGTATATTAGGGTCTCAGCCCCCGTTGGCAGGGTGTGATTTGGGAATGAAGCACCTCGAGGCACCGAGCAACACAAAATCGGAAAAGTAAATCCCTCCCAAAATATTAGTATATCATCACCATTCCAAACATGTAGCGTTTGGGATCAGCTGCCTCGGTATCATTTTCTGCATTACTGCAACCACTGAGTTTAGAAAATACAGAGTTGACCCCACGTTTTTCCTTGCAGTTTGAAAGAACGCACACCTCTCTCAAAGTGACTGCTGTTCAGCAGGAAGTGCTTTATTAACTGAACAGGGTCTGATTTTGTCAGTTTTGTTATTTCCGCTCTAAAACAAGGCACCCTCTTTGGTGAAATCCTCCACTTTTATTTCAGGGGATTCCTTAAACACACTCGGAAGGTAAGGAGCCACACCAGTATAAAAATTATCGGTATAAAAATTAAAGCATCATAAAAAAACCCCAAAACAACAACCCACATGTCGTTGCCAAGGCCACATGGTCATTCAGGTCTAGAAACGAAATGAGACTCCTCCAAGCCTGCGTCTTCATTTCAGCGGGGTCACTGTGGCTCTGGCCCTTCAGTCGGGCTTATGGCAACATGAGGGGAGGTCTCAGCTGAATCCAGAGTCTTCATTAGACGTCCTGTAACTATGTCTAAATGGGACTTCACAAAGACCTCTTAACTAGACACTGGCTAGAACGGCTCTTCCCCTGGGAGAAAAGGGTCTTTAAGATATTTTGAGGGGAGGAGAAGGGTTAAGAGGTCTAATCCATAGCTCTAAATTCCCGTGCTTGGGGGAGCTCATTGACATGGTAGGTTTTAAGGGCTTCTTTGGAGCCATTATAGTTTGTCATGCTGAGGCCCACTGGAGAACACTTAATTGTAAAGTATTATCCCAGTGTGTTGCAAGGCCTTTTTGAGCTCTTTGACAAAAGCAGCTTGCTACCACTTATGGGAAACCTTGGGAAAGTTTTGAGGCATGCAAACCCGAGAACATTCTTTCGGTTTGTGCTTTTAAGCTAAGTAACTGGAGTTTTTAAATCTTCCCGTCACTTCCTTCCTCTGTAAATCAAACCTCAGTTGTACATGGATTCCTGGGTGCTGGATATATGTTGAATCCATTTCTTTCCCTTTCTAATTTTTTGTTTTTGAGGTTGGGATTTTTCTTGGCGGCGGTGGTAAAGATGGTGTAATGAACAAACACGATTATCACATCCAGGGGCTGCAAAGCCTTAATTTAGAAATGTAATCGAAATCACATTGTTTCATATGGAACCAATTCCTTCTTGTCTCTTTCCCCCCAAGGAGTGAAGGAAATATCTTTGGTATATGGTTAAAAACCTGATAGATTAGACCTTCAGATAGGTGGGTGGATTAAGGCAAAGCACA
This sequence comes from Ursus arctos, assembly GCF_023065955.2. Classification (NCBI taxonomy): domain Eukaryota; kingdom Metazoa; phylum Chordata; class Mammalia; order Carnivora; family Ursidae; genus Ursus; species Ursus arctos. Next base: position 11,758,110 of record NW_026622863.1, read on the forward strand.
AGAAAAGGCTCATGTTTTCAGTTGTCTCTCCTATTTTAAGGTTCCTATTGCCCCTCAGTATTCTGAGTTTACCAGATTAGTCCTAATCTAATATGTAGTTCTTTAATGTTTTAAACATTTTGGCTGGACTCAGTTCCTCGCCTCCATGTTCCCTATCTCTGTTAACATCTCTGCATGCATAAGAGGGCATTTATTAGGGCCGGATTGAGGGGAAAAACACCAAAAGACCAGTCCCCATTTCTTGGGCCTTGGGAATGCAAGGCCGTAGCATTGAGAGCGCAATGAATTGAGAGGATCCCAGGGTCAAAATTCAAAACCATGAGCCCCCCCCACCCCTCTTTTTTTTGCCCAGAACTCCAGGTTCATTCTGAATTGAGTTCATTTCTGAAAACACTGAAGTTTGGGGAACTCTAGCTCCTTCTCGTGGTTTCCCACACTGTAAAGCAAAGTGAAGATATAGGATCAGAAATAGTTAACAGAGGGGCGCCTGGGTGGCACAGCGGTTAAGCGTCTGCCTTCAGCTCAGGGCGTGATCCCGGCGTTATGGGATCGAGCCCCACATCAGGCTCTTCCGCTATGAGCCTGCTTCTTCCTCTCCCACTCCCCCTGCTTGTGTTCCCTCTCTCGCTGGCTGTCTCTATCTCTGTCGAATAAATAAATAAAATCTTTTAAAAAAAAAAAGAAAAGAAATAGTTAACAGAGTAGTTGCGCCAGAGTATGTGGATTTCTCTGTGATTCGGATTTTTACGAGCTCATTGTCCCCGGTCCTCTTCTATACATAGAGCTGATAATACTGCTTTGTTTCTTTCTTTTAAAATTACCAAGAGATGTAGATGTGTAATAATGCAGAGGACACTTAATGAAGGCTGTTAGCTATGAGAGTCCTCTTTGTTACGTGAGATACTCTACCAGCAAAATAAGGGACATGATTGTTTTGGTAGAACTCTGTTATGGATACAGGATATCTCCAGCCTGATCTTAGGAATAGTTTGGGAGGTCGTCCCTCTTTAATTTCTGCATCTCCCTGCATGTCTGCTTGCTTTCCTCTTTCAGTGTACCAAATTCTGTATCTTTGGTCCACACGGCTGAAAAATGGCTACCACTTCCGGGGCGATCGCCTCTGGCTAGGGGGTGAGGCCCCACAGAACAAACATGGCTGCCAGGAACCTGCCACTGAAGCCGTGCATGTTGGAGAGGTTGGTTCCCAGAAAGGGGGAACGAGGGACTCAACCGTGTATTTTTCTACAGTACCACTCCTTTAAGGAGTAAGTAAAGTACTAGTGGTTCTTCGTATTCCTCAGAATAAAGCTGCTTTAAGGAACGAACATAAAATTTTAGAGCAGGAAAGGATTTTAAAGTTCACCCAGCCCTACCCTCTGTGTCCCATTAAGGAAACTAAAGCAAAGGGAAAGTGATTAATTTTCCAGAGGTTCTTAAGTGAGTTAACAGCGTCCCGTGCTCATGCTTTTAGGTCAGAGCTTCCAGTGCTTCTCTTTCGGTTTTCTTCTGCCATATCACAGCTCGTGCATATTTCAGATGTTATTTTTTGTGATTGCCTAGAAGTGTTTGAATAACAAGGAATTTGTATTTATAGTCCCTCACATAAATAGATGGTTTTACATTGTATAGACACCTCTACTCTAGAAAAACACAGGTAATGTTTTTGAAGACAGCCTAGAAATACGTGGGGAAGTGCTTCTGATGTACCATCACGTGAAAACGGCAAAGTCATGGTTAGGTAGCCCCGAGATTTAAAAATAAATAAAAATTACGTAGGCATGTGGATGTCAAGTAGGTGTGTTAGACTGGTGGTATTATGTATAACTAAATTCCCTTAATACTGCCATCAAATTATTCTTAGTTTTAAGGAGCACATTTAATAAGAATACATCCTCCTCTGCTTCTCCTGATCCTAGAGCTCCTTGAACCTGTATGCCCGATGTTCTTGCTCATGGAAGTGAACTCTCAGCAGTGTAAGGCACATATATTTGGGGCATACCTGGAACTTTTATTCCAGGAGTGAACACATTAAGAATGAAACCCTCGTAGCTATGGCTACCGCCACATTGAAGTAGGGTCTGAGCGGAGGCTTGGCCCCAGAAGAAATGACCCACAGAGACAGAGGTTACGATGTTCTCAAGCGCAAACAGAAGCAGGATCTAGGAGTTGGGAAGAGCATCACATCATGTGACTTGATACCAGTGGGCTTCAGAAGAGGTGGCAGAAGCCTAGAACCTTTCAGGTCTGTAGAGGCACAACTTGGTTAAAACAAGGTAGATGACACCCAGCGAAGTTCTTTCCGTGGCCATACCAGATGCACCAAGATGGCTCTCAACTTGGAATGTGCCTGTCCCACCCAGGAGCCCCCCCCCCTTCTCCAAATTTCACTGTTTACTTCGGACCACAGAACCAGGGGAGAAAATCCTGTCTCTTCGACACCATCGGATTTCTAATCTGCCCTCATAGCAGTCAGGGACAAGAGCAGCCAGCAGGGCTGTGAGAGCAGGAGGGCCCACCGTGAAAAGGGGGCCCTTCTGGCTGCCCTGCTCCTTCTACTTGAAAAGGGCAAGCTGGGTTTTCAAGGAGGATGAGAAGCAGAGGGAAGGGATTCGAGCCGAGCTGACACACTACACGTGCCCCACCTGTCAGGTGCCTTTAAACCGTGCGCTCCCCGACCCTGGGAACCTGCTCTCTCCAGCTTCCTGTACACCATGGAGCCGAGCACAGTGCCCCTGGGGCTTAATGAAGGCAACGCTTAGTGAACTTGGCGAGGAGGACACGTTGTCAGGAGCAACCTCAGAGGTGCCTCGGCTTTACCAAACGCAAGACTCTTCGTTTCCCAGCTGACAGAGAGGGGTGGAAGAGAAGGAAGAAAACTAGGCCGAGATGGGGCCAGAAACATGGGGACGGCGTAAGGTAGCGTTTTCACCTCTCTCTGCAGGATTAGCCAGGGTTTATCCTAATCGTTACCTCTCCAGAGATTTCCATCATGTCTTGAGTCACCTAGTAGGCCTCTCACTGCCTGGAGGACTTTATTTTCTGTATTGAATTCCACTCTGTTCTCACTTGAACTTCCTTTCTTCTGACCTGGGCTAGTCCCCATTGTGCAGGATTGCCATGGGCACCTGCTGGTCGGTGCCGGAGTGATGGGAGCCAGCGATTCCTCCCTGGGCCTCAGTTGTACACAGGTGCAGCTCTGCAGCTGCATGCAGCAGGGGTTTGGAGGAACCTGGGCAAACCTCAGTTCAGAGCAGAGTTCACACCTAGCGAGCAAACCACTTTAATGCTAACGGTGACATAATCGACTTTAAAATAATCCTGTTAGGGACTCGAGATGCAGTGGCTCGACCTTTTATTAATATTCTTTTCTTCCCAATAATAACAACTGTGAGTCAACAACATCTCTTCAAATGTGGTTAATTTCCTTAGGCCCACTCCAAAGGAGAGGTTCCATCCTTGGCTTTGAAATCTGAATGGGATGAAGAAAACTCATTTGTGTGGTAAAAATCTCAGTTACACGAACCAAGTTAAAGACTTTCTACTGAATTAAAGAAACAGTTGACACATTGATTATTTGAAACTAATTGTAGATCTGTTTTGGCATCCAGAGAAGTCTGCCCTGAACCTGTAGTATTTCAGGTTCTCTTGGAGTTTATATTCCAAGGCGGGGGTCCCCTGTTAAATAAACACGTAAAGAAGATCATTTCAGAAAGCGAATGAGGAAATGGGTAGAAGCGTGAGTAGTGGTTAGGGATTTGAGAGAAGGTGTCTCTGAGAGGTGACATTGAAGCTGAGATCTGAAATCCAAGAGGGAGACAGCCCTGTGAAGACACGGAATTAGCTTTCCTGACCACAGGGACAGCAAGTGCAAAGTCCCAGAGGTGGGAAAGGGCTTGACCGCTTGGAGGAACAGGAAGTACGTGGAGCAGCGTTCAAGGGGGAGTGGAGGAGGTAGGAATAGTCAGAAGGAAGGCAGGGCCACAGGAAGATGCTTAGATTGTATTTGAACTACGAAGAATACTTTAGAAAGCTGAACACTGACTGTTCTAAGCCGTCCACAGAGGGAAAATGTGCCTGAGGTGGCTGTTTTATTTCGTTCTAAAGAAGAAAAGTGCTGTGATTACTTCTCTTTATATACCTCTCCATTGAGTTACACAAATATTAGTAAAATGAAGTAATATTTATAAAAGCGCTTTAAACATTTTAAAGCACTGCAATTTAAGGATATTGTCATCATTAAAGTGTTTAATATAATTGAGGGTATTATTTCTTTATTGTAGAAAAATCCTGCTAAATTTGAAGCGAATTCTCCCTCTATTAGACGCCCCCCACCCCCCACCCCGCCAATTCCCTGAGACCTGTGTCACTATGAAAAGCTTCCATTGCTTTTTTCCACGTCTTGTGAAGGTCTAAGGGAGGAGGATTCCCACTGCGTAGACCACAGACCCTCAGGAGAGAATCACTTTTTGGCGCCCTGGTCTCCTGTGAGTCCACAGGGTCAAAGGTAAGGCTGTCCTGAGACTGTGACTCCCAGGATGTCTCCACTTCTGGGGCCACACCAGCTAAACGGAAATTATGAAAATATCCAGGGCCAGAAGCTAATAAATAGGAAGTGACAGGCATGGCATATTAGGGGATTATCACATGCACTGGCTCTCCTGCAAGATGCATGATGAAGGTGGAGGGCGTCTAATAATCCCCCTGAAATGTGCTGCCCGATGTGCTGGTGATACACAAGGAAATCTGGTTTCTTGCAAGAAAGGAATCAGAAGATTGATGTCCTCCAGATGACTGTTCCCTTTGACGTTTATCTGCTTTTTTGGTGACCTTTGGTTTCTAAATGTAGTTCTTGGCTCTGACCTCGGAAAAAGATAAAGGACTAAGTTCCAGGTTTGCTCAGTGGTACCAGGAATGACCGAGATCGGAGTTTCTCAGCTGATGCGGGTACAGGATGGCGGTTCCCACTCCTGTTGGCTGTTGGCTGGGCCTGGCGGCCTCCGTGAAGGGGGCCTGGCAGGGATGCTGCAGTCATGGGCTCAGTGAAAGCAGAAGTCATTTTGAAACCTCTTTAGTACAGGACTCCACCCATGCTGCCCAAGCCGTAGTGTGACACAAATTAATTGAGCAAAACAAGTGACTTGCCTACAGTTGGCACTTCTGTTCTTATTAGGATCAGAAAGAGCAATTGGATGAAGATCGTTTCAGGAAGAAGAAAAAGGCATATGTTACTTATTGTTTTGGGCGAATGTTTTTCTGAGAAAAGGGGATGCCGCGTCATTAATAACTGTGGCACGCCGTACCGATTCTCGTCGGCCTGCGGGATTCAGCATTAGCCCCCTCTCATTACTCCAGCGGCATTGGCTTTGCCCCCAGCCTCATATGTATTCCGCGCACAGTCAACCTCGGAGTTGACATCTTCTTCTAAAATTGTTTGGCTGTAATAAATATAAAACTTTCACCACTGATGTAAGGCATTGCTGGTTGGCATCATTTCCTACCCCCTTTTAATTATTCCTGACACTGTGGAGAAACATCTAATATAAATCTGTAATGTGCACTGATGACAAACTACACGGTTGGAGGACCATGTAATTTCTCCACAATTAATTAAAGTGCATGGAGATTTTTTTTTTCCTCTTTCTTTCTTTCTTTCTTTTTTTTTTTTCCCCCTCCAGCAGCCAGATGCCACTGACTGGCTCAAATAACACTGCTGTCAACTGTAAAAAATTAAGATCCAAACCGTAAGAAAGGTACTTAGATAAAGAAACCAGATGCGGGGATATTTGTGACCCCCGCGTACATCTCCATGTAAGCCCCCATTGTTCGACATCTGTAGCTGCACAGCCTTCATTACGCGCCGAACCCGGCGAGGCTGTCAGCGGCCTGTTTCCACCAGCATCGTCACTTTGGTCAATCTTTTATTAAAAATCGAACGGTGCCAATCAGCAAGGGGAAGAAGGACACCGGCGGCCCTGGCGCAAGAAGGAACAGCGGCCTGTTTACACCAGTGACGCCCGCTGGTGTTTATGGGCACGTGCGTGTGGTCACTCCGAGAGAAAGAAAGAAAAAAAAGGCGCTGCTCCCATTTCATCCGGATCTACCACCTGGAATTGATCAAAAGCAAATTAATTTTCATTTTCAATTAGGAATACAATTAAATCCAAAGTGTGCTGCGGGGGGAAAATTGTACTGTTTCCGCACAGCCTGTGCGGTGGGCGGGCTCGACGTAAAGCCCGACGAAATGAAATACAATTCTTTGTGTCTTTGCATTTGATTCATTAAAGTGTTCAGGTGGGGGCCCGGGGGCTGGCCACGGCTACTGCATTTTACCTTCTCGGGAGCCACCCCTCCTTCCCCTGAGGCCGAATTTGAGGAAAAGGGAAGAGGGAGGGCCAATCAGGCCATAGAAACTGCGAGATAGCCTGGCCCTGGGGCCCTGCGCCCTGTGAGTCGGCCCGCTCTTTTTCCCAGGGTTCTGCTGTGCAGCAAGGATGTGGGCTTTTTAACGGACAACCTGAATTAGGAAACAGGAATTTGGCTTTGCCTTCTGCGTCCAGCTTGCGGGCTCTCCACGTCGAAGCGATACCTGGCAAACGGATCCCCCTTCCAAGTCTGGCCATCATCAGAGATATTGAGTGATTGTGTGAAAACAATCTGCCTGGTGAATGCCTCCTGTCACAGGATCCTCGCTCCTTTCACTTGACTTTTTCTCCACATTCAACTGCTGCCTTTTGTTGGAGCCAACGAGTGGGGCCTGCGGGGCAGACAGGATTCCTCCCGGCTGCCTGGGGAACAGTTGGCCCAGTGTGTTCATCACCAAGGGTGGTAATTTGGGGAGCTTTGACCCTGATTTTAAGGAAAGTCCATTATTTGTCAATTATGAGACCTAAAAATTCAGATAGAGGACTCCGATGTTACATGCCCAGCTCTCTGGTTGGGGACGGACAACGGCGTGTTGGGGAGGATGACCACGAACGGAAGTTTGCTGTCCCCGTCTACCTGTCTCCCTCCCAAGGCAGCCACACTCGGCTTGCCACGAGCATGTTGCTCCGCTGACGGGAGTCATCTGACGGTCCAGCTCAGAGATGAGCTGCTTGGAAAGAACAGTGGGCGATAAATATTTTGCCTTATGAATAACAATGAAGATAGCCTCAGATAATAGCTTACATCTTTCTAAAATTCTTTAGGTGACGGATTAAGAGAAAAAGAAGGTTCTGGGTCATGGAAACAGCTGCTTTTGGTGAAAGATTATCCAGAGCAGTGTGGTCACCGCAAATCCCCTGTGTTCCAGTCCATATTTTACTTCATACCACCCCCCACCTTCCTTGTCCCAAAGCAAGGGTTTACGTTTCCTCCCCGCATGGTATTTGTGCTTTAAAAGAAGATTTTATTACTTCTGCTACAGTGGAATTTCTCTTTTTACTAGACAGTTGGCATGACCACAGCCTGAAACCGCGATGGAGTTGTTAACACGCTGGGATCAGCTTTTCCCCCTTTAAAGCTATTCTTTTCTTTTCTTTATTTTTTTAGAAGGGGGGAAAAAAAGCTCCAACAAATCAACAGAACTATTAACTTTCTGATTTATTTGCTACAGAGAGCAAAAAAAGTCAATGTGAAGTGACAGAAACACCAGAACCGACAGTAGGAAAACATTCTCTGTGCAAGTTTCCAACTGAAATCGTACCGCAAACACTTGGTTATCTGGAGATAGACATCTTCAATTTCCTGATTGCATAATAGAAATGGGATTTCTTTTTCCTCTCAAAAAAAGCATTATCCATATCATCAACATAAAGTTGTCTGTGCTTTGGGTTCCAGAAAGCCCTCCTCTCGGGAACTTCTGAATTGCTAACAGTTTCCACCATTTCTCCCCCTTCAAGGGGACAGGTAAGTGTTGCTAACATGGTGAAGTCCAGAAGAGGTCTTCGGGAGCCTGCCAGACCAACCGTGGCCACCTGGCAGACACCGTGGCCACCTGGCAGACACCGTGGCATTGAGTAAATAGACACATTCCCCCACCATAAAGCCAAGTAGCGCCGAGAACATTCATCTGGTTGCAGATTGTGTCTAATGGCGGCACAGCCAACACACGTTATTGCTTTATTAGTAACTCAGGTTGGAAGTCTGTAAGGATTCGAGACCGTGGTTTGGGGCAGTTCAGGACAGTTCAGACACTTGTCCTGGCAGGGGTTGGGCCGGCCTTTGCAGTGGACCTGCCCTTCTCACCAATGGTGCCAGCGATGTGTGGTCTTCACGCGTGCGTGTCTTCCCAGTGCAGCTGGTGACAAGGCACGATGTTTTCCTCACTACCTGCCCCCCACCCCCAAGTTTCTGATGACCCATTTCTGAGACGGAAAATTCTTGGCTTTGGCCGACAGCTTACATCACTTTTGCACTTAAAAACGCCCATGATCTCAAAAGCAGCCCTCATTTTTAAATCGCTTTGTATATCAATACTTCATTTTATTTAATACAGTGTTTTAAAATTATATTTAAAAGGCAGCCTCTTTCGTCTCATGTGCCCTTGGCTGGGAAACAAAGGAAGTCTCTTTTAAGAGGTGTTTTACACTTTATGACTACTGAGAGAGAACATAGTTCTTTAATAGGTGTGTGTGTAAGAGAGTTCCACATTATAGGTTTTCAGAGATTAAAAGCTCTGGAACAGGGCTGTTTGATAACATCTTTGAAGGGCAGAGGAGCAAAATGGAAGCCTCAGAGATGTGGACGCCAAAGCAAAACACTCCCTAACCCTGTGGGCAACAGGAGCTTTTCTGAGATCGTATGATTCTCACCGATAATAGCGCTCTGCCTTGACGGCGGGTGAGGGCCGTGCAGGATGAATCATTCTTGTCTTATACTTCATGGTTATGGGCATGTAATATGTTCTTCATTGAGCCAGGCAATTGACGGAGACGCCAGTGCATTTAAGACTTGAGTCTACTGGAAATGAGACTTGCATTCTTGCCAGAAATGGATGCTTTTCTGTGTCCACCACTATCACACATCTTGACTTTTTTTTTTTTTTTAATCCCGACTCTTAAAACAATAATATCAAACAACTCCAGGGGAAAAAAGTTAAATATTTCCATATGAAGAGCTGATTAAATTTGTATGGTTTTCTTTTCAGTAAAAAATGATACGTGATGAAACACAGTGCAGCTGGATGGCTGGTTTGGGCTGATACGCCCTCGTCCTCTGATCTCTGGGCCCAGCAGCTCTCAGAGCCAGTGCCCGGTGAGCCGCCTGCCGTGGCCCGGGTCCTGAAATGCCCATTCCCGGGGCATCCAGACCGCAGGACGCAGGCTCTAAGCACCATCAGCAGTCACCTGGCTTAACATGTCCTCTTAAGTCACATGGCTCTTCGGGGGCAGGCTGAGTCCCTGTGGAGCATCGTGGTCGATAGGGGACGTTTGGTGCTCCGTTATTAGGATTCCTTCAGTTGAAGGTGGGGGAAAGAGCCTGGCTGGGAGGTGGGGGATACTAGTGGGGAAGATGACTTATTATTGGCTCATGTGTTTGAAAAGGACAAGAATATCTGGCTTTAGTACAGTTTGATCTTGGGTTCAAATGAGGTGACTGTAACCTGTGTCCTTTTGCTCCGAATGCTGCTTCTACCTCCTTCGTGTTGGTCCCACCCTCAGCCTCTCCTCTCTGGGGCACAAGATGTCTGCCAGCAACTCTTGAGGCTCCATGCTTCTGTGTTCACCTCCCATGGGGAGAAGCAAGGGCCCTGCCCTGGTGTTCCCAGCACAGGGGCTCCTTTGCCTTGACGGTAGTTTGGGCAGTAGGGTACTGCCAGGGCTAGAGTGGACTGAACTTGAAGCTTCTGGGCTTAGTCTGGGAAGGTTTCCTGGTGGGAAACTGGGACAAGGTTACAGCCTGAGTTGGGGACAAAACAAGAACGCCCCTCAGCCATGCCAAAGGCCGTTGCACCAAAACAGTAAGGAAAGTAGACCAGGAAACTGGGGTGGTTTTGGGAGAGTCACATTTAGTGCTTCTGTTTTCATTCCCTTTAAAATATGAATGATAAGAGGAGAGGGCTTCTCAATCATTTGTATGGATGTACAGGCTTGACTTTTGTTTCATCCAGTGTTTAGAGTTGGGGGGTGGTGGTGGGGAGCTCTTGCTGCCATCATCAGGGGTCAAAGGTAATGGCAGCATATTTTTTCTTCAGCTGTCTTGAGGGAAATGAAACCATCCTGACGCTTCTATGCTTAAAAACCGTGCCCATCTTTCTTCTCTGCCGAGAGGAAGTTGCCAGCAACTCAGGACTCCTCCAGGTTTGGCCTGCTTTGGCCCTTGCCTGTCATACTTTCTTGGGGCTCCCCTCAACTCTAAGATTGGATGGCATCTCCTGTCTTTCAGCCTTTCCTCTGACACATCTTACCTCTATCCACCCTCCATTTCTCTCTGCTAGAAGTCGGATAGCTCTCGTCACCGTGAATGTGATCAGGTTTCCCCCGCTCCTGGTTTCCAAAGATCATCTCCTGCTGGGTCTCAGCTCAGAGTCAACTTGGTTCTGCAGCCTCGCTACCGGAAGCAGAACTGCCCCGAACCCCCTCTGTCAGTGGTGACTTTTCCTGGGTGAGGTCAGGCACTGGAAGACTTGGTAGGCGACATTCACTGTGGGGCTTCTCACGTACATTCCTCAGACGGGGATGGGAAGCGTCCTCCCCCCAGCCCAACTCAGGGACTTCAATTCTGGGTTAGAGAAAAAGACAAATTTGACTCTCAACATTTGTCAGGCTCTAGGGAAGCCGTATGTGTAATGGAGCTATTCTAGATCTCTCTTTGTCAAACTGAGTGTTTACTGTGGGCTCCCTTACAGCGCCCTGCCACCCCCCCCTGCCCCCCCCCCCCCAGAACCAGTCTACAAACAAAGCATTTACCCTCCGAGGATTCCTTCCTAATTAAAATTTTACATATACTAAATAAACAAGGGCACTTTTGAAATGTAAATCTGTCATTTTCGTAGGCAACTTAAATCAGCTCCACCTACCTTGAGACCGGTCTCTCCTCCCGCACAAAGCCACACGCGTTCCTGGTTCGCCTTGACTCTTGTGCGGCTCACATTCCCTGTGTGCTTAGATCCTGGTGTGGGTTGTTTTTTTTTTTCCCCTTGAACACTTTCTGCAGTTTAGTTATTTGTTGTAATTATCAAGTTCATTTTTCTCTAATAGATGTGATTAAGTATATTTAGCACTGTGTAATGAGTTTTCTGCCTGGTTGCATCTTAGCTAATAAGGAATTCCTTAGCGGCATCTCTGACAGCTGCTGCGGATCCCAGGCCTGCGCTGCCACAAGAGACCTTTTCCATGAACTGCTAGCATTAGAGAAATTAACTCCATTACACTCACCATAAAATCGAGGCCGAAATTTGATTACTAATAGATCCTCAATTCAACTAGAAACTAAAGAAATGGGGTGGCCAGTGGGGAGGAAGGTAAATGCGTGTGAAATGCCGGTGTGCACATTTTCATCAGTGCATGTGTTCAGAAATTTCCAGCCGTCCCTCCGGTTTAGTTCCCGAGCAGGACCAGAGAGCAGCGTGCCAAGCCGATGGTCTTATAACGGTGCGATTCGGTAGGTATGGGGCCGGAAGTCTTTGTTACTGCCGTGATGGTAACACCTGGTCATCGGTGCCTCTGTCCTCACCGAGCTAAGAAACCTCTGGGTGTGTTTTTGGCCACCGAAACTCCTTGCCGTTGTTGCAGGCTGTCCAGATTTGTAAGGCTAAAGTGCTGAGGACAATTAGTGATTGGTGAGTGGCTGCTCTGATGTATCGTTGCTTAGCAACAGTCTCTGAATTAAGTCTCTGGAAGGGGGGATACAGGAAGAGACAAGACAGGAAGATGAACTAGGTACCATTTCAGTGTGTAGGTGACTCGGCAACACAAAAAGAGTAAAAGATATCTGTAATCATAGAAAAGGCTGAGTGGGGAATGGGGGATAAAGGAAAGAGAAGACAATGTAGCTTCTCTCTTGCTAAATAAAATAAGAAGAAGTGGCAGTTGAACCAGCCCCATTGATGGAAGAGCTCATTCTCTTTCTTTGACACTTTGACTGTGATTCCCACGCAGGGAAGAACTCAGAGAACATTACCCCAAATTCAGCATGATCCTTCAGGGAAGGAAAAGATGGAGAATGGAGCTGTGCCTGGTTCTTGAAATCATATGGAACAAGCTTAATTTAGCTTTAATCGGTTTGTACCAGCGAACTAGGATTAACCGGGGGACAGGGCCCAGTTTTGATGAAGCCCTGCTTGCGGAACCAGCCGGATTCGGTGCTCTTGCAGACTGATGCTCAGTCTTGCTCCGTTTGAAGTAAGGAAGTATCTTGAAGGAGCCAGGCACAGCAAGCATATCCATTTCAATAGATTCAGCTGAGTTTAGACTCTCAGCTGACTAAGATATCACCCTGAACTCCGTGATTTAGTGAGCTGGTTTAGCCCCTGGAAGGCCAGATGAGCAAAAGAAAGTGGAAAAGCAGTAAAAGACCTTGAGCCAGATACTGAGCCTTGTGAAGGGGAGGCCTTATCTACCACTGAGCTCTGTCTGGAGGTCTGCAAAGGTCCAGGGACTCATTACTGTTCGTGAGGGCTGTTTTGCAATTAGTGTTGAAACACTGAGATAAAGGAAGGATATATAGGAATTAAAAACAGATAACGTAAACACTAACAAAGAGGCCTAATCCCCTTGGCTGAGTGTTTTGCATGTTTACCTCTGATCAGAATTCTTAATAATATCGAGTGTGTTGCAATTCAATAAAGATCCCCTAGGAAGAAAGGGGTCGATTCTCAGGATTAAAAAAAACAGAACAAAATGAGAAAAACAGAAACAGAAAAACTTATACGTTCTATTACTTTAAAAACAAAAAATTCGGAGACTACGGAATAGCCAGTAAGCTACACAGGAAGGTTTTGTTTTGGTTTAGTTTGGTTCAGATCACCTCTGGGCATAATTCAGTCTCCCATGATCTAGTGATTGGAAGGGTATCTCCAGGGCTCAGAAAGCAGATTTTCTGTCTCCACCTGTGACTTTTTTTCTCTCTGAAGAACGGTGGTGGCCATCAAGAAAGTCTTTGCCCTCGTGGCCCGAAGTTCCTCATTGGAGAAAGGAGGCTGATAACCACCTCTGATTCGTGCCTACTACCCATAAAGGGCTCACCGTCACAACAGAGCACTGTATTTTCAGGACAATGTATAATTATTTGGGGAAAAGCCAAAAATGATGGCTAGCACATGATACTAGCATGTATAATAGCGTTCTGTCTGGCGGCCGATGGCTCCCGTTGCAGTGTCGTAAGCTCCGAGTGCTTTGTGCTTCTGTGTCCCCACCCCCAGCTCTCATGCTCCGGTTGTCGAGCACCCAGCTTCCCTGCTGGATTGTAAAGTCTGTGAATTCTGGGGGCCTTGTACCTTGCTTTCCACTGACCGTTGTATCCCTGGCCCAGTGCAGACTCGGCTACTCGGAACTCAGTCCGTGTTGGTTGAATTTGTTACATTAGAGTGTAGCAGTGGTAACCACCCTCCGAGATGACCGCCCATCCTGATATGCACAGCCTTACGTAATCCCTCCCTTTCAATACGGGCTAGACTCGGTGACTTGCTTCTGACGGAGAGAACGAGGGGGACGGGTAGTTCATCAGAGGCAATGCGGCTACTTGCTTCTCTTTCTTTCCGGACCACTCACTGGGGGAAAGCCACCTGCCGTGTTGTGAGCCACCGAGGCCTCCAGCACCAACTGCCACGCCAATGACCTTGGAAGTGTGTCTTCCAGCCCAAATCAAGCCTTGGATGACCGCAGCACCAGCTGATAGGTTCATCGCATCCTCGTGAGAGACCCGGAACCAGAGCCACCCAACTCCCAAGTTCCTGACCCCCCGAAACTACTAGATAATAATGCTCATTGTTGTAAGTCCTGAATTCGGGGGGTAACGTATTACACAGCAGTGAATAACGAATGCAGTGGCTGATTGCCACAAGCATCACTTCATCCACTTAGTAGGTATTTGTTGAATGCTAGCTCTGCCAGGGGTTGTGCTAGATGCTGGGGATACCAGGACAGATAAGGCCTTTGAGGAACTTGCAGTAATGACCCACCATCCATGCAAGTGCAGTGGGCATACAGAGGAGGGAGTCGGAATGGGGGGAGCCATAAAACGGACAGAGGCGTCTCGTGTGTAGCCCCCTGGCCTCCCAGCACACATACATCACAGAAAATACTTCTTCCTAACCATACCTTGACGTTTAGACAGTTCCAGTAAACTTTGTTCGGCTCCGCTTCGTGTAGCATTGATTCGTGGTGGAGCTGGTGGGCCATCAGAGAAGAGGGCAGATTATCCTGAGTTCTTGGCTCGGGCTCCGGGCGTCCCACGCTGCATTTGACTCAGTCAGAGTGGCTCTTCCTAGTCTATCACTGTGCTTTATTTCTCCCTGGCCTCTCTTGTCACTCACAACCCTATGAACTTGGGGTCTTTTGATTAAAAACGAATTGTTTGATCATCTCTAAAAGAACAAAAAACCCCACGAGATTATGTTAATGCTTCGTACATTTGCTGGCTATATAAATGCACGTTTCACTGTGGCTTGAGGCTGAACATGGCAAGAGGATGAGTCATGTCTTGGGCCTCGCCATGGAGTACTTCCATGAAGGCCAAGAAGATAAAGACAGCAGCCAATAAAGCTCTGATACACCGATGGGCAGTCCCAGATCACAGTGGAAGGAACGCACCTTCAGAGGGCCCCTGCTATAATGGCCCTTATAATGACCGATTCATGAAGAGACCCATTCCCAGGACCTCATCCTCTAGGCTACACAGAGCTTGCCCTGTACACGGATGGCCTTGTGTGGCTGCCTGGGCCCTGGGGGTGAGAGGCAGAAGTCACGGAGGGGGAAAATTCACTTGGTAACAAAGAAGCACCTCTGCCGGGCCCGGGTCCTCTCCCTTTGTAAAGGGGATGGGGCTCAGGAACAAGAAGAAGGATCGGGCACCAGAGAGCCCCAGTCATACTGTCGAGATGCTCCCGGGTTTCGAGCCGACTCCAAGGAGGAAGAAAGCCGACACATTCTTTTACCGTTTGCCGCAGGCCGCCACGGGAAAGCAATAAAATGCTGAGACCATCCCCTTGCCGGTGTAACTGATTTAAGTGGGAAAAGGGAGACAGTCTAGCAGAGACACCAGAGATTCCTGGGCTCTTCCCCAGCCTCCGCGCCAGCGGGAGAATGACGGAACGGTTGGTCGTGGTTGGCGTCTTCATTTGCCTCGTCCTCCCCTCGAAAAAAAAAATCCTTCCTTTGTACGCTGCCACCGTGTTGAGTTTGGTGGTGCTGGTGGTTGTTTTAAATAGGAGAACTTGTGAAATGAGACTGCATAAAAGATGGGCTTGTTTTATATATGGGGGATATTGCCTGTCCTTCAGATCTATGTGTCTCGCTTATGGAATGAACCAAAGTAGGACAGATAAACTAATATTTTGTATAAGCTCAGCCAGACAATACAGATGATAAAGATGTTTCATCTTCTTATGCATGCAGAAAATATGAAAAATCGTAGTTTACACATATTTGCTCAATTCAAGTGTAAAATTGGGCCCCTCGATTGCCCTGGGCCACAGTGGCTGTGTTAAGGAAGCTCGATTTACCTTGCAGCCGAGTGAAAAATGATCAGAATATTAGACTCATCTAGCCCACATTAAGGAGCCATTGCATTTCCCGACAATTTTATGCTATCTCAATATGAAAACAGAGCAATTTCAACTCATATCAGGTTATGATCGGCAATTACAGTTGCATAATTCACCTAGGCGCCTCTACGCAGGGCCTTTATTTTCCCTCTTGGTGACATTCCTGAGAAAGTGCCTGATAAAAATGTCATATATCATCCCAGCTTTAGAACTCGTGAGGGGGTAATCTGCCATGGCTTGCTGAGCCCATATTCATCACTGGATTTTTGACTTGGAGGGGTCATGGCACTTATAATTTCCTGTTTGTTATTGTCCTCGGCAGCCCTGACAAGGGCTGTAAACGCGGGGTTGGAGGCGGTGGTTAAGCGCCGTTCCGGTGGGGCTCGTCACCAGCAATAGCCGCGCGTGGCTGCGGCTCGTGCTGTAGTCGGCCGTTTCGAAGATAATTAGATTTGATGTCAACATTTCTTTATCACCTGCATCCTTTTGTGCATCTGTGTGTCAAGTTGTTATTTCCGGATTTATTAGCACCCTCAGAGCTACTCTCTATCTGTCAGCCTCTGTGCTGTTTGTGTTGACAGTTGTAAAGTTAATTACTAGTACTAATGAGCATCGGGCTTTTGGTGGACATGGCGTTTTGGACATTTAAAACTATAATTAGTTTTTTTTTTTTCTTTGTGTAACGCTTCAGTACAGAAAAAAGTGTTCGGGGGGGGAAAATACCTTCCTTCCACTCCATTTTGACATTCTGTGTGCAGTCAACTTATCTTTTATTCAGAGGCTCCAAAAATTCAGTTCTGTTTATTTTTAAAATAGACTTCTTTGCATTGTAACTCGATGAATAATTTCTTTTGTTCCTTATTTCTCTTCCAGCTTGATAATGTGACCGTTCCGTGTGCCTTGAGAATTAAGGATAGTGATGGTGGAATGATGAAAAAAAATGTGCTGGGTGAATGCTGACCTCCACCCAACCAGGCTGCAAAATCTCCACTTAGACCTCTTCCTCTTTTCAAATCTTAACTCTGGGCTCACGCAAAAGAGTCCATGAATGAAGAAGAGTAGAGAAAATTAAAAGAGGAATCAATGGTTCCCTGGGTGGCTGGTCCCTAATAGTAATAGCGAGTACTTACACAGCGTTCATTCCGTGCCGAGAATCGTGCTAAGCTCTTTATACCAGAGTCCCTTGCTCAGTCCTTACCACCAGCCTAAGAGGTCTATACTGCCATCTTCATGGTACAGATGGGGAAACTGAGGCTTGGGACGGGGAAGGAACTTACCCAGGGCCTAACAACTAGGCAGTTGTGTTGGGATTTGAACCCATCAAGGCAGCTCAAAGCCTGTGCTCGGAACTACTATGCTGTAGACACCGAGTACGCTTTCAAGAAAAATTAGCAGACCCCTGGGGCATGTATTCTAGAACAACAAAGAGCAATCACTTACTAAATCAGATGGGTTCATTTGTATTTCACTCCCAGTCATAGAGGGACGCTGGCTTCAGTGTAATGGCAATTATCTGTGGCATGTACTTAATGGAGGGATTTTGTTTGGTCTGTTGCGGCAGCAAAGCACCACTCCCTTGCTGCTATTCATATTTACTTTCTATTCATCATTATCTGCCATTTTGCTAAATAACTAGCCTTCCCGGACATAAATCATCCATAAAAATACTCTGGCTCAGAGAAAATTTCGCCCTGGCACTGCAATGATGAGATAACCATTTTCATCTCTTGTTGAAGCATTGAGATTTATTGGCTTTCGATGGGCAACAGACCAGGCATCACTCTCTGCTAAACAGACTCCCACTTGCATTTATTCTTATTGCATTTAGTGATTCAAAATGGAGCTCTCGGAATCCCTCGAGGGTCCATTCCCAGCCTGGGTGGGGTGTTATTACTTTATATTAGATAAGGGAAGGACACACAAAGAAACATGTGGTGATTCGGATGATTTTTTATTTCCGTTTAGCAGTGATGACAGAATGTCATAGTGAAATGACTTCAAAAGTCATTTTTCCCCACTGCCCTGGTTCTGCAGCCTTGTCCCTTGAGGGCTCTTCCATTGTACAGTGTTATTAATTCTGCTAACTTTCAGACTTCATTGCTGACAACAGGCCTCTTGGCTTTCGCAGCCTATTACATTAAATTTCCCATCAAACCATGTCAGCCTCTGAGGTCACAGATTTCGAGAGAAGCTTTAGATATTTTGCCATCTGACTTCACGGGCAGGTGTTTTCTAAATTGCTTTTAGGTTTGTTTTTCCAGTGTCAGAAATCAGATTGAACCTATTTAAAAAAACTCAGACAGTGAGCGCTCATCAGGATAAGAACAAAGCGGAGTTTGAGGCACGCCTGAACTGGAGCGTGTGTGCGTGCGTGTGTGTGTGTGCGTGTGCACACGTGGACCTGTGTGCGCGTGCACTTGTATTTCGGTCGACCTTTCCAAGGGAAAGCAAAGCCTTCCAACCAGACTTCATCCCCGACCCCACCCGGTGAGTAGAGTGTCTTGTTGACGACCTGTTTTTCTAACACTTACTGAAGCCCCCAAAGACGGTGTGGCTGCCCTGGTGAACAGAGCTGTGCGCCGCTGACCTTGGTTTTGGAGGGATCTGTGAAACCGTGGAGTGGCATTAGAAGGTCGCTCCGGGCAGCCCAGCGAAATGATTGTGGACCTGGTTGAGGGCTAGCATGTCCTCACGTGGGATCCTCGAGCGAGTTTCTGGTGGCCATAAAAATGCAGTGTTTCTGTAATGCGTTAGTTTGGGCCTGCTGTTGTGGGATTCCAATCAAGGAAATGCAGAAACCTTCCTCCCCAGCAACATGGCCACAGCACCACGGTGCTGTCGGAATTACATTTGGAAGGAAGCCTGTGGAGGAAAATGGAACGGGGGGCTCCATTTAAAAACAGAAGAGAAGCAAACGAGCTGTTGTTTTTTAAGCCGTCCGTCAGCTCGTGAAAATGATTACAAATCATTTGGCACACCCAGTGTACCCTCACAATCATTATTGATTATTAGTTGCAGTTAATATTTCTGCTCGAAAAATGACAGCGTTAAAAGCTCCCCCGTCGCAGTTTGGATTTACAGGCCCGGCACTTAGCAGCCTTTGGGTCTCTTCACTGAGTACCGGATGTGTGCTTGGGAGGGAGGGAAAGTGACAGGCCTTGGGAGTCGAGGAGGAGGGAGGACACACTCCCTGGCTTCCTCGGTGATAGGTGTTAAACACTTGGGTGCAGGAGGCGACAAGAGCTTGGGTGCCTTGCCAGAAACACTGCCCTTCATGCTGGCCCTGCCCCCTTTTTCCTTTATCATTTTTAGAGCCTCTGCAGGCTGCTCTTTCCTGAACCTCCCATGAGCCAGCCCTCCATGCAGGAGGAGGTGCTGAACAGGCTGGAGCCAGAGAAGGATGAGGGAGGCGAGGCCATGTCACTGTTTCCCCTGCTAGCAGCCAGAAGGAGAGAGAATCATTTGTGGCACTCTGGGGACAGTTTTGTCACCCTGACAGTAATGCTGTTATGCGCTGGCTTGACACACAGGATGAATCCATAAAGACAGATAAGTAACTGTGAAAGTGGCTGGGGATCAGGCTGAGTGCCACCACTCACCTGCAGTGACAAATAGATAGTCATGAAGGATTGGAAATCCTGCCCAACACGGAGATCTGTCAGCAAAGAGATGGACCGCAGCCCCGGTGACACAGGCAGCTGGAGGAAAGTGTGCGTGTGCACGTGCACGCCCCTGAGGGGGGTGCGAGAGGGTGAACTTCAGAGCCTGGTTTTTGGGGGGGGCGGCGGTCAGGCTTTCCGGGGGGGGGGAGTGCTGGTGCAGGTGGGGGAAAAGGATTTCAGCTCTGCTTTTCTTGGTGAACTGGATTGTGGGTGTTGTGTCTTTTTATTGGTAGGTTCAGGCATATTTGGTTAAGAAGGCTGTGCCTCGTTTCCATTTTCCCTGGAATTTTTTTCATACCAATAGGGGTCCCCATCTGCAAATGAAATGAATCCAAGTTTTGATAGTTAGCAAAATATTACCGCTAAGCTGCTGGTGTCAGAGGCACCCGGCAAAGGGCAGGCGGAAGCAGGGGGCCGCATATTTATCTTTTATGTTGGAATGGTTTGTTTTTTCTGGTTGGGAATCTGCTTTGCTTCAGTGGAAGAAATTCTGAGGGACAGCGTTAGAAAAAACAAGCCGTGTGCCGGATCTTACATCTCCTGCTTGGGCTCAAGATCCAAACAGCCCTGCATCCCGCAGTCGTGAATCCCACTGTTGATAGGATGCAGAATTCGCTTTGTTTTCATTATTCTTGAGGTCGCGAATGCCTGGCTGTGCCCTAGGAGATTCCTGGGAAGTTATGGAATAGATTTGAGGTGAAAATATGCGTAAGCGGTGAGAGTAAAAGCTCTTCAGGTCACTGTCAGGCATTGGGACAGAAGCCTCAAGATGCGGCACTGCCATTTAGAAACTCTTTTCTTTCTTTAACCTACCAAGGATATTTTGGCCCTGGGGATACATGTAAATGTACTGAGGACCCAAAGGTTTCAGACAGGAGGGGTCCTGTGTCCTCCGTGCATTTTAGCAGGGGGTGGGAATGGAAGCAAACCAATATCCAAGCATCTGTTTTCTAAAACAGTGGCCAGGATTGTTAGTATTAATAAGCTGGCTCCATGCGGGGTATGGAAAATCATCTATCAAGTCCTTGTTCTGTTTTTAATGTAATAATTTTTTTTAAAAAAAGGACTTAACGGCGCCCAGCTCCCCCCGCCCCCATGAGTCCTCTTACCGTATTCTGTGCTGTCACCTTTGGCCACCTGCCTTTGTCATAGGTGGCAATGTACTTGATCTAGCTCAATTGTACTTACCCTGCTAATTTTGCTCCTGGGAACTTAACAGTAGGGTACTCGTGTGTTTGAAGCACTATTTCCTCCCCGATGGTTGTGCGGAGCTCCAACTGTTACAACTACTGTTACTATTACTACTGTTTGAGGGCCAGGTACTTCGGCATTTACTCCCCTGTCTAGGCAGGCCCTTGCCACTTTGTATTTCTTAGAAAATCCTGGGGCCTGGTTGTTGGTTTTAAGATACTTCGTTTTAGCTTATGATTTTTGGAGGCTAAGACTGTTTTTGGGTAATTCAGCTATAATGAAAACATTTTTTGTTTTGACCCTAGGTGCTCAGTGTGACATGTTTTGACCCTATCATTCTAACCATGATTTAAATTCTGAATTTCCAGAAGCCTTATTAAATATGTCAATTTGTGCACCAGAATGGTAAATGTTCCTGTGAACTTTGACTCCTAAAGGAAACTCTATTTTGAAAGAATAAAAGATTTTCCTGATAAATATGTTCCTCATTTTGGGCTAATACTTTCAGTCTGAATGCTGGAATGGGGAAGGGCCAACCCATTGTCTGACCCCACTCGCTACCTCATTCTGTGATCCTGCGAGATTTTACAACCCCCAGCATTAGATTTTTATTTTGCCAAGATCACTTTCGTAATGGGATAGAAATCTCCCGAGTGCACACCTGATTCTGTAGGCCTGCATGTGAATAAGAAAGAGAGTGAGCCACTCGCTATCACGGGAATGCCAATAACCGTGCCGGATACCCAGCACTCAGTAGGCTGACAGAACTGTGTGGCTGTTTTATTAACTTGGGAGCTAAGGTCACACTCCTTCCCAGGGCCTTTGCCATGAAATGCAAGCCAGGGACCTTGCCCCAGCAGCACATCTCCTCACTTGATTTGCACAGACTCTCCTAAAAGTTGTCTGGCTCCTGCCCACCTGCCTCATGGGATGGCCATGAGGTGGAGGGCGGGGGGGTGCACTGCAGACAAGGGGGCACCCCAGCCAGCAAGAGCTTTGTGCTAACACTTGTCACAGTTACTCTTTCTGTTGTCCTTGGCTGCTTCTGCTGCTGTTTGGTGTGTATGCCAACTCCGATCAGGACCCTGGATACCAGCATTTGTCAATAAAAAAGTGTCCCATGATGCTAATTCCCTCCCTCGGTTTTAGCTCCAAACCCACCTCTGTGAGAGCGCTTTGGGAGAGAACTTTCTCCTGTAGGGTTACCTGGTTATTGGCTCTCCCTTTGTTCCCCAGGTCAAACTCTTCAGAGAAAACTGAGCCAGCTTTCGTACTTTCCCAGGAATGGAAAAATTGTTTTGGTAATAAGATACAATTTTAAAAGATCGATGTGCCCAGCCCATTTCGCATCCTGCCCATCATCACGTGGCATTACCTCCACCTCTTCGAAGTCTTCCCCACCGCCCGCCTCTGGTCTGAGTGGTCGTGAGGACCCTTGGTGTGTTTAGAACCCATGGGCCAGCAGCAAACAGCTTTAGAAACGATCAGGAGAAGACCTGGCTCAAAGAACTTACCCAGCCGTGCTCTTTAGAGCTGACTAACCACTTTTGCACACGTACTTTCTCTTGATCCTCTTAATGTGGTGAAGTGAACATGGCGGATAGCAGAGGCCCGATTTTACAGTGGGGCACCTCGGAGGTGGAGAGACCCCACTGCCAAGTGGCTGGGCCACCACTCACCATAGCACTTTTGCGGTCCTGGGATACTCTGGGCGTTGTTTCCCTGAGTCCTTACAGCAGCCCGTGTGCGCTAGGTGGGACAGGTGATGATGTCCCACTTCGTAAGTGGGGAGGCTGAAGCTTCAGGAGGCTGACTGGCCTTCTTGGGGACACAGCAGATAATGAGTGACACAGGCGGGAGACGTACCCCGGACCTTCCGCCTCTTAGACCCACACTCCTTCCATTACACCAGGATTAACTCCAACAGTCCAGAAAAATCTCAAGAACAAAGCTACTCTTTAAGTCTCCGTAGAGCCTCACCCTTATAGGATTCCAAATTCCTATGACAGCCAAGCTGTAGTGCCCCAGGGGAAAGCTCCAGAAGGGAAGGTCTCCCTTGGCCGGCTCTTCAGGACCCGACCAGGGAGGGCGTAGCAGAGGGCCCCACACCTAGGGCACGCTTACCCACCAAGTTGGCAACGTGGAGATGCTAAAGGTCTAGACCCACATCCAGGCACTGCTCACCTTTTGCTGACTCATGCCCGGAGTGTTTGCAAAGTGCACAGGCTGTAACCCAAAGATGGAGCCGATGTATGGAAGAAGTGTCAGGCGTTGCTAGGGACCAACAGGCAAGGTGTCCCTGTCAGTGGGGACAGAGAGCAGCCGCTGAAGGCGGGAGCCTGCGCCATAGAAACCTCCCATCCCGAAGCGTGTGCTTGGATGGCAGGGGAAGCTGCCACCCATCAGACTGGGCTGCATTTGCAAAGGTCAGGCTTTAATTACATGCACAGTTAAATGGAGATACTGTAGAGAGGTCACACTCATATTTCTTCGGCCTTCATTAATGTTATTGCTCTGTCACTTTCCCTCTCCTTGGGTTTGTAAATGAAAGTTCGTTTAATACATTTAAAAGGATTATTTATTTTTAATTGTTTTACCTCTGGAGGGAGAGGTTACTTTTTTTTTTTTTAAGTAGTTAAAAAAAAAAAAACGAAAACCAACTTTGCCTATGCATTTCTTGCTAATTTATTTCAAACCCTGTGCTTTTTATAGTCTTATCTACTAATGCTTTTGATTAAAACACAAGCAAAAACCAGCCAACACGAACAGGTTGAATGCCACATCTGTGCAGAAGACAGCAGCTCACTTATTTATGGCTCCAAGAAATGGAGCCTAAATTAAGCTAGCTATTGC
The DNA here is from genome assembly GCF_023065955.2 of Ursus arctos. NCBI lineage: Eukaryota > Metazoa > Chordata > Mammalia > Carnivora > Ursidae > Ursus > Ursus arctos. The sequence continues at coordinate 11,781,501 of NW_026622863.1, forward strand.
TGGAGAGTGGATAAGCGGCCATTATGAATTATCCTTAATTATAGCGATTTCCTAAACTAATAAACCTGCTAAATCTTTATTGCAAAGGTTAGTTTACGCAGTGCATATAAAATCCGCATGTG